>NC_133529.1:33014826-33721746 GCF_048544455.1 Silene latifolia | reverse complement strand
TATTTCAATGTTAATATACACCAATAGTTTAAATAAATATCAATTACTCATACCACCAAATCTGCAACTTTGTATATTTGTGTTTGCTCCCAATCGGCGTACTCTGTGTTGTCCAGCACTTCCACTGTCTCGATTTTGAAATTTATACAAACACATAAATAATGTTCTTTCCATACCATTGGAATAAAAATCAGATCTGCTTCCAGGTTACATGGAACTCTGTTTCTTCTAATGAATTCGTCCCATTCTACGAACATCTTTTATTTAATCAATTCCCTATCTCCAGTTCCTTCGGTTTTTATTTCCTGTTGTGTATATATATTTTAAAAGTCCTATTTTGTTTTAAAGAGTTCTAATATTTAATCAAACTAAATCGACAGCTTACCATGTGTCAAATCCCAAAAAATATTAAACTTGTTTCACATTTTTCTGTATGCTCAATGTGGTTCAGAATTAGCGACCAACATTCAATCACATTGCTACTGACGTGCACATTTGGAAGCAACGACAATATATCGTTTCTGACAAGATATTGATCATTACTGAAGCTGGCAACCACCTCATTGCTCCAAACATTAACACAAAACAAATTAAAATAGTGCAAACAATATCACACTACTCTAAAAATAATATCACACCCTTAAATAAACAGTATCACAAAATAGCAGTACTGATATATTCATAGATTTTAAAGAACCATACTCTAATGGGAAACTGTGGTCGTCCAATAGGCAGTAGTCAAGCACTTATTTCCTCATGGTAAACATCTTTGCATATAGTGATTTGTTAGTCTTCATAAACCTTGAGACGACCTCCAACTTAGCATCTGCCACACCACAGTTGTATGTGCATCCAAGGCCATCTGATTTCCCCTCCTACTGCTTCCCACGACACTGGCAGAACCATCTTCTACCATAGCTAGAAAAATATATATTCTTGTTATTGAATACATAATGAGTATATATAATGAAAATAAGTCAGTGTTAAAGAAAATCTTTTATTTTTTATACAGGAGTCTGATCACTCTTTTCCCCACATTTTCCTCTCTTGTTTTTGTTTGTTGTTTTCCTTTTCGTCAGCAATTTAGGTAACAGTGTTCCTTTGATGGCATTAAGGTTTGTAACCTTCCTCAGGAGCTCACTCTTACTTTTATTTAAATCACTCAAGACAAGCGTCTCTGCAATCTCCCCCATATATATATGTCTCTTCTTTTCATTGTTCAGTTCACTTTAAAATCCTCACCAAAAAAAACATCATGTGAAACATCATGAATAATCCACAATCTAGGTTCAACTCTTTTGTTTGCCAATCAAAGGCCACATTTGCCAACACGTAGTCCTGTACTTTTAGCCCACTTTTATTGTCTTTAGTGTTGAGGTAGTGCCCATAAATAGTCCCCTGTATATGTTTATAATAAATAACTATCAAATTTCAGTCTTAGCTAACAAAAGAATTATATCCTTCGTTCTTATTTTTAATATAGTACTTACAGTTAAATGAGCCAGGTGTACATGCTCCTCGTCTTCTAAATTATCATAGTCTCGGTTGTCCAAGTAGAACATTTTCTCCCTCTTGAAGTCAATACAGACGCAAATGTAGTGATCTTGATATAGCAAAGGTATGAACACCTATAGAAATATTATAAAGAAAATAACAAGTGTTATTCATAGAATATATAATACAATATCACAAGTAACGAGTAACAATATCACAGAATATATAATACTATACCACAACTAAAATATTTATCTGATTTAAGGAACAATATCAATATTTACTTCTGACAATATCACATAATATACTTAACAGTATCACAACTAAAAGTATTTTTAAATTCTTACCATATCTGAATTCAAATTCAGTGGCTGTTTATACTGAGTTGACCACATATCCCATGTCCTACATACGTCTTCCTTAAGTCTTGTCGTTTTATCAATATCTTCTTCATCTACAAGTAAGATTTTCTCCATAGCACTTTGTTGTTCATAAGAGAACTGATTAGTCTTAGTGACACACATTTTTACACTACGTAATTTAAAACACGAGGAACACATGAAATTTATGTTTTCCATACCGGGTGGGCGAGGCCGTAGAAAATCTTTGTCGGTCTGTTGCTGTCCTTTTGTGCCATTTGGAACTGATTAAGCAATATTGTCCATGACTCAATAACCACTGCTTCTATTTTAGTGTTAGGCAACAAAGACTCAATATCGCTCTTTGGTATAGCATGGTAAATACCAAAGTTGAAGACAATCTCTCTGTATCATTTTCTAAAAAATTAGCATATTAGTTTTTAAGTATTATTATGGAGTAGATTAATTCATGTCTTACATTGAAAAAATAAACTTACGACTTCTTAATTGTATGATCTGTAAGGAGGCAATAATACATGACATCCTTCCGATGCTTCAAGACAGTCTCAAATAAATGCTCTTATCTGAACATTGAATCTGAGATAAGTTGAGCATCCTTCTCTGGGAAACCACAGTCCAAAGTACACCCCAAGTTATGAGGTACCATATGATGAGGCTGTCGAAACCTATCAAAAGTAACCAACTAGGTCTCTAACTAATATAGTCAGAAAAGTCGGGATCGTATCCACAGGGAGGCTAATTGCGATCTATTTGGAATTCAAGTCTGTCTAAGTAACCAAATGGAGTTTGTTTGATTTTGTTCTAAATTAAAGCAATAAAATAAAAGGTTTAAAGAGAGAAATTAAGTCGAGAAAAATATAGAAGAAAGGAGCTAGGACATCGGTTCACCATGAATTATTACGGTCAATGCAAGGGTCAAAGGTCAGTCATAAAACGGTCTGCAGGGTAATGAAAAGGTCCTCTCGGATCGCTATTCGCCCTAGAATGCTTCTAACGGGCTCTCGCTACTTATTAGGGCACTCTATTATTTGTAGCAGGTCTAACTCTCACCAGGCTTTCGATCTTAGGTCGGAGTTTACCGGATCAACTAATCAATTACGTGCACTTAACCAATTAATCACAATTAATTGCTCCAATTAACAACACAGACGCAATAATTATGCCAGATCTAAGAACCTATTTAAGACCGTTATATAACCATGGCTCCCCTAAATCCTAGCAAGGGGATTTAGCTATGCATAATTGGATTAACGAAAATAACAATAATAACGATGATAATCGAATTAAGCATGATGGAAAGATGAAGAGAGTAATTAAACATAAAACAAGCAATAATAAAAGAGAAGGAAAAGAAATAAAGTAAAAGAACTAAAGGAAAAATGGAAGAGAATCGATTACCGAAATTCAAAGAGTAAAGGAGAAAGATTACCAAATTCCAGATCTAAAAGTTGAGAGAAAAGCAACGTACGAATATTTTCAGTCTGTGAAAACGTACCCTAAAATTGTTTACAACCATCTCTTAAATACTAAGAGTCCAAAAGAAATAAAAATATAAGCTAAATAGGCCGAAATAAGGAGAGCAAAATTTCGGCCAAAACAGAGATCAGTCGATCGACTGACAATCCCAGTCGATCGACTAAAACATCAAATTGAGTCTTCGCCAAAGCAAACTCAGTCGATCGACTACAGAAGTCAACACCAATTCCAGGTTTCGTCAAAGCAAGCTCAATCGATCGACTATAGTAGCGATCGACTAAAACACCAATTCCAGCTGCACCAGACGTAACTCCAACTCTCCTATCGGCGTCTTCATGCATACCGAGGCATAAATTTCCGAGCTTACTTCTTACCAACATCAAAACGCAGGTCCAAAGGCGGGTTTTGGCTCGTTCGCTAATACTTGGATCTGCAACCTGCAAAGATTACAAAACAACCCAAAGTAGCCTATTCATGGAGGAATAGTAGTTAAACGCTACTCAATATTCATATAAATGCGTGCAAAGTATTAGAATAAATGCATATAAAAAGCACGCATCAAACCTCCCCAAACCAAACCCTTGCTTGTCCCCAAGCAAGCAATACACAAAGGACAAAAAGGACAAAAATGGGAACTAATGAAATGGTATACAATCTCAGAGCTGGCTACACTTATGACTCGCCTAAACCATTTAATACAATAAATCAACACCATAGTAATAAATCAAATGCAAACGAGTTAAATCAATGACAACACCACTGAACCGTCGACCTTGCAAGACATGTTTATATTGGACTCTCACGGGTCGCTCATCACTCATTTAAAGAACATGGTGAGTATATTGTAAGATAGAAAGAATGAAATCACTCACCTAACTGCGACCTATAAGAACATGCATGCAATCTAACATGATAATTACCTCTACCGACCGTACATATGCACTCCAACCAAACTGGACCAAAACACATGCCGAGGACTTACATATAATGTGAGGTGAGGTAAATGGGTGAAAAGGGGCAAAATAAATTTGGATATGTGGAGGTAAAGCCAAGCTAGTACAACCGTATCCAAATAATAAACTCATCCCGCCTTCTAAACCCAACTTGAAAGAATTAAGAACGATGCCAACACCGCATAAACTCACTCACATCAATAAACATGACTCCCCATAATATATAAAGATGAACATGGGAGAAATAAACTTTTTGCTTATTTTTTTCATAATCAGCCATTTTTTTTCACTTCTTTTTTTTCTTTTATTGCTGATTTTTTCTTTCTTCTTCTCATATTTGTTTTTCATTCACTTTTCTTTTTTTTTTCTTTTTTTTTTCTCCCTTCTCATTCCAACCCTCTTCTTATGACAAACATAGAAAACCAAAATGACAATTAAACACATACCCATATTAACAACCAAACTTGCTTGACAAAGGTAGGCTTAATTTTGGATTGTAGCTAATAAATGGGTCAAAATAGGCCATTTTGGCTAGTGAAGTTCAAGGGTAAAATAGTCGAGAAAGGTTTTGCCTCTCCACATGTGTCACCACCACAAACCGAATGCATACACGTACTAAGAGATAAATGTCATGCTTATGCAATTTTGATGTTACATGTCTTATAAGGAGTACTACTCTCATCCTAAAATGAAACCGATCATGAATGTCACCGGTTTAATAAGGCTCTAAATCTCAGAAGTATAAGTAGTTTGCCAACATTAAGTCAAGTCTATTCGTTGAGCAGAATTAATCAAAAACTCGTAGACTATACAAATGACCAAACTAGTAGAGGTGTCAACTATGCAAGGCTTAGGCAAAGAAATAAAAGTGTAGTGTGATTTCATCATTGTTATACAACCGTTCCGACTTGACCTAATATGCAAAAGTAAACATGTTTTTGATTTTTTTCAAATTTTTCAAATTTTTTTGGGTTTTTTTCATTTTTTTATTAAGTGAAAGAAACATGCAAACAAAAATGCAAAGGGATGGAAACAAACATATGTATACCCTCCCCAAACCAAATCACACAATGCCCTCATTGTATTCAGCAAACAACAACAGCATCAAAATATAGGGGAGAGGGTTATACGAACAAGATGAATGCAAAATAAATAAAGCATATGAAAGAAAACTTACAGATTTATACAATACGGATCTCCCAAACCAGCCAACAACAAAGGGAGGTCGTACAGCCCGGGTTGCCTCCCGGTCAGCGCTGGTTTATATGCTCCCGCTCGACCTTTGTCACCTCATCTACCAAAACCATTGAACAGCCCACAACATGGTTACTGACTGTATGAAGTACTCTCAGCATTCTTGATCTTGGCCTTAGGCCACCACTTTACCATTTCTTCAGAAATAGAAAGGCATACCGCCGCACAGGCTAACTCACTACACTTAGCCCTCGGGCGCCCTTTCTCTACACGCGGCCTGGAATCTCCTATCCTTCCACCATAATCGACATCTTTAGCTTTACAAATCACACCCAATGCACCTAGTCCACCTCCTGAATCCTCCTGGTAGCTCAACTTGTCATGTCCTGGAGAAAGAAAAACAACAGTATGGTCCTCCATCTTGATCCCAGTATGGGGCGGAGGTGTTACAGCAACAGCAAAACATGACTCAACTGTGGGACTATCTGTTACCCTATCAGACTCTACAGGGGAAACAGCTTGGCATGATACAACTTACATAGGTGCCTTACGAACACTAGACTGGGTGTATGTCAATTTCTCACCCCCCCCCCCCCCCCCTCCCCCACCCACTCACCTACCTTTAATGTCAATGTCCTCGGTCCTACGTCAATAATTGCACCAGCAGTGTGCAAAAATGGTCTCCCTAAGATAATAGGGGTATAGGTATCCTCAGGAATGTCTAAAATAATAAAATCAACGAGTATAAAGAACTTCCCAACCTGCACAGGGACATCTTCTAGGATCCCCAAAGGACATGACAAGGAATGGTCTGCCATTTGGATAGTCATATTGGTACATTTAAACTCAGTCAAACCTATCTTTTTAGCTAAAGACAAAGGTAAGACACTGACACTGGCACCCAAATCACATAAAGCGTTATCTATAGTATGGGTGCCTATAAAACAAGGGATAGAGAAACTACCTGGGTCAGCCAATTTAGGTGGAGACTTGTTTTGTAGGAGTGCACTACACTCCTCGGTAAAAGCAATTATCTCCACCTCGTCAAAGCTCCGTTTACGAGTCAAAATTTCCCTCATAAACTTAGCATAAGCAGGTACTTGAGTAATTAATTCGGTGAAAAGAACACTTACGTGAAGATTCGTTCTTGACAACCTTCAAAAATTTACTGAACTGTTGCTCGATCTTTGTATTCTTTAACCGATTTGGAAAAGGAATTTTAGTAGCAATAGATAGCTCAGCAACTTTCTTCTTCCCTTTATCATAATTGGGCATCTTATCAGCAGTAGAAGACGGCCCATCAGCGACTTGTAGCGAAACATCAACTTCGTCAGACAACTTAGTCGATCGACTAAAACTCGTGAAACTGGCGCTGAAGATGCTGAACTTAGTCTATCGACTGGAGAAGTCAGTCGATCGACTAAGTTCAGCATCTTCAGCGTCATTTTTACGAGTTTTAGTCGATCGACTCAGGTTTCCAGTCGATCGACTAAAATCAGCAGATACAGCATTCTCGCCTTCTGTTTCAGCTTCCGCATTAACATCTAATTCTTCAATAATGATATTGTCACTCCTTTTGGGCACCTCCAGTTCATCATAAGTGAAACCAGTCCTTAGGTTGATAGCATTAACCGTCTCATGTGGTTTATCTGGCTGAGAAGGCAACGCACCCGGCTGCCTACTTGAATTTTGGCTTGATAATTTAGCAATTTGATTGTCCAAAATTTTATTGTGAGCCAACAATTGATTAATTAGAGCCTCCTGCTTCTGTGAAGCCGCCATTTGTTGTTGTAATATGGCTTTAATGTCCAACATATCACTGTTTGAAGCTTGAGGAGGAGGCTGCATCTGTTGAAACTGTTGTTGAGGCGGCCTATTAAAGTTCTCTTATGGTTGATTACCACGATTCTGAGGAATGACATATGCATTGGTCGGTGGCGGGGTAGGATTTTGCACATTGTAGAAATTGGAGTACGGGCTACCTTGCTTGAAAGACTGACAGGCATGAACTTGTTCTATAGTACTCATACATCTAGCTTCAACATGACCATGAGTACCACATCTCTCACAAGGAACCTCTTGTTGAACCAAAGCATGGACTGTCTGCTGTTTACCCAAAGATTGGGTAGTCTTTAGCTCTGCAATTTGTGCAGTCAATACCTCTAACTTAGCTGCAACAGCGCCATCTGAACTACCCCCTCTTGTACTACCTTTGGGGTTACCATACTCAGCAGTGTGAGTAGCTATCTCATCAATCAATTTCCAAGAATTGGCATCAGTAGTGATGTTTTGAAACCTCCCATTTGCAGAAGAATCAAGCAAGGCTCTATGATCGTCATACAGCCCATTATAAAACTGATTGCATAGAAACCAGATCTAGAAACCATAATGGGGAACAGATCGGACTAGTCTCTTGAAGCGAACCCATGCCTCATTGAGGTCTTCAGTGGGGCCCTGTTTAAAACTCGTGATTTGGCTTCTAAGAGCGTTTGTCTTCTGTGGTGGAAAATACCTCTTGTAGAATGCAAGGGCGAGTGTAATCCAGTCAGTAATAGCATTTGCTTCCATGTCCAAATCACGCAACCACTCTGCAGCACCATCTCGCAGAGAAAAAGGGAATGAAACTTGTTTTACTTGGTCCTGCGTTACTCCGGCGGTCAAAGGGATTGAGAAACAGTATGTAACGAACTTCTCCATATGTTTGGCAGGATATTCAGTAGCTGCTCCTCCAAACATGTTCCGCTCTAGCAGGTTAATATAGGACGGACGGATCTCAAAGGTACCATCATCGGTGGTTGGCAACTTGAATCCGTTAGGAATGGATGCAAGGGTGGGCTTTGAATGACTTGCTAATGTAGCCATGATTGTAGTAGGGGCAGAAGTAGATGTATCTTCCTCTAAAGACTGATTTTCTGCAACGAAAGCGGCGTAGGCAGCGTCTAGCGTACTCAAGTCTTTGGCTTGATGAATTTCTCTCCAAAAGTTTCGTCTAGCTCGGAAAGTATTTTCTGGTTCAGAGTCGAATGGTATGAGCTCGGACCTGTAAGACTTGTGCATAAACAAACATTAAAGAAAAGAATAAGAGTGGCCTCAAAGAACTAAAGTTCCCTAAGACAAGACAAACTAAAATAAACAAATAGAAATTGTTACCTCCCTGGTAACGGCGCCAAAAGTTGATGAGACTGTCGCAACCTATCAAAAATAACCAACTAGGTCTCTAACTAATATAGTCTGGGAAGTCGGGATCGTATCCACATGGAGGCTAATTGCGATCTATTTGCGAATTCAAGTCTGTCTAAGTAACCAAATGGGGTTTGTTTGATTTATGTTCTAAACTAAAGCAATAAAATAAAAGGTTTAAAGAGAGAAATTAAGTCGAGAAAAATATAAAAGAAAGGAGCTAGGACATAGGTTCACCATGGATTATTACGGTCAATGCAAGGGTCAAAGGTTAGTCATAAAACGGTCTGCAGTGTAATGAAAAGGTCCTCTCGGATCGCTATTTGCCCTAGAATGCTTCTAACGGGCTCTCGCAACTTATTAGGGCACTCTATTGTTTGTAGCAGGTCTAACTCTTACCAGGCTTTCGATCTTAGGTCGGAGTTTACCGGATCAACTAATCAATTACGTGCACTTAACCAATTAATCACAATTAATTGCTACAATTAACAACACATACGCGATAATTATGCCAGATCTAAGAACCTATTTAAGACCGTTCTATAACCATGGCTCCCCTAAATCCTAGCAAGGGGATTTAGCTATGCATAATTGGATTAACGGAAATAACAATAATAACGATGATAATCGAATTAAGCATGATGCAAAGATGAAGAGAGTAATTAAACATAAAACAAGCAATAATAAAAGAGAAGGAAAAGAAATAAAGTAAGAGAACTAAAGGAAAAATGGAAGAGAATCGATTACCGAAATTCAGAGAGTAAAGGAGAAAGATTACCAAATTCCATATCTAAAAGTTGAGAGAAAAGCAACGTAGGAATATTTTCAGTCTATAAAAACGTACCCTAAAATTGTTTACAACCATCTCTTAAATACTAAGAGTCCAAAAGAAATAACAATATAAGCTAAATGGGCCGAAATAAGGAGAGCAAAATTTCGGCCAAAACAGATATCGGTCGATCGAATGACAATCCCAGTCGATCGACTAAAACATCAACTTGAGTCTTCGTAAAATAAAACTCAGTCGATCGACTACAGAAGTCAGTCGATCGACTAAAACACCAATTCCAGGTTTCGTCAAAGCAAGCTCAGTCGATCGACTACAGAAGTCAGTCGATCGACTAAAACACCAATTCCAGCTGCACCAGACGTAACTCCAACCCTCCTTTCAGCTTCTTCATGCATACCGAGGCATACATTTCCGAGCTTACTTCTTACCAACTTCAAAACGCAGCTCCAAAGGAAGGTTTTGGCTCGTTCGCTAATACTTGGATTTGCAACCTGCAAAGATTACAAAACAACCCAAAGTAGCCGATTCATGAGGGAATAGTAGCTAAACGCTACTCAATATGCATAGAAATACGTGCAAAGTATTAGAATAAATGCATATAAAAAGCACGCATCACCATATCTGCGGAGTCAGGTATTTTGTTCATATTTTCTTTGTCTGTGTACAACAAATAGTCATTGATGCTCCTCGTTACCGTTGTTTCCAACTGAACATTTAGAACAACCTCCTTTAAATGAGTTTCCACACTTTTATCATCATTCTTCTCCCCAGCATCTTTTCCACTGCCTTCTGCGTGTGGTTTCTTAGTATCCAAGTCCTCAACATTTGGTACATTGTCAACATTTTTCTCAACATCTTTTCCAATTCGCTCCTCAACATTTGGTACGTTGTCAACATTTGTTGTATCCTCATCCCTTTTTCCAGCCTCCTCATTCATTTCCTGAACCTCTTTTTCAATGCCCTCATTTGGTGTATCAATGTTAACCTCCTCAACAGTCTTGGTTTCTCCTGAACAAACATTGAATACACCTTCATCAAGCTGGGTTAACACATCTGTCTCCTCATTTTTTTCATTCTCTTTTTCAATGCCCTTTTGATTAAGTGTATCACGATTCAACTCTTCATTGAATTCCGCAACGGCACTTCTTACTCCTACACCAATATTGGATATTACATCGTTCAAATTTGAATTCATGTCATTATCCAGCCCATCATCTTGGTCTTTATCATCACCACTGTCCAAGTTAGTAACATCATTAATATCATCATCTTGTTGTTCGTCATTGCATCCCAACTCATCATCACTGTTCTAAACATCTTTCTCCGTACATCCACCATATTTTTTGTGTAATTCTTTGTACTGCACTTTCAACATTTCAGTCCAAACATCAAATGATGGTAGCCCTTGTTTTGCTTTCTTCATTTCATATGACCTCGCCATCAGCATGTCCATTAAGTTATGATAGCCAAGATCTTTCATGAAAGGCAGCGTTTGAGTCTTTCTTGTACTGTTTTCAGGATTCTCAACCTCTTCTTCAGCAGCAGTATGTTTTTTAGGATCAACATCTTCAGCACCATCTACCATGGCACCAGCTTGTGTAGATGTAGTTAGTTCACCCATTGAATTTTTTGCTTTCATAGTGATGAGCTTTCTCATGTTATGTACGTACCTACCAATGAACAATTCATTCCCTCTTTATACGTAGATAAATTTCATGAGCACTCTGCTAAATTACAAAATAAATATATTAAACACTAAGATAGACTCTTTGATATGTGAGAATAAGGACATGTCATACAATAATTAGGTTATTCAATATCAATATCATAACAATATCAGTGCATGCTAAAAACTATATCACACCATGGCAGAAACAATATCACAACAATCATTTAATCAATATCACAACAATTTTTAAATCAATATTATTTGCTTTTAAAAACTATATCATAACTAACAATGGACAATATCACACAATTTATTTAACAATATCATAGATAAAATAATTATCAGAGTGCAAATGTTTTTAGTAGTGCTTACATCCATTGCCCTTGCTCTAATCTGTTTATCAGTTTCAACACCACTAGGCAACTTCACCATCATATATCCCTCTTTTGTTTCCACTTCAGTTTCAGCGCCAGCTTCATGATCAGACGCCTGCGTAAGTCTTATCTCTTGCCCTTCTGAAGAATATGGGGTTTTTTTAGGGACTTGTTTTTGCTGGCAGATGGGGTACTGAATCTTTGGTATTGGAGAATTCCCTAAAGATCTAGTTTTTTTCTCATCATCCACTCTTTTTGACAATTTTTTTATCGTCCCAATGTTGGATGAGTGGTAAAGTGTGTGGCAAAACATCGCCCTTAAAATCAAACCTATGCATATACACTAGCATAAGAACTATTATGCATCCGCTCACAGCTGACTTTGCCCCTTCTTTGAACACCTTAATACTCTTAACCATTTCGTCAAATACGTATTCACACCAATCAAATTGGCTTATCCTTGTCACATGCTCAACAACCTTTACCAGTTTCAAGTGCAGCGATTTATTTGAAGATGGTGCTAGGAAAATAGACATGCTGTAAATTACGAACATTCTTTTAAATTTATCTCCAGCATCATTACATTCCATCAATTTGTCATGCACATCCTTGACCATAATTGGAGTGGAAGTACTCTTCAATTCAAACTTCGCCCTCCATGCATTTTTCAGCTTAGTGTTTGTCACAGCAGTCGTGTTTCCCATGTAAGCAACGTCCACTTTACTATCTTCTCGAGGAAGTTAAAATATATCATGCACATCGTCTTTTGTCAACAGAAAATCAAACTTTTTTTGTTTTGAACATGTTGCATGTGTAGTCAAATACCTTCAAAAGCAACTTTAGAATTCCATGTGGAAATTTTGTTAGTTTCAACTCTAACAATCCACCAAACCCAATATCAGAAACAGCCTTTTTTGTTCTTCATTTAAGTTGTTAATCAACTCGACCAACTTTAGTGGCCTACACTTAGTCTGAAATGGTTGTCCCTTCTTTTTTTTTTTGACCTCAGGTTGGTCTACCAATGAATCTTGTATCACTATTCCGTCTTCTTTGCTTTTATTTTTATTAGCAGACTTTGATTTCCTTGTTGATGGTTGCCCCTTTTTTTTGTTGAGGACAGACTGCTCTACAACGTCATCTTATATCACCATTTCGTCGTCTTTACTTTTATTTTTATTAGCAGCCTTTGACCTCTTATTTGGTGGTTGTTCAACCTCATCATTTGTTGATGGCCTCTTTTTGCCGAATGTTTTCTCAGGTTTTTTGGAAGCTGCCAAGTCCATTCTACTGAATCAATATCACACTTCATTAGAAATAATTTCACACCTTATTCAAAACATCACTATTGTATGTCATTGGTTATATGTATTTTTAAAGGAGTATACAATTTTGTATTTCTGTGAACCACAATCAATATTACAACTGTTCCGGGTGTAATTCCGGAGCGGGATTGTGACCACTTAAGCTTGTAGAATGATGTCGTTGCTTGTCTCTTCCTTTCACTCTCTCCTGTAAAAATGAACAAACTGAGGGCTCGGCTTGGTACCGAGCGTACTCACTCCGACGCTCAAGTCAGTAAACTTAAAGAGATAAGTTGTATGTTAACTTGGCAAAGTATATTGTAGAGAGATAAGGGAGTTTATATCATTTTATTCAGTTAGTTTGGGATCCTCTTCTCAATGAGAGAAGATGAGTATTTATAGACTTTCACCTTTTGTCATGTAGTGGCCAAGTGGCAAGTGGTCGTAGCAGGTGGAAAGACTATCTTACCCTCGGCCGAGGGACCCATGACAGGCCGGCAGGCCTGGTTGACCCCATGCCGAGGGGACTGGATTTGAGTACGCTGATATGCTTCTCGGCCGGCCAGTTGCCGAGCCGAGACCCAAGTGACAGGCCGACAGGTCTGGTTGACTCCATGTCGGTTAGGCTGTTTTTCCTTTGACTTGTTGTCTTTTGGCTTTGACCTTGCTCAATATGTTGACTCGGTCAGCGGGTGCAGAATATGCCCCATCAATTTGCCCCCAGCGTAGTCTATGCCGTGGTATGGACCTTCGATGCGTGTTGAGCGTATTCTACGCATGTTTGAACTTCTTCCTCGTCTTGGTTCTGTTCAGGCCGTACCATATCCCCCCTCCACATGGTTGTGTAATGGACATCGAATGTGGAAAAGAAAAATGGCGCTGGCCGAGACCAAGGTTGGGAGTGCCGTTTGCTTTTGATTGACCCCGGCCGGTGCTGCCAAGCTTGGTTGATCAGCTGGCCGTTGGCAAGTAGGTACCAAGGAGCGTGTCGAAGAAGATTGGTACTGTATGTCGATTGACATTCCGTGGCTGCATGCTTGACACGTGGCCTGGTTTTGATTGGTGGATGCTTCATGGGCTTTGCTCTGATTGGTCTACTGAATGGGCTTTGCTCTATAAATAGAGCAGTGTGCCCCTCATTTTGACTTGCAAACTTCATTTTCTTCAAAAATTTTCTCTCTCTAGTTTTTCGATGAGTTTCTTTCTCTCTCTAATTTTCGAAGCGTTACTCGGCGTAACACTTTCTTTCAAGGTAAACAAACAAATTCTTCCCCAATCTTTTATTTGTTAAGTAATAGTTGCCACCATGTCTTCTGCTGATGCTCTGCCTAGTACCTCAACTCCGGGGGGCGAACCGTCGCATCCTGATGAACAGGAGCCACTGGTTGTCACCCCGATAGGGTTCGGGGGCCGCAAGTCGCCTTCTCCTGAAATTGATGAGAAATTTTTGGAGGATTATGATGATGACGATGACGAAAAGACCCACTCTGATGCAGAGAGGCCGCATCTCTTGTGGCACGGCGAAGCATGCTCGATTAAACCCGATCGTGTTTGGACGAACAAGTTCGCAAGTGTTTCCGGGGCCGAACTTTTTGAAGACCATTACTCCTTCGGCAGGGGGTATAGAATTATTGTCCCTGAGGGTGATCAGGCAGTCTGTTGCCCTCCCGAAGGTTGTATCGGCGTGTACATCAGACATCTGGAGTATGGGCTCCGATTTCCTCTTAATGAACACGTCGCGGCCATAATCAAAGCCATGAACGTCGCCGTGGCACAACTGCATCCGTTGGCCATTAGGACGATTATTGGCTTCGTATGGTTATGTCTCTTTAAGGGGGAGGCCCCAACGGTGAACCTTTTTCGCCGGCTCCACCATCTTCGGCAGCCCACCCTAGGCGGCACGGGGTGGTACAGCATACAGACCAAGCCGGGTTATGTGAACGTCTCTAAGCTGACCTCTTGCAAATACTGGAAGGGGCGGTGGGTATATGTCGAGGTTCCGGAGGACTATCCACTGCCCCGGTCCTTCCAGAGCCGCGTCAATTTGCGGTGTGAGAGTCAGGGGGAGCATGAAAGATATGTCTCCCGGAATAAGATTAAGATGGACGCCAAGAAGGTCTATCTTAAGGACGACGAAGTGCGGGCAATGAGCCTGTTCGAGGCTGAGAGGGATGGCACGCCGAATGGATGGATGCCTCCGACGCAGATCGTCCTTCAAGACGAGCCGCTTTGTCACGTCGGCCTCATACCGGCCCTCGGCCAGGGTGAGTGGGGTTGGTATGAGGCCTATCTTTGCTTTTATGCTTCTGTATTTGAGCCTTGGTTTACTTCTTTCGCTTAACTGTTGACTTTGTTTCTTGCAGATCGATTTGGCCGGGATCTCTCCCTCTCCATCCTAAACAAGTTGGGACTTGACCAGGACGGGAGAGTTGTTGAGCTGCACCCTAAGGCCGTGCCACATGATCGCAGACTGGCCCCGCACGAACTTATGGAGCAGGCGTTGAAGGCAACGGATGTGGGGGCGACTCAGGCAGAGATTGGCGGTAACGTGCCGCACTGAAAACCAAAAGCAATGTCTTCGGTGGCTACGACGTCAACTCCTACTCGGTCTCCAATCCCCGTAGTCCAAAAGGAGCAGGTGGTCGTCAATGTTGAAGAGGACGTCACCGTTCTGGAGGGTCCTCCTCCTTCAAATAAGAGGAAGGAAACAACGCCTGCTGCTGCTGTTACCGAGGCAGGGAAAGAGAAGGGGTCAGCCGGCCCTCTGTCCAAGAAGACTAAGACTGGTACGGATCTAACCCATGGCTCGGATTTAGCAGGTTCTTTAGGCATTTCTGATGGCAGGCTTTCTGATATGTCAATGAATGTTGACATGGATGCTTTTTCTGGGTTTTTTATAGATCAGCCGTCGCCGGCTGTCGTTCTCATTGAACGGCAATTGGAGAAGCAGCCTGTGCAGATGGGCGATAAAAATGTCACCGCCGACTCCTCATCCCAGAAGGTTTCCTGCGTTCAGCTCAGGGCGGACGGCATAAAGTTGGCCAAAAGGCTGGTGAAGTGGGCTGAACTAGCCGGCACTCAGCTTATCGAGCAAGAAAAGCTTATGGCTCAATCTGCCCCTGCGCTCGAACGGCTTAGGCTTGAGCTTGCCGCTGCTAAGAAGGAGGCCGAGAGGACGAAGAGGGACTTCCTCGCCACCATGAAGGACTTCCTCGCTGAGCGAAAGCTTAAGGAGGACGCCGAGAAGGTGGTCTTGGCCGAGAGAGCCAAGGTTGATGCTGCGTTGGCTGATGCCGCTAAACTGCGAGAGGAGAAAAACAAATTTGAGGGCGGCTATAAGGCCATGGTTGAGCAGAGGGAGAGATGGAAGTCCCTGCATGCGGCCGAGGCGAAGGAGGACAAGGGCACAAAGGCTATCCTTGCTCAGAGGGAGAAGGATATTGAGATGCTGAAAACCGTCATCATCCTTGACATGTGTGCCCGGTACCGGGACCAAGCTGAGGATGCTACCAGGGATGCGATTAAAGAGCTCCTTCCTGAAGGCACCTTTCCGTGGCAAGATTTTGACCGGCTTCTGGATGAGAAGGCGGCTGCTGTGGAGGCCAAGGCCGCGGCCGAGGCGAAGGCTGCTCAGGAAGCTGTGGCTAAGGCGGCCCAAGATGATAAGGTGAAGGAGGCCAGAGAGAAGGCTGAGAGGGCAAAGGCAAGTGAAGCTGCCAAGTCATCCTCTAGGCCGCCCATCGTTGGTGATGTTGCTACTGCTGCTGGTGGCGAGCAGCAACAAGCATAGGGAGACGGGCGGTCGTCACCAGATTCACCCGGCCCTTCGGACAGCTTCAGCTGTTCGGGGGCCAATTATTGAGCCTTTCCTCCCTGCCATCCTTTTGGCGCTTCATGTCTTATGTTGTAATCTTTTGTTGTACCTTCTTTTTTTTGTTAAACTTTGGTAGGTTGTGTTTAGGCTATCCCTATGGGGACGGCCGTCGACTTTGTTTTGCCTCACTTGTAAACATTTTTCAATAAAGTTTGTCTATTTGCCTTCGGCTTGGCCGAGGCTTTTGATCGCATCCTCCATTAAGTTGTCTTCTTACGTTTTTAAACATATTGAGCGCTTTTTCGTTTTTACCTTCGGCTTGGCCGAGGCAGTTAGATTGCGTATCTCAACTGTACTTAAACGTTTTTAGCATATTGGTCGTGCCCTCTGCTGCACCTGAACAGGCCGAGGCAGCAGGGTTTACGTTCCCCAATTTGCTCAGCAACATGTTGGCATGTCGGTCGCTTCCTCCTCCACTCCCGGCTTTGGCCGAGGCGGTCAGATTTGCGCTTCCCAACTGCTGTTGTAAACATGTTAGCATATCGGTCGTTTCCCCGTCACTCCCGGCTTTGGCCGAGGCAATCGAGGTTACGGCTCGACTGCATTCGTATCTATAGACATATTGATCGCTTCCTCTGCCACTCCCGTATTGGCGGGCGATCAGTTGCGGTTCTCAATCTGTACTTATATGTTCTTAAGCATGTTGGTCGCTTTCGAGTATCAATCGCATTTGTAGTGATTGCCCCCGGGGCGTCTACTAAGCATGTTGGTCGCTTTCGCGAGTATCAATCGCATTTGTAGTGATTTGCCGGCTTTGGCCGTGGCGTCTACTTTGGTACGACTACGGAGGGGACAAGCATTTCGATGGAAAACTTGGATCACTCTTCATAAGATATAATCACGCGTTGGGGTGCCCACAACGGTCTCGGACACCTCCGCCACTATACGAAATACTTCCTAAGGTTGTCTGTGTTCCAGTGGCTCATTAGAGGCACACCCTCCATGTTTGTCAGCCGGTATGTCCCCGGCCTCATTTCTTCAACCACCTTGTAGGGTCCTTCCCAGTTGGCCGTCATATTACCATGGATGTTTCCTTTGTTGGTTGCGGCCGACTTTCTTAGGACTAGATCTCCTACTCTTAAGTCCCTTTTGTGGACCCTACGGTTGTATGCTCTTCTCATTCGGTTTTGATAAACTGCCAAGTTGAGCCGTGCCGTATCTCGACTTTCTTCGACCAGTCTAGGAGGCTCTCGTGCCTTCCTCATTTTCGATCAAGGGTTAAAGGTTTGTGTTCAATGTCGGCACCGCCGCTTCAATTAGCGGGGCGGACTCCTGAGACCCATAGACTAGGTGGAATGGATGTACCTGTTGCTTCTTTCTCCGTGGTTCGAAGGGACCACAGGGCGCGGGTAGTTCATCAGCCCATCTTCCCTTTAGATCTTCAACCTTCTTCTTCAACCCGTTCGGTATTGTTTTATTAGCCGCCTCCGCCGCCCCGTTGCTCTGAGGGTGGCAGACGGAGGAGTATGCAAATTTGATACCGAGCTCTTCCAACCAATTCATCACCATGTCGCTCCAAAACTCTCGGCCGTGGTCAAATACAATGACTTGGGGTAACCCAAAACGAGTTATGATGTTTTCCCAAATCACCTTTCTTACGGCCGCTGTGGTCTTGGCAGGTACCGCGACAGCCTCGACCCATTTGGTGAAGTAGTTTACGGCGACAATCAGGTACTTCCTTCCTCCGGAGCCCGTCGGAAATGGTCCTAATAAATCCATCCCCCACTGTGCAAATGGTAGGGGACTAAGTACTGGTTGCAGGTCTCGGGAAGGTGCATGTATTACCGGAGCATACATCTGACACTTCTTGCACTTCTTGGTTTTTGCTCTAGAATCTTTCAGCATGGTAGGCCAGAAGTAGCCGGCTCGGAGAGCTTTGTGGGCTAGCGTTCTCGCCCCCATGTGGTGTCCGCAGATGCCTTCGTGAATCTCTGTCAGTATTAGCTCCGCGTCGGCTGGGCCGACACATTTCAAGAGTGGTCTTATTACGGACCTTCTGTACAATTCTCCTTCGAACACCAAGTATCTTGCGGCGATCCTTCTTATCTTCTGAGACAGACTGCGGTCCTCCGGCAATTCTTTTGTCAGCTTGTATTTCATTATCGGAGTCATCCACGTCGTCTCGGCTTCGATGTCGCCCACCATGTCGACGGTCTCAGTGATGCTTTTAGCATTTCTGATATCCACCAGCACGGTTCGACTGACATTCTTGATGCTTGAACTGGCAAGTTTTGAGAGAGCGTCGGCTCGGTTGTTCTCAGACCTGGGGATGCACTGTATTTGGAAAGAGTTCAATTTTGAGGTGTCAGCTTTTACCCTTTCCAGGTACCTCACCATCCCATCGTCTCGAGTCTCATACTCTCCTCTAATTTGATTAGTCACTAAGAGTGAATCTGTTTTCAACACAATATGCTCCGCCCCGGCAGCTCTAGCTAGCTCGACTCCAGTTATCACCGCCTCATATTCGGATTCGTTATTTGAGGCCGAGAAGGTAAACTTCAAGGCGTACTCAAACTCGTTTCCGTTAGGGCTGATGATAAGGATGCCGGCTCCTGAGCTGTTCGCCGTGGAGGACCCGTCGGTATACACTTCCCACACGCCGGGATGTGATTCTTCTTGATATGTGCACTCGGCCAGGAAGTCTGCAAGCGCTTGCCCCTTTATCGAAGGCCTCGGCTTGTACTGAATGCCAAAGCCGGAGAGCTCCACCGCCCATTTGATAAGTCTGCCGGATTTTTCGAATTTTTCTAGTGCTTTCTCCAATGGCTGGTCGGTTAAGACCGTCACGGGATGTGCGTCGAAGTAGGGTTTCAGCTTCCTTGCGGCAACGACGACAGTGAGGGCTGCCTTTTCGATTAGTGGGTAATTTCTTTCGGCGGCCAGCAGTGTATGGCTGATAAAGTAAATTGGGTGTTGCTGCTTATTTTCTTCCCTGACGATTACGGCACTGACCGTGGCCGAGGTAACTGCTAAGTATAGATATAGCGTCTCCCCCAGCGTCGGCCTGGACAGGGTCGGAAGTGTTAGAAGGTGGGCTTTCAGTTGCTTGAAAGCCGTGCTCTGTTCCTCCCCCCAGCTAAAGTCTTTATTCCCTTTCAGCACTTTAAAGAAAGGAGTGCTCTTGTCGGCCGACCGAGAGATGAAGCGGGCGAGAGCCGCCATCCTTCCGGTCAGCATCATAACCTCTTTTCGATTTCTCGGCTCCGGTAGGTCTAGGATCGCTTTGACTTTCTCTGGATTGGCATCAATTCCCCTGGCGCTGACAAGCACGCGAGGAACTTGCCGGCCCGGACACCGAAGTTGCATTTCTTTGGGTTAAGCTTCATTTTATATTTCCTTAGTGAACAAAATGTCTCGCTCAAATCGGCCAAGTGCTCGCTGTCAGACTTGCTTTTTACAATAGCATCGTCGACGTAAGCCTCGATGTTTCGCCCTTTTTGATTTTGGAACACTTTGTCCACCAGCCTAGTGTAAGTTGCGCCAGCGTTCTTCAAACCGAACGGCATCATTTTATACATGTATGTGCCGTGAATGGTGATGAATGCGCACTTAGGCATGTCTTCCTCGGCCATGAATACCTGATGGTACCCTGAGAAGGCGTCTAGCAGGCTTAGCATAGTGTAGCCTGCCGTGGCGTCAATTAAACTATCTATTCGAGGCAAGGGATAGCAATCTTTAGGGCACGCTTTATTAAGATTGGTAAAATCAACACACATCCTCCACGCCCCTGATGACTTCCTCACCATTACAACATTTGCTAGCCACTCAGGGTAAGTACAAGGCATGATAAAGCCCGCCTCTAATAGTTTGTCTACTTCGGCTTTGATGGCCTCATCCTTCTCGGCCGAGGAGTTCCTCATCTTCTGCTTGACAGGGCGAGCGGTGGAGAGTACGTTCAGCTTGTGAACGATCACCTCCCGGCTCACGCCTGGCATCTCGGCTGCTGAGTATGCGAAGACATCTTTGTTCTTCCTCAGCAGGTCTCGGAGATCAGCTCTGAATTTTGGCTCCAGGTCGACACCGACAGTTACGGTGCGCTCCGGGTCAATTTCCACTTCCTCGGTCTCGGCTCCTTCGACCATGCCGACATTAGTATCCATCGATTCGCCCTCCTGCTGTAAGGATGGGCTCTTCCCTTTCTCTGATTTCTTCGCCACTTTGAGGGATTGCATGTTGCACCCCCTGACAGATACTTGGATACTGACGATTTCATCTCTCTCGTCCTTTGAGACGAGCTTTTGTGCTTCCCCCCGGTCCGAGACGTACATCAATGTCAGGGCCCGGATGGACATCACTGCATCGGCCTCGCTCAAAGTGACCCGGCCTATGAGAACATTGTAGGCAGACGAACCATCAATAACCACGAACTCGGATAAAACATTTTTGGCCGTATCCGCTTGGCCGAACATCACCGGCAGTCTGATTGACCCCAGGGGTACCAGGCCGGCCCCAGAGAAGCTGTACAGCGGGTTAGTGCAGGGGCTCAGGTCTCCAATCTTCAGACCGAGATTAAGAAAACACTCCCTGAACATGATGTTCGTGTAGGCGCCTGTGTCAATTAGGCACCTTTTGACCAAGTGGTTGGCTATATCTAGGTGGACTACGAGCGGGTCGCTATGCGGGGCAATGACTCCTTCGTAGTCCTTCAATCCGATGGTTATATCGGGGATGGTGGAAGCGGGGATCGCTGTTTTGGGCACAAATTTGATGGCTTGGTACAACTCATTTCGGTGCCGTTTGTGCCCATTAGCTGACCCACCGTTCTCGTTTCCCCCGATGACAACCTGGATCACTCCCATCCGTTGGAATACTGATTTTCTACTCGCCCCGTCGGCGCTTGTTTCTGGGCCTCCAGCTACATACTTGTTGAGGGCCTCCTTTCGGATCAGCTCCTCGATGGCGTTCCTTAGATGTCGGCAGTTGTCAGTTTTATGGCCGGTGTGGCCGTGGTACTCGCAAAACTGGCTAGTGTCACCGTCCCCCCTCGCCTTGGAGGGCCTTGCCCACTTCTGCCCTTCATTCTTGCTTAGGGTAAAGACCTCGGCTGGAGATTTGACCAGGGGGGTGAGACTACTGTACCGCTTCTGGGTGTATGGTCCCGAACTCCCCCCCGGCACCCGCCGAGTGCTGTTTCCTATTAAATCTCTCAGGCCGTGACCTATTCCCGTCACGGCGTCCTTCATCTACGTTGTCCCGGCGGCTCCTTCTTTCTGGGTGCCCAGCTTCACTGTGGCCTACCCAGGTTTTGTGATAGTCCTCCACCTTTACGGCTCGGTCGGCCATCTTTCTGGCGGAGTCTAGGTTGAGGTCTTCGCACTTGATCAGCTCGTTTTTGAACTCGCCTTTCGGGAGGCCTTTCATCAGCGCGAAGGCCGCCAGTTCAGTGTTCAGCTCACGGATCTGCTGAACCTTAGCGTCGAACCTTTTCACATAGCATCGGAGGGACTCGTCCTCCCCCTGTCGGATAGTTAGGAGATCTGATGTCTCAACGACCCTTCTCTTGTTGCAAGCATACTGGGCTAGAAAATTGTCTCTCAGGTCGGCATAACAGTATACCGAGCCATTAGGTAGCCCCTTGTACCAACTCTGAGCCATCCCATGCAGGGTCGTTGGGAAGACTCGGCACCACACCTCATCAGGCTGCTCCCATACCGACATGTACGACTCGAAAGCCTCGGCATGGTCGGTTGGGTCGCTATCCCCTTTGTATGATAGGGGCGGCAGCTTCAGTTTAGTCGGCACAGGGACTTCGAGGACATAGGCACTGAGGGGCTGTCTGACCACGTGTCGAATGACACGCGGCGATCGGCTCCTCGCAACCTTAGTCCAGCTTCTCTCCCTCTGGCGGGAAGGGCTTCTTATTGTCCGACTTTGGTGAGTCAGACTTCTTTCATTCCTTCGGGGGTGGCCTCGTTGTTGCCGCGGCGACGCTGTCCTCCCGCGAGTGGGGGAAGGACTTAGGTCTGCCACTGGCACCACGGGCTCTGGCGGCGTCCTAGCATGCCCAGCTCCTTGTATCGCTCCGGACAAGTTGTTCGGAGTCACTTTATGGGCCCTGGTCACCTGTGGATGCGATGCCGTCACCGTCGTCATGACGGGGGTGATCGGCGTACTACCCATCAGGTCCAGGAATAGCTTTAGTTTGGCTGCATCGACCACATGTCCCATGACAGTGACTTGGCCGGTAGGCAGCGGTGTTTCTGGCTCTTTCGGCATCCCATACGCCGGTTCAGGTGACTCGGCCGGTGGGGACGCCCGATCTCGAGATTAGGGAACGTGTCATCCTGGAAGAATGCAGTTCCTTCACTCATAGTTTCTTGTTGTTTTGACATCTTCTTAGCTCTTTGAATGGTTTTTTTTTTTTTTGTAAGGTAGGTGACTAGCTTTTAGTATCTAATCCCCACAGACGGCGCCAATTGTTCCGGGTGTAATTCCGGAGCAGGATTGTGACCACTTAAGCTTGTAGAATGATGTCGTTGCTTGTCTCTTCCTTTCACTCTCTTCTGTAAAAATGAACAAACTGAGGGCTCGGCTTGGTACCGAGCGTACTCACTCCGACGCTCAAGTCAGTAAACTTAAAGAGATAAGTTGTATGTTAACTTGGCAAAGTATATTGTAGAGAGATAAGGGAGTTTATACCAGTTTATTCAGTTAGTTTGGGATCCTCTTCTCAATGAGAGAAGATGAGTATTTATAGACTTTCACCTTTTGTCACGTAGTGGCCAAGTGGTCGTAGCAGGTGGAAAGACTATCTTACCCTCGGCCGAGGGACCCATGACAGGCCGGCAGGCCTGGTTGACCCCATGCCGAGGGGACTGGATGTGAGTACGCGGATATGCTTCTCGGCCGGCCAGTTGCCGAGCCGAGACCCAAGTGACAGGCCGACAGGTCTGGTTGACTCCATGTCGGTTAGGCTGTTTTTCCTTTGACTTGTTGTCTTTTGGCTTTGACCTTGCTCAATATGTTGACTCGGTCAGCGGGTGCAGAATATGCCCCATCAACAACTACTTAAAATCCATGAAGATTGAGTACCACTAATATTCAGATTCAATGTCACAGCATACAAATAACAGTATTACAAGTTTTTCTTTATCATAGCCAACACATATATTTTTTTTTTATCATAGCCAACACATATATCAACATTACTCATTGTACTGAACAGAAACCATCAATTCATGAACCTCATTATCAAACAAATTTAATTCAGTAATATGAAACTGTAATTGTGCACATTTAACAAAACGTTTAACCCTAATTTTCGCAATTCAAACAATTTGAAACCCTAATTTTCACAAATACACAATTTTGAACTTTTAATTTCACAATCGAATAGTGTTGAAACGAACAACAGTTTTTAACCAGTTTTAACCCTAATTTTTCACAAATAAACAATGTTGAACTTTGAATATCACAATCGAACAGTGTTAAAACCTAAATTTCGCAATTGAATAGGTTAAAACCTATTTTAGTGGATTACGAAATCCTAATTTTCAAGTTTGAACAATGTCAAACCCTAAATTTCACAATCGAACAATTATGAACCCTAATTTAGGAGATTTAAACATAAAAATATGTAATGAACAACTGCAACAGAAAAACATGCAATTAACAACTACGAATTTGTATAATTATATAAAAATTATTGGAAATTAACAAAGTTTAGCAATAATTTTCATACTTGAACTAACAACTGCATAAATACTCGATTTTAACAATTATTTCACTAAAATTCAAGTAGTCGAGAGAATTAAGACAGAAATTGTACCTGATTTATACTCAAAACGCAATTGTATTGAACAATGATTAATATTTCTTCGTAAATTGTTATTGATTCGCCAAAATAGTCGAGAGTTTCTGTGGGGTTTTTTTTCAGTTTTTAGAGAGAGAAAGTGAATAGTAAAAAAAAACTGCCGCGCGTTCATGAATTTTGAACAAGTAAGCGTCTTATTTTTGTTACCTTATTTGGAAGTGATATTGTTTAGTATAATGCGCGATATTGTATTCGTTACTCAATCCTCAAATATTTAATAGTTCTCACCGCATCCCGAATATATATAGGCAAGAACCGGTGAGTTTGCCACTTTTCATGAGTTACCCCCGCATATATATAAAATTGATCTAACAAAACTAATTCCTCACAATCAGACGTCCCAAAAAAAAGTTGCTTCTCTTTCAAAATCTATCGACTTCCGTTTCTCTGTTTTTGCATCAAACAAAAAACATGGAAAATCAATCAAAAGGTTCCAATTTCATGAACAATTTCATTAAATTCTTCCTAGTTTTTTTGTAATTCCATACGATTATAGCAAATTCATCCACAGTTTCGATTATTTCAATTGAAACGATCAATTTTTTCTTCAATTATTAGTCAAATTTCGGAAAACCCTAACGCATCAAATCAAAACAAAGGTATGAATATTATTACGATTTCTTAGGTAATAATCGAATTACTTCAGTGATTTTCTCGTAGCTATTGAAATCAAATAACAATTTTAATCAGGTTTCTGTGATTTTCAAGAGAATGATGAATTATGATGATCGAATGATAAATTATGATGATCAAACTCTTTCTCATCAAACGACGATGAATTCAAGTGAAAATATATGTAATTCAGATGATCAATCTCGTTTTTCATTAAGTTGATTACTTTAGTTATGTTATTCGTCGTTATGTTGTTCAATAGATGAACAAGGTCGTTATAATAACTGCTAGTTAATAATAGAATAACTACGTTATTATATTACAGTAACTGCCTTTACATTTTGTTTATAATATTATTCAACAGCTAATGTTATACTGAACTAGTTCACTTAATTCATTGTAATAATTATTAGTTAATAATGGAATAACTATGTTATTATATTACAATAACTGCATGTGCATTCTATTCATAATATCGCCCAATAGTTGGTGTTATAGTGAACTAGTATACTTAATTCATTCTAATGACAAATAGTTAATAATGGAATAACTTGAGTATTATTATGAAACATGCCTCTAAAATTTAGACACGCTGTTTTCTACGACTTCTAAAATAAGGTGCAAGCTGCTGCATGTTCTTGTGGTGTTGGTGGATTTGCAGAAAACGGTATCATTCACATAATAGATGTTTGAGTTGCCTTCAATTAGTTTACACTATTCCAGGTTATTCCATTTTTTGAATATAATTGAAATTCATTTTAAATTAAGCAATATACAATAACTGTTTTTATGCACTAAAATAACTGGGTTAATTCTATACAATAACCATGTTAACATATTTGGCAATGTTTATAGTTCTCATGAACACTACCAATACAGCTCGTTTCTTGTTGAAAAATTGAACCCAATTTCGTAAGTAGGCAAGCTAGATTATTTGCACAAGTAAACTGATTATTTGCAAGAGGGGCTCGGTTTTTATTTGGGCAAGAATTCGACCATTTTGTTAGTGTTGTTCAAGCTACAATTTTAACAATACCTTAAGACTTGGACTTAAGGCTGTGTGATATTTTGATTCTTGAAATATACACTACTTTGACATTATAAATACTACACTAGTTTCACATTTACTTGTACAACGAAATAAAAACAAAAAATACTTAAAGCTTTAATCAAGTAAATCAATCTTCGCAAAACTGTTTTTGACATTTCATATTTAAATCATTTTGCAAAATCGTTCTTAAGTCTTAAAAAAGAGTTAGTTCGTTGCACTTAGACATTTATCTTATTCGATGATCTCCTGTTAGTACTTAAACGTTATCTTCTCCGTTCAATTATGTGAACTTATTGAGATTCGTGAGTCTTGTAAAAAAACCGAGATAGAACTAAAGTCTTAGGATAGAGTTGTTTTAAGCAATCAAAGTCTTATTGCGCAGTAGCTTTAACCAAAGAGATCTTTTGACAGAGTAGCCTTAAGCGAAGTCTTGGAGCGGAGTAGCTATGAGTAAAAGTCTTATTGCAAAGTAGCTTTAAGCAAAACCGGTGTAGCTTGGGTAATTGTTTTATTTTACGTATGGGGTTTAGTTGTTAGAGTTAATTTCTAAACGATGAATAAAATAACGCTAGATGTAGGCCGCAGTAGTGGTCGAACCAGTTTTACAAATATCGTTTGGTTTGCCTATTTACTCTTTAATTCCGCTGCATTATTACTGCGATTTATTTACAAAAACAATTGTTGAATACACTCTGACATATACTTGTTGAATTATTGTTGTACACTTTTAACTCAATAGTTCTAAGTATCAACTTCTCATTTCTTCTAAATATTGTGTAAAGTGTCTAGAGTTTTAAAAGAAATTTTTATTAAGCTTAAAATATTTAAATAGACATTTAATTTACCGCCTCTCCCTCTTAAGTGTTTTCGCCCTTGACTCTTCAGTTACTGGAAAGGGAACAAAGCTAGAATTTGTTTTGTACTAATTTGTTAGTTTAAACTTTGATTAGTTTGTCTAGTGTTTAGTTATCCTTATTTGTTAATCATAGTTTTGGTAGAATAGTTGTCTTATTGTTTTAGTGTCTATTTGTTTCCTTATTGTGATCTTAAGTAGTTATTGATTTCTTTAGAGTTTCATCTATATTGTTTTCGTAAGGGGAACATCTTTTTGCTTCCATATTATTTATGCATATGTCTTAAAGCTTTCTTATTGTTTTCTTTTGCTAATTTGATTAGTTATTAATTATTTAATTTAATTAATGGTTATTTCATGGTGATAATCCAACCTAAACCTCATTTTCTTATATTAATTTATCCTAGTGTTTAAATGAAAGTAATTTTAATTATTACATCATTTAACTTTTATTAAACTCATAGAAAGGAAACCTGAAAAACCGGTTTCCTTGACTATTTAACCCTAATTAGTCAACCTTAACTTAACTTCATCCTCTTCAATCTTCACACCTTTTATCTAATCCATCATGAATCACCAAACACCCACTCTCGCTGCATCTAATCACCAAACTAGTCATCAGTCATACCAAACACTCAAAAACAACCACCACCAACACCATTCTCGTTGTCACGATTTCAAAGGATGCTGATTTGGTATACTCTCGATTTCGGTTTCTATCTTGAAATTTTTATAGCCTCCTGATGTCGGTTGATATGCAATCCATGGGGGCCAATATGGCCGCAAAAGGCTCAAATTAGAGTCATGGTAACCTTAACGACCTCTATATTGTATGTGGTGAGAGAGTTAAGGAGTGAGTTTTGTGGTGGCTGATAGTGGTGCTAGCATTGACGTGGTAGTATAATTTGGTTTGCAAGAGGGGTGACTAGTTTAAATGGAGGGAAGCGGGAGGATAGTATAGTTGTTTAGGTATAAAACAATGCTGGTGGGCAAGGAAATGATGCTGAGTTCAAGTGTGATGAGCTGCTATTTCAATTGGAGCAAATCCTATGAACTTGAGTTTTTTTGTGTTGGGCAATTAGGTTGATTAATTAATTAATTAGGTTTTTTCTGGTTTTTTATGAATTTGGGATTGAATCTTTGTCTTTTTCTTTTCTTTTTTTCTTTTTTTTTTTTCTTGAGATCTGGGAGTTTTAGCAATACAAAAGCAGAAGAAATAAAAAAATTGCAGAGAAAATGAAGAAATGAAGAATTGAAGAATGAAGAGGAAGGAGACAGAAAAAAAATAGAAAAGTAGTGGACCCGTGACTTGTTGGAAAATTGGTTGTATCAATCCAAGTTAAATGATATACACAAATTCTCATTGAAGACGGAGAGTATCCGTCACAAGCTGAAGACGGGTTGGATAATATCATTTGAGAAGAAAATGGACCGGATTCTCTTTAAATGGTATGCAAGTTGGCTGGATTAAAGAATATTAATTTTTTCTTGTGTTCCCAAGGCAAGCAAAAGTTTTCAATTACTCTGTTCGTCTGTCCTTCTCTCCTCATTTTTTTTATTAACTTGTCTCATCTTTTACTCATTTTAATTTTACTTTTTTAAAACCAAAAAAACTCTCTCTCTAAACCCTAAAACGCCATCTTCTACCCAGTTTCATTTGCATCTAAAATAACAACACCAACACCAATTCCCTTCCAAATCTTCATCAAAAATCTCATTTAAAATTGCACAAATACATCTACCCGAAAAAATTCAAAAATAGTAGAGGAGGCAGCTACTTTGACGGTTTTAGAGGAGCAAGTTGACGATGTCGAAAACGAGAATGGTGGATTGCTTGATGGTAATTAATTATTGTGTTGGTTTTTTATTTATATAAAAAATTTCAATCTTTATGTCAATTTGTTACTCAAAGTTATTAATTTTATTAGGTTTTTGTTTGATTTATGTTAAAAAGTTTGAATTTTTAGTGTTGTGATGTGTAGATCCGGGGTTGTTATGACAAAAAAATGAGGATTCTATCGAAATCAATTTAGAGGAGGAATTTGCTTTAATATTAGTATGATGGATTATTTCGAAAATGGTATGATGTTCATTCCTTCCTACTGTTCAATTTTAATTCAGTTTCATCATTTGTTTATTATGTAGCAGCATATGTTTAAAAATCCGTCTTTTGTTTTAGGAAAACCATGTACCCATGTGTGGTTACCAAAAGGGTAAACTTTCTATTTTTACGATGAATTCGTGATTAAAATGGTTGTTTTACATACTGTTTTGGGTAAATAGAATGTGTTACGAAAATAAGCAATTTTCGTCTTTGATCAAAAAACCGAGAACCACATGTATAAGAGACGTTTTGTAATGAGAACCAGTCAAAACGTTACCATTTCACTTCATTATGTCACCAGTTTAATAAGAAGAACAAGAAATACACATCTGTGCAAGACGGTATGCCTGTAATCTATAATATATTTGTCTTGAACTTGGAACATGTAGCATTGGAAGGGTTGATAATGTGACCATATCAGTTGAGTAATGTGCCTATGAAGGGTTGTTAATGTGACCATAGCTAACTCAAAATTGATGTTACTTTGAGTTTAATACGAACTAACATTTATGTGTAATCATTGTGACATATGTATTAGTGTTGAATATGTGACCATTGTAACGAGAAATGTACCAATGTTGTTATTTTTTTAAGATTATAAAAATGTTTGTTTTGGTAACATAGATGACTAAACATGATCACATGTGTCTTAATGCTGAATATGTAACCATTGTAACTGAGAAATGTACCAATGTTTGTTTTATTGGGAAGATTATAAAAATGTTGGTTTTGGTAACATAAATGACTAAACATAATCACATATGTCTTAATGGGGAAAATGTGATCACCTTAGAACACATTTGTCTTAGTGATGAAAATGGATCACCTTAACATTATTGTTAACATGTCAACATAATAGACTAAACATGGTGACACATCTATGATTGTTGTCAATGTGACCACCTTATCAAAGATATGTACCTATGTCTTAGTGTTGTAACCTGAACTTAAAATGATATCATCTATGCTTTACACATGGTAACATTTATGCGTAAATATTGTAATATATGTATTAATATTAAATAGGTAACCATTTTAGCTGAGAAATGTACCAATATTTTTTATTTTTTTAAGATTATAAAAATGTCTGTTTTGGTAACATAAATGAGTTATTATGATTACATATGTCTTAATGTTGAAAATGTGACCACCTTAGATCACATATGTCTTAGTGTTGAAAATGTGACCACCTTAACATTTGTCTTAACATGTTAACATAGTATACTAAACATGGTGACATATCTGTGATTGTTAGCAATGTGACCACCTTATCGGAGATATGTACTACTTGTGTCTTAGTGTTGTGACTTGAAGTTAACATGATAACATCTATGCTTTACACATGGTAACATTTATATGTAAATATTGTATCATATGTGTTAGTGTTGAGTAGGTAACCATTTTCGCGAGAAATGTACTAATGTTTTTTATTTTCGAAGATTATATAAATGTTTGTTTTGTAACATAAATGTGTAAACATGATCACATATGTCCTAATGTTGAAAAGGTAACCACCTTAGATCACAAATGTCTTAGTGTGGAAAACATGACCACCTTAACAACATTATTCTTAACATGCCAATATAATAGACTAAATATGATGACATATCTGTGATTATTGTTGTCAATGTGACCACATTGTCAGATATATGTGCCAATATCTTTGTGTTGTGATCATATCTTAACATGATAACATCTATGCTTTAAACATGGTGACATATGTTAATATCTTTACAATGTAACCACTTTTATTGGTAAATGTACCATATCTCTGCGAGGAATGTACTATAATTTGAGGTTGAAATAAATATTAACATGTTAACATAGTGACATGTCTTAGTGATGAAGATGTGACCCACTTAGCTGAGGAATGTACCAATGTGAGGACATGTCTTAGCTTAGCTTAATATGGTAACATCTATGCTTAACACATAGCCATTGGCAGGCAGTTGGACGACCTCGTATTCTATGCTGAATTCATGGCCATTGGCAGTTGGACGAGATAGTGGATAACATGATGCTCCCACCCTCATTTGACCTCGGGCTAGGCGACATCAGCGTGTGGCAAAGAGCTGAACGTCAAGCAAGCACCACTTATCAACTTAGGTACACCCGTGCTAGAGATAAGCCAACAGGAGATCCCGTTTGTAATAGTGCTTAAGATGTTGCCCGTCCTCTTAAGACTTTGAAGAAGAAATGAAGAAGGGACATGACCCCTTGATGTAAGCGTTGGTTTGTAATAATGATGATCTTTTGGGACTTAGTACATGGTGGTTTGTTTAATGATGTGTTCTTTTAGGACATACTTTTTAGTCCCTCGTGATGTTAGAGATATAAGACAATCTTTGTTTTGTAACCATCTTATGATAAAATGAGATAATATACGAATGTTGTGACATATGTTTACATTATGGTTACATTACTAGCTGTAGAGTGGTTACATTTCCCTACCAAATTGGTCACATTTTGAACCATCTCCTAAATTCAGCTCCATTATGGTTACATTACACTAACGGTGGATTGGTTACATTTCCTTACCAAAGTGCTAACATTTGAATATGTTAACGTATGTCACCATGTTATAAAGCGTTTATGTTATAATGTTAAACTCAGTTCAGAATTCTCAAATATAAGTACATATCTCGATACGATGGTCACATTTTCAATACACATACTTATGTCACCATGTTTAATAAATTATGTTAACCTGTTAAGATGCCAGCTGCTGTAGTTAAGATGGCAGCTGTTGTTGACACCAAAAAGAAGAGCAAGAAATAGACATCTCCGCAAGACGGTATGCATGTAATCTGTAATATATTTACATGCTGTAGTTAAGATGGTATCTGTCATAGTTACATTTACATACTAAGATGGTAATATTCTCCTTTTCACATTCTAAGAGGCTATAACTGCCTAATAATATGGTTACATTTCCATTATAACATTCTCTTTTACACACTTTTCAACTCAACAAAAGTGGTCACATACGCGACAAAAGTTATTCCATTTGTAAACGTTTATGGCGACAACTAAAATTGTTCAGAAGAAAATGCGCATATTTTCTAATAAGACGGTTACAAATCAGTCATTGTCTTACATCACTAACATCTTAATGGACTAAAAAAGTGCATTACAAAATAACATATTATCCATCAACCATCAACCACTAAGTACTAAGTCTTTCTTATTACAAACCGATGTTTACTGTATCTTTCACATCCATCTTCTGCGCGGTGGTCAATTGTTGTATGAGATGGTATAGGGAAGATGGTGGCTCATGTCCCTCGATCTCCTTCATTTACCTACAAATAAAACAAATTAATCAGCCCTTAAAATAAAGCAGCTAAGATGGTAACATTTTCGAATAACATAGTAACATTAAGACGCATTCGTAACATTCAAAACATCAAGAACTGGTCACATTTTCCAAATAAGAAGTTGTCAACACTAACACATATGTGGCCATGTTTGATAATAGATGTTATCATGTTAAGTTAAGATGATTACATTTTCTAAATGTACCTACATTTTGTATAATATGCAACACACTCAAAATAGGTACATTTCTCATTTAAGGTGGTCACATATTCAACACTAACGCACATGTCACTATGTTTACTCATTTATGTTATCATATTAAGGTTTATTTTAAACCCAAGCAAACATTTCTATAATGAGCAAGACACTCAAATATAGATACATTTCTCAACTAAGGCGGTCACATTTTCAAAACTAACACATATGTCATCATGTCGAGTCATTTATGTTAGCATGATAAATAACAACACACTCAAACATAGGTACATTTCTCGACTAAGGTGGTCACATATTCAACATCAATACATTTGTCACCATGTTTACTCAGTTATGTTATCATGTTAAGATTCTATTAAACCTTAATAAACATTTCTATAATGAGCAACATACTTAAATATAAATACATTTCTCGTTAAGGTGGTCACATTTTCATTACAAACACATACGTGACCATGTTTAGTCATTTATGTTAACATGTTAAGATTTATTTTAAATCCAAATAAACATAAATATAAATAACAACACACTCAAACATAGGTACATTTCTCACTCAGGTGGTCACATATTCAACACCAACACATATGTCACCATGTTTACTCATTTCTGTTATCATGTTAAGATTCATTTTAAACCCTAATAAACATTTATATAATGAGCAACATACTTAAATATAGGTACATTTCTTGACTAAAGTGGTCACATTTTCAACACAAACGCATATGTCACCATGTTTAGTCATTTATGTTAGCATGTTAAGATTCATTTTAAACCCAAATAAACATAAACATAAATAACAACACACTCAAACATAGGTACAATCCTCTGCTAATGTGGTCGCATTTTCAACACTAATACATATGTCACCATGTTTATTTATATATGTTCACATGTTAAAATTCATTTTATACCAAAACAAACATAAATATAATGTGCAACACACTCAAACATAGGTACATTTTTCGCTAAGGTAGTCACATTTTCAACACTAACACATATGTCACCATGTTTACTCTTGGAAGTTATCACTATATTCATTCAAATTCAAACTGACATATTGTGTAATGGTTACATTTCAGTCTAAGGTGATAACATTGATACAGAATCACCATGTCACCATTTTTACTCATCAGTTTTCATTTTAAGAGGCTTTGAGGTAAAACCATACAACTAGTTTAACAGTTACATTTCACAACTAAGGTGGTAAAATATGTCACCATGCTTATTCATATATGTTATAATTTATAATCATAACATTAATTCACGCATTCGAACAAGGTTACATCTCGATACTAAGATGATAACATTTTGAACACACTCAAACATAGGTACATGACAATAAAACGGTTACACTGTACTCTAAAATGGTAACAATATGATTTTTAAAAACATGAATGCGACCATGCGAGTAGAGACCAATAACAATGATGTTCAAGCAAGAATATATTTTGACGATAAAGCATATCTACGATGTTCAACATAGGGATATACAAAATAATCAAATTGAAACAAATTAAAGCAAATTTCTCCTCTAAATTATAACTTCAAACCTCTTTGATTTGGATAGAATCCTCATTTTTGACATAACAACCCAGATCTACACATTAAAACACAAATCAAAACATAAAAGATTCAAACTTTTTAACCTAAATCAAACAAAAACCCAATATATCAAAACACAAAAAAAATCAAACCATGTTTATTCATTTATGTTAACAAAATAATCATTTTGATAATCTTCCAAAAATTTCTTAGACAAAAAGCGAATCTTAATTAAACCAATATGACCATTTTTTACAAATTAATTACTGAACAAAAAAGCCCCAACATAAAACACCCTTTTTTTGACATTAGGATTTTAATATTAAACCAATGTCGCCATTTTGACATCAACGAATCTCCAAAAAAATTTAATGATTTTAAGATAATTTCGAGTTATAAACTAAAAACACAATACCTCCGATTGGTTTTTTAGCACCTTCTTTGGGGACGTCTTTTTAGCCACTTAGTTTTTTTGTTGTGTCTTGAGGATGCTAGGAAAGATGAAGATGGTCAGATGTTACCATCTTATTTTTGGCGAGTTAAGGATAGTGAGCTAAAAGAGAAAACGAAGGTAGGAGATGAAGATTGTATTTTTTTTTTAGATATTTAGATAGATGATAAATTTTTGGTTTTCAAAATAAAAGAAGAGAGATAAAGTGACTTACTGTGCAATAGTGTCAAAAGTCTTTCATAGCCGTCTGTTTTGCATGGGGAAAGTCCCATTTCTTTATTTTTTTATTGTGAATTGTCAAATCAAGTATTAATTAATTAACACATAAAACGGGTCACTTTTATCCATATTACATAATATGGTAAGTATTCGCTCCGTCTTCACCTTGTGACGGATAGCGTCCGTCACAAGAGAGACTAATTGAATGATATAATAGCTAAAATTATTTCCAGTTAACCACTAGGACGGATTAATATGAGAAGATGAGGGTTAAGTTGGATTATTGCCATGAAATAACCCTTTACTTTATTGCATCTTTAGAAATTGAATTCGTAATTGTCCAATTAATCTAGACTAAAGTAGAAAACTTTATCCTAATAATTTGCATGCCTTTCAAGTTTCACCATTAGTAGGATTAAGTAGAGACTAAATATATAATTTGAATCGTTAACTACGCGTGTCAAAGATACCGAATTTCCACAATAGAGTATCTGAGAGTAATTAGATTAAAAGACAGGTCAATGATCAATTGGTTTGTTGATAGCAAATGTTTATTGACTCGAGAACCCTTTAATTACTCGAATTCATCTTCTTATTTCATTATCGCTTTACCTTGCTAGTTAATTAGTTAGTTAATCAATCAATAAACCATCAGGTAGGTTGGAAGATGATTGAACCCATGACCTCATTTAATTGTAATACGTTGATTTCTTAACCACTAGACTACTTGTGTTTATTGCTCACATCAATTCTAAAATGTGTTGGTCCTCCATCCCGATTATTTGTTTATTTTATTTTATTTTAGGGTGTTTAATTCATTTGTTTAAAATTCAAGGAAATTTGATTATACACGCCAACACGTGTAACACATCCATTGTAATCAGGGGCGGACCTACCTGGCAGCAAGGGTGGCGGCTGTTACCCCAAACTTCAAAAATCGGTTAAGCGTACGAATTTTTGCTACCCCAAATATTGCATATTCATTATTTTTGCTACCCGAGGTAAACAAATTATCGGGAGAGAAGGGATATCAATCACATATTTACAATAAAATTAACTTTGCCTTGTAGTGATTTACCCCCACCGGCTTACCATTTTCCAGTAATTCTTAAGAAGATATCGATTTGCCCATGATATGCTAATGCAACGTTGTCTGTGACTTGTTCTCGGCGATGGTTCGACTATAGGGGAGGGAATGGAAGCAGGGGACCTGCCATTTGGTTGCAGCGGAAAGGCCTGTTTTTACATGCCAGTGGAATGCAATCAATTCTGTAAAATTGAGGTTATATTGGCAGGGATGGTACCAATTATGGCCCAGAACCTGGTCCTGAATGCTGCTGCCTTGACGCTTAGATCCATTCTCCCGTTGTTTTCTTACACTACAAGTTTATCAGTTTATGCCCAAAAAATTTCTCTGTTTTTGATTAATCGCGCCAATTATGTTTCATGGTCATGGAGTACATGTTTAGCATACGTGTATAAGGTGGTCTTACATAAACTTAATTGTAAAGCGTCCTGTTATATTCGTAAGTCGTAACTACCCTACTGAATCAAGCACACCGCAAATCAAGGGGAAAGGGGGGTTTTAGAGCGAAATTTGACGCAGAACTGATGTAAGCAGCTATAAAATGCAGAACTTTAGACAGTAGCATATATAATGGCATTAACAATTTGACATCCTCCTTCGCTCTCGACTAGAACCCGAACTGAGAATTCAGAACCTACAAAGAAGAAACAGGAATTCTATTCTAGTCCCTAGACTAGTTATTTATACGAAACAGTACCCTGACTAGAAGTATACAGCAAAGACGTACCGGAGAAGCTCGTGTTACTGCTTTGTGTGAGTAGTTGCTCTTGCATTCTTGTAGATGGTCCTACATTGGATTTCTTGCTGCTGTGGCTATTTTCTAGCTCATTTTTCTGACTGGATGTTTCTACTTGTACTTTATCAACTTTAAGGCAATCTGAGTCTCGCTCTTGTCGTATTTCCTCAAGCATGGCTGCCACGTCTTTCATGGTAGGACGGTCATTAGGTGAAGGAGCTACACATAACAAGGCCACCCCTATAGTTTGCATCATCTCATCCACTTCTGATTCCGGCCGTCCTTGTAACTTTTGGTCCAGTATTTCAACACCCGCTTTCCTCTGCCTGGCCCAGTCTACAATATGTAGCCCATCCGGGATAGTTGGATCGATAGGTTGCTTCCCTGTTAGTACCTCTAACACGACTACTCCATAGCTGTACACGTCACTCTTCTCGGTTATTTTCATCATGTATCCATATTCTGTTTGCATTGTACATCAAAAGTAGTTTTCAATTAAGGTCATAGGTCTAGGTTATGCTCAAAGAACAAACTTCCAGTAAGATTATCCTAGAGTAGGTCACTAGGTCATGGCAAAATCTGCTGAGGTTTAAAGTTTTGGGGGTGAATTCAACCTGGGATTTTAAAACCCACCAAAAACGTCGATTTCTTGACACATTTTACCGCATCTTACCATGAAATATAGAGAAAAAATCAGCTATGGTTTCTCAGGTTTGAGCTATACTTGGTGACTTCAGGTGCACAAATTTCACTTTGAAGACCTACACTACATAACCAAAATGTAATCCAAACCCACAAGGCCACGAGTGTTTCAAAACCTACAAAGATTTTCACCATTTTAGATGAATTTTAACTATGCTATAGTCTAGGTCTCCAAAGTGAGAAATTTTGAAAAACTCGGCCGCCAAAGTGAGAAACTAGACAAGAAATGCTCAAGTCAGGCCGCTGTAATGGAGTTAGTGAAACCACTGAGCACAATGTGGAAGTATTTGTATAAACTATGCGGGGTAGAGATATGCTTACCAGGTGCCATGTAGCCATATGAACCAGCAACTGTGCTAGATGATTTAGCAAAATCTCTGTCGTCGACAAGCTTGGCAAGACCAAAATCAGCTATATAGGGTTCATAATCAAGGCCAATCAGAATGTTATTTGCCTTAATATCCCTATGAACTATAGGAGGAACACAATCATGGTGCAAATAAGCTAATCCTTTTGCTGCACCTACGATAACCTTGTACCTTAAATCCCAGTCCAAGAAACTCCCACTTTCGTGTAAGAGATTGCCTAAGCTTCCATTTGGCATGTACTCATACATCAACAACTTCGTGTTCCTGTTCCAACAACATCCTAAGAACTTGACTATGTTTTTATGGCGGATAGAACCCAATGTCTTTACTTCAGCTGAGAAAGAATCGCGCCCATCATTGGGCTTAAGACTTTCTTTTTGGGAATCATGTTTTGTCCCCACTGCTATCGGCCACAGCTTCTTGACAGCAATTAAATCGGCATTATCCAGTTCTGCACGGTATACAATTCCTGAGCACCCTTTCCCGATGATGTTGCTTTCCACCAAACACTTCAAAACTTCATTGATCGTGAAGTTGAGTTTCTGAAATGGGGTGAATTGCCAAGGCCAGGCATCCATCCCAATCTCGGAATCACTTTCATCTCTAGCCATTTTCCTAGCTCGAAAAATTGCAATCGCTCCTAAAACCACCAGTATGACTGTCACAGCTATTAGCAACCCGATTCCTAATTGCAGTGTCTTTGATTGCCTTCTGTTCCTGCTTCCTGATCGAGCTCCATTGCCTATAAAACAGGAATCATGACTATTTGAACACAACCCCTTGTTACCTTCCAACTCAGCAGATGACAGCTGTCTAAACAGCTTGTTATCAGGCAAAAACCCGGAGAAATTGTTGTAAGATACATTAAGGGTCACAAGATTATCCAACCCTGAAAGTTGCATTAGACTGCCTTCAAGTCTGTTGTGGGAGAGGTCAAGTATGTTTAGATTTTTGAGATTAGATATTTGAGTAGGAATCGTGCCAGTAAGCATGTTACAGCTCAAATTGAGAGCGATATCGAGGTTTTCGAGCTGGAAAAGTTCATCTGGGATGCCCCCAGTAAGGAGGTTGTTGCTTAAATCAAGCAACTGAAGTTTGACACAGCTTCCAATGGAAGGTGGGATTTCTCCAGAGAGAATGTTTTTTCTAAGTATGAGAGAATTTAATGTTTCTAGTTGGCCAAACCTTGCAGGAATCGGGCCTTCAATTTGGTTATCTGACAAATTCAAAGCCTCAAGCTTACTCAATGATGATAATGAAACGGGAATCGGTCCTCTGAGAGTGTTATTACCCAAGTTCAGCATCTGTAAGGCTTTGCACTGTCCTATCTCATTTGGGATTGACCTGGAAAGGCGATTATTTGACAAATCAAGAAAACTAAGATTATTAAGAAAACCCATTTCCTTAGGAAGTTCCCCAGTGATCCTATTATTAGAAAGACGAAACCGAATTAGAGCCTTGCAACTCCCAATCTCAGGTGGGATTGACCCTGAAATGTGATTGGAAATGAGCAAAAGCTTTGTGAGATTTCGGAGCTGAAATATACTACTGGGCAAACTTCCTGTGATTGAGTTATGTGACAAGTCTAAAGCTTGAAGGCTACTGCAATTACCCAACTCATTAGGGATACTTCCCTCTAAACTATTTTGCCATGCAAACAAAACCTGTAATCCTGCTAACCTACCCAACTCATTTGGGATTGTACCTGTTATTTGATTATTATCAACCTGAATCTGCTGCAAATTTCTAGCATTCCCAAGATTAGATGGTATTGAACCCGAAATGTTATTACTGCTAAGCATCAATTCAGAAAGATTTCTGAGATTACCAAAAGATGCAGGAATCATCCCAGATAATAAATTCAATGCAACATCAACTGATATCAAATTTGAGCAATTTCCAAGCGCCTCAGGAATTCCACCAGACAGATTATTCTGCCATATCAACAGTTTCTCAAGCTTCTGAAGCTTACCTAACTCTTTTGGTATTGAACCAGAAAGACTATTCTGATACAGATATATATTCACAAGCTCAGAACAGTTACCTAACTCAGGTGGGATTTCTCCTGACAGCATTGTAGTGTAAATTGACAAAGTTTGGAGCTTTGTCAGGCTGCCTAAAGAAGCCGGTAGTGCGCCGGAAATCTTTGAATCAGCTAAACCAAGAACAGTCAAGTTTTGACACTGTCCCAACTCTTTTGGGATACTCCCTGAGAGATCCTTATTTCCACCTGCCCTTAAAGTTTGAAGATTTATAAGTTTTCCCAACTCAGTTGGGAGTTCACCATTGAAGTTATTATCAAACAGGAACAGATTTTCTAATGCAAGACAATCACCAATCTCCACTGGGATACTACCAGTGAGTTGATTAGAGTTCAAGATCAAATCTTTAAGGCTCTTAAGCTTCCCAATTGAGTTGGGAACAAACCCAACAAGATTATTAGTACTTAAGTCAATAAAGTTGAGTAAAGGGCAGTCTCCTATAGTTTCAGGGATTGTGCCAGTAAGATTAGCATTAGAAATGGTGAGTTTTTGAAGGTGTGAAAGTGTTGATATATTTGAAGGAAAAGGGAGATTTATTTGAACATTTTGGATGTTAATTTCAGTGACAAAGTTGTCTGAAGAACAAGTAATGTAAGACCATTTACATGGGTTCGAATCAAAAGAGTTCCAATTTGCAAAGTCTAAAGGTGGTGATTCAGAAGAGCTATGAAGCCATGAATGCAACAACATGACTTCTTCATTGTTAGCAAAAGAAGTGATGAAGAATGAAGAAAATGAGATGAAAAGAAGGATAAGATGGGTGGTGTGTTTGTAATTGTGGGTGTTGATGAAGAGTTGCATTGGCTTTGGTGATTGCATTGGCATTGACATTGCCACTGGTATTTGGCCTCAAAATCCCAAACTTCTCTTATGGTTTTTGCATTGGGTTTCTCTAACTCTCTTTCTCTAGGGTTGTTTTTTACTCATTTGAATGCTTTCAAAACAAGCCATGTAAGTGCATTTATTAGGTGATATAAGCAAAAGCCATAATATAATACTCGGTCAACTTAATTGATAAAACTACGATTTTATCGGGTGACGTTATCTCATTTTCTTAGGCCTATTTTTTTGATTGAAAAAAGCTGAATTAAACTGAGTTGAACTAAAGTAAGATTAATTTGTTAAAATATGAGCTGAGCTGAACTGAACTTAAAAAAGCTGAAATTAAGTCAAAACAAGGCCTTATTATTGAATATATTCGAATCTTTTGAAAACTTTTGACGTTTAAAGGTTTATTATGCGTTTGTTTACTTTATTAGTTAACTGAAACTAAAACTCGGCCAGATTAGCTGATAAAAGTTATAAATTGTCACTAATTTGCTCAAATTAGCTCGTAATTAAGATTGTTAAGTGGAATAATATTGAAAAGAATATAATATACCGATATGATGTCGACTAGCTCAGCTTGCAACGATTATTAGTAAAACTATCGGATCGGACCAACACATCATCCTTTAAAAACAAATACACTTGTATTAAAAAAAAACAAAATAAAAAAGGCAAAAAAGAAAGAAAAAGAAGGTTGAAACATGAAAGATTATGGGGGGTGTATAATAAGCAAGAAATTAGTAGATTTAACCTCGGGGGTTGTATGAATTGTGTCTTTGTGTGATAATATTCTTTAGGAGAGTAAATTTAAAATGGTAAAGAGTAGAAAGTTTGAAAAAGAGTAGGTGTTGTAGGCATGCAATCCCATGTGTATATGCATTGTTTTCCTAAATCGCAGTACAGTGAGTAAGTAATGGGCTGTGGTTCAGCTTGGATTATCGAGCCTCGAAACCTATCAAAGTCATTAAGGTTAATTATTGGTAATGATTCTTTTCTTAAATGTCATTACATTGCCACCACTCTTCTGAATGCTCACTAGTAGTCACTAGTACTAGTATATTATATACTCCTTAATACATGTAGCTAAATGTCTTGAAATCTTTGATTCTACTTTTGACTAATTGAAATTGAAATAAAGTTTATTTTGCATAATTTTATGTTTTTCATGTTGGAAATACATTACCATGAAATGGTTGTATTGGGATGGCTTTTAACCTGATTTGAAAGTATTTCATGTATCACTCTATACCCTAATTAAACACTTATTAGAAGTACATTGTAGGATGAAATTAAACTCATCATGTTCTAAAAACTCGGATAAAAAAATGATGTAGCAGTATTGGCGAAGTCAGGATTTACGGTTAGAAGAACGAACAACTCAAACAAGTAATGATATAAAAAAAAAAACTCAAATTTTTTTTCGAAAATTTACTAACTTTTCATTTTTAGCAGGGCGCGCGCCCCTGTTAGCCCTTATTAGAGCTCCTAATACTTTTGGTATAAATAATAAATGAAATTGATATAGGCTCATAAGTTGTTAAGTAATAATAAACACAAAAAAATACACATGTAAATGGGAAGACTTTCATTTCATTACTCGTGAGTACGTTGCTATGACTTATCACGAATTATAGTATTCTCTCTACACCAATTATTTGTTTAGCTTTATTCCGTACCCTTTATAAGGAATACAATAAATAAGTAAATATTAGAATATGTATATCACACGTGTGTATTAAAAATTGTATTTTCCATAATCAACTTAATAAACAATAGTCTTTCAACATAGACAATTATTGTGAATATTAATTTGAAATTGAAGAAAAAGGCATGCAATTCAAAGATTTCAACAACTCTTGTTCCTGAATTTACTCCATTAAGTTCAATTAATAGTAGTAGTGTGTCATGATTCCATGCGTAGTGACAACAAAAAGTGGTCAGGAATCTTGGAATGGAGAGTTTGTTATCCGGGTTATGTAAATAAATCAATTTGATTTTGATAACTTCAATAAAAACACCCTTAATTTCATGTGTTAAAGACAACATGCAGACACACTTTCTGCGCTCTTATTGTTCACACATACTTGGCAATCCACTTATTAATCTCTTTTCAATCCTTCCTTCTCAATTCAACTAATTTATCCACTTATTTATGTCGTTTAACTTGGCTAATATTTATAGTTACTCGTATAATATTTTTCCCACCGGAGTTAGCCTAGTGATTGAGTCGAAGGCTCCATACATGATAGATTGTTGTTCAAATAAAGTTTTCTTTATAACTATTATACTACGTATTTGTTTACGAAAAAAAACTAGGTAACTTGGCCATCGGCACGGCAATAAGGTCATTCGTATAAGACACGGGTTGGATTGGATTAATTTCAATGCATGCCATTTAAGATATGTATGTTCAAATAAGGATAGTCTCATATACGATCAGGTCAACGCTCACATGTAGGACTATTGAGTTTCTTTCACATCTTCATTCTTATCTAGGCACACGTTACACATATCACATATGGCTTGGTGACTTGGTGTACCTCAAGTAAACGCACGTAAGGGAGTGAGCCTAATAATGCCTTCAAGTGAGTTGACACATTTGGCTTGAAAATGAGTAGGATTAGTGTTAGTTGCATGGCGCAATGAAAGGAGTAAGGACACACAAGATGCGATGCGTGGTTGACCTTGGGAAATTGCCCACCTTCTTGCCTTTTGTTTCGTCTCTTAATGTCGCGGCCCCCACCTTACTTGGTTTTGTTACATGATTAGGTGTATTCTATTCTGGACATATGTGATGAGTTTGTTATCTTTGTTTCAAGGCCAATTAATGTTCGGCCCATACTTTCGAATTTGAGTCCAATCAACCAAGCTACTTGTCCAACATGCACTCCCTATATGATGAGATGATCATAGGCTGAATCGCACAAATTGTTACATAGAGCTGTCTTTGTGAGATTGGCCCAACGAGTCAATAAGATTAAACGCTAATATCTTTAAGGCAAGTATGCAAGTTTGTACTAGTAAGGGATCGCCCACTAACAAGCTTTCAAGAACTTTGCTGTGTATCGGTAATCCTAGTTATGATTGTCAACGACCGACACACAAATGCAATAAAGTTAGCTATGCTCTCACTGAAAGCAAGCAAAGAAGATTAACAAAGCTTGTAGTAGTAAGCCATTTTCATTGACTAGCACCTCCTAAAGAGGGAAAATTGATGGTACGAGTCCTGTAGCAGGAAACATTGAAAGTCCAGAATAGCAATACGTTTTCTAAAAGTCTAAAAACACATCTTATACTAAAGAGCTAGCTTCAATATTCGACACTCACGCAGAAAGTAATCTTGGAGTACAACTAGAAACTAAAAATAAAAATGAGTAGCAATACTCAAACGCCGTGTACTCAAAATTTCTCTCTCTTCCTCTCTTCTCTCTAAAAACCCTAGCCTTCAATCAATCAAATCTGGGACTTCCATCGACTATTAACCGATGGTAAGCCCCCCAAATAGCTTTATTTATCAATTCTTAGTATGAAACTTTATGAATTAATCAATAAAAGTCTCCCTTTTGGTGAGATTCGTTTGCCCGTCTCTATTTTCATAGTTCTTTCAGTCCTTGTCTTTCTAAGTTTTAGTACTATTGGAAATATAGATAAGAGCGTCTTGATCGTTCCTCATATGGTGAAAATGCGGAAGATTAGTTTCGTAATGGGCAGGGGTGAACCCAGGATTTCAAATTTGGGGTAGCGAATATAATAAGCGTGCAATTATTTAAAAACGATATGAAAATCCCGAAAAATGTCTTGCATTACATATAGAAAAATCGTTTCCAACTCAACTTAATAATCATTGAACCCGACAAGTTTAAAGTTTTCACTATGTAATTCAACAACTATTAGTCCATTGCTATGTACTATCTCCGCCCCGCTAGATAGTTATATGTTTGATTTTTTATGAGGTGCATTTTGAAATTAAGATAACTATTTATCAGGACAGAATGAGAAATACGGAGTAGGCTTTAATTTTCATATTATAATTTAACAATCTTATCTATTTCATTTTTTTATAACAAATTTTTTTTTGGAGTAAACAAAAGAAAAAGAAAAAAAAGGAAAAAATTGTTAATAATTTTGATACTTAAATTCATAATTCACAAAAAAGAAAAAAGTAACCCATTTATAAAGCAAAAAATAAAAATAATATCAAAGGGAGAAAAGTTAATAATTGAATATTTATATGAGCTGCGTGATTGGCAGCTTAATGAAATAAGGCAAAAAAAAAGTGCTGAAAAATTAACCAAAAACTGCTCGTGGTGAGGATCGAACTCTGACCTACTGGTTGGCAACCTGCCCCCTTTACCACTGATACACTTGAGATATAATCCACAAATGTGAGCTTCGTTCTAATTATCTATAAATGACCAGATATGGGGTTGCAATGTTCGTCCCAACTGAACTTTTTTTTTTCTATGGGGTAGCACATGCAACCCTTTGCTACCTACTGGGTTCGCCTCTGGTAATGGGTCATTATATGGTATTACATATGTTGTCGATTTGTTGGTTGCACTCAATTTGGTCAGATGAAATCGTCTCTCGTCAAGGCTCAAGATTCTATAATCCTCTTGTGAAAAGCTGTTTGCGGCAATATGATAAAGGATTTGCTTTGCAGCAATTCAAGTTTACAGATCTTTCTTTGAACGAGATTTTATTTTATTTGGTTCTAGTCGAGTTGTATCCCGTCAAATTTAACACATGTTGTAGGTGTCGTATGGCTATTTATTAATGAATTGATCCTTTCTTTCAAAAAAAAAAACTAAAAAAAAAAATGAAAATACATAATACATAAAAGAAATCGATCTAAAGGGTTGAAGTCCGCGTGCGCATATTTTTCGAGTCGTGACATTCTCCTCCACTTAATATGTTGTCATCCTCGGCAATGCTGAAATCTTCATCTCTGATCCAGCGAGACTCTCTCGTTGAATGGAGGTGGTCTCGCTTAGGAGTATTAATGAGACGAGACAGCTCGCGAGCAACTCGCGATCGGCTCGGTTAAAGCTCGGCTCGTGCGATCTCGATTCGGGCTCGGGCTCGGCTCGAGAGCTTAACGAGTCAAGCCGAGCAAATGCTGGCTCGACTCGAAAAGCTCGCGAGCGACTTGAAGTTGTGTGATTAGATAAGACATTGCTCATATGTTATAAAAATATTCTATCACGATTATATATTTGTATCACACATATCAAATGTCTCGCTAATAGGCTATCACACACCTAACAAAGATAAATACCCTAGACACAAATGAATGTAGTAATAGGGGTCGAACACAAGGAGGTGGGAGTTGCTAAACAAGTTGTTATAGAGTGAATTTTATCAAGGTCGGTTATCGATTGATTGTTTGTTTGAGTTTGTAAAACAATGATAAAGCAATGAAAGAAATCAATAATAAAGAAAGAGCCTAGGGAAGTCGGGTTACACATGCAAATTATGTAAATGCTCATGTCAAACTAGGAAATTGATAATACAATAATTATTTAGGCTTAAAGACAACCACCTCTCGACCTTTTTGTCAACCATAGAACGGGTTCTAGCGAGCTCTCGTTATGGCTAGATCGGTCTACTAAAACATGCTTAGTCTAATTCAATTTCGTGCCTCTCGACTCATAAAAGTGAATTAACAAATTTAATTTAAGATAGTGGCCAACAATCAAAGACTAACAAATCAATACAATCATGTGATAGAAACTATTATATGATTACTATAGCATCCTAATTCAACAATTGCAGAAACTATTTATGCGTGGCTTCCCTATTCCCTAGACAAATGAACTACTCTTGTATAATGAAGATTAAACCAATGACATATGAAATGATAAACATGAACATACTAACTAGTAAATGAATAACAAAAGTAATACTAGAAATTAGATTACCTTGACAATGGAAATAGAATTTGGAAATGAAGAACAAAGATAACAAATGGAAATAACTTGAAATGTAACTTGTATATAACTTGAAATACTTAAATGAAATTGTTCATAACATAAAAGAAATGCTTAAAGGAAATCTAAACTACATTTTATTCTTAAAACTAGGACAAAAACATATGAAAAAGTGTGTGGAAAGATGTGTGTGAGGTCCCGGATGAACGCTCTTTATATAGGAATAAGGGGTGTAACGTAAATGGGCTAGAAATGGGCAACCCCGATCGGGGACGTGTGTTTTCTGATTTTCCACTTAATTCCGTCTTAACTTCTTGCTTTATGACAATGGGGAATCGAATGCATGCTTCTTCAAGAGTCCGTCTAAGGCATCCTAGGGATCATTTGCCATCCAATGTATGCTCTTATGATGGGCTTTTACTTGGACTACATTTCATTATTTGCACACCAACATAAGTTGGTTTTCTTCATACTCGGGATTTCCAATTTCTTCCCGAAATGCCCATATACTTCCTGAGACGACCTTGCATGATCAGGACTTGCTCTCATTAGCCTGGTGAACTTGGTTAAATGCTAATTTGACGGGAAAAAGCTACCAACAGCTTCATTTCGTACAAAATGCATTGAATACGAGCAAAAATACCTAGAACACGGAATTAGCTCACAAATACACTAATAGAAGTGCAATAATCAAATAAACCGAGCTAAAATAGGGGGTTAAACTATATATAAAATGGACCTATCAAACTCTAATTTGCCAAATACTTTTACATATAACCTTCAAGTCTTATTATTGAAAATATCGGAAGAAAAAAAATAAAAAAATTAGCAATTATATAGGCTCGAGTTTGGCTCGAGCTCGCATTAAAGTTCGCAAGTTTGATAACGAGCACATTTTTTTCCAGTTCGGGCAAGCTCGAGATCGGCTCGAGCTTGATTTGTGGTTCTTGAGCACAAGCCGAGCAAGGCCTTGCTCAGGCTCAGCTAAGCTCGTTAACATCCCTATTCTCGCTCATATTGGGAGAGTCTTCCTCGTCGCTTCAACTCCTTTGTTCAGCGAAGAGTGTTGATCTTTACTCAACATAATGTTGGGTCGCTCGTCCCTTCCAGAAGAAATCGGATCTCCTTGACATAGAGTCTCCCAGACATTACTTCTTCCACATTCATCTCTTGGCATTAGCAGTTTTGAAAAGTCTTTGTGAAGAGTTAAGAACGATAAACACCTAAAAGGGGTGAGGGTGAATAAGGTGTACCTTTAAAAAATTTCTCCTTTACTTGGTTAGAAGTTAATACAAGTAAAAGCTATTGAGTACTAACTTCAGAAACTTAATGGATTGTAAGTTCACAAGAGGTACAACAGGCTATGCAACAGTATGGATGACTGTTCACAGCACTATCAGCGAGATTGATAAACAAAAGTGTAATAATAAAAGAACGTAAAAAGAAATAAACAAACAAGACGATGTTTAAAAAATTGGTTCAGCTCCTACTCCGGAGCCTACGTCCAATTTTATTGCTTGTTTAGAAATTTACTCAAACTTAACTAAACCATTATAATGAAAATAACTACTCCAACCAAACCCGGTTGCACTTGCTTGAAGCTACTTCGCTTCAAGACTTTCACTTGCTCAAAGCTACTTCGCTTCAAGACTTAATTTCTATCTCACAGGTTTACAGAGTCAGAATCTCAGTGGTTCACTTAAGAATATAGAGATTACAATTAAGACTTAAACACAAGAATCATTAAGCATATCTTTATGCAACAGTGAAGGGAACTGATACTTGGAGATTTTGTAGCTTTGAAAAACAAACGAAGACTTTTGAAAACAGAAAAACGGTTTTGCAAATGATTAACAAAGCTTTAAATGTTGAAATGATTTGCATGTGTTTTACAATGAATGTTCTTAAAAGTCTTGGCAATAAATAATATCTAATGCTTCTTATTTATAGTGGAAGAAATTACCTAAGGTGGGTACCTTAGATAATATAATTCCTTAATAAATTAAGTAGCCTTGATTGATTGTAAGTGTTAGGTGTTGCTTAAGCACACAAAAATCAGAATGCTTTACTCTTTTCGGATTTTAAAACTCGAAGACACTGAATATGTGACCCTTTATTAAAATGGCAAAAAACATTTCTAGATTTAATCTTTTGACAACTTCAACTTTCCATTTTAGTAAAAAGTAAGATGCACAATTCTAGAGGAGTTGACTTGTTAAATTTGAGCTATTATATTTCTGAAATTATTTCAAAAATTTGTTTTACAAATTTTAAACCTTTTAGAATATTTCTTTTGAAAAGATTTGAACACTTAGTAATTTTCCGAAAATTCTCCATACGGTAGTACCAGAAACCACGGTGCAACGGTGCATAACAATGTTGGATGATTTTGCAATCACTTATGCTTAAAAGAGAATGTTTAACTACTTACAACATTCATCTTAGGCTAGGGGCTTTCTTGATTTGTCTTCATCTTGATCATCTTTGAGCCTTCTTTGAACACTCATTGGATGCTTCAATTTGCTAAACAATTTAACTAAGAAGCAAACAATTAAATAACAATGAAACTTGACATCATCAACCAAGTGTGTGCTAACAAATTCCCCCTTTGATGATGACAAGTTTTAAATATGTGTTAAGTTCCTCCTTAGCCCATGGTTAGTCGGTCTTTTGATCAATTAATAAAAGACATCATAAAACATGATCAATGTGAATAAGGGTCAACAAGCTTTTCCTAAGTAGAACATCTAATTATGGTAGCTAAGACATTTCCACGGTGAACGTTAGCCTAAGAGTCATTGAACAACACATAAATTCATAATTAACTACTTCCCTCTCTTGACATCATCAAGAGAAGGATGAAAACGTGTTCAAGTAGTACATAATTAAACCAGCAACAAAAGTCCGAAATAAAAGCTAAAAACAGTTCACAAGTTGCATAAGAGTTAAAACAAAGAGCCAAAAGGGTGGGAAGGCAATTTGGGCACATGATGCCTCTTTCATTATCACCGGGAACACTTCCACCAAAAGCTTGCACACGCTCAATGAGATCTTCATTGATGGTTTTGAGCTTAGAAACTTCCTCCTTAAGGGTCTCATTGTCGACGACCAACTTAGATACCATGGTCAAAAGCTTGTCCAACTTTGCATGGACTGTACCCAATTCAACAGTTGACCCAACTGCTGCACCAGACTTACCCTTTCCAGAAAAATTTCGAACCAACTTCCCATTTCTAATAGCCAAAGGACAAATTCTCATTATAGACGGCGCATATCCGTCTATAGTTATAGACGGGCCAAATATCCACCCACTTTAACCAAAACGGGCCAAATATCACCACCTTAACGCCAAATATCACCAGTGCCATTTCCAAAGCTACAACAGGTATTTTATCACATGGAAATGTTACTAGTGACATTTGACGTTAAGGTGGTGACATTTGGCCCGTTTTGCTTAAAGTGGGTGGATATTTGGCCCGTTTATAGCTATAGATGGATACCCCCGTCTATAATGAGACGCTTTATGGCAAAAGTAATTTGAGAAAGTAAGCCCATGGTTATTTCATCACTCAAATTTTCAATACCGGGGCTACCTTTCATGACTAGCTTTCTCTTCCTAAAAATAAGGGACAACCACGTACCATAGGGAATCACGGTTTTCTTGTCAAATTTTTCCTTTTGAAGGTCAGGGGCTATCTCATTTATGCGGTTAGGGATGAGTTGGGGAAGGTTGATTGGGCGTTACTTGAGGATATGGCGAAGAAGAAGCATCTCAAGAAGTGAGCATCTTCCCCTACTATTGTTGCTTGGTAAGATGGCTAGGTGAACAAGGTTAAAAGTGAAACGATGGGGGGCACGAACTTCATGGGTATATATGTTGGTTGGTCCATTGTCATTATCGGGTCGAAGGATTTTCACAACATCACTTGTCATAGCTTCATCAATATCACCCTAAGTACTCTTAGGAAACGTGGTAAGGCCAACGGATTCAACTCCAAGGTAAGAGGCTAGTTGGTTAATGGTCAAGACAAACGGTTTTTTATTTATGAATTCTAAGAGAGTTCCTGATGCAACATCAACCTTGACTGTTGCATAGAACTGTATTACATGCGACAAATACACAGGGCAGTATTTGTCGAGGAAATCAAACCAACCCTGACCAAAAACAGCAGCTTTGAAGAAAGCAAAAGCCGGAGAAGAATCATACCATGATTTTTTGTAGCGTCTCCCACTATGGTCTATGGAAGCAACATGCAAGCATTCCATGACATTGCTTGAAAATATCATCCGGGAGATCAATGGTATTGAGATTAGCAAGGACATCGTTTTTTTAAGGCATCATCATGAAGTGTACCATCAACTCAGTGCAAGTATTGAGAGGAGTTTTATCCTCAACATAATCCTCATCATCCTATTCCTCCACCACCTCCTTTTTCCTCGGGTACCTCGGCTTATTGGCCGCCTTGGGATTAGATCCCCTATTTCTCTTGGTAATGAGCTTGAGTTTTGTTTTTCTCTTGGCATGGATTTCAATATTGATTTCATCATCATCATCAAATATCTCAGTTAATTTTCTTTTGGATTTGCTTTTGGGGGTTTCGGTGGAGAGAGGGTCAAGACCATCATCAAACACATTGTCTTAATTATTGGGTGCACCAATTTTTGCATTATTGAGGATGAATTAATCTTCATGCATGACCTCCTTTGCCGGATTTTCAACCGGAGAAATGACCTTTTCTGCATCATCATCATTTTTCTCACCCTCGGTTTCTTTTCGTTTGCAACACTCTCATGTTCCTTTTCTTTTTCCTCATCTTTTTAACTTGGTTCTCTTTCTCTCTAACTCACACCATAATCCTCGATTTCTTTTTCCTCTTCAACAACAATTTCTTTTTCAACTTCCTTTTCTGATTCTTTTTCAATTTCATCATCACCATCCTCTTTTTCTTTTTCCTTTTCAACAACAACCTCATCTTCAACAACATCTTTTATAAACACCTTTTATTTGTGGATTTCACTTGCCAATTTATTAAGTGTGGGTTCATCTTCTTTGGAATCAATATTGACATTGGAGTCCCAACATCATAGAAATTGGGGGACTCCTTTTCAATCCACCACGACCTCTTCTACCACGGCCTCTTCCATTAGCAACCATGGTTTCTTTCGTGCAACATTGTGCTTGATTGTTGAAGGCTTGGTAGGGGATGGTTTGGAGGTGTTGGATTTTTCGATGTTAGCAGTGGATTGGGTGATCATTTTTTTGCTTAGCAATGAATTTTGCGTTGAAAGAGTTTTGATGATTTTTGACTTCCCTGTTAAATGATTTTTTAGGAGCCATTTAAGGGGTTTTGATTTTGAAGGTTTTGGGAGGTGAGGGAAGTTGAGGATTTTGAGTTTTGAATTGAAGTGTGTGGATAAATGGGAATGATGGGTTAATGCATGGGCGTTTAATGGAGGGACGGTTGGATTAATGAGGGTAGTGATTAAAAGGTGAGTGAAGAGTTTAGGATTCCAAGTACCTAAGAGGGGAAGGGGGTGAATTAGGTACTATTTTAAAAATTTCAACTTGACCTTTATTAAATTAAAGCAAGTTGATTAATGATATGAGGAACAAGTGGATACATCAAATAAATCGATTCGTTAGGAGTGTATCACGTTGTTGAGAAAGATTGCTGAATTGTAAGGCAACGGTTGATCTGACTGTTGCTTGTTTGTCTTAGCACAAGAGGTTAAGGCTACTGACCAAAAGCAACAGTATTCAAGACCGTTGTTAAAGAAAAACGCAAGTGAAGTACAAATAAGATAAATGCAGCGGAAATAAAAGTAAAGAGAGATCAACACGATGTTTTTGAATTGGTTCGGCCAACACTCTAAGGGCCTACGTCCAATCTTCTTTTATTAATAAGTGAAGTGATCTACTCTGACTACTTAAGACACTTACAATAAAAGGACCAACAACCTACTCCGGTTGCGACACGAGTTCTAAGACTACTCCGTCTAGGAACTCAATACTCTAACTAGAATGTTTACAAGATCAAGTTTCCCCAAACTAATTCTATGAAAGAATTGATAAGGACAACTTATTGATCAAATGATTCTAGGTAAGAGAATGCAATACTTAAGGCAACGGTAATGAAGACTGTTGTCACTGGAAGACTTAGAAATATTTTGCAAAAGAAAGAAAAGCTTTGAGTTCTTTAGAAAACAATTTTGCAAAACATTTTGAAATTCTCTGGAAAGTCTTATGAAATGAAGGAGAGAAGTGCTCCTTTTATAGGGGAGCAAACTAGGGTTTTGAGGTCAAGACATTTGATAGAAAACAAATATTTTTGACCTTACCAAGTTTGGATAAAAGGGAGCATTCTTCCAAAGGTTAAAGAAGAAAAGAGGCTTTGTTATTATCTTTAAAAGGCCTTTGAAAATCAGTCAAGGCAAGGTTGAAAACCAAGTGAAGACATTTTTAGAGAAACAATTTTGGAAAGAAACAAGTTCTTCTTTACAAAAGCCATGATAAAATGTATTGCCACTTTGAGATAAAACCTTTTGAAAGATACCATTGGAATATTCTTTTCTTAAAAAACAACCTTTCATAAAACTCAAATATCAGAAATGAACATTTCAAAAATAGAAGTTTGTATATGGAAATATGAGTATATTTGAAACCAAAGACTTTCTTCAAGTGACACGAGCTAAAGCAACAGTCTTGCTTACTGTTGCCTTAGTAAGCAGACCGTTGTTGAACAAAAGTCTTGCTTACTGTTGCCTTAGTACCATACTCTCTTACCTTTACATAAGTGACTCTTATTACAACACAATTCTTAGGTAGCTTCATCAACACTTCTTGACCTTGAACATTGATTAATTCTTAATTGGGGAAGTGGGTTAAAACCTGAAATGGAACATCTTAAAGCATAGTTAAAATAGGCATGTCATCATCAACAAAAGTGTTCTAACAAATTCTCCCTTTGATGATGACAAGCCTTATAAAATGAATGTTCCAAAGAGCTCCCCCTCAAATGGTTAGTTCAAAAAGAATCATGAAGGTAGAAGTAGTGAGTTAAACTTATGAGGTAACAAATCCTAGAGCAAGATCACTATCATACTTAGTCTACCACAAAACAAGAGATTAATCAACAAACAAGTAATAAAAACATGAATTTCCCCTTTCCCCCTCTTGATATCATCAAACCGATAAGAGGCTAACCTCGGAAACAGCGTAAACATGCATATTACGTCACATAAAAGACAACCAAATTTGCAACAAAATGACAAGGTTAACATTTAACAAGGTTCAAACAGAGTTTAAACAACAAGTTCCGTACGGCTAATGCAGAGTTTAATTAGTACACCACCAAATTAGATATAAGCGGGAAGGGGGTAATGGGTGGGAAGCAAAAGATTAGGCAGATTTTTAGAGGAGGGGACGGGTCTAGTGAGTCGAATCTTGGATGCCATCCAAGTCATCATTATCATCATCCGAGGCATCGACATTCTCCGCATCGACATTGTCGGGTTTCTCTTGAAGCAAGGCTGAACTGATGTCCACCTCTCCTTTGAGGAAATCAAGAGTAGTCTTGATACACTCCATATCCGCTTGCAAACCCGGAAGACAAGCCACGTCCTTCTTATCCGCTTTAGATGCCACGTCCTCCGTAAACCGAGCCAATGTATCAAGGACCGTGAAGTTATCCAAAACTCCCATCATGACCCCTCCTTTGGTTGAGGACTTACCGGCAACCTCCTTTCCCTTTTTCGATTTTATAACCTCCAACCGGCCCATCTCAGTTTTCAACAATATTTTACCCAAATTTTCAACGGACATAGTATCAAACACCCCTTGAGAGCCTACACTACCCTTCACGAGTAGCCCTTTGGAACGAAGAATCACGGAAATCCACATCGCATATGGTAGGCGAATCGAGGTGGTATAGTTAGGGTCTTGGATTTTGGATTCGATCATCGCGATTCACTTAAAAAAGAGGCTAGGGAGATTGATTTTGCGGTGGTTCATTAAGTGATAGATGAGGTAATGTTGAGCAACCGTTAACTTTGTACGATCATTGGACGGGTAAATTGTGCGACAAAGTAAGTTGAAGAGTATTTTGGATAGGGCGGGGAGTTCATTGGGGTGAACGGGGTTACATTTGGGATGTAAGGGGGTCACGGTTTTGGCAATGACAGAGGGAGAGGCGTACTTAAGAGCGGGCCAAGTTTTTTCGGCAGCGGTAAGATCGTACCCGTGATGGTCAATATTGAGGATTTTGGCTAATTGAATTTGAGAAAGGGTGAAGGACTTACCATTTATTTTAGCAGTCAAGGTTTTCAGGCTAGAGAGAACGTGAACCGTTGCAAAGAATTAAATCACTTCACTTGCAAAGACGGTTTCCTCCAGTTGAACGAGATCCTCCCAACTTTGAGCCACAATGGCTTCCTCAAAACCCGAGAAAGCCGTGTTGGATGTGAGCCATGAGTACGGGTAAACCCGTGGAGTGTGAAGGCCTTCCTTAAAGATTAATTTCCCACAAGTCCTTTTAATTTCAGGAGTGAGCAAGAGGTTATCGTCGATTTGTTTTTTGAGAACAATCGGATCCCATTTGTCGGACAAAGTGACGACATCCTTAGCAGATAAAAACTCCCCCTTTGCCGCAGCCAATTTCCCTTTTCCCTTTTTCTTCGGCGGTTCCTCTTCTATTTCCTCGGATCTTACCGGTTTTTCGATCGGTTCCGTTTCTGTGTCAACATTTTCAATTTCTTTTTAGGAGAACGGTCACCAGAGATCGTTTTTTCGGATGCATTTGACGGATTTTCGCCGTCTCCTTCAGATTTCTCAACATCATCCTCCTCTTTCTCATTTTCGTCAAACTCATCCTCCTCTTCAACAATATCGGGTAACTTGGATGGGGTTTTTCCTTTTTTCAGAGGCAATTTTCGAGCAACCTTAGATCCGCCCGTATCTTGGGTTGCCTCATCATCACCAACAGTTTCATCATTGATGAGGATGGGCTCCGACGAGGCACTAGAGGCGGAGAAAGTTTTCTTTGACCCAAATCTGGTCCGTTTCCTTGTCAAGGAGGAGGTTGAATTTGGGTTAGGAATGATTTGCAAAGGTTGAGGTTCATGGACGATTTCTGGCGATGGGTTGATAGGTAAAGCATAAGATCCTTTTGGTTTGGATGTGGGGTTGGATGGGGTATCGTGGGAGGATGAATGTTGGGACATGGTTGGTGATGTGGATGGAAGTTTGGTGTTGAGAGATGTTTTGACCATAGTAAAAACAAGGGGGTTAGGGAGATGGAAAGGTAAAGATAATGGGCTTGTTGGAAACGGCTGATGGGTGGGTAGATTTAGGGTTTAAGTTTGTAGGGTAGTTGGCTTAATTGTGTGGGGTAGGTGGCATAATTGTGTGGGTTAGGTAGCTTTAATCAATATGGTAGGTGACCATTAAACGTAAGTATAGACGTCCGGTTGAGTGATCATTAAGGCAAAGACGATTTATCGATTAGGGACATAACACGAAATGAATAAATTAGAATAAAGGATAGCAAATCCGTTTTAGTCAATCATGTGAGGGATTAGTTTAATTTAAAAAAAAATTACATGCAATTAATTAAGCCAATTTGTAACCTAAGTTTTTAAAATTGTTTTCTTGCAAGTGGTTTAGTTAATATGTCGGCAATTTGATCTTCGGTTTTGCAAAAAATAAGTTCAACATGCCCTTTTCTACGTGATCACGAATAAAATGGTGACGAATTTCAATATGTTTGGTCTTAGAATGTTGAATAGGATTTTTTGATATATTTATCGGACTCGTATTATCACTTAATATGGGAACAGAGTCATAAATAATACCAAAATCGAGAAGTTGTTGCTTTACCCAAAGAAGTTGTGAGCAACAATGAGCGGCACTAATGTATTCACTTTCGGCCGTTGAAAGAGAAAACGTGTTTTGTTTCTTTGAGCCCCTGAGATTAGGCATAGACCCAAGAACGTTGCAATCCCGGAGGTACTCTTTCGATCAACACTACACCCCGCATAGTCCGCATCGGAATATCCTATAAGATCAAAGGGACAATGTAAGGGGTACCACAAATAAAGATCTTGTGTTCCAATCAAATATCGAAGAATACGTTTAACCGCTTTAAAGTGAGATTCTTTCGGATTTGATTGGAATCTAGCACATAAACAAACACTAAAAAGAATGTCGGGACGACTTGCGGTCAAATAGAGAAGCGATACAATCATACCTCGATACACCTTTTCACTAATGCTCTTACCTTTCTCATCTTTGTCCAATTTGGACTTGGATACCATAGGTGTGGAGTGAGGGTTGCCATTAGTCATCCCAAACTTCTTAAGCATCTCTTTAATGTACTTTTGTTGATGGATCATGATTCCATCTTTGGATTGCTTGATTTGGAGCCCAAGGAAAAATCCTCATTTCTTTGAATTGATTGAGCTCATCTTGCATAGCTAGCATCCAATCGACATCGGTCAAAGCAATTGTTATGTTGGTTGGCTCAATTTGAGAGAGAAAGGCGCTTTGGGCACAAAATTCATAAAGAGATGCAAAGTTGTTGAGGGAGGCCCTTGTTCTAACTCCGGAGTTCAAGTCACTTGTTAGATCTGAGAGTGGATGGGAGCTTTGATGTTTCCATTTTCGTGGAACAATAGTGTTTTGTTCCCCCTCAGAGGTAACAGTCTCCATGACTGTTGTCTGTTGGTTAGAGGATGGCTCTGGATTAGTGTTTGAGGGTTCTTCTGAGGTAACAGTGTCTGGGACCGTTACTGTTCTGGAAGTGGATGCAACAGTCGTTGGAACCATTACCGATTGGGAGGTGGAATCAGTGGCAACGGTGTCACTATCTGTTCCCCCTTGGTTGTTGCTTGTATCAGTAGGTAACAGTCTTTGTGACTATTGCATAACGTCATTGTTTGGGGCCTCCTCATTTTCGAACACAAAATCTTTTCGTACAAGGCCAATCTCAAATTCGTCATCTTCATCATCTTCATCCTCATTTTGTACCTGTCCAAGAATACTAGATTCATCAAATATGACATGGATACTTTCTTCAATTAGCATGGTTTGCTTATTGTAAACTTTATAGGCCTTGCTATGGTCGTAATAACCAATAAAAACCGCTTCATCACTATGTGGATCGAATTTTCCCAAGTTATCTTTACCATTATTGTGAACAAAACATTTGCTCCTAAAGCATCTAAAATATGAAATATTGGGCTTTCTTCCATGTAGAATTTCATAGGGTGTTTTATTGATTATGCTCCTTATCATGACACGATTATGAATGTAGCAAGCGGTGTTTACCGCTTCGGCCAAAAGTTCCTACACAATTTACTACACAACAACATGGTTCTAGCTATACTTTCAAGGATCATATTCATTCGTTCAACCACTCCATTTTGTTGTGGTGTTCTAGGAGCCGAAAAATTATGGTCTACACCATTGCCATTACAATAAGCACTAAATGATGAGTTTTCGAATTCGGTTCCATGATTCGTTCTTATGGAAACAAGTTTGAAATCAAGTTTATTTTGAATCTTTTTCAACCAAATTAAAAACTCATCAAATTCCTCATTCTTGGAGCCTAAGAAAAGTGCCCAAACAAACCTAGAATAATCATCAACAATGACACACACACATAACGACTACCACCTCTACTTCTAGTTCTCATTGGTCCACATAGGTCGATATGCAAGAGTTGTAATGGATGAAGAGTACTAACAATTCTTTTGGGTGTAAAGGAGCTTCTAACATATTTACATCTTGCACATTCATCACATACTTTATCAAAGTCAAATTTTATCTTAGGAAATCCTTCAACCAAGTCCAGTCTCCTAAGTGTATTAAGAGTTTTAGCACTAACATGTCCAAACCTTTTGTGCCACAACCAAGGATCATTTTTCATTACACTCATGCATGACGTGGTATGACCGGATAACGTGTTTAAGTCGGTTAAGTACACATCTTTAACACGTCTTCCTTCGAGAATAATTTCATGAGTTGTGGCATCAATTATTCGACACAAATTAGCACTAAATTCCACAATATTACCTTTATCACATAGTTGAGAAATGCTAAGGAGATTATGTTTCAAACCTTTGACAAGCGGCACATTGTCGACACAAAGTGACGATGACTTACCAACCTTTTCCATGCCTATTATTTCACCTTTCTTGTCATCGCCAAACGTTACCTTGCCACCATCATAAGCTTCTAGTGAGAGGATGTGACGAGAACATCCACTATCCAAGTACCAATTGCGGCGCGTCTCACCATGCCCTACACAAAATTAGACTTTGAGTTTAGGAACCCAAATAAATTTGGGTCCCTTCTTATCCTTTACATTTCTCAACATATCTTTTCTAATCCATATTTGTTTTATAACCTTAATGTTTTTGTTAATGTCATTATGTCTCTTCTTGCAAGCATTGAAGACATGACCGGTTTTACCTCAATAGTTTCAAATGATGTACTCGGGAAGACCAACATATTTCCTTCTTCGAAAGTCGGTTTGAGTTGGATTCGGTTTTTGAAAGCAACAGTCTGACTGACTGTTCCATTTGAAACTGAGACCGGCAACTTTATCACATCTCTTGGATTGATTGGTGAGGAAATTTAAGACATTTTGACTTCCTTCCCTATTCTTTGAAACATTCTTAGCCTCAACAAGTTCCTTGTTTAGTTCCTCGACTTTAAAGGTGGGATACTTGTTCCTTTCTTTAGAGTTTTCTAACTTCTTGTTCATTAAGACATACTCAGATTTTAATTCCATAAAAGTTTCAGATTTTTGTTGAACATTAAGCTTAAGACTCGAGATGCATCTATCTAAGTGAACAATCTTGGATCTAGACGAACTACATTCGGGAGATTCATTTTGAAATTTGACAAACTTTTCATGAAGCATTCTAATCTCCCTTTTGTAGGCATTGATGTTGACTTTAAGACACTCATTCTCTTTTGATAGATTAGTGACTAGTTCGTTTGACATTTCCTTGGCACTGTCAGAGGTAACAGTCTGAGACACTGTTGTTTTAAGTTCTTCTACCTCATCAACTAAGTCACCAATTACACCTTTAAACATGGATTGTTCTTTTAGAAGTTCATCACGTTCCTTGGTTATCATGGACATTTGAAAAATTAGAGTAGTATTGACATTCTCAAGATCAGAAACATCATTGGGGTTCGACTTAAGACACTCTAGTTCATTTGACAACTATTTGTTCAATTTGTTTACTCTTTTCAACTCATTGTATGCCTCAGAAGTAACACTCACACTGTCTGTTGCCTTAAGTTCATTTTTAAGGTGAAAGTTTTCTTGAGCAATTTCCTCTATCTCATCTTGCATGAGATCCAACTTTTCAGTTTGTGAACGACATTTATCAAAGAGTTTATTAAGAAGCTTACATACTTTTTATTTGGAGTAAGTCCTAGCCTTGGCTTTTAGAAGTTTTACCTCATTGTCGGAATCCGAGTCGAAATCATCAGGATGAGCCATAAGACATCTAAGATGTTCAGATTTAGAGGGTTTGGAGACTTTGTCCTTGAGACGATTTGTAAGACACATTTTAGCCTCTAGTTCCTCCTCGATGATTTCATCGTCCTCCCAGTCGGACATTCCCCAAATGGCGGACATGATCCTGTTCCTGTAATCCTTTTTAGCCTTATCTCGCTTATCCTTATACTTAATCTTATCCCACTTAGGACATTCTTTAATTTGATGTGATTTGTCACCACACTTAAAGCATCCAAAAGTGGTAGTGGGTCTTTTCTTTGGAAAGCGTTTTTTCGTGTAATTGTTGTTGAACCTTTTATGTCCATGACCATTCACCATTCCAACTAAGTTCCTAGAGAACAAAGCAAACTCATCTTCCTCTTCATCCTCATCATCAATTGAAGAGGATGTTAGAGCAAGACTCTTTCCCCTTGAAGATTCACTAGAATGCTTATCGAGATTAAACTCGTGAGCCATTAGTGATCCCATTAGTTCATGAAGAGATAGAATGGATAAATCTTTGGCCTCCTCTATGGCGGTTACCTTAGGTTGCCATTTAGTGGTAAGACTACGAAGAATTTTTTGAATGATGTTCTCGAACTCGAAATTTCTCCCTAGACTTTTTAGTTCATTGATAATACACAAAAAAGGAGATGAAAAGCTATTTATTGACTCATCCTTTGCCATGTGAAACATCTCATATTGTTGCATGAGAAGATCAATACGGTGTTTTCTAACTTGAGACGTCCCTTCATAGGCAAGAACAAGGGAGTCCCAAATTTTTTTGGCCGTAGGACATCCGAAAATCCGACTTACTTCGGCCTCGCCTACACACAGTTAAAGAATCGACATCGCTTTCGAGTTTTTCTCGGCCAATTTGAAATCATTTTCATTTTAATCTTTTTCGGCCTTGACCTTAGTAAAACCCGTAAGAATGTCGGTTTCCTCAATAGCAAGAGGTCCGTCCTCAATGATTTTCCAACATTGATAATCGATACTTTTGATATAGTGCTCCATTTTTAGCTTCCACCATCCAAAATTCTCACCGGTAAAGACCGGGATCTTGGAGTGTTTTGAGGAATCCATATCCCAAGAATCAAACTCTAAGGCGGTTAGCCTCGATCAAGAGCACGAGGCTCTGATACCAATTAAAGAGTTTAGGATTCCAAGTACCTAAGAGGGGGAGGGGGGTGAATTAGGTACTATTTTAAAATTTTCAACTTGATCTTTATTGTATTAAAGCAAGTTGATAAATGATATGAGGAACAAGTGGATACATCAAATAAATCGATTCGTTAGGAGTGTATCACGTTGTTGAGAAAGATTGCGGAATTGTAAGGCAACAGTTGATCTGAATGTTGCTTGTTTGTCTTAGCACAAGAGGTTAAGGCTACTGACCAAAAGCAACAGTATTCAAGACCGTTGTTAAAGAAAAACGCAAGTGAAGTACAAATAAGATAAATGCAGCGGAAATAAAAGTAACGAGAGATCAACACAATGTTTTTAAATTGGTTCGGCCAACACTCTAAGGGCCTACGTTCAATCTTGTTTTATTAATAAGTGAAGTGATCTACTCCGACTACTTAAGACACTTACAATAAAAGGACCAACAATCTACTCCGGTTGCGACACGAGTTCTAAGACTACTCCGTTTAGGAACTCAATACTCTAACTAGAATGTTTACAAGATTTAGTTTCCTCAAACTGATTCTATGAAAGAATTGATAAGGACAACTTATTGATTAAACGATTATAGGTAAGAGAATGCAATACTTAAGGCAACGGTAGTGAAGACTGTTGTCACTGGAAGACTTAGAAATATTTTGCAAAAGAAAGAAAAGCTTTGAGTTCTTTAGAAAACAATTTTGCAAAACACTTTGAAATTCTCAAGAAAGTCTTATAAAATGAAGGAGAGGAGTGCTCCTTTTATAGGGGAGCAAACTAGGGTTTTGAAGTCAAGACATTAGATAGAAAACAAATGTTTTTGACCTTACCAAGTTTGCATAAAAGGAGGATTCTTCAAAGGTTAAAGAAGAAAAGAGGCTTTGTTATTATCTTTAAAAGGCCTTTGAAAATCAGTCAAGGCAAGGTTGACAACTAAGTAAAGACATTTTTAGAGAAACAGTTTTGGAAAGAAACAAGTACTTCTTTCCAAAAGCCATGATTAAATGTATTGCCACTTTGAGATAAAACCTTTTGAAAAATACCATTGGAATATTCTTTTCTTAAAAAACAACCTTTCATAAAATTCAAATCTCAGAAATGAACATTTCAAAAATAGAAGTTTGTATTTGGAAATATGAGTATTTTTGAAACCGAAAACTTTCTTCAAGTGTCACGAGCTAAAGCAACAGTCTTGCTTATTGTTGCCTTAGTAAGCAGACCGTTGTTGAACAACAATCTTGCTTACTGTTGCCTTAGTACCATACTCTCTTACCCTTACATAAGTGACTCTTATTACAACACAATTCTTGGGTAGCTTCATCAACACTTATTGACCTTGAACATTGATTAATTCTTGATTGGGGAAGTGGGCTAAAACCTGAAATGGAACATCTTAAAGCATAGTTAAAATAGGCATGTCATCATCAATAAAAGTGTTCTAACAATGAGGTTGAGTGTAAATATGGATGAGTGATGGCATAGGGGACGACTAACGATAGGATTAGAGTGATTTGACATAAAGTGATTTTGAGGCTCAATGCAATAATTCAAATGCAAGTGTAAAAATTTTAATGCAAACTTTTTTCGGTCCATTTTGCATGTGGTAATTTTGACATTTAAACTTTAATACATGTACATTCTTTTCTCTAGGTAATCATATAGGAAAAAAAATTAATTAGAGTTACATGTCACCCAACAAATCAATTTCCAGCCGAAATTTTACGAATTGTTCCCTTTCCAACGGTTTTGTAAAAATGTCCGCAATTTGATTTTCCTTTCTCGACTTGATCATGTAAAAAATGATGCCTTATATCAATGAGTTTACTAGAATATTGTATCGGATTTTTCGAGATGTTAATTGCGCTTGTAGTATAACAAAATATGGGAGTGGTTTCGAAAATAAGACCATAATCACGCAATTGATGTCGTACCCAAAGAATTTGTGCACAACAAAGAGCGGCACTTACATTCTCACTTTCGGCCGTAGATAGAGCAACGGTATTTTGCTTCTTTGATGCCCATGAAATGAGACACGACACTAAAAATGTAGCAATACCCGAGGTGCTCTTCCTATCCAACGAGCTCCTCGCATAATCCGCATCCGAAAATCCTACAAGATTAATATCATAGTGAGTTGGATACCAAATATATAAGCCTTATGTTCCAATCAAATACCAAAAAATCCGTTTAACGACTTTGAAATTTGATTCCATATTTGATTGGAAACAAGTACATACACACATATATACACACACACACACACACACACACACACACACACACACACACACACACACACACACACACACACACACACACACACACACACACACACACACTAAATTGTATATCGGGTCGAATAGCGGTTAAATAAAGCAATGAACCGATCATACCTCGATATACCTTTTCACTAACACTCTTACAATTTTTGTCTTTGTTAAGAGTAAGCTTAGAGACCATTGGTGTAGCCATATGATTCGAGCTAGTCAACCCAAAACTTACTTATCATTTCCTTTAAGTACTTTTGTTGATGGATCATGGTTCCTTTCTCACTTTGCTTGATTTGAAGACCAAGGAATAATTCAAGCTCTCCCATCATACTCATTTCAAACTCGGAAATCATTAAATCCGAAAAATACTTATTAAGGACATTACTTGTTGCACCAAAGATAATGTCGTCGAAATATACTTGCACAAGCAACAGTTCATCAGACTGTGACTTGATAAAAAATGTTTTATCAATCGAACCACGTAAAAAACCGTTTTCTAACAGATACTTTGAAATCCTATTATACCAAGCTCGGGGAGTCTGTTTTAAACCATAAAGTTCTTTATAAAGTTTGAAAACTAGTTAGGGAACTCACTATTTAAAAAGTCCGGAGGTTGTTCGACAAAAACTTCTTCCTCGAGATAGCCATTTAGGAAAGCGGTTTTAACATCCATTTGAAAAAGTTTTATGCCAAGGTAAGACGCAAAAGCTATAAGCATTCGTATGGCTTCAAGCCTAGCTAACGGTGCAAAGGTTTCATCATAATCAATACCTTCTTGTTGATTAAACCCTTGTACCACTAATCTAGCTTTATTCCTTACGATTTCTCCAACATCATTGAGCTTATTGCGAAAGACCCATTTTGTATCAATTACAATATGTTGAGAGGGCCTAAGGACATGATGGTATACCTTGATTCTTTTGAATTGCTCCAATTATTCTTGCATAACTGTCACCCAATATTCATCGGTTAGAGCCATTGTGACATTTTTCGGTTCAATTTGTGATATGAATGCATCAATAGCACACAAGTTTTGGAGTGAGGATCTGGTTTTAATTCTAAAGGTTTGTTCAATGGTTAGATTTGATAGAGGGTGGGAACTTTGATGTTTCCGTTTATTTGGAACGATGGTGTTAGAGGCCTCGTTTGTTTTATTTGGTTTTGATGCAACAGTTCATGTGATTGTTGTATGGGGAATGGTTTGTGAGGGTGTTTATGGATCAGTTTCTATTTGAGTAGTGAATGGTTCACTACTATCCTCATTCCCCCTGGATGAGCTAGCTCCATTTTGAGATGGGGGAGGATTAGTTCCCCCTGAATTTTGGCCAGCTTCCTCAAACAACAGTGGCTTCAATTGTTGCTCAGCCTCTTCCACCACTTGATCCATATCATGTCGTATCATTCCAATTTCAAAGCCAGCATCTTCATCATCCTCTTTATCATCAACCTGTGTATTTGAAATAAAGAGACTATATTAGTTAAATATTACATGAACGCTTTCCTCCATTTTCATGGTTCTCTGGTTATATACTTTGTAAGCTTTACTATGATCGGAATAACCAACAAAAACACTTTCATCACTACGAGCATCAAATTTGCCTAGGTTGTATTTTTCATTATTGTGCACAAAGCTTTTACTACCAAAGCATTTTAAATGTGAGATGGTAGATTTTCTTCCTGGTAGTAATTCATAAGGGATTTTCTCAATGATTTTTCTAATCATGACATGATTATAGATATAACAAGATGTGTTAACGGCTTCGGCCCAAAACTTCCTCGCTACTTTAGAGCTGATGAGCATGGTCCTAGCTATATTTTCAAGAGTTCGGTTCATTCGTTCCACAACCCCATTTTGTTGAGGGGTTCTTGAGGCCGAACAATTATGGCTAACACCATTCTCATTACAATAAGTTTCAAATGTCAAAAATTCTCAAATTCGGTACCATGGTCGGATCTCAATGAGACAAGTTTATACCCAAATTTGTTTTGGACCTTTTTTTACCCAAATTAAGAATTCATCAAAAGTTTGATCTTTAGAACTTAAGAAAAGAAACCAAACAAATCTTGTAAATTCATCTACAATAACACAAATATAGCGACTTCCACCTTTACTAGCAATACGCATGGGTCCACATAAGTCTATGTGAATGAGTTCAAGAGATAAGGAAGTGATACCAATATTTCTGAATTTAAAGGAGCATTTTACTTTTTTACCTTTAACACAATCGTCACAAAGTGATTTAAACTCAAATTTGATGGTAGGAATGCCATCTACTAGATCAAGTGTCTTGAGGGTGTTAAGTGTTTTAACATTAACATGACTAAGTCGTTTATGCCAAAGCGAAGGGTAATTCTTTTAAACACTCATGCATGATAATGTTTGTCCCGACAATGAGTATAAGTTAGTCATGTAGACATCTTTGACACGTTTACCTTCAAGAATGAGCTCTCTAGTCTTTCAATCAATTATTGTACATTCACTAGCATGAAATTCAACGATGTTACCAGAATCACATAGTTGTGAAATACATAAGAGATTGTGTTTCAAACCTTTGACAAGCAACACTTTGTCGATATACCAACTTTTCCAATACAAATGATTTCACCTCGTTTGTTGTCACCAAAAGTCACCATGTCACCATCGTAGGCTTCTAGCAAGAGGAATTGACTTTCATCTCTGGTCATGTGACGAGAGCATTCACTGTCTAAGTACCAATTATTGCTGCCCTTCACTAATGCCTATAAGAAATCAAACATTTAGTTTATTAACCCAAACGAGTTTGGGTCCTTCTTGACAACAACTTTCTTGACCTCTTCCTTTTTAATCCAAGCTTGTTTAGTCACTTTAGTGTTTGTTTCCAAGTCAAGGACTCTCTTTTCACAACCATTAAATTCATGACCTTTTTTACCACAGTAGCTGCAAATGATGTATTCGGGAAGGCCAACATACATTCTTCTTGATAAGTCCATTTTATATATAGTTTAACCCCTTATTTTAGCTCGGTTTATTTGATTATTGCACTTCTATTAGTGTGTTTGTGAGCTAATTCCGTGTTCTAGGTGATTTCGTTTGTATTCATTGCATTTTGTAGGAAATGAAGCCTTTGGTAGCCTTTTCCCGTCAAATTAGAAATCACCCAAGTTCACGAGGCTAACGAAAGCAAGTCTTGACCATGCAAAAGTGTTTCGGGAAGCATATGAGCATTTTGGGAAGAATTGGAAAATGCGAGCACGAAACTAACTTGGGTTGATGCACACGTAAAAAAATGAAAATGAAGCCCAAATAAAGTCCAAATGATCAAGTGGACTTGCAAGCTTAAGATTCCAAATTATGCATTTAGACGGAGGAATTAAGGAGCATTATGACTAAACTTTGGATTCCCGATGCCAATTAAGACGGATTTAAGACAAAGAGCCAAGAACACCACGACCCCGATCCGGGTGGGGTGTCCCCGATCGGTGTCACCTCTCCATTAATTGTTTACGTTTCACCCCTTGGTCCTATATAAGGGGTGTTGATCCGGGAACTCTTACACCATTTTTACATGTTTTTCATACACTATTTCAAGTTCTTAGTATAGTTTAGATTAGCTTTCCCTTTAGTATTTCATTTATGTAATAAACAATTTCATTCAAGTTATATACAAGTTACATTAGTTATTTCCATTTGTAATCTTGTTCTTCATTTCCAAGTTCTATTTCCTTTGTTAAGGTAATCTCAATTCTAGTAATACTTTTGTTATTCATTTACTAGTTAGTATGTTCATGTTTATCATTTCATATTTCATTGGTTTAATTTTCATTATGCAAGAGTAGTTCATTTGTCTAGGGAATACGGAAGCCATGCATAAATAGTTTTTGCAATTGTTGAATTAGGATGCTATAGTAATCGTATAATAGTTTCTATCACATGCTTGTATTGAATTGTTAGTCTGTGATTGCTGGCCACTATCTTAGATTAAATTTGTTAATTCACTTTTATAAGTCGAGAGGCATGAAACTGAATTAGACTAAGCATGTTTTAGTAGACCAACCTAGCCATAGCGAGAGCTCGTTAAGACCCGTTCTATGGTTGACAATAAGGCTGAGAGATGGTTGTCATAAGACCTAAACAATTAACAATATTATCAACTCATATGTTTAACTTGAGCATTTACATATTTGCATGTGTAACCCGACTTTCCTAGGCTCTTTCTTTATTATTGATTTCTTCCATTGCTTTATCATTATTTTACAAACACAACCAAACAACCAATCGACAACCGACCTTGATAGAATTCACTCCATGACAATTTGTTTAGCAACTCCCGTCTCCTTGTGTTTGACCCATACTACATTAATTTGTGTCTAGGGTAATTATCTTTGTTAGGTGTGCAATAGCCTATCAAATTTTTGCGCCGTTGCCGGGGAGCACGGTTTTGTTTGCTAATTAGTTGTTGAATTTGATCTTATTTTATTTTGTCCCAGGACACACTTGTTCCTTGGGATCGTTCTCACGGTTTCTTGTCGTTTTAGTGCCTATTTTGTAGGTAATAAAGCTTGTCCTTTCATAATGAATGATGGATTTCGATTTACACAACTCAAAGATGAGCTTTTTCAGGACTATCTTGAACGGTTCTAATACTTTCGCAATGGTCTCATCTCGCCTGGACACATCCTTGATGGAGATTACTTGGGTCATCTCGTGCTTGATGACATGGATTTTGAGACCCGTGAATTGGCTCTAAAATTGAGTAATGGGAGTGCCTATTACATGGTTGGGACGGAACTTTGGAATTTCTTGAATTTCATGGCTTCCAAATGTCGAGAGTTAGCACGCCAATTCAATTTATGGCGCATCTAAGGGGAGCTTAAAATATTACATGCTCTTTTGTAAAAACTTTCTCAAAAGGAAGCGAGACCATTTGAGGTTATTACCTCTCCTTATGCTCTCTCCCAATGTGAGTATTTTGTCCCTAATGACTTCGAATTATTGGATGACGATGACGATGGTCCGACTTTTTCTATTAAAATTCCCCTTAATGTCATTCCAATTGAAAATTTAGAGACTCTGATTGAAGAAAATGACCTTGTAGTAGATGACACACTAGCCATAGGTGATCTTGAGCCGCGTCATAGTGAAACGGATGAGGTTTTACCCGAGTCATTTGAAACCTTTGAAAATCCTTTCAGATGGGATGTAGATGACCCATTTGAGGTTGATGGAGGACTTAGCGATGCACACATAGAGGTTAAGTGGGGTGCATCCCTCATTTTTGATGAGTCCCACCACCTTGGGTTTTCATACTACCAATTTGAGACCATTCATGATGATAATTTGTGCAATAACGGTTTATTTTATGGTCTTAAGCATGATGCTTCATCTTTTGCTGACGAGTGGAGTAGTACAGTGGTTCTCTTCGAAGTCTCTAATGCGCATTTTGATAAGATTTATCATTTCTTACCTTTGATTTATCATGCCTTAATCTTATCAATTGCTTACATATGCTTTTGTATTGCTCATGCGCAGGTATATGATAGACTTATAAGGGCTTTGACTTGCTTTTTAAATATGAAAATGGTCGTATCCCTTGAAGAAAAACAAGTCTTGCAAGACTTTAAATTTGCGCTTCTCGGGAGGCAACCCGTGTTTATTTATGTTTTTAAGTCAATTTAAAGTTTTTGGACAACTACAATTTCAATTTGGTTGTAATAGCTAAGACAATAAGACAATTAGCTTGCTTTCATATGTAGTAGCTTGTCTTTCGCAGGTACTTTGCTACTTGGATTGGACTTTACTCCGTTTTCAAGCTAGCTTGGGGGAGCTTCTACGCGGTTGTATACTTTCTTTCCCTTCCTTATTTCCGCATGTGTCATCACCATCTCCCTTTGTTGGTTTTATTTGTCCTTATTTGTGGTTTTTTGCGCTTAAACCCGTTTTACACATTGAGGACAATGTGTTGTTCTAGCTTGGGGGAGGGATTTAGTGTATATTGCTGCTTTATTGCTTTCATATATTCAAAAATCCAAAAAAATTGAAAAAATGAAAAAATTGAAAAATAAAATAAACTTTGGTGACTTGTTGTGTCCACCCTTTTGTCTTATGCATAATGTCATTTCTCCTTACATTTTTCATTGTAGCTTTTTAAGCTAATGATTCATGCTTATTAATGGGTTTTGCTTGCATGGGGATGTCTTGACATAGTGGGTGAGGGATGGATTTTGGACAAAGTAGACTTGATCTTGACATTAGTAAGCTACGTATATGGTAAGGTAGAGCCTCCAAAAGGCCGGTGGATCTATATCCGGTCTCATCTAGGTGTGTGTAGTTTCTCCTCTTGGTGTGCGTTACATCTATACGCACAAGTAAGTTTTGCTATCATGATTGCATTTTGAAGCCATTCACTTGTTTGCTTACATATATTGCCCGCCCAAAAAATTACCCTCTTTCCTAGCTATATATAACATTGCCTACCTTTGTTGAGCTAGTGACTTTTTACTTGTGATTGGGGTGCTCTCCTATTTGAGACATGGTTATTTGTCACTACTGTGAGCATTACTGTTACCGGATTGCTGATTCCCGTAATTTGGTGAATGATGGTGAAGAAAAAAAAGAAAAAAATGGAGTTGAAAAAGAATTGAAAAGAACGCAAAAAGAAATGAAAAGAAAGAAAAAAGAAAATGAGCATAGAAAAGAATGAGAAAAATGATAAACAAAGAAGAGAAGAAAGAAATATGAGTTGCTTCCATGTTTGAGATATATTGTTATGGGAAGTAGTCTCTTGAGTTGTAATGCAAAATCAGTCATTATGCTGCTTTTGGCTCTAGTTATTGTTCTTGGGAAGGGTTAAGGTTTGGAATGAGCATCCTTACACTTTTTGGTTAGTTACTAGCTTGACATTAGCTCTACATGACCAAAAACATTTGTCCACCTTCTTACCTATTTCCCCTAGCTTTCTTCTTTGTTCTTGGCTTCTTTCCTTGTGCATATATGATCATGATTAGCATTTCTTGTTGATTTGGAATGTCTACTGTTTTACCAGGAATTCTCACTAAGATAATGTCCTGCCAGGAATATAATTGCAGGGCAATCTAACTCAAAACAAGTAACCTGACTAGTACGATAAATAGAATAAAGAACAAATAAGAAAATGAGACACAAGGATTTATACGTGGAAAAACCCTTGGAATAAGGGAAAAAAATCACGGGCACAAAGCCAGGAGGGATTGTCACTATGATTTTAGGTATCCTGACAGGGAATGTGTATGTCAGGCGAAGGAAAAAGTATGGCTGCCAAATAATAATGTTAAATATTATGATGATTACAAGTATGAGAGTAAAAGTACGACTGAATGAGTGAGTGAGCAAGTGATCCTCTTCTTTTCTATTTATAGTAGCCTTGCAACGGACCCTGAGGATTGGTTTAGGGTTTCCTGGTAAATAGGCCTTGTGCCCTATTTACACGGGGGTGGTTTGTTGACTAAACGTTTGGCTGCCTATATAACTGCTGAGTTGACCGTGTCAAAATCATTACTAACATTGTTGAATGAGTCTTCCGTGCAAATAGGAACTACTTTGGAGAGCTTTTGATGTTGGCTGACGCCCTCAGGATATGCTTTATCATGTGGCTTGGTGAGATGTCTTCTCAGGCCTGGCTTAATGAATGCCTAACTTGTCTTTCCCTCCTGGTTGGTGCCTGCTCAGGCGTTCTAATGCTTTGTGTGGAATGTCTTCCGTTCAGGCTTAGCTTTGGACATTTCCTGATTCATATAGGGATCAGGCATGGTAATTCTGGGCCCAACAATTGCCCTTATCTTCTTATTCCCAATGGATCTTGACAGGGATAAGGAGATAAAAATTTGGGTCAGGCAAAAAATGTATAGGAATGTTTTACCGGAAAAGAGTTTGAGTTCCTTTCAACTTCTATAACGGCTAGTCTTCATAAATGAGGTAGGTTCATCAAAACCTAGGAGAGTCATGATTGGGTTTGTCCACTTGTGCTATCGGTTGTGTTTTTACGGCTATAAAAACCCTTGCACCGTTTGTCTTGCTTTCACATTCCATTCTTCAATTTTCTAAAATTTCTCTCTCTTCTAAAATTCCTTTTGTGAAATAACCTTTTATGTGAGAAAATCAATCTTAAATTCCAATCATAAAAAATGGCTGGAGGAAGAAGAAAGACTGCTGCGTCCAAGGCTGCTGCTGGGGTTGAACAGGCTCCTGTGGTAGTTGATGTTCCTGAAATCATTCCTGAAGATGAAGTTGTGGAGGTTCTTGCTCTTCCAGAAATTCTGTCCATTACATACAAGGGAGTCACTTTTGCCCCTGTGAAGTCTTTGCCTGCTTCCTTCCCTGAGGCTAATCAATTGAAGCCTTCTTTTGAGCACTATTTGAAAGGTAGGGGTCTTCTCCCTACCGAGGCTGAAGTCTGGATCCCTGAAAGCGGTCCAGTTAGGGCTAACTGTTGTAGTCCTGGCTAGTTTTGTATTTTTGAGTGGGCGTTCAAAGGAGGCTGTCAGCTTTAACTTTCTCCGTTCATGACTGAAATTATCAGGGCTATCAAAGTTGCGCCTTTCCAGCTTATGCCAATGGTTTGGAAAATTGTTCATTCAGTTGAACACCTATGTGCCAAGCATAAAATGACAATTACTCTTGAGGATTTCAAGAATGTTTACCACTTGAAAAGCAATACCACTGGGCGTTTCAATCTTCGAGTCGTAATAAAATGACTCATCGATTACAAATTTCGATTCAAAGACGACAAAGGTTGGGCTACAACCTATATGTTCATCAGGGCAGATTCTGTTGCCCCTGACTTGGATTATCTCAACTATCCTGCTGTTGAGGGAGGTAAATTCTTTTCCCTGCATTCATTTTTGGTTAGAATAATTTGTGCATTAAGTTTTGAAAATAGGCTTACTTGAATTGTCTTTGTACTGGCTGATTGGGCTAATAATCCTGATGCTGAGGGATCAGCTGACCGGATTGCTGTTTTCATGGCTTTGCCTGATGAGGAGAGGGCGTGGCCTGCCTGTCTTGGGCAAGCACATATGCCCCATTTTAAGAAGGCTAAGTTGAGTACCTATAAGGCTGTTAGGGGTGCCAAAGCTTCAGGGGCTTCCTCGTCAGGCAGTGAGTTTGTTGTCTCTTCTTTGTGAATTGCTTTGCCTGAACACATGTTAGTATTACTGATACAGGGTTTCGTCGTGTAGCCACCAGAGCTTCTGCCAGGATTGCTAGCTTTGTACTATCTTTAGTGAAGGGAGGCGTTTCCCAGATCACAGGGGAAAAATCACGGAGCAGTGAGGCTACAGAGAGTGATAGCACATTGCAAGTCCATGCACCTACCAAACAGGCTCAATTGGTATCTCCCCTAAAGGTTGTGATTGATGAGCCTGGTCCTGCTGACGAAAGGAAGAGGTTGGATGAGACTTCAGAGGGAGGTGGTAAGGTTAGGGAAGTAAGGGCCAAGCTTGATGAAGTTCAATTTGCTAAGGAATAGATCCAGGCTCATTCTTTCTTGGTTGACGATCCCTATTACAAATATCAGGCTGACGAGTCATCTGCTTGGGCATTGGCTGCTATGTACTATTCCAGGGACTATGCTGCTAACCTGATTACTATGCTGCAGGAGGTAATGATTCTTTTCTCCTTAGTTTTGTTTTGGTTGTGTGTTTTTTGTTTTGTTTTGCCTGATTGGTGGTCTTTTTGTAGAATGTGAATGATATGTTGAGGGGTGCCTGTCAGCTGGAATCTTCAAATGGTGTCAAGGATACTTTGGACTGGGAGGTGCAATGTCTGAAGAAGGATGCTGAGTCCCTGAAGACGGATTTGGAGGTGCTGAAAACGGAGAATGAATCTTTAAAGAAAGAAAATGAGGCAAGGAAGGCGCGGCTGGTTGTGGAGACATCAAAGCTGGGTTCTGCTCAGAATGCTGTGAAGTTTATCCAGGCCAAGCTTGATACCGTCCAGGAAGAATTAAAGGCTGAGAAGCAGGCTATGCAGGATCAGCTGAAGGTAAATGAGGAGCTGGCTGATGAGAGGGACTTGGTGCAAGGTGAAAGAAATGTAGATCTATATACATACTAACATACTCATATATGTTTAAATTAATTTGTCATAGAATTAAATATGGATTTTATGCATGCAAACAAATGATAAAATAGAGGAGAAATCATGTTCTTACATTGGTGATTTCGGTTTTATTGGGCACAAAAGAAATCTCCTTTTCTTTTGTTCTTGAGCTTTCCCTTAATGGAAGAATCAAGATCCAAGTGTAGGATCTCTCCTTAGGATTAATACCCAAAGCTTTCTCTTAATTTAATTAATATTACATGAACTAGTATAATATTAATGTAGTAGAAAAATGACCCAAAAATAATATAAACACTTAATTATTTTCGGTTTTGTAGAGAGAAGAAGAGGAGGATTATTATTCTCTCTAGAAATATATTTTGGATGAGTAAAAATGAATGAATGAACACTCCCAACTCCTTAGTGATATTAGGCAAAATGATAAGAAAAATCTCCAACATTTTTCTTCCCAAAACCGGTGGGAGTGGAGGAAATAAAAGAGCCAATGCATGCCCTAGTTGTTCTTCACAATGAACCATAGGCATGCAAGGCTAGTTTAGTAGGTAATTATATTGTTTACCACTAATAAGAACAACTTAATATTTGTCTAATATTCCTCCAATTTTCGGCACATAGGATAATATGGATTCCATATTATTTTTGTCAAATGTCAATATGTCACATGTCATATGTAACATAAATTGTTATGTATTTTTAACATATTAAAAATTAACGTATTAATAAAAATACGTCATATACAACAATCAACTTAGTAATTCAAAATTACTTGTACCAAAATATTTCACCAGTTTATAAATCGTATTTATAATAATTCATTCAAATTTAATTGTTTCTTTAAACAATAATTTCATCCGAGTAATGATACAATTTGATTACTCAGACCGTATCTCATTTAATCACATTTCAATTTGATACGTAAATTTTACTTCCAAAATCGTCCGTCAATTTTTCAAGTAATTTAATTAACTCGTAACATTATACGATTAATTAAATGATCAATTAAGAGTGTTGCCCTATAGGTATGACCTAGGGGGTCAACGATCACCACCGTCACACGACAGTAATGTCAAACTCTAGTCACCAATCATTACCGATATATGTTGACCAGTTGACAAGAAAATACTTCCCAATTGTATTCTTTAAAATGAGATTTAATAATGATATTTAAATCATGTAATCGCACTATTGTTGAGGACACATTTCCCAACAATCTCCCACTTGTCCTCGACAAGTGTGCGTCACCAATTCTCTTGTCCTATTACTATCTCCCACTCAATGCAAGGTGTCTTTCAGGTCCTACTTGCAAGTGATCATATCGAGAGTGGTTTCCTCGATCTGGAGAATAACTGTTTTGACCGGATTTATCCACCCTGGATTCCTTTCGAGCGTGGCCACGCATTTCCAGTTCATTACTCCTCGAGTGGCCCTGAGATATTGTTATAACCCTGACTAGGGGTGGACAATTCCTATCGCACTCATTCCCTTCGACTAGCCACAACCATCATAACCCAAAATATGCCCATTTGACCCCATTTACGAAGGTCGTAGTAACACAAATCAAAGTTAATCTGAAACTGTGCCATCTTAGGTGAATAGTCTTTAGTCAAAAGAATCGACTCATTTGAATACTATAGTAGCTCTCGCCACGACCAGGCTATATAAATTTGCCAGAACTCTATAAGCGGTCATTAGGCCCGACAAAATGTTCCTAACAGTCTGCCTATGTGATCGACTAGTCATCTCACATGACTCTATGGCACTTGAACTTGCCATCAATCGCCTCACACTCTAGTCACTTCGAGACGTCACCTCATACAAGTGACTATGGGCAAATACTATGTTAATCCGAGTTCACTTTAACGGGGTTCAATTGTCACTACAACCCGTTTGGATATAAAAATGTATAAATTAAAGATAAAAGACAAATGTGATTATGAACATGAACAAAAACAACACTTTTATTTCATTTCAAAATCTAACAAAAATTTGGTACACGTTTAAGTCCCATGGACGTAACATGTCCATCATGCTTAGCCTGCGATAAAGGCTTGGTGAGTGGATCGGCTATGTTGTCATCCGTCCCAACCTTACAAATCGCAATTTCCTTCCTTTCAATAAAATTTCTTATTACATGATATTTTCTAAGTACATGTCTAGATCTATTACTAGATTTTGGCTCTTTAGCTTGGAAGATCGTCCCACTATTATCACAATAGAGAGTGATGGGATCATTGGCGGTAGGTACTACTTTTAGACCTTCCGTGAATTGCCTGATCCACACAGCTTCCTTGGCGACTTCCGATGCTTTGCTATGTACTCACCTCCGTTGTAGAATCATGATTCTGACTTCCTTGAAGCTTCTCCAGCTAACGGCACCACCATTGAGCATGAAAACAAAACCATCTTGTGATTTCATGTCATCTCTATCTGTTTGGAAACTTGAGTCCGTGTATCCATTAACACGCAACTCAGTATCGCCTCCAAACACTAGGATAGAGTCCTTAGTTCTTCTTAAGTACTTAAGGATGTTCTTGACAAAAATCCAAAGTGACTCTCACCGGATTTCCTTGATATCTACTCGTCATGCTCAAGGCATACGAGACATCGAGGCATGTGCATATCATGGCATACATGATTGATCCGACAATGAAGCGTAAGGGATCTCATTCATGCGTTCAACATCATGGGGTTCGGAGGGAGATTGAGTCTTGCTCAATATCGTCCCGGTTACCATAGGTACCAAACCCCCTTTGGATTTGTCCATGCTGAACCGTCGAAGAATCTTATCAACATAAGACTCTTGACTTAGTGCCAATATCCTCTTGGATCTATCTCTATAGATCCGGATACCTAATATGCGTTGTGCCTCTCCTAAATCCTTCATTTGGAAGTGGTTACCTAACCACTTCTTAAACGAAGACAACATTGGAATATCATTTCCAATGAGTAGTATGTCATCGACATACAAGATTAGGAACACAACATTGCTCCCACTGAATTTCATGTATAAACATGGTTCCTCAACACTTCGAGTGAAACCATTTTCCTTTATAACATGATTGAATCGATGATTCCAACTTCTAGATGCTTGCTTAAGACCATAAATGGATCTCTTAAGTTTGCACACTTTGTTAGGATTTTTAGAATCAACAAAACCTTCGGGTTGTATCATGTACACCTCCTCTTCTAAATGCCCATTTAGAAAAGCGGTTTTGACATCCATTTGCCATATTTCATAGTCATGAAATGCGGCAATCGCTAACAAAATCCGTATGGATCTTAGCATGGCTACGGGGGCGAAGGTCTCATCATAATGGAGACCTTGGACTTGGGTAAATCCTTTTGCCACTAGCCTAGCTTTGTAGACATCGTCATGTCCTTCTATGCCATTCTTGATTTTGAATATCCATTTGCATTGAAGGGGTCTTGCCCCTTTAGGCAAATCTACCAAGTCCCAAACTTGGTTTTCGTGCATAGAATCCATTTCGGACTTCATGGCTTCAAGTCATAAGGAGGAATTTGGACTAGAGATTGCGGTCTTGTAGGTGGCGGGCTCGTCACTTTCTATAAGCAACACATCGAGTGTTCCATCTTCCTCGATAAGTCCCACATATCGATCAGGATGGCGAATTACTCGGCCCGTCCTTCTTAGTGGAGGAGGTACAACCGCGTTAGACGACGAAGGAACATCTTCTTGCGTCTCTACCTCGGTTTGTGGCTCTTGAACTTCGTCAAGTTCAAAATTTCTCCCACTCTGTCTCTTAGAAATGAATTGACTTTCTAAGAAGACAGCCTCGCTAGACACAAACACTTTGTTTTCTTGAGGTTTGTAGAAGTAGTATCCTCGACAATGCGAGGGGTAACCCACAAAGGTGCATTTTTCGGATCTTGGGGCAAGCTTATTGTCGGGTTTAGTCTTGACGTAAGCATCACATCCCCAAATCCTCATATAGGATATATTGGGAACCTTTCCCGTCCACATCTCATATGGAGTCTTTTCGGTGTATTTAGTGGGACTATTGTTCAAAGATCTAATTGCGGTTTGAATCGCAAATCCCCAAAACGAGTTTGGTAACTCGGTTTGACTCATCATGGATCGAACCATATCAAGTAGGATTCGATTCCTCCTTTCGGCAACACCATTGAGTTGTGGTGTTCCGGGTGGAGAAAGTTGTGATATAATACCACAACCTTTCAAGTGTGAATCAAATTCAAGGCTAAGGTATTCACCACCACGATCGGAACGTAGTGCTTTTACCTTTTTGTTCAATTGGTTCTCTACTTTGTTTTGAAATTCCTTGAATTTCTCAAACGCTTCACTCTTATGTTTCATTAAATAGACATACCCATGTCTACTTAAGTCGTCGGTGAAATTATAAAGTAGTCATAATTACCACGAGCGGTGATACTCATTGGTCCACACACATCGGTGTGTATGAGTCCCAATAGCTCACTAGCTCGTGTCCCTTTACCACTAAAAGGATTACGAGTCATTTTGCCAAGTAGGCAATATTCGCATGTACCAAATGATTGATAATCAAATGGTGTAATCACATTAGTAGAAATTAATCTTTTGATGCGATTCTCGTTTATGTGACCTAATCGACAATGCCAAATGAACGCTTCACTTGGGTCACTTGTTTTGAGTTTCTTTGATTGAATGTTATAAATATCATTTGTCGGATTTGAGGTCTCTAAAATGTATATGCCATTGATTGAGGAAGCTTGGCCTATAATCAAGTCGTTCCTAGAAATAGAGCAACGATTGTTCTTAATGACAAAACAAAAATCGTCCATGTCTAGCATGGCGATTGAAATAATGTTTTTAGAGAGCGTAGGCACATAAAAACAATTATGTAAATACAACTCAAATCCGTTTGCCAAAGCTAGAACATAAATTCCTTTGGATTCGGCCGCTACCCAAGCTCCATTTCCCAGGCGTAGATCCACATCTCCCTTGCTAAGCTTCTCCATATCTCTTAAACCCTGTAAATGATTACAAAGGTGAGAACCACAACCGGTATCTAGTACCCATGTCGTAGTGGAAGTATAATTTATATCAATAACATAAATTTCTTTAGGAATTTTACCTTTCGGAGTGATGATTCCTTCCCTTATATTTCGCAAATATACGGGACAATTCCTAAGCCAATGTCCCATGCCATAGCAATAATGGCACTCATCATTAACTTGCTTGAAGTTTTTGATTTTCTTTCCCTTCTTCTTGAACCTCTTGCCCTTTGAAGCAAGAACTTGATTGCTAGAGCTCCCACTAGCTTTGGCATCTTTATCTTCCAGAGACAAAGACCCTATAGCTTGCATGAGGTAGTCTTCCTGAGACGGACTCACACGAGGTCTAGTAGTAGTGGGTGGTTTAGAAGAGGTGATGAAGTTAAGGCTTCCATCCGAACCTATCCCGAAATGAAGTTCTCTAGTTGTGTCGAAATCATTGTTGGAGCAAATGTCGTCAAGAACATTGTGGTAAGAATCAATAGTTATGGGTGCGGTAGCATTTGATGGATTCATTGTAAAGAACTACAAATATGGAGGAAAAGGAAATATTAACATTTGTCTTTTAAAATCATACTTGTAAAATATTAACAAGATATGAACATTTATATAGTGACCTCTACCCAACTATAATAAATGATTCCAAGACCCAAATTCATATCGACTTAGGCACGGTATGGCCGATGAAACCCTTATCAATATAACTCGGTGGATTAACGTTTTAATCGATTCTACTTTTAGAACTCTTGGTCGATAAAATTACTCTAATATTTATCTATAGCCCGGAACACATGCAACTACGGTCGCGAATACTTCCGTTGAGCTCAATCCAAATTTCGAATAAATGTGTCCATGATCCAAGTCCACATCAACTTGGGCACGGTATGGCCGATGAAACCCTCATTAACATGAACTCGGTGGATTAACACTCATCACCCACTTCCCCTACGTAACAAGGTTTGTACCCCGGTAGGGCCGAGTGCACTCCCTCGCGAAATAGGTTTTCATGGTTTCTACTATTTGGTAAGGTTATGTCTCAATTAATTGTTTTAGCGAGAGGTCATGTCAATTTATTATCTATCACCTTTTAAGTGAACTAAAGCGGTGAACTTCGATAATTCGAATTGACACGGTCGATAAACTCGATAAAATGACAATGCATGTTTAGTTATGGCGATTTAGCAATGCATGTGACATAAGATAAAATGCAAGCATAAAAATAAATAAATCCTAGTATGGCCTTTCCTAAAATAGAAAAACTCTTTAACTATTACATATTCGGAAACCAACTCCATTGGTCCTTTGAACTTCGGTTGTGGCACGCATCTCGAGGTAACACCGTCTTTATGTATCGCCATTCTTGAAGAAATCCGTCTTTAGGAACTCCGGAATGAATAAAATTACATAATTTCCTATTATACATTTGTAACTAAAATAAAATTAATCTATTAAATTACAAACCGGTGATACGAGATCACAATAAGATTACAACCGAATTGATATTCCCATACATTTCGGGAAATACCAATTAAAATCTAAGGCCATACTAAGTAAAATTACATAATTCAAAATTACATAAATTAAAATTATGACAATCATAAAGAAAAATGCAGCATTATAATATGTATGAACATGCTTCATTTTATGCTAAATCGCATTTAATTAGCCAATATCGTATATTACTTGGTTTTTACGGATTTGCGTGATTTCAACATTTTTATAATCACAAAAATTACAAAAAATCATATTTATGTACTAGTTAATTACCCTAACCACTTAGGACTCAAAAATTAGTCTTCACTAATAAATTGACCATAATTAACTTATATTACTTAAATTGTTCATAAATAGTCCAAAAATTACAAAAATAAGCTATTAAACTTCAAATAAATCACAAAATTTCAAATAAATTCAAAATTCAAAATTTAAATTTATGAACATTCTGGAAAAAATACCATGACACTCATAATGTTCAAAATCTTAGGTTAAAAATTTCGAAAATTTTCCGGAAAAACAATGTTGCGGTTTATCGATTTTAACTAAAATAATCATAAAACATGAGAAAAATTATATTCATTAACTTTTCAATTTTAGATCTGAAAATGATAATAAAAAGCAACATTAGACGTTTTTCCTAAGTCATAGATTATGTTTTATTAATTTTTCACTAATAATGTCACTATTTATGCTATTTTTCTTCAAAAATCCATAAATCATGCAAAAAGACTTCTACATAGCCAATTATTTTACACACATCTTGTAAAATTGCATGTGACAACATATTAAATTTCTATGACCAGATTCGAAATTTAACTCATATTAACCTATTTTTCACGTAAATCCGAATTTAATAATGAAAAATCCATTTTTCGAGCATAACAAGTCCAAAAATTATGAAAATTTACAGGTTATCTCAAAATAATATATGTGACAACATATCCAAAAATCACTGGAAAATTCGAAGAATAGCAAATTTTAGACCGAAAATGACATTTTTACTCATAAAATCATATTTAAATGTCATTATTGTATAATATGAACAATAAAAATCCGTAAGATTAACCAAAATATCCTAAAACATTTTAGGACCAGAAATATTAACATGCATGGATGAATTTCGTGATATATCATAATAACACAAATTTTACAAGTTTTATATGTTATTCTTATAACTCGGAAAAACTTTTAACCGATTTGCATGCAAAAACCGTGGCTCTTGATACCGATTGAAAGAAATGTAGATCTATATACATACTAACATACTCATATATATTTAAATTAATTTGTCATAGAATTAAATATGGATTTTATGCATGCAAACAAATGATAAAATAGAGGAGAAATCATGTTCTTACATTGGTGATTTCGGTTTTATTGGGCACAAAAGAAATCTCCTTTTCTTTTGTTCTTGAGCTTTCCCTTAATGGAAGAATCAAGATCCAAGTGTAGGATCTCTCCTTAGGATTAATACCCAAAGCTTTCTCTTAATTTAATTAATATTACATGAACTAGTATAATATTAATGTAGTAGAAAAATGACCCAAAAATAATATAAACACTTAATTATTTTCGGTTTTGTAGAGAGAAGAAGAGGAGGATTATTATTCTCTCTAGAAATATATTTTGGATGAGTAAAAATGAATGAATGAACACTCCCAACTCCTTAGTGAATATTAGGCAAAATGATAAGAAAAATCTCCAACATTTTTCTTCCCAAAACCGGTGGGAGTGGAGGAAATAAAAGAGCCAATGCATGCCCTAGTTGTTCTTCACAATGAACCATAGGCATGCAAGGCTAGTTTAGTAGGTAATTATATTGTTTACCACTAATAAGAACAACTTAATATTTGTCTAATATTCCTCCAATTTTCGGCACATAGGATAATATGGATTCCATATTATTTTTGTCAAATGTCAATATGTCACATGTCATATGTAACATAAATTGTTATGTATTTTTAACATATTAAAAATCAACGTATTAATAAAAATACGTCATATACAACAATCAACTTAGTAATTCAAAATTACTTGTACCAAAATATTTCACCAGTTTATAAATCGTATTTATAATAATTCATTCAAATTTAATTGCTTCTTTAAACAATAATTTCATCCGAGTAATGATACAATTTGATTACTCAGACCGTATCTCATTTAATCACATTTCAATTTGATACGTAAATTTTACTTCCAAAATCGTCCGTCAATTTTTCAAGTAATTTAATTAACTCGTAACATTATACGATTAATTAAATGATCAATTAAGAATGTTGCCCTATAGGTATGACCTAGGGGGTCAACTGATCACCACCGTCACACGACAGTAATGTCAAACTCTAGTCAGCCAATCATTACCGATATATGTTGACCAGTTGACAGTAAAAATACTTCCCAATTGTATTCTTTAAAATGAGATTTAATAATGATATTTAAATCATGTAATCGCACTATTGTTGAGGACACATTTCCCAACACAAGGTAGATACAAGGATGCTGCCGTGTATTTCTTTGGCAAGGGTCGTGTAGATGCCATGAAGGAGCCTGTTGAAGTCAGGCCATACTGGAACCCTGATAAGGAGATGGCTGACCTTAATGCCACATATCCTAACCTTTGCAAGTTGCATGCTGATGATGAGGTTGATTCTCCCCCCTCAAAGGACAAAAGTGGTGAGTCTGATGATGAAGAGGAGGAGGAGCTAGTTGATGAGGGTATAAGTTCTGCTACTGCCTCCAAGGCAGGTTAACAGCTTAGTTTTTAGAGTAGCTGTTTTTTTTGCCCATACAGGGGGGATGTTTCCTGGACAAACAATTTTTAAATTCTGCTGGTATTTTGTCCTACCCAGGAGGGATGTTCCCTGGGCAACTTTGGATCTCCTGTTTTTGTTTTGATGCAATTTGAAGACGTTTTCATGTTCCTTTGAATGTCTTGGTTTGATTGATTGGTACCTGTAATAATGCAATTTGAAGTATTTTGTTAGGGAAATGCCTGTCAAGAGGGCTTATGGCCCTCAATCCTTTTTAGGAAATCATGGCTTTCAGCCTGTCAGAAGGGCTTTTCTGGGTAAGAGGGGTGGTTTCCAGTCAGGAGGGCTTATGACCCTCAGCCTGTCAGGAGGGCTTTAAGGCAAGTAGTCTGGTCTTTTCCACCATCATACTTGTCTTTTTATTTTTGTACTGAGCTTAGTTTTTTGTATGTATTTTTTGGGTGAGGCAGGCAGGTGCCAAGTTTTGTGAAGCATTTCTGAGATGTTGTTCAGGTTGGGTGGAGTGGCCCTCAATCCTGAATATTTGTTTAAGCCTGTGTTTATAATGATCTAGATAAATTATGGAAAAAAGGCGTGAAACAAGTTTTCAGGATATAACATAGTAAGGATATAACAGACAGATATGGTAGAGTTTGTACTTAAATAAGAACATAACAGGCAGGTATTCAGGCAAAATGACAGTTAGCAGAAAAACATAGCATAATAAGGTCGTATGATTTTATTCAGGGGTTTTCCATATAAGACTTTAGCCAGGCAAGAGACAAAGTTAATGGCCTTACCTGATTTGGATGATAGGATATTAGGTTTATACATGGAATAGTTTTAGGTGGGAAATGTTCCAAGATCTGGGGATCATTTCTCCGTCCAGGGTTTGTAGCATGTAGGCTTCCTGTCCTACTATTGAGTCAATCAGGTAAGGTCCTTCCCATGCAGGAGCTAGCTTGCCAGCATTTTTGTCCTTGGTATTTGGGAAGACTTTTCGCAGGACCAGGTCTTCTTCCTTAAATACACTAATTTTTACGTTTTTGTTGTAGCTTCTGGCTACTGTTTGCTGGTAGGAAGCTATTTTGATCTTGGATGCGTCTCTTAATTCTTCAGCTAGGGTCAGGCTGTCATGTAGTAGTGGCCTGTTTTCTTCTAAAGTGTTTAGGCTACTTCTGGTGGTTGGTACGTGGATTTCTGCTGGGATCACTGCTTCACAGCGATAGACCAGGGAGTAAGGGGTTTGACATGTGGATGTCTTGTGTATGGTTCTGTCAGCCCATAGGACTAAAGGAAGTTCTTCAGCACATCTGCCTTTTCTTTTCTTTAGTTTTTTCTTCAGGCAGCTGATTACCACTTTGTTGCTAGATTCAGCCTGGCTGTTGGCTTTTGGGTAGCCTGGTGTAGAGGTTACCAGGTTGATATTCCATTGTGCACAAAAAGCCATTGTCCTTTTTCCCACGAACTGAGTACCATTGTCACAAACTATTTCTGAGGGGATGCCATATCTACATATGATATTGCATTTGATGAATGATATGACATCCTTCTCTTTGACTTGCCTGTATGAGTCAGCCTCTATCCATTTTGAAAAGTAGTCGGTCATGGTTAACATAAAAACTTTTTGTCCAGGTGCTTGGGGTACTTTGCCTACAATGTCCATTCTCCACTTTATAAATGGCCAGGGAGATGAGATGGAGTGCAGCAATTCTGATGGTTGGTGGATAAATGGAGAATGAAGTTGGTAGGCTTCAGATTTAGAGCTGTAAGCTATGCAATCAACTCTAAGGGTTGGCCAAAAGTAACATGTCCTTAGTACCTTGCTTGCCAGGCTTCTGCTGCCCTTGTTATTTCCACAGTATCCATCATGTATGTCCTCAATGACCTGTTTAGCTTCATGAGGTTCCACGCATCGCAGATAAGGTCCAGCCTGAGACTTTTTGAACAACATGTTATTTATAATTGTATAGGTGGAAGCTTTAATTCTAAGGGCCCTTGCTTCATGCCTGTATTTAGGTAGTATCCCCTGTAAGAACCAATCATAGTATGGTTTGGTCCAAGAGTTTATGTCCTCATTGATGGGACAAGTTTGGTCAGACTTTTCAATGATTGGTTCTAACAGATGAACAATGGGTATCTTATCAAATACAGCAGGGCTGAAATTTGATCCCAGGCTGGCTAGGGCATCAGCCTGGGTGTTTAAGTCTCTTGGTATTTGATCAATGTCAAATGAACAAAACTTTTTGCAAAGGTTTTTGACGTAGTCTAAATAAAGAACCATTTTGGAATCCTTTGCAACATATGTTCCTTTCACTTGATTGGAGATTAAAAGAGAGTCAGTTTTTACCTTGAGATTTTTCACACCAAGATCTATACATACCTTGAGTCCAACTATCAGGGCTTTATATTCAGCTTCATTGTTTGTTGCTTTGAACTCACAACTAATAGCATGAGCTATTAGATCTCCCTGTGGTGATTTTAGTACTAATCCTAGGCCGGTTCCTCTCATATTTGTTGCTCCATCTACGTGTAGGGTCCATTCCTGGCCTAGTTTTTGGGTGTCTAGATGATTGACCTCTTTTATGAGGTCCGGTTCTAGGCTGGGACTAAATTCAGCCACAAAGTCTGCTAAGGCCTGAGATTTAATGGATGTCCTAGGTTCAAAGGTTATGTCATAAGTACTTAGTTGTACTGATCACTTTGCCATTCTGCCTGAAAGTTCTGGTTTTCTCAGGACAGATTTGATAGGCAGGTTGGTTCTGACAATTATTGGATGACTCTCAAAGTAAGGTCTAGGTTTTGTACAGGATATAATTAAAGCAAGCACATATTTTTCAAGTAATCCATACCTTGTTTCTGCATCCAGGAGACTCTTACTTACATAGTAGACATGGTGTTATTGGCCTTCAATCTCCTTGGTCAGGACTCCACTTACTGCTGTTTCAGTGACTGATAATTAAACCGTCAGGGGTTCTCCTTTGTTAGGTTTGGCCAGGAGTGGAGGAGTAGCCAGGTAGGTTTTTAAATCTTGGAAGGCTGTTTCTTGTTCAGGCATCCATTTGAATGATTTGTTCTTCCCGAGGAGGTCATAGAAGGATCTGCATCTTTCAGATGACCTGGATATGAATCTATTCAGGGCTGAAACTCTTCCTGTTAATCTTTGGATATCTTGGACTGGTTTGGGAGATTCTAATTCCAAGATGGCTTTTATCTGTTCTGGGCTGGTTTCAATCCCTCTTTTTGTCACACCATGTATCCAAGGAATTTGCCTGAAGAGACTCCAAAGTGGCATTTGGAGGGGTTGAGCTTCATATTGAATTCTTCGAGGATTTTGAAGGCTACTTCCAGGTCCTTTACATGATCTTCAACCTTCTTTGATTTGACTACCATGTCATCAATGTAGACCTCCATTATGTCACCTATTTGATCTTTGAACATCATGTTGACCAGGAATTGATAGGTTGCCTCTGCATTCTTCAGGCCAAAGGGCATTGCTGTGTAACAATATATGCCCCTTTCTATGATGAATGCAGTGTTTTCCTGGTCAGCTGGGTGCATCTTAATCTGGTTGAATTCACTTGAAGCATCCATAAACGTTAGTAGCTCATGCCCTGCTGTAGCATCTACCATGGCATCAATATGAGGAAGTGGGAATGGATCCTTTGGGCAGGCTTTGTTTAGGTCTGTGTAGTCTACATAAACTCTCTACTTGCCATTCTTCTTTTGTACCATAACCACATTGGCTAGCCATTCAGGGCACATTACTTCCCTGATCATTCTCATGTCTAGGAGTTTGTCCACCTCTTCATTGATGATAGAGTTGCGTTCAGGGGCAAACTTCCTCCTTTTCTGTTGTACAGGCTTAAATAAAGTGTCAATCTTAAGTTTATGGGCAAAACATGAAGATTTACTCTTAAGAAAACTTACTAGTTCTGGTCTGATATTGTCAAGGACATCATATCCTATCAGTACATGCCTGTCAGGATACTCAGGGTCTAAAATTACCTGATCTGTTTCCATTTGAGTTTCTGCCACATAAGTGCTCCTGACAGGGTACTTTAATTGCTAGGCGAGAGACTTATCTGCCTTGGAAGGTTTTAATGATTCAGTATAACATTCCTGGGCAGACTTTTGTTCACCTTTGATGGTTGCTATTCCCCACTCAGTTGGTATTTTGACGCATTGGTGATAGGTTAAAGGAATAGCTCGGACATTATGGATCCAAGGTCTGCCTAGGATGGCATTGTAGGATGACATGCAATCCAGGACTCCAAATATCTCATATGATGAGACTCCTTCAACGTATGTTGGCAGGTAGATTTCTCCCAGAGTGTTCTTAGTTTCACCACTGAATCCTACTAGGACATTTGATTTCTTTATGATCTGGCTCTCATCAATCTTCATTGCTTTCAGGACGTTAAGCATAATTAGGTTGACTGAGCTGCCACCATCTACTAAAATTCTCAGGACACGTGCAGTTCCTATTTGCATGGTAATGACCAGGCCATCATGATGGACATCAGAGATTCCCGGCATGTCAGTATCATCAAAAGTAATCTGAGGTAAATTTCTAGGTTTAAAAGGAGATTTCATTTTTAACTCCCTTGCTATTTTCTTTGCAGCTGAGCTAGTCAGGTCGCAGATTTCGGATCCTCCATTGATGAACTTGACTTCATAGATGGGTGGTGCTGGAGGCAGGTCACGTTGTGGTCTTTCCTGGTCCTTTCTTGTTCCATTGTCTTCCCTGTTCTTTGATGGCATCAGATCTTTCAGGTAGCCTTTCTTTAACAGGTAAGCCACTTGCCTGCGTAGTCCTAGGCATTCCTCTGTTGTGTGTCCTATGTCTATGTGAAACTCACACCATCTTGTTGTGTCTTTTTTTGAGTTAGGATTGTCTGTCTTCTTTGGCCACTTGACAATGTCTCCCATGTTGTCAAGCCTTTTGATCAATCCTGCAGTGTTAACAGAGAAGTTATATTCTTGAATACTGGGATAAGTATAGGAGTTACCTCGTTGATCATGAGCATAGTCGACTTCTGATCTTCCAGGCCTGGTATAAGGGGATGGCCTTGAACTGCTTCCTCTGTGGTTGGAACTTTTCTTATTGGATCTTTCATATCCTGAAGCACTGTTAGTGGCTTCAGCTTTGAAGCTTTTGTATTCCTCCAATCTGATGTATCCAATAGCCTTTGCCTTAACGTCCTCGAAAGTCAGGCAAGGTTTCATAGTTAGCTCATCATAGAAATCATTGTCCAATGGTAGTCCCTGCCTGAAAGCTTCCACAACTGTTCCAACATCACATCTGGGGATTGATACTTTTTCCTTGTTGAATCTGGTCAGGAATGCTCTGATTGTCTCGCCAGGCTTTTGTTAGTTATTTAGACCATGATAATACTCATCTTATGATATAAAAATTACAAATTAATTTAATATGGTCTAAATCTACATGCATGAGAATAAAAGTATAAAAGAATGGTTTTAAACCATCTTAAGACAAAAGTTCCTTACATTGCTATAAGGCAAAATATGGGCACTACAAAGGTAGGTATTACTTATGGATGATCCTCCTAAATCTTCTAGTACTCAAAGAAGAGTACCTCCAATGGTAACACCCAAGAATCAACCCAAAAATTACTAGAATTACTAACTAGATAATTGTAGTAATAACCTTGTAATATGTATATTTGATGTAGTAATTAATATTATTACTTTGATAATATTATTAGTTGATATTTATATGTGTTTTTGTTGAACAATGATGAACAAAATAAGAAGAAAAGTTGGTCTCTTGGTGATGATGATGAACCGGCCAAAGCACACAAAAGGACCAAATTTTCTTCAAATTTTTCCAAAACATATGAAATGGTGTGATTAAGAGGGTATTTATAGGCAAAAATGGGAAACAAAACTAAGTGGAAATTGCCACTTAATGGACACTTGTTGTCCTCTCAAAAAACCGGTCATAGTGGACTTATATGGGTCCATTTCGGTTTTCGACATTTGCCCCACAAATGCTTATAAGTCTTATATTTAATTATCTTACATAATTAAATATTAATTTAATTATTTAACACTTAAATAATACAAATTAACTACCAATGACTACTTAACCATTAAGTAATCATAAGACCATTTTATCAACATACAATGTGTCAATATTATCCCACTTAGCTAATTTTACAACCTCTTGTAAAAATTAAATAGCTAATTAATTCCATCTCAAAACAAATACACATATCGTATAAAATTAATTAATTAACAATTAATTAATAAATTCTAATATATTTATTTATTATTTAATATCACATAATTAAATAATAAATCTCCTTGTCCTGAGTTCGTAACCCGTCATCAAATAATACATTTACGTGACTAACTAAAAGTCAAATAATACAAGGAATTAATTATCTCGTATCTCATACAAATAATTAATTTATTCTATTTGGGCGTCATCCTATAGGTGTGACCTAAAGGGATCAGCTGATCACCGCCGTCACACGACAGTAATGTCAAACTCTAGTCAGCCAATCATTACCGATTAACGATGACCAGCTGACAAATAAATAAATAAATCCCTGATATTCCTTTTACGAGATTTATAATGTTAACGCACTTATTGTGGAGGACACTACTCCAACAATCTCCCACTTGTCCGACACAAGTGTGCGTTACCAATTCTCTTGTCCAATAATATCTCCCACTCAATGCAAGATGTCTTTCAGGTCGTTCTTGCACGTGATCATATCATAAAGTGGTTTCCTCGATCAGGAGAATGACTGTCTGACCGGATAATCTACTATAGATCGCATCCGAGCGTGGCCACGCATTCACAGTCATCTCTCCTCGAGTGGCCTTGAGATAAAATGTGACTTAAAAGGACAATCCTGTTGACCTATTTTCTTCATTCGATACAAATCACAATGACCCAGTAAATGCTCATCGGCCTCCTTTTACGGTGCGACCTAGAACAAAAACCAAAGCCACCGGAAAACCGTACCAACTCAGACAAATAGTCACCAGTCTAAAGAATTGACTCGAAGGAATAAATAGAAATCCTCGCCACGACCTAGCAACAAAAGGACTCTATAAATGGTCACTGTCCAACAAATTCTCTCACAATATGCCTATGTAATCGACCAGTCGTCACTATGACCATATGACAGTCGAACCTGTCATCTATCGCTTTACAATCTAATCACTCCGAGACGTCACCTCATTATGTAACTAGGGAGAAAATACAATGTTAATCAAGTTCACTTAATAGGGTTCGACATTGTCTTTACAACCTATTTGGAGAAAACAAAGTATATAAATTCAGACATAAAACTGAATATAACGATAAATGCAACTTATCATATATGAAATAATAAATACAATATTTTGATTATTACATATCATATAATTTACAACAGTTCTGGCATTCGTCTCAACCCTATCGAAACTACATGACTATCATGTTTAGCTTGAGACAAAGGTTTGGTTAAAGGATCAGCGATGTTGTCAGCTGTCCCAACCTTACAAACTGTAATTTCTTTCCTTTCGATTAAATCTCTAATTACATGAAATTTCCTAAGTACATGTCTAGACTTGTTACTAGACTTGGGCTCTTTTGCTCGAAAAATAGCCCCACTGTTATCACAATACAAAGTGATAGGATCCTTGGCGGTCGGAACTACTTTCAGTCCCTCTAAAATTGCCTAATCCAAATGCTTCCTTTGCGCCTTCGGAGGTCGCAATGTACTCGCTTCCCGTTGTAGAATCAATCGCGATCACGAGACTCTTTGAAACTTCTCCAAGAAACCGCCCCTCCGTTCAACAAAAAGACAAAACCAGCTGGGATTTCAAATCATCCCTATCGGTTTGAAACCGCATCCGTATAACCTCTTATACGTAATTCTGATTCTCCTCCAAACACTAAGAATGAATCTTTAGTCCTTCTCAAGTACTTTAGAATATTCTTGACAGCTATCCAAAGGATTGTCACACCGGAGTTTTCTCGAAACGACTCGTCATACTCAAAGCATACGAGACGTCTGGACGAGAACACATCATAGCATACATGATCGATCCAACAGCGGAAGCATAGGGAATCGATTTCATGCGTTCAATATCCTTAGGCTCGGAGGACACCGTGACTTACTTAAAGTGATCCCATCGCCCATAGGTAGAAAACCTCTCTTGGAGTTTTTCATATTGAATCGGTCAAGAATCTTATCGATATAAGCTTCTTGACTCAATGCTAATATCCTTTTGGATCTATCCCTATAGATCTGGATACCCAAGATGCGCCGAGCTTCTCCCAAATCTTTCATTTGGAAGTGATTTCCCAACCACTTCTTAACGAATAAGCATATCAACATCATTTTCAATGAGTAATATGTCGTCCACATAAAGAAGTAAGAAAACAACTTTTCTCCCACTAAACTTCATGTATAAACATGGTTCCTCAACACTTCGAGAAAAACCATTCTGTTTAATAACATGATCAAAACGATGATTCCAACTCCTTGACGCTTGCTTAAGACCATAAATGGATCTCTTAAGTTTGCATACTTTGTTAGGATTTTTAGGATCCACAAAACCCTCAGGTTGTGTCATGAACACTTCCTCTTCCGTAAACCCGTTCAGAAAGCGGTTTTGACATCCATTTGCCATATCTCATAATCATGAAATGCAATCGCTAACATTATCCGAACAGGTCTAAGCATAGCAACCGTGCAAAAGTTTCATCATAATGTAAACCATGAACCCGAGTGAAACCTTTGCAACCAATCTAGCTTTGTAGACATCTTTATGTCCATCCATGCCGATTTTAATCTTGAATATCCACTTACACTCAAGAGGTCGAACATCTTTAGGTAAGTCAACCAGTCCCATACCGATTATCGTACATGGAATCCATTTCGGATTGCATGGCTTCCGAGCCATAGCTTAGAGTCGAACTCATAATAGTGCTTTATAGGTCTTGGGTTCATCACTTTCTAAAAGTAAAACCTCATAGTCACCATCTTCCTCGATAATACCAAGGTATCTATCAAAGGGCTAGCGACTAACCATTTCGACCTCCTAGGTTCGGAGGGAACAATAACTCGATTCTCGACGTAGAAGGAACATCTTCCCGTATCGTCAAATCGGTTTGTGGCTCTTGAACTTCGTCAAGTTCAAATTTTCTCCCACCCTGTCTTCTAGAAATAAACTCTTTTTCTAGAAAGACAAATTTCACGAGCCACAAACACTTTGTTCTCGTTACTATTGTAGAAGTAATATCCACAAGTTTCCTTAGGGTAGCCTACAAAAATAATACACTTTTCGAACGAGGTACAAGCTTATCGTCAGACTTGCTCTTGACATAAGCATCACAACCCTATACTTTCATGTATCGCAGATTCGGACTTTCCTTTCCATATCTCATACGGAGTTTTGTCGATTGCTTTAGTGGGACTTTTATTAAGTGATTGTACAACAGATAAAATGGCAAAACCCCAGAATGACTTAGGTAACTCTGTTTGACTCATCATCGATCGAACCATATCTAATAAAGTTCGATTCCTCCTTTCAGCCACGCCATTTAATTGTGGTGTGCCAGGAGGAGTTAATTGTGATACAATACCGCAGTTTATAAGGTGATCTTTAAAGTCATTGCTTAAATATTCCCCACCACGATCTGATCGTAATGCTTTGATCTTATTATTTAATTGGTTTTCTACTTCATTCTGAAACTCTTTGAACTTATCAAAAGCTTCACTTTTATAACTCATTAAGTAGATATACCCATATCTACTCATGTCATCAGTAAAAGTAATGAAATAGTCATAATTACCTCTAGCAAGGATCATTTGGACCGCATACATCGCTATGTATTAAACCCAATAACTCACTAGCTCGAGATCCTTTTCCTAGAAAAGGTGAACGAGTCATCTTGCCAAGAAGACAAGATTCGCATGTACCAAATGATTCGAAATCAAAAGGTTTAATTACACCAGTCGACACTAGTCGTTTAATGCGTTTCTCGTTGATGTGTCCTAATCGACAATGCCATAAATAAGATTGATCGGGATCACCTGTTTTGAGTCTTTTACTATCTAAATGATAAACATCGTTGCAGGTATCTAGAATATAAATTCCATTGATCGAAATAGCTTGGCTATATACAATCCCATTAAGGGAAAAAGTACAACACTTGTCTTTAATTACAAAAGAAAACCCTTCTGTGTCTAACACAGATACGGATATTATATTTCTAGATAGCGTTGGTACAAAATAACAATTATTAAGATGTAACTCCAACCCCGAAGCTAAACTAAGTACATAAGTTCCTACTGAGACGGCAGCTACTTTAGACCCGTTTCCCATTCGGAGATCGACATCACCCTTGTTTAGCTTTCTTATGCTTTTTAGGCCCTGCAAATGATTACACAAGTGAGAACCACAACCAGTATCTAATACCCAAGTTGTATTTGAAGCATAATTTATGTCTATCATAAAAGATTCAGTTGAGAAATTACATGTCGGCTTCACAATGCCAGCTTTTATGTCATCCAGGTACTTTGTACAATTACGTCTCCAATGTCCCTTGTTATTACAATAATTACAAGTGTCTTTAAGAGGATTACCCTTTACAGGTTTAGGCTTGGTAGAGCAATTCGCAATTGCTTTACCTTTGCCCTCTACCTGAACGGGCTTCTTACCTGCATTCCTCTTAAACTGCTTCTTCCCCTTCACGTTAATCGCAAGCACATCCTTCCTTGTACTCCCACTCAATCCCATATCCTTCTCTGCTTGTACAAGCAGAGAATGGAGCTCATGTAAACTCTTTCTCATGTTTGTCATATTGTAATTTACCCTAAATTGGGTAAATCCCTTGACGTGCGAGAGAGAGTAGAGCACTCGGTCCACCACAAGTTCGTCGGGGATCTTACATCCCAACCCCTCTAAAGTTTCCACGTACTCAATCATTTTAAGTACGTGTGAACTTACAGGTTGACCATCTTTGAGGTTAGCCTCAAAGAAACGAACAGCGGTGTCATACTGAATTATTCTCGGGGCTTGAGAAAACATAGTTGAAAGCCTCGAGAATACTTCATGTGCATTGCGAAACTTGACACATTGCCTTTGTAAAGGAGGATCCATTGAAAAAATCAAAACATTTTTTATTGCAGCGGATTCCTTTTGATAATTTGAAAAAGCCTCCCTTACATCGGCAGTGGCCCTAGTACTAGGCGAAGGGGGAGAGGAATCGACAAGGTAGCGTAATTTGCCATCACCAGCGGCAGCTAATCGAAGTTGTTCCTCCTAATCTTTAAAATTAATACCGTCGGCTTTTAATACATATTTGTCCATAAAAGAACGTAGCCATGAATCTCTAGCTATGGTGACGGTTTCACTAGTAGAAGTCATCGTGATTACTACAAAGGAAATAAAGGAAAGATTAACATTTATCGTCTAGAAATATTTAACTTGTGAAACTATTTAACAAGTTCCCATTTATATAATGATCTCCCACTGAATTATATAAATGATTCCAAGATCCAATTTTATATAAACACGGGCACGGTGGACCGATTCAACCCATATTTATATAAATTTGGTGAGTCAACATTTTGACTGATTCTACTACTAGAACTCTTGGTTGACGGACTTTCTTAAAATATATCTTTTAGCCCCAGAAATAAATATGGGCAAGGTGGACCGATTCAACCCATATTTATCCCGTTGAGTCCAACCAATTTTCACATGTAATAACCTTTATTACCCTACTTACCCAACGTAAAAAGAGTGTACCTCGGTGATCCGAACCTACCTCTAATGAAGAAGGGATTCATAGGTGCTATTATTTGGTAAGGCTTAATCTCAATTTTAAACAAATGTGAGAGATCTTATCAATTTAATTGTCTATCACCTTTAAGTGAACAAATTTAGTGAATGCTAGACGATTAAATTGATAACAACAAAAATGAAACATGTAGTGACGATTTGGCATGAATGCATAAATGAATTAAAACAAACAAGTCCTAATATGGCCACCTAGTTAATCTAATTAACTAAAATTATTACACTTCGGAAACCAACTCCTTGGTCCCTTGAGTCTTCATAAATTGGCCTCCTTCTTTAGGATTTCGGAACGCCTTTCCGAAAACACCGTCTTCATGAAAACTCCGTCTTTAGATGCTTCATCTAATTACTAATAATTAAATTACATAACAATAACCTATTATACAATTTGTAATAAAATTAAAATAAAAACTATTAATTAATTACAAATTAGGCGATACGAAATCGCAATTAATTACAAAACAAGTCGATATTCCCTTACATTTCGGGAAATACCAACTTCTACCTATGGCCATATTAGGAAAAATTGCATAATTATAATTCTAAAAACCATTCATCTAAATGAATAATAAAATGCATTATGGAAAATGACATGCCAAATCGTCTAACTTACCAACAACGATCATTTGAGCTTGCTTTGACGGAATTTTTACCAATAAAAATTCATAATCAATTCTTAAAACAATTTTAAGACTTACTCATCATACTAATCTGTTCTAATATCAAAATAATTATTCTCAACAATTATCTTGAATTTATATGGGAATTAAAACACAATTAAGACAAAAATGATATAATAATTCACAATTATCATACAAAAATTCCATTTAATTTAAAAATTTATGGAAAAAATAAATTTCAAAGCCATGAACATTCTGGTATTACACCAAAAATGCCATGCAAGTGAAATTTTTTGTTTTTAAAATTTATTTAAAACGATTTCACAATTTAATCGGTAAAGCGACAATTTTTACGATTTAATTCTAAATAAAACCATAAAAATTGAAATGACTTAAAATAAAATTTTGTACATTTTGGAACAATTTCCAGGAGCTAAAAATTCAAAAATTTCGAGCCCTAAAATTAAATCTATATTTATTTGCAAAATAACCATTATTTACCAATTTTTATCAAATAAAAATCAATAAACTACCTAAATTAATCACATTAATTTAAAGTTTCTATTTTTCTCATAAATAGAACATGCATGTGGTTATTTCAAAATAAATATGCATAAAATTAACATGCAATCAATTTTAATTAACTCTTAATTAATTTTAATGCATTTTTACTCAATTTTATGCCATTTTAAGTTATAAAAAGTGGAAAAATTTAACAAAAAACAAATTTTCGTCCCATATCATCCTAAGACCAGATTATTTACATGCAAGACCATATTATGTGATAAAACTAATTTTAGTAACATAATATCAATTTTATCAATTTATCTCATAAATTACTAAAATCGTCTTAAGACAACATGCATGTATTTAACAATGCTCTGATACCACTTGTTAGTTATTTAGACCATGATAATACTCATCTTATGATATAAAAATTACAAATTAATTTAATATGGTCTAAATCTACATGCATGAGAATAAAAGTATAAAAGAATGGTTTTAAACCATCTTAAGACAAAAGTTCCTTACATTGCTATAAGGCAAAATATGGGCACTACAAAGGTCTCCTACCTTTGTAGTTCTTGAGCTATTACTTATGGATGATCCTCCTAAATCTTCTAGTACTCAAAGAAGAGTACCTCCAATGGTAACACCCAAGAATCAACCCAAAAATTACTAGAATTACTAACTAGATAATTGTAGTAATAACCTTGTAATATGTATATTTGATGTACTAATTAATATTATTACTTTGATAATATTATTAGTTGATATTTATATGTGTTTTTGTTGAACAATGATGAACAAAATAAGAAGAAAAGTTGGTCTCTTGGTGATGATGATGAACCGGCCAAAGCACACAAAAGGACCAAATTTTCTTCAAATTTTTCCAAAACATATGAAATTGTGTGATTAAGTGGGTATTTATAGGCAAAAATGGGAAACAAAACTAAGTGGAAATTGCCACTTAATAGACACTTGTTGTCCTCTCAAAAAACCGGTCATAGTGGACTTATATGGGTCCATTTCAGTTTTCGACATTTGCCCCACAAATGCTTATAAGTCTTATATTTAATTATCTTACATAATTAAATATTAATTTAACTATTTAACACTTAAATAATACAAATTAACTACCAATGACTACTTAACCATTAAGTAATCATAAGACCATTTTATCAACATATAATGTGTCAATATTATCCCACTTAGCTAATTTTACAACCTCTTGTAAAAATTAAATAGCTAATTAATTCCATCTCAAAACAAATCCACATATCGTATAAAATTAATTAATTAATAAATTCTAATATATTTATTTATTATTTAATATCACATAATTAAATAATAAATCTCCTTGTCCTGAGTTCGTAACCCGTCATCAAATAATACATTTACGTGACTAACTAAAAGTCAAATAATACAAGGAATTAATTATCTCGTATCTCATACAAATAATTAATTTATTCTATTTGGGCGTCATCCTATAGGTGTGACCTAAAGGGATCAGCTGATCACCGCCGTCACACGACAGTAATGTCAAACTCTAGTCAGCCAGTCATTACCGATTAACGATGACCAGCTAACAAATAAATAAATAAATCCCTCATATTCCTTTTACGAGATTTATAATGTAAACGCACTTATTGTGGAGGACACGACTCCAACAGCTTTTGCTTGATTCTGTATAGGTCACTGGATCTCTTTTCGAGTTCTCTGCTGCTGGCAAATTGATGGTTGAACGAGTTTATCAAATCTGCAAAGGACTTGACGCTTCCATTTGGCAGATTGATGTATCACTGGAGGGCAGGACCGGTCAGGGTTATTCCAAAACCTTTGCACATGCATACTTGTCGCAGCTCACTAGGGGTGGAGGCTGCCAACATTCTTTGTTTGTAGTAGGCTACATGATTTTGAGGGTCTGTAGTTCAGTCATAGATTCTCATTGATGGCACCACAAACTTCTTAGGTAGATATATCTTTGCTATTTCATCCACAAAGGGTGAATCTGCATAGCTTTCAGGGTTGGCTTCCTCAATGGCTGCAGGCACTCCGAGAATCTTTTCAAATTTCTCATGGCGTTTCTGGATCTCCTGGAGCATGGCCATCATTATTGCTGTGTTAGTTTGATCTGGTACAGCCTCTTCATTTAGAATATCTTCTGAGTCTGTGTCACCTTCTCCTGCTTTGGATTTTGATGGAGTTGGAGTACTAAAGTTGGAGAAATCAATATTCCTAATGATTGAAGATAATGGCGTTCCAGGCTGGATCTTCAACTTTGAGCCTGAAGCTTTGTCTCCCAGCCTTTGCTTCAAACTAGATTCTGATTCCTTTAGTTTCATGACTTCAGCTTCAGCCTGGGCCATTTTCTGTTTTAGTTGTTCCATTTCCAACAGTTATTGTTTGGCAGCAGCCAGTTGTTGTTCAATGTTGTCTCCGATCATTTTTTGGAATTGTTTTTGTGTTGTTTGGATTTAGGTTTTGATTATTTTTGAGCTAGATGCCCCACGGTGTGCGCCAATTGTTTTAGCAGAAATTATCACTAAGATAATGTCTTGCAGGAAATATAATTGCAGGGCAGTTTAACTCAAAACAAGTAACATGACTAGTACGACAAATAGAATAAAGAATAAATAAGAAAATGAGACACAAGGATTTATACGTGGAAAAACCCTGGGAATAAGGGAAAAAACCACGGGCACCAAGCCAGGAGGGATTGTCACTATGATTTTAGGTATCCTGACAGGGAATGTGTATGTCAGGTGAAGGAAAAAGTATGGCTGCCCAATAATAATGCTAAATATTATGATGATTACAAGTATGAGAGTAAAAGTACGAGTGAATGAGTGAGTGAGCAAGTGATCGTCTTCTTTTCTTCTTCTTTTCTATTTATAGTAGCCTTGCAACGGACCCTGGGGTTAATTTAGGGTTTCCTGGTAAATAGGCCTCGTGCCCTATTTACACGGGGGTGGTTTGTTGACTAAACGTTTGGCTGCCTATATTTCTACTGAGTTGACCGTGTCAAAACCGTTGCTAACATTGTTGAATGAGTCTTCCGTGCAAATAGGAACTACTTTGGAGAGCTTTTGATGTTGGCTGACGCCCTCAGGATATGCTTTATCATGTGGCTTGGTGAGATGTCTTCTCAGGCCTGGCTTAATGAATGCCTGACCTGTCTTTCCCTCCTGGTTGGTGCCTGCTCAGGCGTTCTAATGCTTTGTGTGGAATGTCTTCCGTTCAGGCTTAACTTTGGACATTGCCTGATTCATATTTTGATCACGCAGGGTAATTCTGGGCCCAACATCTACCATACTATATTGCGGGCCCGTTATCTTGAGTCGTAGATAAGAGAGTGTCATTCACATATAATTGCCATGTTTATTCCATGAGTGTGAGTGTTTTCCCATGAGGAGCCCGATGTTATATAAGATCATGCAAGAGTTGAAATGTCCATGTGAAGTCCTTTATGCTACGCCGTCGTGTAAATCTCATCCATGTATTGCATTTTTCCGTATGCCCATGTTCTTTCGGGATTTGCTTAATTGTATTTTAAAGTTACTTGACGGGAATTGCATTTGGGTGGGATGATTTTGCTCGTACCCTTGTCCTTGTCATACATTATATTGTGTGCTTGCTTGAGCACAAGTAAGGGTTTGGCTTGGGGGAGTTTGATAAGTCTATTTTATATATAGTTTAACCTCCTATTTTAGCTCGGTTTATTTGATTATTGCACTTCTATTAGTGTGTTTGTGAGCTAATTTCATGTTTTAGGTGATTTCGCTAGTATTCATTGCATTTTGTAGGAAATGAAGCCTTTGGTAGCTTTTTCCCGTCAAATTAGCAATCACCCAAGTTCACGAGGCTAACGAGAGCAAGTCTTGACCATGCAAAGGTGTTTCGGGAATCATAGGGGCATTTTGGGAAGTATTGGAAAATCCCGAGCACGAAACCAACTTGGGTTGATTCACAAGTAAAAAAATGATAAATGAAGCTCAAATAAAGTCCAAATGATCAACTGGACTTGCAAGCTTAGGATTCCAAATTATGCATTTAGACAGAGGAATTAAGGAGCATTAAGACTAAACTTTGGATTCCCTATTCCAATTTAAGACGGATTTAAGACAAAGAGCCAAAAACACCACGACCCAGATCGGGGTGTGGTGTCCCCGATCGGGAACTCTTACACCACTTTTACATGTTTTTCATACACTATTTCAATTTCTTAGTATAGTTTAGATTAGCTTTCCCCTTAGCATTTCCTTTATGTAATAAACAATTTCATTTAAGTTATATACAAGTTACATTTCATGTTATTTCCATTTGTGATCTTGTTCTTCATTTCCATGTTCTATTTCCTTTGTCAAGGAAATCTCATTTCTAGTATTACTTTTGTTATTCATTTACTAGTTAGTATGTTCATGTTTATCATTTCATATTTCATTGGTTTAATTTTCATTATGCAAGAGTAGTTCGTTTGTCTAGGGAATAGGGAAGCCATGCATAAATAGTTTTTGCAATTATTGAATCAGGATGCTATAGTAATCATATAATAGTTTCTATCACATGCTTGTATTGAATTGATAGTCTTTGATTGTTGACCGCTATCTTAGATTAAATTAGTTAATTCACTTTTATAAGTCGAGAGGCACGAAAATGAATTAGACTAAGCATGTTTTAGTAGACCGAACTAGCCATAGCGAGAGCTCGTTAGGACCCGTTCTATATATGGTTGACAATAAGGACGAGAGGTGGTTGTCATAAGACCTAAACAATTAGTGATATTATCAACTCCTATGTTTAACTTGAGCATTTACATATTTGCATGTGTAACCCGACTTCCCTAGGCTCTTTCTTTATTATTGATTTCTTCCATTGCTTTATCATTATTTTACAAACCCGACCAAACAACCAATCGATAACCGACCTTGATAGAATTCACTCTATGACAACTTGTTTAGCAACTTTCGTCTCCTTGTGTTCGACCCCTACTACATTCATTTGTGTCTAGGGTAATTAACTTTGTTAGGTGTGCGATAGCCTATCACTTCTTCGTAAATCGGTTTTTCTTGGGTCCTGGTTTCGAGGGCAACAGTCCGTGTTACTGTTGCATTTGAAACCAAGTCAGCATTCTTTCCAAACTTTTCGTATTCTTGTGACTGCTTTAGAAGAGAATCCAAAACATTCCGACTTCCTTCCCATTTTAAATAAAACATCTTAGTCTCATTTAGCTCTTTGGTTAATGTTTCAATTTTAGCAAGATGATCAAGATTTTGTTGTCCTACTTTGTCAAAAGCGTGTTTCGCATGGCTTGCTTCAACACTAATGTAACACCCCCACACGCCCAGGTGCCTTACCAAGACCACCTAACGTATGAGAATGCTACCATCTCGGTTGCCCGAGGTAAAGCATATCAAATAGACCATCAAAGAACATACTTTAAGTACATAGTTTTAAGTGATTACATTAAAACCAAACTGGAAAATACGGTACAAGTGTTCCAAACCAAAAATCCAACTAAAGTAAATAAAAATGTCATGACACAACAGCGGAAGACTACTAGTTGACTCGTGGTGACTCATCCCCAGCTAACCCGCGCGCATCCAATCCACACCTGCTAAACACTGCTCACCATCCTCGAATGGATCACCACAATTTTCAAAACAATTAAACGGGGTCAGTTACTGTACAACGATATAAGACAATACAACAACAAGTACATAGTCACAATCCTCCAACACCGTCACATCACCAATCACCTGACCAGCCTGAAGGTTTAGTCTTGCCAGATTACCAATCGCAATAATCGGTAATCGACACCGCCAGTGAGGGACCGCAGCCTTTCCCACCTAAGCCCCGCTCATATCTATCGATCGAATAACCCATGTTCCTTAATGTGCAGATCCCCCTTGTGACGGGAACCACAAGGGGCGAATCAAGGGCATGAAGCCACTCCCAAAAGTGACTCCACTCAGCCGAGGGCGCACCTCGCGAACCACAGACAATCAACAACAACCAATTAAAATATAAACAATACCAAAATCAATTATGATATAATCATATACAAACAACCAACAACTATCTTAACATCATGTATACAATAACTGAGTAGGGAAACCCTACCTGGAATGCAATCAGCAAAATCAACACAAGCAGCGGATCAAAAGCGTTCCTCTACGAAATCACCTCCTATCAACATAATATCATACAATTATAAACTATCATTAACAATACTCCCAAACACCCCCAAATTACCCAATTAGGGCTTAACCAAAACTAACGAAAAAACTGTACTAGGATCTTACCCACAATACGACGGTCTCAACGGTATAAAAACTCTGAAATCCGATGACTCTAGCCCTTGGATTTGATAGCAATGAGAGAAGAAGAATCGACGTTGCTTTGTTTTCTTTGTAAAAAGTTTAGGTTTTAGGAAAAAGGTAAAAAGAACTGGCGTACAAGCTTTATATATCATTTCACGCATTGCTATCAAAACCCGGCAAAATCCCCATAAAACCCGATTTACTCGATCGAGTAACTAAGGTACTCGATCGAGTACCGCTTACTCGATCGAGTATCCATCAGGCACAACACACTCCAGAATGCAAAACTAACTTACTCGATAGAGTAAGCCCTACTCGATAGAGTACCCAACAGCTCATAAGTCTGAGGTATTACAGTCTTCCCCCCTTAAAAATGAACTTCGTCCCCGAAGTTCAAACCCACCCTATAAAATATGAACTCCTAACACTAACTCCGCCAACTATGCCTACCTCCATCACATGGCTCACGATATCGTATCAACTACATTATAGCCTCTCGACACTAACTCCATATACTAGCGAATACCATCCATAAACGCCACACATGGCTCTGTCTCACTAACATATTATTTACTAGCAAATCCAATATCAAGACAATCCACCAAGCGAGATCAACCACCAAACGGAATGTTACATTCTACCACCCTTAAAATGAACTTCTTCCTCGAAGTTTACTCACACTCATAAACATCATACTACTATAAGCCTTGCCATGACCTATAAAAGTATCAACCATAACATAAATCCATCCTTTATTCTACACCAAGGCTCAAACTTTTAATTATACCGTAACATGTACAACCATCAAACTCACTTTGTCGCATCCTACTCCTCTTAAGATAAATATTAGGTCCTCGTAACCCACTAATACTAGATCCTTTGCTATACTTCCCATAATCCTCATCACCACCGCATGTCAATGATAACCCACTATAACCTCAACACCTACAACCATTCCTATATCCAGGGCTCTCTTTCTCTAACAGTTCTCATACCTCAACTCATTCGGCACCTGATAAGTCCATTTTATATACATTTTAACCCCCTATTTTAGCTCTATTTTACATGTCATTTGCACTATGTTAGTGATTTAATGAGCTAATTTCGTGTTCTAGTTGTGTTTGCTTGTTTTCATTATGTTTTGTAGGAAATTAAGCTTTTAGTAGATTTTTCCCGTCAAATTAGCATTCACCCAAGTTCACGAGGCTAATGAGAGAAAGTCTTGATCATGCAAAGGAGTTTCGGGAAGCATAGGGGCATTTTGGGAAGAAATTGGAAAACCTTTTGGGAATATATGTAAAGAAATGAATACCAAATGAAATCCTATGATAAGAGCTTGAATTGGATACCAAATGATGCCTAAGATACCTTAGATGGACGCATAAAGACATAAGCATCGGATTTCGCATCAACATTAAGTGCAAAGTTAAGACGGATTTAAGAGGAAAATGGTAATCATCACTCCCCCGATCGGGGTTAGCCTCTTCTAGGTTGTTTACGTAACTCCTTTATTCCTATATAAAGGGTGTTGATCCGGGACCTTAAACACACTTCATATACACCTCTTACAAACCTTCTACACCATTTTTATACTCTCATTTTAGTTCTTAGTTTAGGTTAGATTAGATTTCCCTTAAGCATTTCCTTATTGTAATTTCCTTTAAACATTTCAAGTTCATTTGCAATTTCCATTTCAAGTATTTGTTCTTCTATATTCAAGCTCATTTCCAATTATTAAGGTAATCGTATTTCTAGTATTATTTTGTTATTCATTAGTCATTTACTTTACTAGTTAGTATGTTCATATTTATTATATCATTTTTCATTAGTTTAGTTTTCAATATGGATGAGTAATTCACTAGTCTAGGGATTAAGGGAGCCATGCATGAGTAGTATTTGCAATTGTTGAATTAGGATGTTATAATATCGTATCATTGTTTCTTTCACATGTTTGCATTGTATTGTTAGTCTTTGATAAATAATCACTATCTTAGATTAAATTTGTTAATTCACTTTTATAAGTCGAGAGGCACAAAATTGAATTAGAAAAAGCATGTGTTAGTAGGACGACCTAGTCATAACGAGAGTTCTCTAGGACCCGAAATATGGTTGACAATAAGGCCGAGAGGTGGTTGTCTTTAAGCGTAAACAATTAACTGTAACACCCCCATATACTCCAAGTGCCTTACCAGGACCACCTAAGGCATGGAAGTGCTACCATCTCGGTTACCCGAGGCAATGATAATCATAAGACAATAACGAAACGTACTTTATTAAATAAGTTTAAGTGATTACATAACAAAACCAACTGTAAAGGGAAATTACAACTGTTCCCAAACTATAAACCAACTAAACAAACTGTCTTAACAAACACAGCGGAAGACTAAAGACTCTGTCATGTAATGACTCCATCCCCAGCCAGATCCCTCGCGTATCTAAGATATACCTGTCAAACAACTGCTCACCACCCCCGAATGGATCACCACAGTTTTTAAAACATTTAAACGGGGTCAGTACTAATCACACAATTTATATAATCCAACAACACAACCAACAACACAGCTCAAACGGTCACACACACACAATCACACCCACTCCAATCAATCTCCGTCACCGACTGTCCACTGGACCAGCCCTGCCAGTGGGGGGCCGCAGCCGTTCCCACCTAAGCCCCGCTCATCATACCGAGCGATAACCCTGACCCATTAATGTGCACATCCCCTCCCGTGGCGGGTTCCACGGAGGGCGAAACTAAGGCGTGAAGCCACTCCCGCAAGTGACTCCACTCAGCCGAGAACGCATCTCGAGAACCAGAGACAAACAATCACAACCATTAAACAGCAATCAAAACCAACAACCGTCACAATACGAATACGATAATATTCAACAATCACAAAACACCAACAATGCATTATGGGACTAATACTGAGTAGGGAAACCCTACCTGGAATGCAACACAAACATCAGACGATCTAGCAGCTGTCTCAAAACCTTTCCTCTACGAACCCTTCTCCTATACACATAATCATACAATCACTACCACATCAACATAAACATAGAAAACCCCCAATCCCAAAATTAGGGTTTAACGAAACTTAATTAAATATAACAAATTCGGTACGTAGATCTTACCCTCGACGCAAGGATCACAAAGATGTAAAGAACGACAGGATCCGAAACTTCTAGCTCCGGGATTTGCTAATAATTCGGCGAGGATGATTCAACGTAACTTCTAATCTTCTCTTGAAGGTTTTTAGATTGTAAAAGTGTTTTGAGAAAAGTGACGAAAGCCTTATATATCATTCCCGCATTATTAATAAAACCCGTCAAAACATTACCCGTAAACCGGGCTACTCGATCGAGTAGCTGAGGTACTCGATCTAGTGTCCCCTTACTCGATCGAGTATCAAGGTTACTCGATCGAGTACCCAACAGGTCAGAAACTATTTTTAAAACGCAACACACCCTTACTCGACAGAGTAAGGCCTACTCGATAGAGTACCCAGAGGCTCATAAAACCGTAGTATTACATTAACAATTTTATCAACTCTTATGTTTAACTTGAGCATTTACATAACTTGCATGTGTGACCCGACCTCCCTAGACTCTCCCTTTATTATTATTGTTTCATAAACCCAACCAAACCAATCGATAACCGACATTGATAGAATTCACCCTATAACAACTTATATAGCATCTCCCATCTCCTTGTATACCACAAAATCCTTAGCATAACCAATACTCCAACTCTTACACATTACCGCAAAACGATATACCTCTCTATAATTAATACACCTATCTCCAAAATCATAACTCACGATTCACAATTGTTATACACACTCACAAAAGATCTTCAAGTTCTCTCTTTTATGGCCGCAAAACTCATCCTGAACTTAACATGATACTAATTTCTAACACTCCATACCTACTGTCCCGATAGAAGATTATGAACCACTTATAGTTTCCAGTTAAGTACAACACATGTTCCACAATTCACTTGCCACTACTATGTCAACCAATGCCTCATCTAAACACAATCAAAAGTACTCTAACAACCTCTCACAACTATGTCCCATTAACGGAATATTACTATACCATGACAACAATGGGAACATACGCAACTCTCTTCCATATCATACTCTATCCTCACTCCCAAGCCGAAACTGAAACTGGTAAGAAAGATCAATAAACAAAATAACAATCTATATGCCCAGACCGACACTAACAGGAAACAGTAGTAAACAAAACAACAATCTATATAACTGATATACACTTTCGAAAGTTCATCTCATCAGTATCCCGCCTACTCCACCACAACCGATGACGGCATCGCCACACCACCACCAACAGCTATACCGCAACACGAAAATACTCGTATCACAACACGAAGTACCGTGCCCGGATCGCCACCCGAGGCACAACAACCATATTGATAGTCATCGTAACTTATACAATCCCATAAACACTGACTGAGTATAACTTTCTGGACAAGAAAACTTCCTCAAAACCGCTTTACTAGATCACAACGCAACATATTACACGGAATAAACAGATAATAATCGTATGAATATCATCCACACTATTACTCATGAGGTCGGAACCTCACACTATCACTTACAAATATCATACATATACATACAAGTATAACTAGCCATTCCAGATCACCCAAATTACCACTTTTTGAATATCATTCTATTAGGTGACCGTACACAACATATCACGCGGAACACTCAGGTAACGACTTTATAACTATCACACCATACCACTACTCGTGAGGTCAGAACCTCACACAAACATTCACACACATCATAGACCTGTAATCACATCTAACTAGTCAATCCTGATCACGTAAGTTATCACTTGATTCGCATAACTCGCATGCCCTTCATAGAACATTCTCCGATTCGCATAACTATCACCTCCTGACAAAAGTACTCATATCATTAATACCCAAGTACTAGCAACCGCCTCCTATAATCACATCTTATACTCCCTCACAACCATACATACCAATCCGGCCTCTACAAAATCAACCTCTTTAAAATGGCTACCTTTCCTATTAATCATCACCCTTAACCACTAGTGACAACACCACAACACCACCATTGTTCGTATAATAAATCTCTTACACTCACCTCTAAATATAACAGTTCCTTTCCTATCTTCGGTTAACATCCCAAATAATGAGCATCAAATCCATCAATAAAAAATTACCTCATCATTCATTCCAATTCTATGCTTAATTGTATCGTCACCTAACTCACGACCAAAATCTCATATCGTGCAAATACTCTACCAACTTTTTACTCCCCTTAATTCCTCGAAACTCATGACTAACATGTCGTTCCTATATAACCATTAACTCACACCCTCATGATAGTAGCATACATCTCGACGATTCCTTACTTCCATATCACATAACTCCGGTCAACATTCTCTTAGTTTCCTCCCCTCATTCTTTTCCTTTTACACTCGACAAAATCAATTAACAATTCAACTCCTTATTCCTTCTACCTAACTCTTTAGTGCTCCGGCTACCTTCTCATTGCTCTAAAACTCAAATCCCATTAATTCATATCAGTACCATCTCACTCTTTTTTACCATGGATCTTCTCTCATCATGCTATCACTCACACTTGTCACCACTCAGTCCACACAATCAACGTTTACTCTTCAACTAATTGCATCTTTTTTTTTTCCGCCTCTAGAAACCAAAATTCATTTTGTACCATTAATTGCGCAAGGAAATCACACACTAGTTTCATATCTTTGATAATACAAATTCCCAAACTCGGCCACTATCTACTCATCGCGGCATAACTCGATCTCACTATACACCATTCGTTTTCATCCCTCTATAATGACCTTTCATCACATATATCCTTAACCAACACAATCCTAACCATCTCCCTCTGTAAATCCACACACATCCCAATTTGCCACTATTCGCATCCCTCATCTCAACCATTTCATTCTCACGTTCCTTACACTTACATCACCCCTTGCCCATATTCACTTACCTATACATTACTCAAACTCGCGATTATATAACTCACCACATCTCACAAAACATTCTCCTTGCCTCGATCAACTCACCAATCTTCCCTTTCCTTTTCCACTATCCCTCACAACCACATATAACTCATGTCCTCCCCACCAAACTCATACCCACCATAAGCTGCAGCTCCTTACGTCATAAGATTGGGTAACTTACGCATCATGACCAACACATATGTAAAAGAATGCATAAAGAAGCAAAAGAACATCTTTGAAATAATTATATTATGACATGCAGGGAGGTAAAAAAGATAAGCATAAGACCAATACAGGGGTCGCTAGATCGAGTACGGCCTACTCGATCGAGTAGGTGATGATCAGAAGCACGTACAATAAATTACCACGGCTACTCGATCCTCGATTGAGTAAGGGGTACTCGATCGAGTACCAAGAGATGTACTCGATCGAGTAAGGGCTACTCGATCGAGTACCCTACGCAGTTCTCAGCACTGTCCAATTTTCGTAAAACGGTCATATCTCCCTCGTTTCTTGGTCATTTTGGGCGTGTGACGTATCGTTAGAATCGTAAGAGGATAAGCTGTCACCTCCAAGTAGAATCACATCAATATCATATATTCATCTCAAGTTATAACAGTTTAAAGACAACTTCTCTGTAATCGGACAACATAACTACTTGATTTTTTTTCTTTTTTTTCTTTTTAACAACTTAAACAACAACAAAGCAAACAACGGCAACTCGATACTCGTAAAACCAGTATCCCTAACCACCTGTTACTATCTACAAAAGCCATACAATAACATCCATCATGCTCATTGATACCGTCGTCAGGTTCCAAAAATAAATACCAAAGTACAACTAACAGAAGTCAGCGGTAAGTAGGGTCGATCTCCACAGGGAGGCGGTCACTATCTACTTGTCAATTTAGTCCGTCTAAGGTCACAATTGGGGGTTATGAATTGTTTGAACTAAACTAATGAGATTAAGGGAAGAGAATTAAAGATAAGAGAAATTAACAAAAAAGAGAGAAAACTAGGATTGTCGGGTCATCAACGAACGTCAGTTAATTGCAGTTAAGGTCACAGATCAGTCAATGTGTCGGTCTAAGGGGCAACGAATATCTCCTTCCGGTCTCAATTCGCCCTAAGATACTATTAGCTTAGCTTCCGCCCTCACTAAAGCATTATATTGTTCACTGCGGGTCTCACCCCTTCCAACCTTCCGGTCTAGGTCAATGCTTACCAAGGTTAAAAAGGCTAAGTGCATCGATTCAATTAGCTAGATACAATTATGAGCAGTGATTAACAACATAGACAAAACAACAACGAACGAACTATAAACCTAATTAGCAATTAACAACTATCCATCGACTCCCCTAAATCCTAGCAGGGTAATTAGCTAGACATAGTAATAAGTAGAACAAGAGCGAAAAATAAAGAAATAATTAACATCATAAATTAAGAAGAGAATAAAGGAAGAGAAAGAGCAAAAGGGAAGAAATTACAGATTAAGAGATCTGGCAAGGAATAGAGAAAAGAAGTGTTTAACAGTGAAAGGAGAGAAAAAAATGTATGAAGTGTAGAGAGTCGTGATGGGAGGAGTTACAAATGACGTCCCTCCTTCCTATTTATAAGAAAATAGGATTTTTATTTGACCTAATAACGAAATAAGATAAAAAGCCCGAGCCCATTAGAGAAACCACTCGATCGAGTGATTTAGAACAACTCGATCGAGCAGAATTAAGCTCAAACAACTCGATCGACCATAATAACTACTCGATCGAGTAACCCCTAAAATGAAACTATTCGATCGACCACATATTATACTCGATCGAGGTCTTCAACCATCCAAAAGCATTCGATCGACCAGAAATTCATTCGATCGAATGACTTTGACTTCAGCCGCCACTTATTCCATTAGTTTCAGCTTTGACTTGATTATTTAGCCCCCGAAATGGTTTCATGCATCCCGTAACAGCAACATTTCCGCTCCAAATTCACTCTTCCTTCAAATGCATGCAAAACGGACGGTAAAAGGCTTAATTTCACTACTTTCTGGTCCATTCATGCAAATAGAACAAAACAAACCAAAGTAGCATATTCGGGGCATTTCGTGGCATAAAACTATGATAATAGCATAGAAATACGTGCATAAAAAGGCCTAAAAGGACTATATAAAATGCACGTATCAAATCTCCCCAAACCAAACCTTTACTCGTCCTCGAGTAAACTAAATGCAAACTAATGTAACGGAAAAGATAACTCAGAGCTAGTTACAAATGCCCACTCAACCCAATTTAATGCAAGCAAACTAACACTTATAGCAAGCAGTCAAATGCAAACGAGTTGTAGGGTGTTTATAAAATAGCTGAACCGTCGACCTTGCAAGACCTTTAATAATGGACTCTCACGGGTCACTCTTCTCTCATGAAGCAAAGGGTGAACTTATGAATGTAAGAGAGAAAGAAATATAGTCGCTCACCTAAACAGCGACCCACATAAACATGCATGCGGCTAATATGATAGACAATTCTAACTACCGTACATACATTCCAACCAAACAAGGTCCAGTCACAGCCGAGTGCTTACAAAAGTATGGCTAAGTGAGGCAATGGGTAAGAAAAGGCAAAACATTTATGGGAATGTGGAGGTATAGGCGGCCAAGCTAGTACCTAAACAAAACCATACAACAACATCCATTTCCAACTCAATTATAGAATTAAGCACATGTGCCCTTCATTTGGCACAAAACTCACCAAACCGAACTGAAAATACTCCTCAATAAATGTAAATAAAGCATATGAACGAAACCGTCTCATCAAACAACATTTTTTTTTTCTTTTCGGTTTCTTTTTTTTCCGAATCAATATAAAACAAGCCAAACTTGGCACAATAAATTATGTACCGCCAAAAACATACACTAAACTAGCTTGACAAGGCAGGCTAAATTTGGATGTAGTTAAGGGTCAAAAGGCAAATATGGCTAATGTGGAGTTAAATGGGTAAAAATGAGAGAAAAAGGGAATGTAAGCACCTCCCTACATGTGACACCAACCATTAACCCGAATGTATGCAGGCAAAAAGCAATTGAATTTCATATACGTGCAAATTAATGATACATGTTATGCAAGGAGTAACTACTCACAATCCTACATGAAACCGGTCATAAATGACACCAGTTTATAAAGCTCTAAACCTCAGAAAATTATAAGTAGCTTGCCAAAATTTTCAGGTCAAGTCTATTCGTTCAGCTAAATTTTAACATTAACTCGTAGATATGCAATAAGACAAAGCTAAAAAGATAATTAGTTTTATGCAAGGCTTAAGCAAAAGGACAAATTATAGTGCAATTTCATCATTGAAATCTACCGTTCCGACTCAACCTATATGCTAAAGTAAACGTGAAAATTTTTGAATTTTTCGAATTTTTGAAATAAACAACAATGCATACAGAAAAATTAAACGTGATAACAGAAATACAATAAAAACGTAAATGCAGACACAGATATGGATGCATAACCTCCCCAAACCAAACCGTATAATGCCCTCATTGTACCGAAACATGGAAAGGAAACGCAAACTAAAAGAGAAAGAGTGTAGATGCAAAAAGCTTACAAGATTATGCGAAGTAGGGACCTCCCCAAACCAGCCAGCAACATGGGAGGTCGCAAACAGCCCAGAGCATCGTCACAGGAAGCTAATCCAAGCAAAAGCACTCGATCGAGAGAGAAGATTACGCGATCGAGTGAATTGGGCATCTAAAACTGCTCGATCGAGGAAGAATAATGGTTGATCGAGTGGTTTCTCCTTGGCAGGTACTCGATCGAATATAAAATGTGCTCGATCGAGTGAAATTATCAGAAAAAGGGTTCGATCGAGTACAAAACAGTACTCGATCGAACCATCCTCAGCATATTCCTGTAAAGACGCAACATAAACAGCCCGCAAAACTAACAAAACAAGCGTAACTGATATAGTCTATGGTACGAAGACCAATTATTACAACTAAAATGAAATGAAAAGCAATGTAAAAAAAATTAAGACTCCGGGTTGCCTCCCGGACAGCGCTAGTTTCAGACAGGTCCCAGCTCGACCTTCTTTTCTCTTCGAGCCTCTCTAATTAGCCTGGTCAAAACAGCTCAAAGCGCGCAGCAACCGATCAAACAGCAGCGCATGTGCTACACAAAATTGTAAGTAGCACCACAGTAGAATAGAAGCATAGGAAAATAAAATGTATAAACGTTTAAGCCTAACAAATTCCTATGACAGCTCCTAAATTTATCAATAAAATAAAGGAGCCTGACAGGGCAGTCGTATACCTATCAAAAATAACCAACTGGCTCTAACTAATATAGCTAGGGAAGTCGGGTCGACCTCCACAGGGAGATGGGAAAATGTCAGCTTTGTCTAAGTTCATCACGGTAACCAATTTGGGGGTTGAATTTGATTGTTTTAAACTAAAGAGACTACGAAAGAGAGGAAAAGCAAGAGAATAAAGATTAAGCAGATATGAAGAAAACAGCTAAGACAGTCGGTTCACCATGATCATTCAGTCAAGCAATCTAAGTCTCAGGTCAATGCAAGTATGGTCAAAGGGGCGGTGAATATCTCCTTCCGGTCTCAATTCGCCCAAAAGCACAAATAGTTTAACTTCCGCCCTCACTACGGTGCCCTAATGTTCGCTACGAGTCTCACCCTTTCCAACCTTCCGGTCCAGGTCAAGGTTTACTACGAATAAATGCCTAATTGCATCGACTCAATTAGACGGATACAATTATAGAAGCGATTAACATCAAAGACTACACAAGCATTAACCTAATAATTCAATCACTATTCCTTCATAATCATGGATTCCCTAGTCTTAGCAAGAGGGAATTAGCTACACATCATTATCGATTCAACAACAATAATATATAGACAATCGGAATTAAACATGATAATAATGAAAATAAGAGATGGAATAAAGCAATAATGAAAATAACAATAGAAAGGTAAGAATTCAAATAGCAAATATGATTAAGAAATTAAGAAGGAATAATAATACCGATTACAATTCTGAATCCGAGTAGAAAAGAGTAAAGAGGAGGGAAGCAGTGAGTCAGGTCAAGGAGGTGAATTCGAAAGAGTTACGCAGTCTACTCCTTTTGTAGCACACGAAAATCTCCTCCTTAAACCTAATCCAAAGCCTAATTACCAAAAGCCCATACGAAAATAGGCGGAAAAATACAAATACAAGGCAAACCACTCGATCGAGTGGAATAAAACCGCTCGATCGAGTAAACTAAGCAAAATTCCCTTCGATCGAGTAGAAATACTACTCGATCGAGTAACTCCTTATTGTGGCCTGCTCGATCGAGTAGATAAACAACTCGATCGAGTGATCTTAATGGTATAAAGCATTCAATCGGCTAGATAAGTGGTCGATGGAGCTATATTAGCACACGAGGCACTTCGACACCTTCTGAATTCAGCTCACGCGTCTTCAAAGTGATAGATTCCAAGCTCCGGCTCCTTGTTCTCCATAAATGCATGCAAATGGGACGAGTTTAGGCTCGATTTATCTTCTCTTCGGTCTATTCCTGCAATTTACACAAGACGAACCAAAGTAGACTATTCGGGGGTATTTGTAGCTGGATGCTACATAAAATAGTACAAAAATGCGTGTAAAAATGAGGTAAAAACCTTATATAAAACACACGCATCAAATCTCCCCAAACCAAACATTTGCTTGTCCCCAAGCAAACTATGAATGAAACTAAGAATAAACAGTGGAACGGGGCCAACGCTTCAGCTACAAATCATCCGCCAAAACCAGTTTAATGCAACAACTAACAAAGCAGCAAGTGATAAATGCAAACGAGTTAAATCAATGTTTCAAACTTACTGAACCGTCGGCCTTGCAAGACTCAAAGATATCGGACTCTCACGGGTCGCTCATCACTCAGATTCAGGCATAAGGCGAGTATATATGTGAGAGATAGAAAGAAGTAAAGACACTCACCTAACTCGACCTATAAGAACATGCATGCAGTTAACATGAATAAAGTCTCTACAACCGTACTTATGCATTCCAACCAGATTAATGACCAAGACACATGCCGAGGACTTACATTTGGGTAAGTGAGGTATTGGGTACAAAGGGGCTAAGATGAATTTGGAAATGTGGAGTTAGTAGCCAAACTAGTAGCACGGATCCAAATTATGAAACTGCATCCCAACTTCGTACTCAATATAACAATACAGAACGGTGCAAATTCAATGCACTCAACTCACAAAACCCATAAACTTGTCAACTGTCAACTCCCTATAAGATATAAATAAGACATGGGAGTGAAAAATCATCCATACATTTTTTCATCTTTCGCATATGATTTTTCTTTCTTTTCATTCTTTCTTTTTCAACTCTTTTTTTTCATTTTCATTCATTTTTTTTCTTTTTCACAACAATTTCTTTCCTTTCATTCCCTTCGATTCTTCCACCAACTTCTGAAATCAGATATATAACCAGACTGCAGTAAAGCATTCCAAACAGCTACACATCACTAGCTCGGCTAGGGTAGGCAAAATTATAGAATGTAGCTAATAGGACAAAAGGGCAATTTGGCTATGTGAGGCTCATGGGTAGAATGAAATAAAGGGAACTGCCTCTCCAACATGTGTCACCATCCACATACCGAATGCATATAGGTATTAAGAAGACTAGACTCATGCTTATGCAAATTGATGTTACATGCTTTACAGAGCGTACTACTCACATCCTAAATGAAACCGGTCATGAATGTCACCAGTTTATAAAGCTCTAACCTCAGAATGTAATGTAGCTTGCCAATATATGAGTCAAGTCTATTCGTTCAGATAAGAGAGAAACAAAAACTGGTAGATTATGCATATTATTATGCCAATAATATGTCAAGAATATGCAGGGCAGAGGTAAGGATTCAATGTAGCGTCAAAGTTCAAACGTTCCGACTCAAATTAAACGTGAACTTTTTTGAAAATTTTGTGATTTTATGTGATTTTTTGAATTTAAGAACGACAATGCATGCGGAAGTAAATAAATGTGCAAACGGAAATGCAAGAAAACATGCAGACACAGATATGGATGCGTACCTCCCCAAACCAAACCGTACAATGCCCTCATTGTACCAAAAATAGGGAAAGAAATGCAAACTAAGGAGAAAAGGATAAATAGAGTCGGAATACTTACAAAACGCCATGAAGAGGGACCTCCCCAAACCGACCATGAACATGGGAGGTCATAAGAAGTCAATAAGAAGTCAAGCATTAGCTCAACAGACGAAAAGTAGCATCTTGAAGACGAAACAGCTCGATCGAGTGGCTTGGAATAGCTCGATCGAGTGAAATGGTGTCAGAAATACTCGATCGAGTGAAATAAATCACTCGATCGAGTGAACGTGATATTGCAGCTCATCGATCGAGTAGAAATATTACTCGATCGAGTGAATCTCTTGGCAAAAGTGCTCGATCGAGTTGAAAAACCTCTCGATCGAGTAATTGCACCTGCAAAACAGGTATAAGAAGCATAGGTAATGTAGAGAAAGCATAGTTCGGTGTTTAAAGTTCAACAAAAAGCTAAAGGCAAAGAAATAGTTCAACAAAAATACAATAAAACAGTCCAGGTTGCCTCCCGGAAAGCGCAGGTTTAAGAGGTCCCGCACGACCTTTCTGGCATCAATTATCTGGCGCGTCAAGCTCGTCGAAGTACAAGACTTCAACACGATTGTCTGCTTCATTTGCTTCGTGATAATGCTTCACATATTGCCCATTCACCTTGAACCGGTTTCCTTCGGGACCTTCTAGCTCAACGGATCCGAATTTAGTAACAGCTGTCACCGTATAAGGACCACTCCACCTAGACTCCAGCTTGCCAGGAAACAATCGCAGTCGGGCATTAAACAGCAACACCTTCTGCCCGACATGAAATTTCCGAGGTAGAATTCTTTAGTCATGCCATCTCTTCGTCTTTTCCTTGTAAATGCGCGAGCTGTCATGGGCGTTAAGCCTAAACTCTTCCAATTCATCTAGCTGCAAAAGACGATTCTGGCCACACAACTTAGGATCAAAGTTAAGCTCACGAATTGCCCACCAAGCTTTACATTCCAACTCAACAGGTAAATGACATGATTTCCCATAAAATAACCGATAAGGTGATGCACCAATCGGTGTCTTAAAGGCAGTTATGTAAGCCCATAATGTGTCTTCCAATTTAAGACTTCAGTCCTTCCGTGATTTAGAAACTACTTTAGACAAGATCTCTTTAATCTCACGATTAGAGACCTCAACCTGACCACTAGTTTGGGGATGATACCCCCCGGCTGCTCTTGCTGAAATCATTACTCTTCATTCTCCCGTGCTCTAGCAATTGCGCTCTCTAGACCACTACCATGTAGTTAGGTAGGGACAATTAATCCGTAGTGACGGGAATCTAGGAATGAATGGGATCCCTATCAATAAAAAAATAAAGAATATCTAATTAGTTACACTACCTTTCTCTCACTCAATAGATCTATCCTGGTCCGATACGGTGACAAAGACAATATGAGACGATAGAATGCAATGGGATGGTTGGTAGAAGGCTGCCTGCGCTCAAAAGCGAGAATTCACTTGTCCCCTTGTCCATAGGGACCTCGTGGCATACAACCGAAACGACTCCCGCCAGATAGCCGCCCCTTTATTTCCTTCCCGAACCTCGTGGACGGAAGAAAAAGGGAAGTTAAAAAATGCAGGGCACGCGCATAAGGTTCGCGTAAGTAGACAAAGAAGTAGCAAGCAACAACTTCTCAGCCCCCTAACCTTGATTGATATTCTATTAGTGAAGTCATGATCTTACGAATTTTAAGATTGAAGAACGAGCTCTTTTGCTGGCCCCTATCTCTAAAGGGGCGTAAGCATTTCACTCGCTAGGGAATGCCATTTATTCACTTGCATTCTTGCTAGCACTACAAAAAGCTCCGGTCTTAACGTCCCTACTATCACAGCCTTTCCTCGGGTTCGTAGAGTCGGGTTTCCCGTTTACCCACAACGGAGGAGCCGCCCCCTTTCGGTATAACAAGGCAGGCGGCCACGGGTCATAACGCACTCTTCGCACAACAAATCCACTTTGAAGTTGACTTATTCGCTCGGCCAATCGTCGGAATGTGTACGAGATACCATAGGGGCCCAATATCTCAATAGAACCTTTTTCTAAAGCTTCGAATGAGACTTCATATCCAAAACGCAAGAACGATCTGACTAGAAAGTCATTAAAAACTTGATCGAAGAACCAGCGTTTATTGAAGAAGCTATAGAGTCGATTACAAAAAGTACTAGTTTGAAAGGCTCGTTGGAATTGATCCGCTACGGGATTTACATTATACGCAATAGAAGCACCTGAAGTACTAAACGAATAGGTATTAGTTTGGTAATGGTTGGAGCAAAAACTCGGATTCGGCAAGAATCTCATTTTTTGGTAGTACGAAGAGGGAATTGGCCCAAAAATTGGATAGGGGTCAAGACGCAGATCGGGCGCCGTGGCCGACTCAAGTGCCCCCCGAACCACGCGAAATGGTCGCCTATTACACGGCTCACTAACTCTGCATAGTTTGCTACAAATGTGTGGGTACCTATTATTCGTCGGCGGTCCGGCGCACCCCTACTCACTTAAAGGATGCTGCTTAATTACGAAGAAAATTCTGAAAGAATTTAGAGAGTTCCCTTTCGTTAAGCGCATCGAGCATAGTCTTGTAAGGCGGACCTAAGAAAAATTCAAACTTACAAGACTATGTTTCCGAGTGCGCATCGGAATCATGTCGCCGGAAGACTTTGTCTTGCAAAAGCTTTAATTTAATTTAAATTAAAGGCTTGGGATTGGACTCCGCCCCTATTAAGGTCTTAATTAAGGGATATCGCCTCTCCAACCGTTCCTCCCCCGTGGAGGTTCGGGGATTAAACAGAGCTTGAGCCCCTCGCCGCTCCCAATCCCCCTCTGGATCCAGAGGGGCCATCTGTCTAATGATGGAAACCTTGTCCTCGAATAGGTCTTCGGCTTGATACCGAGTGAAGTGGTAATCTTCTAACGTCAGGTCTTTCTTTTTTTCTATAATTTCTAGACAGAGGGACAACTGGCTAGTGTCATTACGTAGTGAACCACGCCGGTGTTGAACACCAACCTTAGACAGAATGGAAGTTAGTTTCTTCTCATTAAAGTGCATTCCTTCATCACTAATGACGACCCTAGGGACACCAAATCGGGGAAATATGACCTTTTTGAACATTTTAATCACGGTCTTGGCATCACAATGAGGTGAGGCAATTGCCTCTACCCACTTAGACACATAATCAACAGCTACTAAAATATACATGTTACCTTTACTAGATGAGAACGGTCCTTGGAAATCAATGCCCCAGACATCGAAAACCTCGACCTCTAAGATACCATTTTGTGGCATCTCATGTCTCTTTGAGATATTCCCTGATTGTTGGCAGGCATCACAAGCTGAAACAAAAGCCTTAGCATCAGCAAACAAAGAAGGCCAGTAAAAACCAGACTGAAGTACCTTAGCCACGGTGCACGATGGACCGTGGTGACCACCATAGGGAGAGGAGTGATAGCCTTCCAGGACTACTTTGGTCTCCCACTGCGGAATACACCGTCTGTAGAGACCGTCTGCACATTCCTTAGACAAATAAGGATCATCCCAAAAATACTGCTTAGCGTTATACAGAAAACGCTTCCTCTGCTGATGAGAAAGGTCAGGGGACAGCTTGCCACTGACAACGTAGTTAGCTATATCTGCATACCAAGGTTATTGGTTAACAATAGAAGACAATACGGCAAATAAAGAATCATCGGGAAAAGACTCATCAATAGATAAAGAATCTTCCCCTTCTTGTCGTGACAGTCGCGACAGATGATCAGCTACAACGTTCTCAGCTCCTTTCTTATCTTTTATCTGCAAATCAAACTCCTGGAGAAGGAGTATCCATCTCAATAGCCGTGGTTTAGCCTCCTTCTTAGCAAGGAGATGCCTCAAAACTGCATGGTCAGTAAAAACAGTAACTTCTAACCCAATCAAATAAGAACGAAATTTCTCTAAGGCATAACTACAGCTAGCAGCTCTTTTTCAGTGGTGGTGTACTTCATTTGAGCCTCATCCAGAGTTCGGCTCGCATAGTAGATGGCATTTAAAGCTTTGTCTTTCCGTTGGCCTAGCACCACTCCTAGTGCATAGTCATTGGCATCACACATTATCTCAAACGGCAAGTCCCACTCGGGAGGCTGTATGATCGGCGCAGACACCAAAGCCTGCTTTAACCTGTTAAAAGCAGAAAGACACTCGTCAGTAAATACAAAAAGGGCATCCTTAAGCAGCAGCTGTGTAAGTGGTTTAGCAATTTTTGAAAAATCCTTGATAAACCGGCGATAAAAGCCGGCGTGACCAAGGAAGCTTCTCACTTCTTTAACATTGACAGGAGGAGGTAATTGCTGAATCACTTCCACTTTTGCTTTATCAACTTCTATAAACACTGAAATCGTCCATGAAAACTTCCATAAACTAAATAGCACTTCTCCCAGTTAAGCACAAGGTTAACCTCAATGCAGCGCTGCAACACTTTATCAAGGTTAGACAGACAGTTAGAAAAATCACTTCCATAAACACTGAAATCGTCCATGAAAACTTCCATAATACACTCAATATACTCTGAAAATATCCCCATCATGCACCTTTGGAAGGTGGAGGAGGCGTTACATAAACCAAAAGGCATCCTGCGATAAGCAAACACGCCCTGAGGACAAGTAAAAGTAGTCTTAGCTTGATCATCTGGGTGAATAAATATCTGAAAGAACCCTGAATACCCGTCTAAATAGCAGAAAAACTTATGAGAAGCTAATCTTTCTACCATCTGATCAATAAAGGGAAGGGGAAAGTGATCTTTCTTGGAGGCGGCATTCAGCTGTCTGTAATCTATACACATCCTCCAACCAGTCACTACTCGAGTGGGTATTAACTCATTTTTGTCATTCCTAACCACGGTAGTCCCTCCTTTCTTAGGGACCACCTGCACTGGACTCGCCCACTTAGAATGACCAACAGAATAGATAATACCTGCATCGAGCAGCTTCATTACCTCAGCCATCACAACATCTTGCACCTTCTGATTCAGCCGACGCTGACCCTGTCTGCAAGGTTTGTGATCTTCCTCCAGCTCTATCCTGTGCATACAAATATCGGAACTAATCCCCTTGATATCGTCCAAGGAATAACCCAAAGCTTTCCTGTTTTTCTTAAGTACAGCTAACAAAGAAGTCAGTTGATCATTATCAAGCTTTGCACTAACAATGACTGGATATTGCTCAGTATCGTCTAAGAAAACATATTTTAGATGAGAGGGAAGGGGCTTACGCTCAGGTACCTTTACCTCAATGGAACATAGGGTACCGATCATTTGTTCCACTTGCTCTCCCTCAGTGTCGGTGAGTTCACGCTCATCTAAATCATCTTTAAGCAAATCCAACACAGCGTCATCGTCATTTGGGTTATCTGCACACTCATCCAAAAGCATAAGAGCCTCTAGTGGGTCCTTTATAAAAGAACCCGCCCAGAAGTCATAAATAGACTCGTCAATAATATCGACAGAATAACATGTATCCTCTATCATTGGCCGAGCCAAAGTGCTAGGCAGACTGAAAGTGATCGCGTCATCCCCTACTGCAAGAGTCAAACGCCCTTGTTTGACATCAATAATGGCCCCAGTTGTACAAAGGAACGGTCTTCCTAATATAATCGGGGTTCGGGTGTCCTTAGCGATGTCTAGGACAATAAAATCTACTGGTATAAAGAGCTTGCCGATTTTCACAGGCACGCCCTCTAAGACACCCAGGGGTCGCCTAACAGATCTATCAGCCATCTGTAGGGTAATGTTAGTCAATTTAAGATGACCCATATTCAATTTCTTGCAGATAGATAAGGGCATGACACTGACACTGACTCCTAAATCACAAAGAGCCTTATCAATAACTACATTGCCTATAACACAGGTAATAGAGAAGCTACCCGGGTCTTTCATTTTAGGTGGAGCCTTATTTAAAAGTAAATTACTAGACTCTTCCAAAAATGAAACGGTCTCAAATTCACTTAGCTCTCTCTTACGCGTCACAATATCTTTCATGAATTTAGCATAAGTAGGTACCTGGGTAATAAGTTCGGTAAAAGGTACAGTTACCTGGAGGTTCTACACAACGTCCACAAACTTACTGTACTGTCGCTCGACCTTCGCGTCCTTCAGACGACTTGGGAAGGGTACTCTGGTAGCAATGAGTGGACCAACGACTTTCTCTTTACCTTTATCAGTGCGTGACGTCTTCACAGCAGGGGAAGATGACACGGTAGCGGAATTTGATGTCAAAATAGGATCTCCGCTGGCTTTGGTGCTTGATCGACCACTTTTTTCACTCGATCGAGTGGTTTCATCTTGGAAATTACTCGATCGAGCTACCTGAACCACTCGATCGAGCTCTTGGATTTCTGGCTCACTCGATCGAGTACAATTTTCACTCGATCGAGTGACTTCATCTGCTAAACTGTTCGATCGAGAAGAATTCATTGGTCGATCGAGTTCTTCAAATTGAGCACTACTCGATCGAGTAGTGTTTTCACTCGATCGACCATCTTGATGGGAAATTTCACTCGATCGAGTAGTATTTTCACTCGATCGAGTGCCAGGACAATATACAGCAGGGATATCGTCCGTATACTCGTCTAGCTCTTCTTCCGGGGCATTATCAGCTGTCACAACCCCGTCTTTCGGCAATTTTGGCCCCTCATAAGCAAGGCCACTTCGGAGATTGATGGCGTTAACACTGTCACATGTCGGTGGATGGTTAGCTTGGTCTTTCGCGAGTGTCAATTGCGCGGCTTGTTCTTTTAACTCCACGATAACAGTTTCATTCTTGCTGCATTTCTCCCCAAACTGTTGTGTTAAGTTCAACATCAAGGATTTCAGTTCGGCAATTTCCTCGTTTGTAGAAGGGGGATATGGCTGCGGCGCTGGCGTAGAAGGAGTAGAAACATTTGTCATTTCTTCATATAATTTTTTCAAAAGGAACTCCTTGCTTGTATTTCTGATAAGCAAGGACGTGCTCTATTCTCGCCATATAATCAACGGGATTGTGCCCCTCCATACCGCACCTACCGCATATCTCCACATGCTCAGTAATTGCACAAACTTGTGCATGCTCACCCATAGCCTCCGTAATCTCCACATTACCTAGACTTTTGCTAGGACTCTCCACTTCAGCTGCTGCCAACTCGTTAACTTGCCCACTCCCTCGGGGATTTCCATATTCAGCAACATGGATAGCCATCTCCTCAATAAGACGCCACCCTTGATCATCCTCCACGTTTTTCGTGAATCTCCCCTTAGCTACACTATCAAGGATAGCTCTCTGGTTTCGATATAACCCGTTGTAAAACTGTGTACATAGGAACCAACGCTTGAAACCGTGATGAGGCACAGAACGGACGAGCGTCTTGAACCTAGTCCAAGCCCCATCCAAGTCTTCGGTGGGCAATTGCTCAAAAGAAGTAATCTGAGCTCTCAAAGCGTTAGTGCGCTGTGGTGGAAAATATCGCTTGTAAAAGGCCAAAGCAAGAGAACTCCAGTCGGTTACACCGGCTGCTTCCCTATCCAAATCCCTCAACCATTCCCGGGCATCATCAGCTAAAGAAAAGGGAAAGAGAACTCCCTTCACTTTGTCCCGTGTCACCCCAGCAGCAAAAGGAATGGTAGAGCAATACTCTGTAAATAGCTCTATGTGCCTGCATGGATCTCCTTCAGGTACCCCCTAAAGAGATTTCTCTCGACCAGCTGTATGTAGGATGGGTGGATTCCAAAAGTTCCCGATTCAGTAGTGGGTAGTAAGAAACCTTTTGGAAGGGAATCCACATTAGGCTCTGAATGGCTGGCTATATTCGGCATTCTGGCAGATAGAATCTACAAAGTAGAGCAGGTGCGACGATGTTCTCTTATAGAACGGATAACCTGCAAACTAATCAAAAACTTTGCAAAAATGAGATCAGTCTCAAGGAATAAATCCCTTGAGACGAGAGACAAACTTAAATAAAGCAACAAAATTGCGCCACCTCCCCGGCAACGGCGCCAAAATTTGACAGGGCAGTCATATACCTATCAAAAATAACCAACTGGCTCTAACTAATATAGCTAGGGAAGTCGGGTCGATCTCCACAGGGAGATGGGAAAATGTCAGCTTTGTCTAAGTTCATCACGGTAACCAATTTGGGGGTTGAATTTTATTGTTTTAAACTAAAGAGGCTACGAAAGAGAGGAAAAGCAAGAGAATAAAGATTAAGCAGATATGAAGAAAACAGCTAAGACAGTCGGTTCACCATGATCATTCAGTCAAGCAATATAGGTCTCAGGTCAATGCAAGTATGGTCAAAGGGGCAGTTAATATCTCCTTCCGGTCTCAATTCGCCCAAAAGCACAAATAGTTTAACTTCCGCCCTCACTACGGTGCCCTAATGTTCGCTACGAGTCTCACCCTTTCCAACCTTCCGGTCCAGGTCAAGGTTTACTACGAATAAATGCCTAATTGCGTCGACTCAATTAGACGGATACAATTATAGAAGCGATTAACATCAAAGACTACACAAGCATTAACCTAATAATTCAATCACTATCCCTTCATAATCATGGATTCCCTAGTCTTAGCAAGAGGGAATTAGCTACACATCATTATCGATTCAACAACAATAATATATAGACAATCGGAATTAAACATGATAATAATGAAAATAAGAGATGGAATAAAGCAATAATGAAAATAACAATAGAAAGGTAAGAATTCAAATAGCAATTATGATTAAGAAATTAAGAAGGAATAATAATACCGATTACAATTCTGAATCCGAGTAGAAAAGAGTAAAGAGGAGGGAAGCAGTGAGTCAGGTCAAGGAGGTGAATTCGAAAGAGTTACGCAGTCTACTCCTGTTGTAGCACACGAAAATCTCCTCCTTAAACCTAATCCAAAGCCTAATTACCAAAAGCCCATACGAAAATAGGCGGAAAAATACAAATACAAGGCAAACCACTCGATCGAGTGGAATAAAACCGCTCGATCGACTAAACTAAGCAAAATTCCCTTCGATCGAGTAGAAATACTACTCGATCGAGTAACTCCTTATTGTAGCCTGCTCGATCGAGTAGATAAATAACTCGATCGAGTGATCTTCATGGTATAAAGCATTCGATCGGCTAGATAAGTGGTCGATCAAGCTATATTAGCATACGAGGCACTTCGACACCTTCCGAATTCAGCTCACGCGTCTTCAAAGTGATAGATTCCAAGCTCCGGCTCCTTGTTCTCCATAAATGCATGCAAATGGGACGAGTTTAGGCTCGATTTATCTTCTCTTCGGTCTATTCCTGCAATTTACACAAGACGAACCAAAGTAGACTATTCGGGGGTATTTGTAGTTGCATGCTACATAAAATAGTACAAAAATGCGTGTAAAAATGAGGTAAAAACCTTATATAAAACACACGCATCAGAGCCCAGGAGCAATTAACAATAATTTAGGGTACCGATTCAGATTAACAAAATTAAGATGACAAGAACGGTGAAAAATCGTTAAATTACTCGACCAACTCGGAGGGGGTATGGCATTAAAAGAAAAAACACGAGTCATACGAGATAGCGTACTATTAATATTAACAACAATAAAATTATCGCTAACTACCTCAGGTGGGTTGCTCTCAATGTCGGAATCATTGACAAAAGAATATATTACCTTATCCGTGCTAGGAACAATTACCGACTCAGCTGTCTTCTCGTCACCCTCCTCGGTGGATATCGTCCCGTAAATCGCAGCCTCAAGCGCATCTAGCTCGGCTTTGAAAAGGGGCGATTCACCGTAACCATTGTCATCATCAAAATCGTCATCTAGAATGAACCCAAGTGACAAATCATTGCTCTCTCTGGCCAGATCAGTCGATCGAGTAGAAATGTTACTCGATCGAGAGCTATCCTCTTGATAATCACTCGATCGAGTGCATAAAACAGCTCGATCGAGTAGTTCCTCTAAACAGCTGTTCGATCGAGTGATGCATTGTGCTCGATCGAACGTTTCTTCAGGTAATTCACTCGATCGATCAATATAACCCACTCGATCGAGTGATTCTTGCTGATCAGTGCAAAAATCCTCGTGTAAGGCATCATTATCTGATAGACCGTCATATTCCGAGTCGTCCCAATCATCAGTAGCATTAGGCAACACGGGTCCTTCATGGGAAAGACCACTCTCTGCGTAGGTAACGCAGACTTCCTCTAGTTGCCTAATTTTCGACTCAGCAGCTAACTGAGCTATTTCAGACTCGAGCTCATCAATTTGCGCAAAAATTTGTCTATCATGTTCTTGCTTTTGGAGTGCAAGTGCCTTCACCAAAGACGTCAACTCAGAAATCTCTTCTTTCCGTTTAGCAGGAGGAGGAGCTTGTTGTTGCGGTGGCCAGACAAATGGAGGCTGTTGGTAGCCTCGTTGATAGGGCAGAAGTGGCGACGCAATTACAACAGTTTGACTAGCTTGTCTACGCTGCTTGAATGCATAAACCTCGCCCTTTTCAGCTAAGCAAAAATCTGCATTGTGCTCAGCAGCACCACATCTCCCGCAGTAAATCACTTGTTGCGCCATATAATGGAACATGGGTGACGGGTCAAAGGTACTCAAGCCTTCCCTTTGACGATCTTTTACCTAGAACTGTCTAGGTAGGACCTGTAGGGCCTATCAAAACAGCACTAAAGAAAAAGATTAGAACGGCCTCAAGGGATAAACCCCTTGAGGCTAAAGACATACAAAATTAAACAAATAAATACAGTAGTTGCCTCCCCGGCAACGGCGCCAAAATTTGATACCGTCGTCAGATACCAAAAAAAATACCTAAGTACAACTAACAGAAGTCAGCGGTAAGTAGGGTCGATCTCCACAGGGAGGCGGTCACTATCTACTTGTCAATTTAGTCTGTTTAAGGTCACAATTGGGGGTTATGAATTGTTTGAACTAAACTAATGAGATTAAGGGAAGAGAATTAAAGATAAGATAAATTAACAAAAAAGAGAGAAAACTAGGATTGTCGGGTCATCAACGAACGTCAGTTAATTGCAGCTAAGGTCACAGATCACTCGATGTGTCGGTCTAAGGGGCAACGAATATCTCATTCTGGTCTCAATTCGCCCTAAGATACTATTAGCTTAGCTTCCGCTCTCACTAAAGCATTCTATTGTTCACTGCGAGTCTCACCCCTTCCAACCTTCCGGTCTAGGTCAAGGCTTACCAAGGTTAAAAAGGCTAAGTGCATCGATTCAATTAGCTAGATACAATTATGAGCAGTGATTAACAACATAGACAAAACAACAACGAACGATCTATAAACCTAATTAGCAATTAACAACTATCCATCAACTCCCCTAAATCCTAGCAGGGTAATTAGCTAGACATAGTAATAAGTAGAACAAGAGCGAAAAATAAAGGAATAATTAACATCATAAATTAAGAAGAGAATAAAGGAAGAGAAAGAGCAAAAGGGAAGAAATTACAGATTAACAGATCCGGCAAGAAATAGAGAAAAGAAGTGTTTAACAGTGAAAGGAGAGAAAAGAAATGTATGAAGTGTAGAGAGTCGTGATGGGGGGAGTTACAAATGACGTCCCTCCTTCCTATTTATAAGAAAATAGGATTTTTATTTGACCTAATAACGAAATAAGATAAAAAGCCCGAGCCCATTAGAGAAACCACTTGATCGAGTGATTTAGAACCACTCGATCGAGCAGAATTAAGCTCAAACAACTCGATCGACCAGAATAACTACTCGATCGAGTAACCCTTAAAATGAAACTATTCGATCGACCACATATTATACTTGATCGAGGTCTTCAACCATCCAAAAGCATTCGATCGACCAGAAATTCATTCAATCGAATGACTTTGACTTCAGCCGCCACTTATTCCATTAGTTTCAACTTTGACTTGATTATTTAGCTCCCGAAATGGCTTCACGCATCCCGTAACAGCAACATTTCCGCTCCAAATTCACTCTTCCTTTAAATGCATGCAAAACGGACGGTAAAAGGCTTAATTTCACTACTTTCTGGTCCATTCCTGCAAATAGAACAAAACAAACCAAAGTAGCATATTCGGGGCATTTCGTGGCATAAAACTACGATAATAGCATATAAATACGTGCATAAAAAGGCCTAAAAGAACTATATAAAATGCACGTATCACTCATACAATATTCAACTTATCAATCATGTACTATCCGCATGTTTTTTTTTAAATTACGTAAACAAAATCATAAATATATAACATCACATCCCCTAATCACATGTTACTAATATAACCACAACATAAATTCACTTCATCACATGGACATGCTCCAACATAAATTTCATATCCTCATGCAATTACTACTTCCATCTTTTCCAACCAATCCATCCATTCAACCACACACTTCATCCAACACATGCATATGAAACAACAGTAAACACATAGCGATCCCCATGACCCCCCATAGTGACCGGTTCAAAGTTGTAAGACGACTTCGCGACTTTAGGACGTCTCCCAAGTCTTTGCATTAGCTCCTAACAACTCCTATCCAGGTTCATTTTAGTTTGAATCTCTATATTCATTTGGCTCATTAGTTACAGGTTCCAAAATCGTTGCTCTGATACCACTTTGTAACACCCCCATACGCACAGGTGCCTTACCAAGACCATCTAACGTATGAGAATGCTACCATCTCGGTTGCCTGAGGTAAAGCATATCAAATAGACCATCAAAGAACATACTTTAAATAAATAGTTTTAAGTGATTACATTAAAACCAAACAGAGAAAATATGGTACAAGTGTTCCAAACCAAAAATCCAACTAAAGTAAATAAAAATGTGGTGACACAACAGCGGAAGACTACTAATTGACTCGTGGTGACTCATCCCCAGCTAACCCACGCGCATTCAAGCCACACCTGCTAAACACTGCTCACCATCCCCGAATGGATCACCATAGTTTTCAAAACAATTAAACGGGGTCAGTTACTGTACAACGATATAACACAATACAACAATAAGTACATAGTCACAATCCTCCAACACCGTCACTGTAACACCCCAACTATCCGGCCAAGATAATTGGAGCGTTACTATCTCAGTTTCCCGAGGTAGGGTTTCAAAACTCCAATCAAAGAACATTTTATTAATGTAATGTTTAATAATTTACATAAACACAAACAAATGAATAAACAAAATGCAACTCGTGACATCTATACTCTTCTAGCCAACTAGACTCGTCTCGTAATATCATCAAGCTCGTCCCGTCTCCCGCGTACTATCCAAACAACGTGAACATAACCTGCTCCCCATATGACCAAAGGATATCATATGGATCGACACAGGCCACCCCAAAAGATATAGGTGATAAGGACACAAACATACAAACGTCAGTTTCATTAAATAAATAAAGTGTGACACGACTCGAGTGTGTGAACATGCAACACGACTATGATATGAATGAACCACCATCAACAACCACCACCACGGTACCTGGACACGCCCAGACATACTGATAACCACACTGGTACCGGGACACGCCCAGACATACTGATCACCACACTGGTACCGGGACACGCCCAGACATACCGATAACCACAAACAGGTACCGGGACACGCCCAGACGTACCGGGTCCGAAAGCCAACCGGATCCCCTGCCAGACATCATGCCTCAACCACACGAGTCCCTCCGTAACTCAAGCCATTAATGTGCACATCCCTCTTGGAGAAGGAAGCTCCAAGAGGCGACTTAAGTGCAAGACGGTCTTCCAACCGTCTTACGTCTCCAAAACAAGTAACCAATCAAACCACCATGCCCTCCGACATACAAGACAACACAGCAAATACGATATACCATATAACATGCCAATTACCGACTCACTCAATGCAAATGAAAGTTAAAAGACTCATTTTATAAATAAATGCAACAATGAAACTGAGTAGGGTAAACCTACCTCACAGCAAATCCGCATAAGCAAACCATCACACAAGCTAGGCCTGTCTCGTAAAACCGTCTCACAAAACCCATTTCCTAAAATACGATAATAATACAAATACGTATAAATATACTCATCTAATCATACAAATACGTATACAAATACGTATAAATATACTAACTGAATACGTATACCAATACGTATAATATACTAATATATTTATACCAATACGTATAAATATACTAATGCATTATACAAATACGTATACGACTAACTAAACTAAATAAACCCGTCTTATACAATACAAATCCCGACACAAGCCCAATTACCACCACCACCACCGCTGCCACCGTGGATCAGCACCACTAGCCGTGGTGGCCACGGCCAGCAGCAGTCACCCACGGTCCCACCACAACCGACACCAACAACAACACCAAAAAACACCACCCGCACCCTCCACACAACCCCTCACGCACAAATCATCACCACCGTGGCTGCCACCACTACCATGGTGCCGCCCTGACCACGGTGGGTCCAAGGGTGGCCACCATGCCGGCAGACACCACCCACGACAACCACAAACATGGCAACAACAACAAACAACACGCGACACACAACCAACACCACCCGTCCGTACACCCTATTTCTAACCCAGATCCTGACCACCACAACCACCTTAGCCAGCAACCATGAACCCCCCTCAACTCCCCTCACCACCCTCGACAACCACCACCCAAAACCCGAACCCAAACTGACCCGAAACTCCCCCAAAATCGAAGCCCTAACCCGAGTCACCACAAGCCCCAAAAACCCCTTTTAAAACTCGGTCAAACCCCCATATACACGATCAACGGTGGTCAAAGACACGGGTCAAAGATGAGTCGGGGTCGAGGCGGGTCAATGGTCTTAATTAAATAATATAAAAACTAGTTTAAGACGGTTTACCTTACGATCTCGAGGCGGAGGGACAAAATATCCCTTTCTCTTCCTTTTTCTCTCTTTCTCTCATCTCCCATGTTTTGGGTGGATTTGGTGGATTATGTTAGGATAGGGTTGGTAAGGGTGGATAATGGTATGTATAAGGTGAGTGGAGTATGGTAAGTGGAGTGTATAAATACATGTATCTTATTATTATTATTATTATATTATTATTATTCCGTCTCAAGCTCAACTCGCTAAATACAATAAAATATTATTATTATATAATTATTAAATATGGAGTATTATAGTCACATCACCAATCACCTGACTAGCCTGAAGGTCTAGTCCTGCCAGATTACCAATCGCAATCGGTAATCCACACCGCCAGTGGAGGACCGCAGCCTTTCCCACTGATGGGGCATATTCTGCACCCGCTGACCGAGTCAACATATTGACCAAGGTCAAAGCTAAAAGACAACAAGTCAAAAGAAAGACGGCCTAGCCGACGAAGCCTGTCGGCCTGTCACTTGGGTCTCGGCTCGGCAACTAGCCGGCCGAGAGGCACATCCGTGTACTCACATCCAGTCCCCTCGGCATGGAGTCAACCAGGCCTGTCGGCCTATCATGGGACCCTCGGCCGAGGGTAAGACAGTCTTTCCACCTGCTACGCCACTTGGCCACTACGTGACAAAAGGTGAAAGTCTATAAATACTCCACATCTCTCATTGAGAAACTTAACTAAAATCACAATACTAATCCAACAATCTGGTATAAAACTCCCTTATCTCTCTACAATATACTTTGCCAAGTTAACATACAACTTATCTCTCTAAGTTTACTGACTTGAGCGTCGGAGTGAGTACGCTTGGCCCCAAGCCGAGTCCTCAGTTTGTTAATCTTTACAGGAAAGAGTGAAAGGAAGAGACGAGCAACGACAATATTCTACAAGCTCACGTGGTCACAATCCTGCTTCGGAATTACACCCGGAACAATTGGCGCCGTCTGTGGGGATACGTACTAAAAGCTAGCCACCTCCATTACCAAAACAAAAAAAAAAACCATTCAGCGAGCTAAGAAGATGTTAAAGCAACTAGAAACTGTGACTGAAGGAACGGCATTCTTCCAGGATGACTTGTTCCCTAATTCTGAGATCGGGCAGTCCCCCACCGGCCGAGTCACTGAACCGGCGTACGGGATGCCGAAAGAGCCAGAAACACCGTTGCCTACCGACCAAGTCACTGTCATGAGACATGTGGTCGATGCGGCCAAATTAAAGCTATTCCTGGACCTGATGGGTAGTACGCCAGTTACCCCTGTCACGACGACGGGGAAGGCAGCTCATCCACAGGTGACCAGGGCCCATAGAGTGGCCCCGAACAACTTGTCCGGAGCGATGCAAGGAGCTGGGCATGCTAAAACGCCAGCAGAGCCCGTGGTGCCAGTGGCAGACCTGAGTCCTTCCCCCCACTCGCGGGAGGACAGCGTCGCCGCGGCAACAACGAGGACTGGCCCGAAGGAATGAAAGTAGTCCGACTCACCAAAGTCGGACAAGAAGCCCTTCCCGCCAGAGGGAGGTAAGCCGGACTAAGGGTGCGAGGAGCCGAACGCCGCGTGTCATTCGACAAATGGTCAGACAGCCCCTCAGTCCCTATGTCCTAGAGATCGCTGTGCCGACTAAGCTGAAGCTGCCGCCCTTATCATACAAAGGGGATAGCGACCCGACCGACCATGCCGAGGCTTTCGAGTCGTACATGTCGGTATGGGAGAAGCCTGATGAGGTGTGGTGCCGAGTCTTCCCAACGACCCTACATGGGATGTCTCAGAGTTGGTACAAGGGGCTACCTAATGGCTCGGTATACTGTTATGCCGACCTGAGAGACAATTTCATAGCCCAGTATGCTTGCAACAAGAGAAGGGTCGTGGAAACATCAGATCTCTTAACTATCCGACAGGGGGAGGACGAGTCCCTCCGAAGCTACGTCAAAAGATTCGACGCTAAGGTTTAGCAGATCCGTGAGCTGAACACCGAACTGGCGGCCTTCGCGCTGATGAAAGGCCTCCCGAAAGGCGATTTCAAAAACGAGTTGATCAAGTGCGAGGACCTCAACTTAGACTCCGCCAGAAAGATGGCCGACCGAGCCGTAAAGGTGGAAGACTATCACATGACCTGGGTAGGCCACAGTGAAGCTGGGCACCCAGAGAGGAAGAGCCGCCGGGACAACATAGATGATGGTCGCCGTGACGGGAATAGGTCACGGCCTGAGAGATCTAATAGGAAACAGAACTCGGCGGGCGCCGGGGGGAGTTCGGGACCATACTACCAGAAGCGGTACAGTAGTCTCACCCCCCTGGTCGCCTCTATAGCCGAGGTCTTTACCCTAAGCAAGAATGATGGACAGAAGTGGGCAAGGCCTCCCAAGGCGAGGGGGGACGGTGACGCAAGCCAGTTTTGCGAGTACCACGGCCACACCGGGCCATAAAACTGACAACTGCCGGCACCTAAGGAACGCCATCGAGGAGCTAATCCGAAAGGGGAGCCTCAGCAAGTATGTAGCTGGAGGCCCAGGAACAAGCTCCGACGGGGCGAATAGAAAATCCGTTTTTCAACGGATGGGAGTAATCCAGGTTGTCATCGGGGGAAACGAGAACGGTGGGTCAGCTAATGGGCACAAACGGCACCTAAATGAGTTGTACCAAGCCATCAACTTTGTGCCTAAAACAGCGATCCCCGCTTCCACCATCCCCGATATAACCATTGGAAAGAAGGACTACGAGGGAGTCGTCGCCCCGCACAGCGACCCGCTTGTTGTCCACCTGGATATAGCCAACCACTTGGTCAAAAGGTGCCTGATTGACACAGGCGCCTACACAAACATCATGTTCAGGGAGTGCTTTCTTAATCTCGGTCTGAAGATTGGAGACCTGAGCCCCTGCACTAACCCGCTATACAGCTTCTCTGGGGCCGGCCTGGTACCCCTGGGGTCAATCAGACTGCCGGTGATGTTCGGCCAAGCGGATGCGGCTAAAAATGTTTTATCTGAGTTCGTGGTTATCGATGGTTCGTCTGCCTACAATGTTCTCATAGGCCGGGTCACTTTGAGCGAGGCCGATGCAGTGATGTCCATCCGGGCCCTGACATTGATGTACGTCTCGGACCGGGGGGAAGCACAAAAGCTCGTCTCAAAGGACGAGAATGATGAAATAGTCAACATCCAAGTGTCTACCAGGGGGTGCAACATGAAATCCCTCAAAGTGGCGAAGAAATCGGAGAAAGGGAAGAGCCCATCCCTGCAGCAGGAGGGCGATCCGATGAATACTAATGTCGGCATGGTCGAAGGAGCCGAGACCGAGGAAGTGGAAATTGACCCGGGCGCACCGTAATCGTCGGTGTCAACAACTGGAGCCAAAATTCAGGGCCGATCTCCTAGACCTGCGAGGAAGAACAAGGATGTCTTCGCATACTCGGTGCCGAGATGCCAGGCGTGAGCCGGGAGGTGATCGTTCACAAGCTGAACGTACTCTCCACCGCTCGGCCGGTCAAGCAGAAGATGAGGAACTCCTCGGCCGAGAAGGATGAGGCCATCAAAGCTGAAGTAGACAAATTATTAGCGGCGGGCTTTATCATGCCTTGTACTTACCCTGAGTGGCTAGCAAATATTGTAATGGTGAGGAAGTCGTCAGGGGCGTGGAGGATGTGTGTTGATTTTACCAATCTTAATAAAGCGTGCCCTAAAGATTGCTATCCCTTGCCTCGAATAGATAGTTTAATTGACGCCACGGCAGGCTACACTATGCTAAGCCTGCTGGACGCTTTCTCAGGTATCATCAGGTATTTATGGCCGAGGAAGACATGCCTAAGTGCGCATTCATCACCAGACACGGCACATACATGTATAAAATGATGTCGTTCGGTTTGAAGAACGCTGGCGCAACTTACACTAGGCTGGTGGACAAAGTGTTCCAAAATCAAAAAGGGCGAAACATCGAGGCTTACGTCGACGATGCTATTGTAAAAAGCAAGTCTGACAGCGAGCACTTGGCCGATTTAGGCGAGACATTTTGTTCACTAAGAAAATATAAAATGAAGCTTAACCCAAAGAAATGTAACTTCGGCGTCCGGGCCGGCAAGCTCCTCGGCGTGCTTGTCAGCGCCAGGGGAATTGATGCCAATCCGGAGAAAGTCCAAGCAATACTAGACCTACCGGAGCCGAGAAATCGAAAAGAGGTTATGACGCTGACCGGAAGGATGGCGGCCCTCGCCCGCTTCATCTCTCGGGGGGCCGACAAGAGCACTCTGTTCTTTAAAGTGCTGAAATGGAACAAAAACTTTAGCTGGGGGGAGGAACAGATCACGGCTTTCAGGCAACTGAAAGCCCACCTTCTGACACTACCGACCCTGTCTAGGCCGACGCTGGGGGAGACGCTATATCTATACTTAGCAGTTACCTCGGCCACGGTCAGTGCCGTAATCGTCCGAGAAGAAGATAAGCTGCAATACCCAATTTATTTTATCAGCCATACACTGCTGGCCGCCGAAAGAAATTACCCACTAATTGAAAAAGCAGCCCTCGCCGTCGTCGTTGCCACAAGGAAGCTAAAACCCTACTTCGACGCACATCCCGTGACGGTCTTAACCGACCAGCCATTGGAGAAAGCATTAGAAAAATTCGAAAAATCCGGCAGGCTTATCAAATGGGCAGTGGAGCTCTCCGGCTTCGGCATTCAGTACAAGCCGAGGCCTTCGATAAAGGGGCAGGCACTTGCAGACTTCCTGGCCGAGTGCACGTATCAAGAAGAATCACATCCCGGCGTGTGGGAAGTATATACCGACGGGTCCTCCACGGCGAACAGCTCAGGAGCCGGCATCCTTATCATCAGCCCTAACGGAAACGAGTTTGAGTATGCCTTGAAGTTTACCTTCTCGGCCTCAAATAACGAATCTGAATATGAGGCGGTGATAACTGGAGTCGAGTTAGCTAGAGCTGCCGGGGCGGAGCATATTGTGTTGAAAACAGACTCGCTCTTAGTGGCTAATCAAATCCGAGGAGAGTACGGGACTCGAGACGACGGGATGGTAAGGTATCTGGAGAGGGTAAAAGCTGACACCTCAAAATTGAAATCTTTCCAAATACAATGCATCCCCAGGTCTGAGAACAACCGAGCCGGCGCTCTCTCAAAACTTGCCAGTTCAAGCATCAAGAATGTCAGTCGAACCGTGCTGGTGGATATCAGAAATGCTAAAAGCATCACTGAGACCGTCGGCATGGTGGGCGACATCGAAGCCGAGACGACGTGGATGACTCCGATAATGAAATACAAACTGACAAAAGAGTTGCCGGAGGACCGCAGTCTGTCTCAAAATATAAGAAGGATCGCTGCAAGGTACTTAGTGTTCGAAGGAGAATTGTACAGAAGGTCCGTAATAAGACCACTCTTGAAATGTGTCGGCCCAGCCGACGCGGAGCTTATACTGACAGAGATTCACGAAGGCATATGCGGACATCACATGGGGGCGAGAACGCTAGCCCACAAAGCTCTCCGAGTCGGCTACTTCTGGCCTACCATGCTGAAAGATTCCAGGGCAAAAACCAAGAAGTGCAAGAATTGTCAGATGCATGCTCCGGTAATACATGCACCTTCCCGAGACCTGCAACCGGTACTTAGTCCCCTACCATTTGCACAGTGGAGGATGGATTTATTAGGACCATTTCCGACGGCCTCCGGAGGAAGGAAGTACCTGATTGTCGCCGTTGACTACTTCACCAAATGGGTCGAGGCTGTCGCGGTACCTGCCAAGACCACGGCGGCCGTAAGAAAGGTGATTTGGGAGAATATCATAACTCGTTTTGGGTTACCCCAAGTCATTGTATTTGACCACGGCCGAGAGTTTTGGAGCGACATGGTGATGAATTGGTTGGAAGAGCTCGGTATCAAATTTGCATACTCCTCCGTCTGCCACCCTCAGAGCAACGGGCAGGCGGAAGCAGCTAATAAAACAATACTAAACGGGTTGAAGAAGAAGGTCGAAGATCTAAAGGGAAGATGGGCTGATGAACTACCCGGCGTCCTGTGGTCCCTTCGAACCACGGAGAAAGAAGCAACGGGGTACAGTCCATTCCACCTAGTCTATGGGTCTGAGGCCGTCCTGCCAATTGAAGCAGCGGTGCCGACATTCAGAACACAAACCTTTAACCCAGTCGAAAATGAAGAAGGCTTGAGAGCTTCCCTAGACCTGGTCGAAGAAAGTCGAGATACGGCACGGCTCAACTTGGCAGTATATCAAAACCGAATGAGAAGAGTCTACAACCGTAGGGTCCACAAAAGGGACTTAAGAGTAGGAGATCTAGTCCTGAGAAAGTCGGCCGCAACCAACAAAGGAAACATCCATGGAAAGATGACGGCCAACTGGGAGGGACCCTACAATGTGGTTGAAGAAATGAGGCCGGGGACATACCGGCTGACACACATAGAGGGTGTGCCTCTGATGAGCCATTGGAACATAGACAACCTTAGGAAATATTTCGTATAGCGGCGGAGGTGTCCGAGACCGTTGTGGGCACCCCAACGCGTGATTATATCTTATGAAGAGTGATCCAAGTTTTCCATCGAAATGCTTGTCCCCTCCGTAGTCGTACCAAAGTAGACGCCACGGCAGAAGCCGGGCAGTCACTACAAATGCAGTTGATACTTGCGAAAGCGACCAACATGCCCAATGCAGTTGATACTCGCGAAAGCGACCAACATGCTTAGGAACGTATAAGTACAGTTGAGAACGCAAATCTGACTGCCTCGGCCAATCCGGGAGTGGCAGAGGAAGCGATCAATATGTCTACAGATGCGAATGCAGTCGAGCCGTAACCTCGATTACCTCGGCCAAAGCCGGGAGAGACGGGGAAATGACCGATATGCTAACATGTTTACAACAGCAGTTGGGAAGCGCAAATCTGACCGCCTCGGCAAGACCGGGAGTGGAGGAGGAAGCGACCGGCATGCCAACATGTTGAAAACGTTTAAATACAATTGAGATACGCAATCTAACTACCTTGGCCAAGCCGAAGGTAAAAACGAAAAAAAAAAGCGCTCAATATGTTTAAAAACGTAAGAAGACAACTGAATGGAGGATCAAAGCCTCGGCCAAGCCGAAGGCAAATAAACAAACTTCATTAAAAATGTTTACAAGTGAGACAAAATAAAGTCGACGGCCATCCCCATAGGGATAGCCTAAACTCAACCTACCAAAGCTTAACAAAAAAAGAAGGAACAAACAAAAATTACAACATCAAGACATGAAGCGCCAAAAGGATGGCAGGGAGAAAAGGCTCAAAAGTTGGCCCCCGAACAACTGAAGCTGTCCGAAGGGCCAGGTGAGTCTGGTGACGACCGTCCGTCTCCCTATGCTTGTTGCCGCTTGCCAGCAGCAGCAACAGCACCACCACCGTCGGTGGACGGCTCAGAGGACGACTTGGCAGCTTCACGTTCCTTTGCCTTCTCCGCCTCCTCTCTAGCCTCCTTCACCTTGGCATCATGGGCCGCCTTGGCCGCAGCTTCCTGAGCAGCCTTCGCCGCCTTCGCCTCATCCGCGGCCTTGGCCTCCTCAGCAGCCGCCTTCTCATCCAGAAGGCGGTCAAAATCTTGCCACGGGAAAGTGCCTTCAGGAAGGAGCTCCTTAATCGCATCCCTTGTAGCATCTTCAGCTTGGTCCCGATACCGGGCACACATTTCAGGGATGATGACGGTTTTCAGCATCTCAATATCCTTCTCCCTCTGAGCAAGGATAGCCTTTGTGCTCTTGTGCTCCTTCGCCTCGGCGCCATGCAGGGCCTTCCATCTTTCCCTCTGCTCAACCATGGCCTTAAAGCCGCCCTCAAGCTTGTCTTTCTCCTCCCGCAGCTTAGCGGCGTCAGCCAACGCAGACTCAACCCTAGCTCTCTCGGCCAGGACCATCTTCTCAGCGTCCTCCTTAAGCTTTCGCTCAGCGAGGAAGTCCTTCATGGTGGCCAGGAAGTCCTTCTTCGTCCTCTCGGCCTCCTTTCTAGAAGCGGCAAGCTCAAGCCTAAGCCGTTCGAGCGTAGGGGCAGTTTGAGCCACGAGCTTTTCTTGCACGATAATATGAGTGCCGGCAGCTTCAACCCACTTCACCAGCCTTTTGGCCAACCTTATACCGTTGTGGACAGCGGGCCGTCCACGGGGGCGCTTGGTGAAGGGGCTCGAAAACAAGCGTTTGCATTTTGTATGGAGTCGCCACCAATTTTTATGGGAAATTGGAACCGTTCGAATACCTCATGTCATGTCAAGACATAAAGTAGTGACATGAACACTAAGCAATCGTTACCCTTAGCATTCTATGTCTAGAATGACTCTCGTGGATGCCAATGAACACGGGTGCTCACGGAGATCTGGAGTAAGGGGTGAGGGTACGTATTAGGAAGCTCTTTTGATCGAACACCTAATCCCGCCCGCCTCGATAGCGGCCTCTACTAATGATTAGGGAAGTTATTTATACTTGATATATCGTCGGCTATATGCATGCAATGCAACATCCATTAGATTAATCCTAGCATGTGAGAATTAGACTAAGTCGGTTAACAATTAGTTTATCATGCAATTGGGTCGAAGTAGGATTTAATATTGATTTACATGTGAAGCATACAAATTATAAAGAAAATATAATGATAATAAATATAAAATACAATAATTACATTGGAATAGGCGATTTATGTCGAAAATACCACTAAAACGGATGATTTGATAAAAAAGAATAAAAGAATAAAACACGACGATCGAAGGTGATAATACGGATATTAGTTGATTAATACGCTTACTAATTAAACTACGTCAAGGCGAAAAAGGAGTTCGGGGACAGAAATCACCCTGAACAGGCGCGGCGAGCATCGCGCCCTTTGGAAGAGGCGCGGCGATTCTTTGCGTCTGTTCCAAGGGTAAGTTCTGGCTGTGAAGCCGGAACTGCAAACCGTTAATGTTAATTGATAAATTAAAGGATTGATTGATTTTAGACTCGGATGAAAGTGATTAATGAATTATTTACATATGATTGAGGTCATAAAACAGTAAAACATGGATGAGACGGAAATAAACGGATTAATTATGTGAAGGGTCGATGTTAATGAATGATTAATTAAACTAACTAACTAAACGAATTAGACTAAACGTGATGAATGACGACGGAGTAATGACTAAACAGGTGAAAATATATCAACAATGAATCCCAGAAACTCAATATGAACGAATTGAATCCCTAAAACTCGAATTGAATTTAATGACGAAAAACCCGCAAATATTGATTATTAGGGATTTAAGTCGGATTTATGACGATTTAAACATGTTAATGATGATGGATAATATACATATGAATTATTAAACTATCATGTGAACGAATTAACAGACGAACAAAACAAAAGAAATAAATTTGATACGAATTACAGAGGACGGAGGAAGAAGAAAAGAAGCGAGAATGCGGCGGCCTCACGAAGAGGCGCAGCAGGTGCCGCGCTCCTTCGAAGAGGCGCAGCGGTTGCTGCGTCTTTTCTCGACGTCTGTCTGCTGGAAATCCGCAAAAAAGGTTTTAAAGACGGTTTTAGAAATCGGTTTTAATGAGGTACTTTCGACATAAACCTTACAATTGTTATACAATAATTAAAATACAATAAATAAAAGAGAGATTAATACACCCTCAGACTTACATGTTGACGGAACGAGATGAACTAAGAAGATCGATTAGTGATGCTCGACGCGAATGCAAGGAAAGAGTGCCCTCGAAAGAGGAAAACGATTTAACAAGTTGATTAATTAGATTGATTGAGTGTAGTGGTCAAATTGGTCGGTCATGCAACGGAAAGGCTGGTACCCGGAAGGATCCGAGCTTACGTGGTCGAATGTTCAAGCACGTAGGCGCCAAATAGTAAGAACGAAGTCTAGAATGCAAAGGGAGAAGAGAAGGGCGGACACTCGCGTGAGAAATATGAGGAACGAAGGCTCCTATTTATACTAATCACGTGAAGAAATAGGGTTTCGGAGACTCTTTGGAAGTGAATCTCGGAAAGATATGAAAAAGATACGTAAATCATGCAAAGAAGGGCACTGGGAAGAGGCGCGCAGCAGCCCACGTCTCTTGGAAGAGGCGCAAAGACTGCTTGCGTCTATTCCCGGAGGTTTCCTCCGCTAAGAAAGATTTCCGTGTTTAAGTTATGGTAGGACGGAATTAATTCGATTATCTTTAATATCTTATGTAAATATTACGGGATATTATTTGCCAAAAGATAAAATTTGAGAAATATGGAATAGAAATATCCGGAACATTCGAACATTCGACTCGGGATTTAACAAATATCGAGAAAAATGGAGACGGTTTTTGACCCGGACTCCGAATGTACTCTAATTACTGCCAAAACGACCGTATCGGGACGTAGATGACATTTAAGAGGTTGACATTAATATTTGAGCAATCACTTGACGATAATCTTACGAACTGTCACGAATCGTTCCGCGAACCAAACATGCGGCCCAATCATCACCGGTGGTTTGCGAGGGGTGCGAAACGAGGTGTCTGAGCCCCACTTTGACCGAGGCTTGGACAAGGCGAAAGTCAAAGTATAGCCATCAGGTCAATCGAAGATTACAACCTGACGACTATGGCGACGCGAGGCGGCTCAAGGGGTCTGAACCAAGGACCTGTCGTCGGGAACATTTTAGAGTCTGTCGACTATCGGGGAGGGTCGTTTAAAGTCCATTAGACTACGTAAGGAGGCTCGCCAGCCATAAGAAGAGATCATACCTGAGATTTAATCGAATTTTGCGGGGAAACAAGAGATATTGAAAACAGCAGGACGTCGGTAGAAACTGCTGGGGACCCCGCTTGCGTCGGTCTCGAGCGAACTCTGGCGAAATTTTGGAGGTTTGAATCTGCTTGCGTTGGTCTCAAGCAAACTCTTACTGGGGAATATATCGACGACTAGGAACATCTTGATCGTCATGGGAGAAATCTTGAGTGAGCAGTACTGCAAAATACTACTGCGCTGGGGACAGACGACCAGGAACATCTTGATCGTCGTAGAAAGAGAGTCTTGAGTGAGCAGTACTGCAAAATACTACTGTGCTGGATAAAAATTTGAACAATACTGCGAAATACTGCTGCGCGGGATAAAATGAATTCGGACAATACTGCAAAATATTGTCGCGCTGGATAAAACGTGGGCCGGAACGAAAGAAAATCGTCAAAACGGACCAAAACGATAAAACGTCATCGAGGAAGAGGCGCACCAAAGATGGGCCCACGAATAACGAACTCATAACGGATTTTTGAAAATCTGCAAGGAGGGAACAAAAGGAAGAGGCGCAGCAAGAGCTGCGTCTCTTGGAAGAGGCGCAGCACCTGCTGCGTCTTTTCCCCAATTCAGCAATTCTGCGTAAAAACGCGAAATCAGAAGAGTTTTATTTCATTATTTCGAAACACAAACCACTCCATTCTCTCTCAAATCTTCACCCATTTCGTCGAGGTTGGATTCAAAAGCTTGCTTAAAATATGACTAATCGAGGTATGTGCTTTAATCTTGCATTAATCTTCCATATTTGTCGAATTTTGAGCTGCGAACATTAGGGTTTTCGACCCTTTTGATCGAAAATTTGGGGCTTTTCCCCCAAATGGATTTGTCGTGCCAAATTGATGCTAGGAATGGATAATAGGTAATGTTAGGAACATAACCATGTATTTGCTTTGAATTTTCATCGAGTTTTGAGCCCTTGAGCGAATTTTGAGACGGTTTCACAGCTAGATCGTAAATTGCTTCGAAAATGGCCTTAGGATTGCCCATTTGTGATGAAATTTGATATTTGGGACCCTTGGGTGATGGGTAAACCTTCTACCATCTTGGAATTTTGGTTTGTGACAACTTTTCCAGGACACTTTTTAGGGCATAACCGCCATTATAGCGAAATGCTGCCGAATTTTCGACTCGAACCCGGAACTAGGCTTTGACTCGGACTTGACTTGACCCAATTTGTCACATGAGTGATTGAATTGATGAGAACATGGCCAAGGATGGCCAGAAATGGGGAATTCCCGGGCCTTGAAGGCTCGAAAATTTCTTAACAGAGGCTTGTCGTCATGGGACGCGGCCTGAATTTGCTTTACGTTGCAGGTGACGATGCTTCTACTTCTGGGAGGGATCCCATGGATGTAGACGCCGCTGTTGTTGAGGAGGCGCTAGAGCAGGCCTTCACCGCTGCGGTGATGGCTGCTGCAGACGAGGTTCCCGAGGAGGAGGCCGCTGATGAGGAGGAGATTCCGAGACGGGCCCACCTCGGACGAGGGGGTCGTCAGCTGAGAGAAGCTCCCGCGTGGGCTGAGACCTGGGAGAGTAGGCACCTTGTGTGGGCTGCATAGGGTCACTTGTCCTACAGGACGGTGAAGAGCTTGGTAAATAGGAATTCCCTAACTCATTACCTACCCTTTTTTATTTTTGTTCAAATTTCTTTCAAATTCACTTCAAAACTAAAGATAGCTTTATTTCGAATCATAATAGGAGGCCGGGAACATCCGGTCGTTCTCGGGTTATACGACAGCGATGGAGCATTACGAGCGGCTGTCGGCGGAGGAGAGAGCCATGATCGAGCGTGGAGCGTTCGGTCCTCTGGTTCAGGTCTGGAGGGATATCGTGAAGAGGAAGTTGCGGGCCAACCTTAGCCTGGTCCGCGCTTTCTTGGATCGATTTTGGGATACGACTTCCACGTTTCACCTGCCTTTTGGTGAGGTGGGAGTCACCTTGGAGGACTACGGCATGATTTACAGTCCGCCGTGTGGGACGAGGAGATGGTGTGGCCGAGACGGCATGAGGGCGGATTCGGCCGAGGCGCGGAGGTTGATCGGCCGGAACCCGTCGCCGAAGGTGTTGCGTCTTAGGGTTTGGTACCCAGTTCCTACGTTCGAGATTACTTTGCGGGGAAGACCCCGGCATTGGTGGTGATCGATGGGAGGGAGACGACTCCTCCTCCTTGTACAGCTGAGCAGAGGGCTCGTCTGTGGCTTTGGTGGTTCTTGTCTTCGATTTACCTCGGAGACAAGGGTGAGAGGCTGTCGACGAAGCTTCTTCCCTTTCTTTCGACACGAGTTCCCTAGGGCGTTGGGGCCCGGTCATCTTTTTTGCGGTCCTCATCCGCTTCATGAGGGCCATGGTTCGTCCGGAGTTGATGGAGAAGGGGACTTCTCCTGGTGCCGTCGGACCTGGATTACTGTTGGAGGTATGAACCTTCCTTCTAATAGCAAATTCCTTTCTTAATCGAATTACGGAGGACCGTTATTGATCATTCTGTTTTACAGGCGTGGGTGTACTCCTACTTCCCGAGTCTCGCGCCGAAGAGGACGGATCCACTAGAGAAGGCCTATCCCGTGGTGAGGGATTGGGTGATGTGCCGGACGAAGAGCAAGCGTTCTTCGCACAACGTCTACCGGCGGGACGTGAACGCCCTTCAGCTGAGCAGCGTGAGTATCCCATTCGCATTATTTATTTATATTTCTTTTGCTTTTCCTTCATCTGATCATAGGAATGATCTTTGCTTTATCTTGTCGCAGTGGGTGCCCAGACCTTGGGCGGAGTACGCTAAGGCGCCTCCTTTTGTCGCTGAGGTCCTTCGACCTAGGAGCTCGAGTCGGCTGCTGTTATGGACGTCGATGGGTCCCGTGTGGTATCTGGGCGAGCGTTTGGCTCGTCAGTGCTCTCGGGATGCGTTGACGGTTCCCGTTGATCCTCCGAGGACGATGTTCAGGGAGCCTACTGAGGCTGAGAGGGAGGCGGACTTGGCTGGTGCCAGTGGCGACGACCTTCTTCTGCCTGGGGAGGACTACTCGGCGTTCCTTTACGGGAGGTTGGCGTACTGGCCAGTAGTGGTGAGTATCCTTTACTTTTCTTTGTTTTGAGAGTTGGGAATTACGACGAAAGATCATCGATTAATGAGAGTTGTTTGCCTTTTCAGGAGGTCGAGGCGGCGGGCATCGAGCCCCCAGTGTATCCCGAGACTCTCGAGTACACTGACGCGACCGGGAGGACGACGATCTCCGAGCTGCGCGACTTTGACGTAGCGGTGGCGGATGCTGGCCTAGACGACTGGCAGCATCTGATTCGGAGGGTGAGCCTCCAGCTCATTTACCTTTTGTGTAAGAACACATTTGATTAAACTTGTTCAATTTGCTGAGAATTTCTTTTGAAATGCAGGTCGCGCCATCTCGGTTCGTGGCACTATGGAGGGTGGCCAACCGGCTGCGAGCTACTGCCATCGAGGCACTCGTCGGCGGTCGAGATCGTCAGGTACGAACCTCATTTGATCTCTTTTGATTTTTTGATTTCCAATTTTGTTTGAATTGATTGACATGAGCCAATTTGTTGTTGTTTACAGGCTGGCCGTGAGTCGGAGCGAGAGTTGACCCAGGCTCGGGAGGAGACGGCTCGTTTATTGAGGGAGCTCGAGTTTCGGGATGCTGAGATTGCCGCTCTTACGGCGAGGGTTGCTGAGTTGGAGGGTGCCCAGCAGTAGTCTGGCGTAGTTTTGTAGGCTTGTACATTTTGACTTCTGATTTTGAACATTTTGGACTTTGTTTGGGGCGCGAGCCCCCAGTTTGCCTGGACTTTTGGACTTGTTTGGGGCGAAGCCCCCAGTTGGCTTGTACATTTGCTTTTTTGTTGTATATACGACGGCCTGAGTGCCTTTTGCTGCTTGGTTGTGTTGTTTGTACCTGCGGGTTAGCTTTTGAACAGGTTTGGTAGACAACGGTCTATGCCGTCATGCTGCCGGAATAAAAAATCACGTAACACATACATTTTTATATACACATAGGGCCTTTAATTAGTGCAAAATGAGACTCGAAAGGACGTGAAAATGCAAAAATTTTGTCGGAAATGACCGGACGGTAGGGAGGGTTACCCCCGAAAAAAAAGAAAAAAAGAGAAATCTATAAGTTAGAAAATGGAAAAAATAGAAATTAAGAAAATGAAATGACTAAGTAAATGTTGAAATAAAAAAGAATTAAAATGAAAACTAAATATAAAAGTGTGAGAAAATGGCGGAAAATGTCGATGTCGCCTCGAAATGCGCGTCCGCGGATTAAGGAAACCTGAAGCATGGTAAATTTCTCGGATTTACCAAAATAAAATCCCGTAGGAATAGGAAATTATTCGTTTATAGAATTAGGAAAGATCCAAACGCGAAATCACGAAGTGAGGCTGGGGAAGAGGCGCGATGAGTCGCGTCCCTTTGAAGAGGCGCGGCGGTGTCTGCGCTTTGTTCCTAAGCAGTCGGTTCGACGGATTTTGGAAACAAAGAATTAGTATAAATAGAAGCATCGGCGAAGCTTTAAATCATATAATTCTTCCGTCTCTTCTTCGTCGATTCACACATAAAAACTCCCAATAAATTTTCAAGAGAAAATTATCATCATGAATACTTTGGAGATTCGCTTCAAGGAATGGACTAATGAGTTTTCGAACATTGAGAAACATGATATGGGTGCTTATAACCTTGGGTCTTTGTTGAGTTTGAAACTCATTAAGGTTGTAAAACCGTTCTTGGATGCTTGCCTTGATTATTGGGACCCAAATTATCATGTTTTTGCGTTCCCGGGAGGTGATATTTGTCCTTTTCCTGAGGAAATTGTCGCTATTGGCGGGTGGGACCCCGAACATTTACCTGCCATCCCTTCTACTGCTCAAGGGTATAAGAGCAAGTTTAGAGATTTGCTTGGACTTACTAGACTTGAGGTGGATCGCTTAGTTACCCCGAAAGGCGTGAGAATGTTGGATTTTGTAGACCGATTCATCAACAGGGCCGACCCTACCGTCTCTTATGTTGCTAGGAGGAGAGCATTTGGCTTCTGTTTGCTTCATGTTTATGTCTTTCGGGGACATGTTGATGAAGACCTGCGAGGTGATCCCCGTCTATTGGGTCTTATTGAGCAAATGGAGCTGCGCAGGAGCCCAGCTTGTCTATGCTTAGGGGAGATTATCTTGGGCTTGGACAATAGGAAATCCAACCGCGATCTTCCATTTTTGGGGAGTCCCGTTATCCTACAGGTAAAAGACACCTTTCTTTCTTTCTTCTTTTTTTTCGTTTTTTTTTTTTTCTTTCTTTTTTTTTTTTTTTTTTTTTTTTTTTTTTTTTTCGTTTTTTTTTTTTTTTAGGTGTCTAATACCTTTTTTTGGTAGGTTTGGCTTATGGAACGGCTCCGATTGCTCGAGCCCCCGGTTCATGCACTTTCCTATCATGCCCGTATGATTTCGATGAGGACACGGCAGTACATGGTGGACTTCACCCGGTCCGCCACTATTGGAAGAACAAGTCAAGAATGATGATGGCCCGGCGATCGGGTGGGTCGTGCCGTGGTGGCACCTCAAGTCTCACACTTTGGAGTGTCTTCTTTGGATCCCACTAGGTCCGTGCGCATTCCTGGATTGGAGTTCATGGTATGCATCTTTCCCGAGAGATTGATGAGGCAAGTCGGGTTGAAGCGAGATGATCCCTAGGCTTGACACCGTTCCGCATGATCGCTATGGCGCTTACTACAGAGAGCCGAAGAGAGTGGGCTATGAAGTGGGCCCAAAGAAACATGTGGTTCTTGAACTTCTCCTCCAATGCCTTGTGGGTGTCGGACTCTTATCTGAGGTGGAGAAAGGCTGCAACTTCGGAAGAGCGCGAAAAACTGAGGAAGCGCGAGCCCGTTGATTACCAGATGCGCGAGGGAGAGAAAGAGAAGGAGAAGCATCTGACAGAAGGAGAAGAAGAAGTCGGGTTCCAAGTCATTCATCCTTCGAAGAAATCGAAGACTACTCCTGTCGCAGAGATGGTGGTTGGCAAGAATGGAAGAGTCGGGCCTCGAGAAAGACCTTTGGTGATTAGGTTCGAAGTGGTGCAAGAGCGTCCGGCTCGAGGTCGTGACAAGAAATATGACAAGAACGACAAGGGCAAGGGAAAGATGGAGGAATAGCCCAAGTCTTATTTATTATTTGATTATTATTATTATTGTTGTAATAAGAAAGGAGGGATTTTTAGAATCCTAGCCTAGTCTATTTTTATTATTTGCCGTATTATTATTATTAGAAATTGAATGAAATAAAAAGGTTAAGTGGTTATGAAACCGTTGTGATTTTCTTTAATTATTCTTGTTGAATTTCATATGCAATGCAAATGTCCTTCTATTTACATTTTAAATATAATGGTGGGTTGAATCCCGTGAAGGATTGCCTACGTATTCACTTAAAAAAGCGAAATCAAACCCTTGCGCGTAGTTCGAGTAAATGTAAAAGAATAATTGTTCGAAGCAAGAGCTTGTAATGAACATAGAAAATAAGCATGAGCTTTTGCTTACTCGGGAGGTGCGAATTTAGTTTGTTTGATGATATGAGGATGACAAGTTTGCCAAGATGCAAGAGCATAGTGACATTCAAATGGGCCAGGGGCCGTTTATTTAGTGCCACAAGAGCGACACGTAGGTTTACGCGAGGCGCGTTTTTGTTCCTATTCTAGGCATAGTATCGTTTCAGTTGGTCGAGATTTGTGGGGTTTGAGAACTCATTCCCGTCTAGGTCTGTGATTCTAACCGCCCCTCCTGGGAGTATTGATTTGACTAGATATGGTCCGGCCCAATTAGGTTTGAATTTTCCCCTTGGGTCGACAGGTAAAAGAGCTCTGACCGATTTGAGAACTAAATCTCCTTCTTTGATGTTTCTTGGCCTAACCCTTTTGTTGAAAGCTCGTTTGATACGTGCTTGATATGTTTGGACATTATGTAAGGCACGTAGCCTACGTTCATCCAGGAGGATGAGTTCTTCGTATCTATCTTTCTTCCAATCGGCCTCCGGGATTTGACTCTCTAGTAGGATGCGCAGGGATGGTATTTCTAGCTCAACTGGTTGTACGGCTTCCATGCCGTAAGTCAAATAGAAAGGAGTAGCCCCAGTGGGCGTCCTGACGGATGTTCGATACCCCCACAAAGCGAAGGGTATTTTGCTTGGCCAATCTCTATAATTGTCAGTCATTTTCTTGAGGATCGTGACGACATTTTTGTTAGCCGCTTCTACCGCGCCGTTAGTCTGTGGTCTATAGGGCGATGAGTGATGATGCTTGATCTTGTACTTGGCTAGCAATTGTTCGGTTTCGGCTTGGAAGTGGGACCCATTATCGCTAATGATCTCATGTGGGCAACCGTATCGACAGATGATGTTATTTTGTATGAATTTTGCCACATTTTTAGCCGTGAGAGCGGTGTAGGAAGCCGCTTCTACCCATTTGGTGAAGTAGTCAATTGCCACTAGGATGAAACAGTGACCTCCTGTTCCGGCTGGGGTTATTTTCCCGATTATGTCAATTCCCCATGCGGAGAATGGCCAAGGAGATGTCATTGTGTATAGTAACGAAGGAGGGACATGTTGTACATTCCCGAAGATTTGGCAATTGTGGCAATGTCTCACATATTTGATGCAATCGGATTCCATTGTGGTCCAATAGTACCCTAGACGTGTGATTTTCTTTGCCATCATAGGTCCACTCATGTGAGGACCGCATTCTCCGTCGTGGACTTCTTCCATCACCTTTCGTGCCTGTGAATGATCAAGTCAACGTAGGACTACACCAAGAGGTGTTCTTTTGTATAATTCTCCTTGCATGAGAACGTATTGTGAAGACAATAGGCGTATAGCTCGTTGTCCCCTCTTGTCCATATCTGGTGGATAGGTACCATTAAGCTTGAAGTTCGATTGCTTGGAACCGGGGTTCTGTGCGATTTCTTCTTCATCGGTAATTTGATGGACATAAGCCGGCTCCGATCGTCGTTCGATACACAAAGGCATTTCCATCATGTAATCTGGCATGTTTATCAAAGATGCAAGTTTCGCAAGAGCGTCTGCAAATTGATTTTCTTCTCGAGGTAGGTGTAAGTAGGTTACGTGATCAAAGAATTGAGCGACTTGGTCTATCCTAGCCTGATAGGGTGCTAGGCTTTCACTTCGGATTTTCCAGGATCCTGTAACTTGGTTGATGATCAGTGATGAATCTCCATGCACTCGGAGGTTTTTGATGCCTAAGCTATCGCCGCTTGTAGTCCGATTAGACAAGCCTCATACTCTGCGGCGTTGTTTGTCACCTCGAAGTCGAGTTTGACAGCGATCGGTGTATGCTCACCTTCAGGAGAAATGAGCAACACTCCTATCCCAAATCCTCTCAGGTTTGATGCTCCATCGAAGTATAGATCCCAGGAGTCTACATCTGTTTGAAGTATATCCTCGTCGGGAAATGACCAAGTATCTATGGTTTGTGCGTCGTTGATGGGATTTTCTGCGAAGAATTCGGCGACGGCGCGACCCTTTATAACTTTCAGTGGCACATATTTGAGGTCAAATTCTGAGAGCATCATGGTCCATCTTGCCAGGCGTCCGTTGAGAACGGGTTTCTCGAAGAGGTATTTGATCGATCCATTTTGGAGAATATCTTGACAGAGTAGCTAAGCATGTAGTGACGTAGCTTCTTCGTTGCCCACACAAGAGCGAGGCATGTCTTTTCGAGTTGTGAGTATTTGCACTCGTATTCCAAGAACTTCTTACTTAGATAGTAAATAGCTCTTTCTTCACTTCCTACGGTTTGAGCTAGCATGGCACCCATGGCGGTTTCGATTCTGATGAGATACAAACCAAGAGGTTGATCTTGTTGTGGTGGCATGAGCACCGGTGGTTTGGCCAATATCTCCTTGATTCGGTCAAACGCCTTTTGACAATCATCATCCCACATGGTGTGGTCTTTTTTCTTGAGTTTCTTGAAGATAGGCTCGCAAATCATCGTAAGTTTCGATATGAATCGACTTATGTATTGGACTTTTCCCAGGAATCCTCGACTTCTTTTTCTGTTTGAGGTTGTGGCATTTCAATCAGAGCTTTGATTTTGGAAGGATCTATTTCTATACCTCGTTGGCTAACGACGTATCCTAGGAGTTTGCCGGATGTTACCCCAAATGTGCATTTATGAGGATTGAGTCTCATGTTGTACTTCCGTAGCCTTGCGAAGAACTTGCGAAGGTTCGCAATATGTCCCTCTCTCTCCTTGGATTTGACGATCATGTCATCTACATATACCTCAACTTCTTTGTGCATCATGTCATGTAGGAGTGTAGTTGCGGTGCGTTGGTATGTAGCTCCGGCGTTGATCAATCCGAACGGCATTACTGTATAGCAATAGGTTCCCCATTGGGTGACGAACGCGGTCTTATGCATGTCTTCCATGGCCATTTTGATTTGGTTATAACCCGCATATCCATCCATGAAGGACGATGTCGTGGTCTGCAGATTGTCCACTAATATGTCGATGTGAGGCAGAGGGAAGTCATCTTTTGGGCTTGCTTTGTTCAAATCCCTAAAGTCAACACAAACTCGTATTCTCCCATCCTTTTTGGGTACGGGTACTATGTTAGCTACCCAGTCAGAATACTCGGAAACTTTGATGAACCCGGCTTTGAATTGTTTGTCAACTTCTTCCTTAATCTTTAGAGCCCACTCTGTTCTCATTCGTCGGAGCTTCTGTTTCACAGGTTTGAAACCTGGCTTAATCGGAATTCTATGATATCCCTGTCGATCCCTGGCATGTCTTTGTAGGACCAAGCGAAGACGTCTTTGAATTCATTTAGGAGGTCATGAGGTCGGCCCGTTCGGTAGAGCTCAAGGTAGTTCCTATCCTAAGTTCTCTGGGTTCTAGTTCGGTTCCTACATTGGTGGGTTCGGTGTCCTCAATTACTGGTCCCCCTTCCCCTTCCTGTAGTATTTCTTTGGCTACGTAGGGAGGTATTTCGGTCAAGTCTGGGTCTCGGTCATCCTCAGTATCATCATAAACAGAATTGCACTCAAGATAACGCAAAGAGTAAGCAGAACCTGATTTATTCATATTAAGATTCGAGTAAAGTTGAAACAAAGAAGCCAACTGATCCATGGTCAGTGGCGGTAAAGGGACAGTAATTGGGGCATTTCCCGAACTACTGTGGCTACTTGAAAATAAGCTAGGAGAAACGAAGGGAGTGGGGATGACGACAGGAGTAGACTCTCTAATGACTTCTCTAGACTCTGACTCTGACTCCGACTCCGACTCCGATTCGAACTCGTCGTCTTCTGGTTCTCCTTTGAACATCTCTCCTTCTCCAGTGGTGAGCTTGAAGAGTCTTCCTTGATTGTTGGTCCATTTGATTGATTTTCTCCATCCTTTCTGCTGCTTTGTGTCGATTTCTGTGATCAATGCGGTGGGGTTGAAGCGATCGTCTTGAAGTATTGTAGTAATGATCTCATCCTGCGCGGCCCTAACAAATCGGTCTTCTCCAAACAGGAGGCTAACAGCTTGTTTGTCTAAGCAAGGTGCTTGACGGGTTTTGACGGTAGGAACCATTTCTGGAGGGATGAAGTAGCAATCGTGAAAGATCTCGATTCCGGCTAACTTCCTCTCGAGGTAATGCCAAGGTTCGGGAAATCCATGAAAGAGTTCCGAACTTCCTTCTTGAACGAAGTATCCATTCAAGGTAGGGAGATATGGCCTCATTTGGACTCCTACATACTTGCGATTTTGGACTTGGGCAAGCATTTCGAGAACTTCTTCTGTTGTGGGTTTGTACCCTAGTCCAAGTGGTATTCTCGATGAGTTGCCTTTCTTGTATGGCGCGAAGGTGTTCTTCCGAATCGGGTTCAAAGGCATTCCAGGGAAGTATCCCTGATTTTTGAGTATGTGGTTGACCACCAAGTTAGAGTAGGGATTATAGTATAAGGGTGCCAACTCACTTTCTATGACATTTACACTTTGGAAGCCCCCAAGTTCGTATACGGGATCCGCAAGGACTTGATTATTTGATTGCTTCTCGATTATGGCCTTGATGGGTGACGAAGTGATCGTCACAACTTTGCCTTTTAGTGGGATCTTGATCTTTTGGTGAAGGGTGGATGTTACTGCTTTGGAAGCATGAATCCAAGGCCTTCCCAGAAGTATGTTGAATGAAGCTTCGATGTCCACTATTTGGAAGTTAACCTTTCGTTCGATTGGTCCCGTTGCTATGGTTAGGTTAGCAAGTCCTACCACTTTTCGTCGTGTACCGTCATATGCACGTACACCCTGATTTGTAGGGGTCCAGTCCGACTCTTTCATGCCTAGTTTGTATGCCGTTTTGAGGGGTATGACGTTGACCGCGGAGCCATTATCTACCAAGGTCATTGGCACATTTTTCTTTAGACAGGATGATGTTGATGTATAGAGCAAGGTTGTGACTGGCGCCGAAAGGTGGCAAGTCTTAAATCGAAAAGTAATAGGATTACTTAGCTTGGGTGATTCTTGGAAGACCAAGTTGACTACATCTTCAGGAGTAGAGTTAAGTGCTACATTTAATTTGGCCAAAGCTTGCAATAAAGCTTGGCGATGTGGAAAGGAGCTTGCCACTAGTTGCCAGACTGAAAGATCAGCCTTGGTTCTTTGTAATTGCTTGAGCAAATGATCAGTGGGGTCATCTTCGTTGTCATTTGGTGTGATGACGTTGGTTGGACCGTTTTGAGTAGTGCTTTGGTATGGACGACCCGAGCGGGTTAGGTGATCCACATCTTGGTCTTCACCATTTTGGGCTATTTCTTTGACTAAAGAGTTTTCGATGAGATACTCGTCTTCATCATCATCGGCCCAAACCCCATTAACTGCGGCTAGTTCCCTCATTCTCATGATATCGCTTTCTAGTCGTATGATTTGATCGACTAGTTTATCGACCACGGTGACTACTTCTTGCATAGTGGTATTTGGAGAGAAGATCAATGGTACGCGTTCTTTAGGTGTTGCATTGGGATTGCGTAAGACTATTACCATGTTTTCTAGTTCCGACACTTGCCTATCTACACTCCTTGCCCATGCGATGAAGTCGGAAATGGTAGGGGAGATGGTAGAGTAGAGTCTTTCTTTCTCAATTGCATGAATTTCATTTTCGGTGGGAGAAATGAGATGTGAGCAATCTAAGGTAGATTCGTCACTTGTAATCACTAGAACTCCAAGAGGATTCTCAGTGTTGTTGGGCTTACCTCCTGGTGGGATTGGAAGTCGACCATCTTCAATCATATCTTGAAGCACATGTTTCAATTTGTAGCATTTTTCTGTGTCGTGCCCTTTGCCTCTATGGTATTCACAGTAGGAATTTTCATCCCAGAACTTGGACTTCCTTTCGGGTTCGGGAGTAGGTCCAATAGGTTGGAGTTTGCCTTGCTTCATTAGCCTTTTTAGAGCATTGGAGTATGTATCCCCAAGGTTTGTGAACTTCCTTGGTGGGCTAGTTTTCTTGGATGGCTCGAGAAGGTTAACTTCGTCGGTCTTGCTAGTAGAGCCGTATGAACGACTTGTGGACCCTTGATATCCTCGACCTACCGTTTTGGACAAGAGTCCTTTGCGGATGTCATCTTCAATTCGTGTCCCTAACACGGTTAAGTCTTTGAAAGTCTTGATATTTTGATATCTCAAATGGTTGGCATATATGGGCTTGAGATTGTCCACAAACTTCTCCACAAGAGTGGCCTCATCTGGGCGTTCTACTAATTGAGTACTAGTCTTCCTCCACCTACTTAGGAAGTCGGTGAATCCTTCCTTGTCATTTTGGGTAAGAACCTCTAGAGTACGCATATTGACTTGGATTTCGGCATTATCCGCATATTGCTTTGAGAACTCGATTGCGGCATCTTCCCAAGTAGCGACCTTCTTGTTATCTAAAGTGTAGAACCATTGCTTCGGGATGGTGTCAAGAGATGAAGGAAAGATCCTTAAGAACATCTCAGGTTTGATGCCTTTGATAGACATGTAGTCCTTGAAAGCTCGGATGTGGTTTAAAGGGTTCTCGTGTCCTTTGAACTTAGGGATATCCGTCATGCTAAAGTTAGTTGGCAACTTGGAATTGACGGCCTCATACTTGCGATTGTTTTCCCTATATATGTCATCCCCCTTAAGGTACATCAATTGCTCCTCTAGGTATTGGAGCCTTTTCTCAGCTGCGGTTGTCCCTATGATGGGATTCTCGTCTCTAGACTCGTCATCGGAAAAGCGTAGTACTTCACTTTTGAGGGGAGGCAACCTTCCCTCTACATCAAAGATACGGCCTTCGATGAGCTCGAGGCGGTCATAGGTTTGGTTTTGGGTAATTTGCATTTGGGCTATCGCGGCTAGGATTCGATCATTACTTTCTTGAATTTGCTGGAGGTTCGTATCATCACTTGACCCAGGCATCTTGGAAACTGGACAAGAGATCGGCGACGAATCAAAACACGATCGACCATTCCATCACACTTGCTAAAAGAGGAAAAGACTTGACTCGTGAAGTGGGTGTGTGCCACTTGTGTTGAGTGAGTTTTGAAGAAAGACAAGGTCTTTGAAAATGTGTGTCCTAGCCAACTGTAGTGTAGTTGTAGGAGTGGACTCGAGGTGAGGTTTGAAATGGGCTTGTGGCCCGAATTTTGACACGACAAACGGACAGAGTTTTGACCGGATTTTGTGCTAATTAAAGGCCCTATTTCGAAATTCTTGATTGAAATTGGGTTTTGATTTTTGAAAATTCGTCATGATTTGTTTTGAAATGGTGATCACGTAAGGTTTACATATTTATACAAGCATTATAACGGGATGCTGAGTGCATTTAGAAGGGTTTTGGTTTAAAGGGTGGGTTGCCATACCGAACCATCAAACCCGAAGTCTGTGGAGAGGCTCGTGCCAAACAAGAGTAAGGCCGATTCCTAGTCCATTTCCTCAAATAGTGAAGGCCCTTGATACAAACAAGAGTAAGCATCATGGTATGGATGACGTCAATCGCTATCCATCTTTAGGCCCAAATAAGAATTAGGACCGTTTAGACGGGACGATTGGTCGAATGGGTTGGGTTGGGCCTAGGAAGGCCGAATTAAACGGTCTAGGAAGACCGAGTTATAAAAACCGACAATTGTCTTGTACAAACTTATTCCCTAACCTTGTTCAAGTTTCACCCTTAGCTACACGTAAGTGTATATTCCCAATGAGTCGCCAAACTGTGGACAGCGGGCCGCCCACGGGGGCGCTTGGTGAAGGGGCTCGAAAACAAGCGTTTGCATTTTGTATGGAGTCGCCACCAATTTTTATGGGAAATTGGAACCGTTCGAATACCTCATGTCATGTCAAGACATAAAGTAGTGACATGAACACTAAGCAATCGTTACCCTTAGCATTCTATGTCTAGAATGACTCTCGTGGATGCCAATGAACACGGGTGCTCACGGAGATCTGGAGTAAGGGGTGAGGGTACGTATTAGGAAGCTCTTTTGATCGAACACCTAATCCCGCCCGCCTCGATAGCGGCCTCTACTAATGATTAGGGAAGTTATTTATACTTGATATATCGTCGGCTATATGCATGCAATGCAACATCCATTAGATTAATCCTAGCATGTGAGAATTAGACTAAGTCGGTTAACAATTAGTTTATCATGCAATTGGGTCGAAGTAGGATTTAATATTGATTTACATGTGAAGCATACAAATGATAAAGAAAATATAATGATAATAAATATAAAATACAATAATTACATTGGAATAGGCGATTTATGTCGAAAATACCACTAAAACGGATGATTTGATAAAAAAGAATAAAAGAATAAAACACGACAGATCAGAAGGTGATAATACGGATATTAGTTGATTAATACGCTTACTAATTAAACTACGTCAAGGCAGAAAAGGAGTTCAGGGACAGAAATCACCCTGAACAGGCAGAAGAGAGGCATCGCGCCCTTTGGAAGAGGCGCGGCGATTCTTTGCGTCATTCCAAGGGTAAGTTCGGCCGTGAAGTTTTAATCGCAAAACCGTTAATGTTAATTGATAAATTAAAGGATTGATTGATTTTAGACTCGGATGAAAGTGATTAATGAATTATTTACATATGATTGAGGTCATAAAACAGTAAAACATGGATGAGACGGAAATAAACGGATTAATTATGTGAAGGGTCGATGTTAATGAATGATTAACTAAACTAACTAACTAAACGAATTAGACTAAACGTGATGAATGACGACGGAGTAATGACTAAACAGGTGAAAATATATCAACAATGAATCCCAGAAACTCAATATGAACGAATTGAATCCCTAAAACTCGAATTGAATTTAATGACGAAAAACCCGCAAATATTGATTATTAGGGATTTAAGTCGGATTTATGACGATTTAAACATGTTAATGATGATGGATAATATACATATGAATTATTAAACTATCATGTGAACGAATTAATGATTTAACAAAACAAAAGAAATAAATTTGATACGAATTACGAGAGGACGGAGGAAGAAGAAAAGAAGCGAGAATCTGCGGCAGCCTCACGAAGAGGCGCAAAGCAGTGCCGCGCTCCTTCCAAGAGGCGCAGCGGTTGCTGCGTCTTTTCTCGACGTCTGTCTATTGGAAATCCGCAAAAAGGTTTTAAAGACGGTTTTAGAAATCGGTTTTAATGAGGTACTTTCGACATAAACCTTACAATTGTTATACAATAATTAAAATACAATAAATAAAAGAGAGATTAATACACCCTCAGACTTACATGTTGACGGAACGAGATGAACTAAGAAGATCGATTAGTGATGCTCGACGCGAATGCAAGGAAAGAGTGCCCTCGAAAGAGGAAAACGATTTAACAAGTTGATTAATTAGATTGATTGAGTGTAGTGGTCAAATTGGTCGGTCATGCAACGGAAAGGCTGGTACCCGGAAGGATCCGAGCTTACGTGGTCGAATGTTCAAGCACGTAGGCGCCAAATAGTAAGAACGAAGTCTAGAATGCAAAGGGAGAAGAGAAGGGCGGACACTCGCGTGAGAAATATGAGGAACGAAGGCTCCTATTTATACTAATCACGTGAAGAAATAGGGTTTCGGAGACTCTTTGGAAGTGAATCTCGGAAAGATATGAAAAAGATACGTAAATCATGCAAAGAAGGGCCTGGGAAGAGGCGCAGCAGCCACTGCGTCTCTTGGAAGAGGCGCAAAGACTGGGCGTCTATTCCCGGAGGTTTCCTCCGCTAAGAAAGATTTCCGTGTTTAAGTTATGGTAGGACGGAATTAATTCGATTATCTTTAATATCTTATGTAAATATTACGGGATATTATTTGCCAAAAGATAAAATTTGAGAAATATGGAATAGAAATATCCGGAACATTCCAGAACATTCTAACTCGGGATTTAACAGCTATCAGAAAATGGAGACGGTTTTTGACCCGGATTCTGAATGTACTCTAATTACTGCCAAAACGACCGTATCGGGACGTAGATGACATTTAAGAGGTTGACATTAATATTTGAGCAATCACTTGACGATAATCTTACGAACTGTCACGAATCGTTCCGCGAACCAAACATGCGGCCCAATCATCACCGGGTGGTTTGCGAGGGGTGCAGAAACGAGGTGTCTACAACCGTCCGCCCTGAGCTGAACGGAGGAAGCCTTCTCGGACGAGGCGTCGGCGGCGACATTTGTGTCGCCCATCTGCACCGGCTGCTTCTCCAATTGTCGTTCGGTGAGAACAACAGCTGGCGACGGCTGATCTACAAAAAACCCAGACAAGGCGTCCATGTCAACATTCATCGACATATCAGAAAGTCTGTCATCAGGAATGCATAAGGAACCTGCTAAATCCGAGCCATGGGTTAGATCCATACCAGACCTAGCCTTCTTGGACAGAGGGCCGGCTGACCCCGTCTCTTTTCCTGCCTCGGTAACAGCAGCAGCAGGCGTTGCTTCCTTCCTCTTATTTGAAGGAGGAGGACCCTCCAGAACGGTGACGTCCTCATCAACATTGACGACCACCTTCTCCTTTTGGACTACGGGGATTGGAGATCGGGTCGGAGTTGACGTCGTAGCCGCCGAAGATATTGCTTTTGGTTTTCGGCGCGGCACGTTACCGCCAATCTCTGCCTGAGTCGCCCCCACATCCATTGCCTTCAACGCCTGCTCCATGAGTTCGTGAGGGGTCTGCTTGCGATCACGGGGCGCGGCTTTAGGGTGAAGCTCAACAACTCTCCCGTCCTGGTCAAGTCCCAACTTGTTTAGGATGGAGACAGACAGATCCCGGCCAAATCGATCTGCAAAAGAAGCAAAGCAGGAGTTAAGCAAAAGAAGTAAACCGGGGCTAAAACATCGAAGCATAAAAGCAAAGAGGGGCCTCACATCGACCCTACTCACCCTGGCTGAGGGCCGGTATGAGGCCGACGTGACAAAGCGGCTCGTCTTGAAGGACGATCTGCTTCGGAGGCATCCATCCCTTCGGCGTGCCATCCTTCGTCTCCTCGAACATGCTCATTGCCCGCACTTCGTCATCTTTAAGATAGACCTTCTTGGCGTCCATCTTAATTTTATTACGGGAGACGTATCTTTCATGCTCCCCCTGACTCTCACACCGCAAATTGACGCGGCGCTGGAAGGACCGGGGCAGTGGATAGTCCTCCGGAACCTCGACGTATACCCACCGCCCCTTCCAGTCTTTGCAGGATGTCAGCTTGGAGACGGTCACATAACCCGGCTCGGTCTGCACGCTGTACCACCCCGTGCCGCCTTGGGTAGACAGCCGAAGATGGTGGAGCCGGCGGAAAAGGTTCACCGTTGGGGCCTCCCCCTTAAAGAGACAGAACCATACGAAGCCAATAATCGTCCTGATGGCCAACGGATGCAGTTGTGCCACGGCGACATTCATGGCTTTAATTATGGCCGCGACATGTTCATTAAGAGAAAACCGGAGCCCATACTCCAGGTGTCTAATATACACGCCAATACAACCTTCGGGAGGGCAACAGACTGCCTGATCACCCTCAGGGACAATAATTCTATACCCCCTGCCGAAGGAGTAATGGTCTTCAAAAAGTTCAGGCCCGGAGACAGAAGCGAACTTGTTCGTCCAAACGCGATCAGGTTTGATCGAGCAGGCTTCGTCGTGCCACAAGTAATGCGGCCTCTCTGAGTCAGATTGGGTCTTTTGATCATCATCATCATCATCATCAAAATCCTCGAGATATTTCTCGTCGATTTCAGGAGACGGCGACTTGCGACCCCCGAACCCTACCGGGGTGACAACCAGTGGCTCCTGTTCATCAGGATGCGGCGGTTCGCCCCCCGGGGATGAGGTAATAGGTGGAGCGTCAGCAGCAGACATTGTATTTGAATACTTAACAAATAAAAGTTGGGGAAGAATTTGTGTTTACCTTGAAAGAAAGTGTTACGCCGAGTAACGCTTCGAAGAATAGAGAGAGAAAACTCTTTGAAAACTAGAAAGAAGAAATTTTTTGAGAAAATGAAGTTTGCTGGTCAAAATGAGGGGCATACTGCTCTATTTATAGAGCAAAGCCCATTCAGTGGACCAATCAAAGCAAAGCCCATGAAGCGTCCACCAATCAACACCAGGCCACGTGTCAGGCATGCAGCCACGGAATGTCAATCGACATAACAGTAACCAATCTTCTTTGACACGCTCCTTGGTATTTACTTGCAAACGACCAGCTGATCAACCAAGCTTGGTAGCACCGGCCGGGGGCAATCAAAAGCACACGGCACTCTCAACCTTGGTCTCGGCCAGCGCCATTTCCTTTTCCACATTCGATGTCCATTACACAACAATGTGGAGGGGGGATATGGTACGGCCTGAACAGAACCAAGCCGAGGAAGAAGTTCGACATGCACAGAATACGCTCAACACGCATCGAAGGTCCATACCACGGCATAGACTACGCTGGGGGCAAATTGATGGTGCATATTCTGCACCCGCTGACCGAGTCAACATATTGACCAAGGTCAAAGCTAAAAGACAATAAGTCAAAAGAAAGACGGCCTAGCCGACGAAGCCTGTCGGCCTGTCACTTGGGTCTCGGCTCGGCAACTAGCCGGCCGAGAGGCACATCCGTGTACTCACATCCAGTCCCCTCGGCATGGAGTCAACCAGGCCTGCCGGCCTATCATGGGACCCTCGGCCGAGGGTAAGACAGTCTTTCCACCTGCTACGCCACTTGGCCACTTGGCCACTACGTGACAAAAGGTGAAAGTCTATAAATACTCCACATCTCTCATTGAGAAACTTAACTAAAATCACAATACTAATCCAACAATCTGGTATAAAACTCCCTTATCTCTCTACAATATACTTTGCCAAGTTAACATACAACTTATCTCTCTAAGTTTACTGACTTGAGCGTCGGAGTGAGTACGCTTGGCCCCAAGCCGAGTCCTCAGTTTGTTAATCTTTACAGGAAAGAGTGAAAGGAAGAGACGAGCAACGACATCATTCTACAAGCTCACGTGGTCACAATCCTGCTTCGGAATTACACCCGGAACACCCACCTAAGCCTCGCTTATCTCCATCGAGCGAATAACCCATGTTCCTTAATGTGCACATCCCCCTTGTGACGGGAACCACAAGGGGCGAATCAAGGGCGTGAAGCCACTCCCGAAAGTGACTCCACTCAGCTGAGGGCGCACCTCGGGAACCACAGACATTCAACATAAACCAATTACAATATCAACAATACCAAAATCAGTTACGATATAATCATATGCCAACAACGAACAACTATCTTAACATCATGTATACAATAACTGAGTAGGGAAACCCTACCTAGAATGCAATCACCAAAATCAACACAAGCAGCGGATCAAAAGCGTTCCTCTACGAAATCACCTCCTATCAACATATCATCATAAAATTACAAACTATCATCAACAATACTCCCAAACACCCCCAAATTACCCAATTAGATTTTAACCAAAACTAACGAAAAAACTGTACTAGGATCTTACCCACAATACGACGGTCTCAACGGTATTAAGAACTCTGAAATCCGACGACTCTGGCCCTTGGATTTGATAGCAATGAGAGAAGAAGAATCGACGTTGCTTTATTTTCTTTGTAAAAAGTTTAGGTTTTAGGAAAAAGGTAAAAAGGACTGACGTACAAGCTTTATTATCATTTCACGCATTGCTATCAAAACCCGGCAAAATCCGCATAAAACCCGACTTACTCGATCGAGTAACTAAGGTACTCGATCGGGTACCACCTACTCGATCGAGTTGTCCTTACTCGATCGAGTACCCATCAGGCAGAACACACTCCAGAATGCAAAACTAACTTACTCGACATAGTAAGCCCTACTCAATAGAGTACCCAACCGCTCATAAATCTGAGGTATTACAACTAAGCAACAAGGCAATTTGCTTAAGTTATTTGTTATCTCTTTGATATAAGAAGAGGTCAGCTAGCAGAGAGTCACGTTCTTTAGTTAATGAGGACACACGTTTTGTGAGAGTCTCAATTTCCTCATTAGACTCAAATGCCACAGTTGGAGTATCTGTTGCATGAGTCTGTTAAGCCTTTTTCAAAGTTCAATTTGAACAAGAAGGTCATCGTTTCACTTTTGCACTCGTTCTAGAGCATTTTTAACATGACTTGACTCATCGTTTAACATTTCAGTAATTTTGACAAGATCATATTTTTTACTTTCACATGTTGCTAAATCAATCAAAAGTCGGTCACATTCTTTGGTTAATGAGGACATGGTTTTAGTGAGGGGCCCGTCTTCTTTATCAGATATTGATACAATAGTGCAGTGCTCTGTTACATGAGTTTCATCAACCCTTTTAGCTAGAAGCAGATTCTGTTTTCGAAGCTTTTTAATCTCCTTTTCAAGACTCAATGACAAACTAGGTTGATCAACCTCATTTAGACATTCTTTCAAGTTAACATTTTCTTCGGCTATGTTTTCAATTTCAGTTTGCATAGTGATGAGTGTATTTTATATAAGGTTTTTACCTCATTTTTACACGCATTTTTGTACTATTTTACGTGGCATCTCGCTACAAATACCCCCGAATAGTCTACTTTGGTTTGTCTTGTGTAAATTGCAGGTATAGACCGGAAAGAAGATAAATCGAGCCTAAACTCGTCCCATTTGCATGCATTTATGGAGAACATGGGATCGGAGCTTGGAATCTATCACTTTGAAGACGCGTGAGCTGATTTCGGAAGGTGTCAAGGTGCCTTACGTGTTAATATAGCTCGATCGACCACTTTTCTAGTCGATCGAATGCTTTATACCATGAAGATTACTCGATCGAGTTGTTCTCATACTCGATCAAGAAGGCTTTTATAAGGAGTTACTCGATCGAGTGGTTTATTTCCACTCGATCGAGGGAATTGGTTGCTTAATCACTCGATCGAGTGGTTTATTTCCACTCGATCGAGGGGTTTGTTCTATAATTATGTTTTTTCGCCTATTTTCGTATGGGCTTTTGTAAGTAGGCTTTTGGATTAGGTTTAGGGGGAGATTTCGTGTGCTACTTTAGAGAGTAGACTGCGTAACTCTTCTTCACCTCATCTTCCTGACTTCTTCTTTTTCCTTTACTCTCTTTTCTACTCTAAAAACTACTCAGTTTCGGATTTGTAATCGGTACTATTCTTCCTCTTTATTCTTAATCTTAGTTTATTTTGCTGCCATTACTTTTTCTCTTCTCTATTTCTGCAATTGCTTTACTTGGATTTCTCTTGTTCATTATTATCATGTTTAATTTATATTGTCTATGCATTATTGTTGTTGAATCGATGATGATACGTAGCTAATTCCCTTTTGATAAGACTAGGGAATCCATGATTATGAAGGTGTAGTAATTGATTTATTAGGTTAATGCTTGTGTAGTCTTTGTTGTTAATCGCTGCAATTAATTGTTTCTGTCTAATTGAGTCGACGCAATTAGTCATTTAATCATAGTAAACCTTGACCAAGACCGGAAGGTTGGAAAGGGCGAGACTTGTAGCGAACATTAGGGCACCGTAGTGAGGGCGGAAGCTAAGCTATTTGTGCTTTAGGGCGAATTGAGACCGGAAGGAGATATTCACTGCCCCATAGACCATACTTGCATTGACCTGAGACCTAGATTGCTTGATGAATGATCATGGTGAACCGATCGCTTTAGTCGCTTTCTCCTTATTTGCTTGATCTTTATTCTCTTGCCTTTTTCTCTTCCTTAATCTCTTTAGTTTAGAACAACAAATTCAAACCCCCAATTTGGTTACCGTGACGGACTTAGTAAAGCTGACATTTTCCCATCTCCCTGTGGAGATCGACCCGACTTCCCTAGCTATATTAGTTAGAGCCAGTTGGTTATTTTTGATAGGTATACGACTGCCCTGTCAAATTTTGGCGCCGTTGCCGGGGAGGTGGCGCAATTTTGTTGCTTTATTTAAGTTTGTCTCTCGTCTCAAGGAATTTATTTCCTTGAGACTGATCTCATTATTTGCAAAGTTCTTGATTAGTTTTGCAGGTTATCTGTTCTAGAAGAGAACATTCTCGTACCTGCTCCGCTTTGTAAATTCTATTTGCCAGGATGCCTAATATAGCCAGCCATTCAGAGCCAACGGTGGATTCCCTCCCGAAAGGTTTCCTACTACCCACTACTGAATCGGGAACCTTTGGAATCCACCCATCTTACATACAGCTGGTCGAGAGAAATCTCTTCATGGGGGTACCTGGAGAAGATCCGTACAGGCATATAGAGCTATTTATAGAGTACTGTTCCACCATTCCTCTTGCTGCTGGGGTGACGCAAGACAGAGTGAAGGGAGTTCTCTTTCCCTTCTCTCTAGCTGATGATGCCCGGGAATGGTTGAGGGATTTAGAGAGGGAAGCAGCCAGTGTAACTGACTGGAATTCCTTTGCCTTGGCCTTTTACAGGCGATATTTTCCACCACAGCACACTAATGCGTTGAGAGCTCAGATTACTGCATTTGAGCAATTGTCCACAGTAGACTTGAATGAGGCTTGTACTAGGTTCAAGAAGCTCGTCCGTTTTGTGCCTCATCGCGGTTTCAAGCGCTGGTTCCTATGCACCCAATTTTACAACGGGTTATATCCGGACCAGAGAGCTATCCTTGATAATGTAGCTAAGGGGAGATTCACGAAAAACGTAGAGTATGATCAAGGGTGGCGTCTTATTGAGGAGATGGCCATCCATGTTGCCGAATATGGAAATCCCCGAGGAAGTGGGCAAGTTAACGAGTTGGTAGCAGCTGAGGTGGCGAGTCCTAGCAAAAGTCTAAGTAGTGCGGAGATTACGGAGACTATGGGTGAGCACGCACAAGTTTGTGCTATTACTGAGCATGTGGAGATATGCGGTAGATGCGGCATGGAGGGGCATGACCCCATTGGTTGTATGGCGAGAATAGAGCGCGTCCTTGCTTATCAGAAATACAAGCAGGGAGTTCCTTTTTCTCAATTATATGAAGAGATGACGAATGTTTCTACTCTCTCTAGGCAAATACCGCAACCAAACCCCTCTTCTACAAATGGGGAGATCGCCGAACTGAAATCCTTGGTTTTGAACTTAACACAACTGATACCCGTCGCTGTGAGTACCAAAGATAAAATTTATAAACTCCTATTAAGACTAACCTAGGCTAGTGGTAACAGGGTCGATCCACAAGGAGGCAGTTGTAAATTCTAGTTGTTCTATGATCAGTCTAAGGTAACTATTATGGGGGTTGAATTGAGTTCGTCTAAGTCTAAAGCAAACAAAGATAATAAACTAAAAATACGATTTAAACAGATAAAAGAAAGGTACTAGGATGATCGGGTCATTACAGCTTCGGCGGCAGCAAACTAGGTCGGTCTGAATCAAACACAAGTAAGGCGGGAAATAAGAGGTCCTCTCGGTCCACTCCTAACAATTAGCATCTCTCGATCTCGCTAAAGGTCCCTAATGTCACTAATACTGACTCTCGTCCTGAAAAGCGACTAATGGTCTAAACTATACCTATCTTTCGATCTTAGCACAGTTTAGTCGAATTAATTGACGGTCAAGCAACCTACCCTACCTTTCGGTCTAATGGATCAGTCACAAAAGAGGTATCTAACTGGTCGCATGCATTCGATTCGTTAAATACAAGTTTAAAAACAATTAAAACGAAGGTAACCTTACAAGGTCAGTCGATCGACCAACTATGTCAGTCGATCGACTGACACGCGGGTTTAGTCCGTGTCTAACCTATTGCCGCCTAGCCATAAATCGCCTACATCCTAGCACAAGCTATTTAGCTACTCATGGTGAATGTAAAAACAACAATAAAACTAATGACTATTACGGAATTCATACTTGATGTAAACAACAATAATGATGAAGCGATAATTGGCTTGGGAATGCTAACTATCAATTCTATACTAACAATGGAAGTAAAATAAAGAAACTGAAATTAGGGCAGAAACAATTACCAAGATTCAAAGGAAGATTAAGATTTAGAACTGAAAGATCCGATGCTCAATAATAACCCAAACCCTAATTTGAAATAGCTAGAACTAAAAGCACTGTATTGTGAATAAAACTTAGATGTAAACTTGATGTAAATTCTCTGCCTATAGCTCCATATGTTTATGTTACGTTATATAGGAATATCAACGCAACAACTTATTCCAAAACCTAAAACTTCACGGGCTTTCTAAATCTCGTCTGAATCGAAGTCCGTCGATCGACTACTCGACCGGTCGATCGATCGATTGCTCCTCAAAGAACAGAGCTTCGGGATCCGATAGGTGGTCGATCGACTGATGAAACTAGTCGATCGACCGGATTAGCTGCTACTTGACTTCTTTATACTCGTGGACTTGTCTTTCGGGCCTTGGATTGCGCACCAAGCTCGTTCCTTAAGCAACTCCTTGACGTCATTTGCAATGCAGCTTACTCGGGAACAGATTTGGCTTGATTTCCCGTCGAATTCTTCACATTTCTGCAATAAAGTACAACATACGGAAGTAGACGGAAATAGGGAGAAAAGCAACAAATATAATACAAATGAGCTCTGAAATGCGTGTAAAAAGAGATGTAAAACATCATATAAATGACACGCATCAAATCTCCCCAAACCAAACCTTGCTTGTCCCCAAGCAAGAACTAGACTCGATCTAATGACCTAATGGAACGAGTTCAATCTCGAGTGAAATGCAAACTTGTAAGGCCTAAACCAATTTAATGCACAACCAACAATCAACTAGTAATATGAATCATGCAAACGAATTATAAAGTCGTCAAAAACTGCTGAACCGTTGACTATAGAGACTTATCAAATCGGACTCTCGCGGGTCGCTCAAATCACTCAATTAAGCACAGGTGATATATTTGTAAGATAGAAAGAATTAATATTGTAGTGACTCTCACCTAACTACGACCTATGAAAACATGCCAGCAATAAATTATGAAGACGACCTCTATGACCGTACATACGCATTCCAACCAAACAGATGACCATTGACACATGCCGAGGTATAATTATGAAATTGTGAGGTATGGGTAAGAAGAGGCAAAACATTTTATGGTAGAGTGGAGGTACAGGTGATCAAGCTAGTACCAAAACGGAACCAAAGGACAACATCCAACTTCTTTCTCATAATCAATCGAAACGGTGCTATAGCAAGCACAAAACTCACAATCTCCAAACTATTAAATCAATAAACTCCCCATAAGAAATAAATGAAACATGGGAGCAAAAATCGCCAAAGGATAAGGATTAAATTATGCGAATTGATTTTTTTCTTTCTTTCACGAATCTCAGTCGATCGACCTGAATGAGCAGTCGATCGACCCATCTGAACAGTACAGGACCTCTTTTTTTTTTCTTTTTCGAATCATTTTTTTTTTCTTTTTCTTTCCTCCTTTATTTCATTCTCCCAATGATATCTCAAACATGAGCATGTGCCACCAAAAATTGAGTAACAATCCCAAGAACACAGACTACTAGCTTGACAAAGGACAGGCTAAATGTAGGATGTAGTAAATAGGACAAAAAGGATATTTTTGGCATAGTGAAGCTTATGGGTAAAATGAGAAAAAGGAAACCTCTACCACATGTGTCAACTAACCACAAACCGAATGCATACAGGTATTAAGTAGATCAAATTCATAATTATGCAAATTAAGGAAACATGTCTCATAAGGAGTACTACTCACATTCCTAGATGAACTGGTCATGAATGACACCAGTTATAAGCTCTAAAAACTCAGAATATATGATGTAGCTTGCCAATTATTAAAGTCAAGTCTCAAGTTCAAATGAGAATGTAACGAAAACTCGTAGATATGCACTTATGATTCTACTAATAACATGTAAGTCAAGCAAGGCTCGAAGTAAATGCAGATGCAAATGCTAAATCATCATAGAAATACTACCGTTCCGACTCGACCTATATGCTAAAATAAACGTGCATTTTATGGAAATTTTTGAAATTTTTCAATTTTTTTTTTGAATTTTGAATTTTGTGTATAAAAATGAAATAAGATAAACACTGCAAAACAAAATGTAAACGTGAATGCAAGCAAATGATATGCGACGCAAAACCCTTCCCCAAACCAAATCACACAATGTCCCCATTGTGCAAAATCATGTAATGAAGAAAAATGGAAAACGGGAGTTTGCGAGAAAAAGGGAAATAAAAACAAAGACGTAAAGTAAAGACTTGGGAACTCACAAGACTTTAAGCGCAGCAAAGGAAACCTCCCCAAACCAGCGTGAGCTAGGAGGTTTCAGTAGCCAGCAGTGCTACTAACAAGAGACCTGAAAAGACAGAAAACACCACGCATAAGACGGAAGAAAGCAATTTTGGAACGTAAAAATTGTGCATAAATGAGACAAAAGAAGAAATAGACAATTCGACGGAAAATAAAGTGGAGTAGAAAACTCCCTTAAATCCGCATATCGACCAAACACAAGGGGAGAGGTCGTGAAAGAATGTAGCAAAGGCAGCAATCGATCGACCTAAAGGGGATGATCGATCGACTGGATGGTCGTGAACAGTAGCTCACTGTAACCCGCAACTCGATCGATCGACCACTGATACCAGTCGATCGACTGAAAACACTGCTGCAGTGTCTTATTTCTTCGTAATTGCTCAATGATTCGAGCTAATAAGCTCTAAATACCTGCAAATGCACAATAGTACGCGCCCAAAATTGCGCAAAACCCAAAGCAAAGTCTAAAGTACTTAAAAAATCCTAAGCATACAAAATAAAAGCGAAGATTTCGCGCACACAAAAGCAATAAAAAAAAAAATAGTTTGAAAGCAATAAAATGAAGTTTATAACGAATTTGATCAACTAATAGTTGATCAAAAAGGACCAAGGGATGGCCCACTTCGTCGGCTTCTGGCTACTAGAGGTAGCCTCAATGGTGCTCATCTTATCAGCTGCACCCTTCTCAGCTTCAACAGTTGGAGAGCTCAATGGATCAGCTTCGTCATCTCCCCAATCAAGGACTTCCTCGGAATCGTCGGACTCCAAATCTGCCCATCTCACCTTAACTGGCTCATCTTCTACTTCCTCATCAGTCCCATAGCTTAAGCATCCAAGACCTCCTCTTGAAACGATCTGCTCTGTCGCAGCTGGAGCATCCAGCGGCTCTTCCTTCCCCAAACCAGCTCCTGCGATGTCTAAAACAACAAGTTTTTCCTCCTTCTTGCTCCCGATTCGGGGCGGAGGGGTTAACACAAAGCGATAGTAATAGGGACAAGATTCGATTCGGAAGCACAAAGTACGATCTCTTTTCGAGAGACCGTATTACAAAACAGTGCCACATGGCATCCTTCTTTTTAGCAGGTTGGGCAAAAACGATAGAATGTTTCCCAACCTTGAAGGTCAAGGTTCCTAAACCAACGTCAATAATCGCACCAGCGGTGTGCGAAAAGCTTGGCCTTCCTAAGATGATCGGTATATGTTCATCCTCGGGCATATCTAGGACTACAAAGTCGACGGGGAAGAAAAACTTCCCTATCTCGGGCGGTATGTCCTCTAGGACTCCTATAGGCTCGACCATGGATCGGTCGACCATCGAGCTGTCATTTACGTGATAGCAAACCGGGTCAACTTGAGTCTCCTAGCTAAACTCAAGGGCATGACACTTATATCGCCCCTAAGTCACACAATGCCTTCTCAATTGAGAAGGTACCTACTTGCAAGGGACAAAAAAAAGCTGCCCGGTCCTCTAACTTAAGGGGCGCAGTGTGAGACAGATAGGAACAAGACTCCTTGGTAAGTGCGACAAAGTGTGCATTTGTTTCAAGTGACCGCTTTTTTGACAACAATTGCTTCATAAATTTGGTGTAAGCGGGTACTTGGTTAACTAACTCAAGGAAGGGGACTTGCACATTCAGACTACGGATAACTTTCTCAAACTTATTGAAAGATACCTGTTCTTTGGTCGGCACGAGTCTCTCCGGATATGGGGTGTAAGGAGCACCTTAGCCCTCTCTTCTAATTCGCGCGGCGTCCTTGGACTTTGGTTGGAAGTCCGCACCTTTTCTTTGTTGAAGCCGGATCCCTCCTCGACTGCCGTCTCAAATGAGACCCATTGACCGTCATTGGATCAAACTTGGAGCCGGATCGACCCATCGACACTCGGGCCTGCCCTTCTAAAATCTTCGGATCGTGGTACCCCAAACAAGTGATCTCGTAAATTATTTGGCATTAAAGGACGAGACTCTTCAATATCGCGATGATGATAGTGGTCGATCGACCACCTTCCTCGATCGATCGATCGGTATGCACATTCGAAGCTCCTGAACCCGTATTTCGATCGATCGACTAGGGATATCGATCGATCGACCAAAATTCTGGCAGACTTTTTCTTTGATTTGTTCGTTGAAGCTTTCTCTTTGCTCGTTTTCGGCTCATCTTTCCCAACAAAGATCCTCAATCATAGCAGGGACCGTCAAGGGTGGACCCGCTCCTCAATGTGATGGCATTTAGGGTCTCCTTTTGTTCGGGTTGAGTGGGTAAGTGCCCTGGAGCTCGAGTGTTGCTTTTGCTAGCTAGTTGAGCAATTTGGCTCTCAAGTAACTTCATCCCGCCTCTCTTGCTTGGGACTCCTTTAGCGTGATTCTTGAGCTCGGAAAAACTCGGAATTTTGTGATTGTTCTTTCTTTGCGGCACATAAGGAGGCTTCCTGGCATTTGTTGCTTTTGATGAGGCGGAACATACTACTTCTTCTTTGTGGCGGAGGTTGAGTTGGGTTTTGGACATTCTGGCTTCTCCAACTCAAGTTCGGATGCGGTGGCTCGTAGTAAGAGTTGTTCGCCTATAGTGTTGGAAGGCAAGACAAGATTCAAAGGGACTAGGCGGTTCTTCGAGACATGGCCCTCAACTCCACATCTTTCACGAGACAGAAGGGACCGTCGACACAAAGATTGACCTGGTATATCCCACCTTTAGATGCTCCTCCTAGCTCATACTTGTCAAATCTTGCGGTAAGAGCCTCAAGTGCGGCAACAGAGGAAGATTCGAGCTCTCCTCCGGTTCCCTCTCGAATTCCCATACTCGGCCTTGTGGGTAGCGAGATCATCAATGATTTTCCACCCTTTGGTTGCTCCCAAATTTTCAGCGAATCTCCCATTGGCGGCGGATCCAAAATGGCCCTCTGATCGTCGTACAACCCATTGTAGAAATGATTGCACAAACTCCATTTTGCAATCCCATGGTGCGGTATGGTCCGCACCAACTTCTTGAATCGGACCCATGCCTCGTGGAAATTATCATCCGGCCCTTGTTTAAAGCCTGATTTGAGCTCTAATAGTGATCGTCCTTGAAGCGAGAAGTACTTCTTATAGAACGCCAATGCCGGTGTATTCCAATCGGTGATCTCCGAACGGTCTTGTCCAAATCCCTATACCATTCCCTTGCGGCGTCACGAAGGGAAAAGATGAACATGGTCTCCTTGATTTGATCCTGGGTCACGCCACCGGAGGGGGAAATGGCGCTGCGAGTAGTCAATGAAAGTCTCCATGTGCTTAGCTGCATCTTCATTTGCAGCTCCCCCAAACTGGTTTCTCTCGACCATAGTAATGTAGGCGGGCTTTGGTTCGAATTTCAGCTTCTCCCGTAATTCGAACCCTTTGTACAAGTCGGCGGCTGTTGGCTCCGAAAAACTAGCTATACTCGCTTCCTCGGCCATGACCGAGATTTACTGGAGAGGTAAATGTTTTAGAAGAGGTGGGTGAAGACTGTTGGTCTTCTTCAAACAGATCGTGCTCGAGATAGCTTGACAGAGTACTCAGCTCTTCCTCTGTCGACAATATCCTTCGTGCTCGTCTCAACCCGCGCAAAGATTTCTCTATCTCAGAGTCAAATGGTAGTAATTCTCCACCCTGTGACCTGCGCATAAGATGAAACTACAACAAGAATATAAGAAAAGTTTAAGGAACAGAAGTCCCTTAAACTGAGAAAGACTGAAAATAAAAACAACTAAAATTAGGACTATTGCCTCCCCTCCAATTCAAGCGCCAAAATTTGATACCCGTCGCTGTGAGTACCAAAGATAAAATTTATAAACTCCTATTAAGACTAACCTAGGCTAGTGGTAACAGGGTCGATCCACAAGGAGGCAGTTGTAAATTCTAGTTGTTCTATGATCAGTCTAAGGTAACTATTATGGGGGTTGAATTGAGTTCGTCTAAGTCTAAAGCAAACAAAGATAATAAACTAAAAATACGATTTAAACAGATAAAAGAAAGGTACTAGGATGATCGGGTCATTACAACTTTCCTAAGGCAAAGAAAACTAGGTCGGTCTGAATCAAACACAAGTAAGGCGGGAAATAAGAGGTCCTCTCGGTCCACTCCTAACAATTAGCATCTCTCGATCTCGCTAAAGGTCCCTAATGTCACTAATACTGACTCTCGTCCTGAAAAAGCGACTAATGGTCTAAACTATACCTATCTTTCGATCTTAGCACAGTTTAGTCGAATTAATTGACGGTCAAGCAACCTACCCTACCTTTCGGTCTAATGGGTCGATCCACAAAAGAGGTATCTAACTGGTCGCATGCATTCGATTCGTTAAATACAAGTTTAAAAACAATTAAAACGAAGGTAACCTTACAAGGTCAGTCGATCGACCAACTATGTCAGTCGATCGACTGACACGCGGGTTTAGTCCGTGTCTAACCTATTGCCGCCTAGCCATAAATCGCCTACATCCTAGCACAAGCTATTTAGCTACTCATGGTGAATGTAAAAACAACAATAAAACTAATGACTATTACGGAATTCATACTTGATGTAAACAACAATAATGATGAAGCGATAATTGGCTTGGGAATGCTAACTATCAATTCTATACTAACAATGGAAGTAAAATAAAGAAACTGAAATTAGGGCAGAACAATTACCAAGATTCAAAGGAAGATTAAGATTTAGAACTGAAAGATCCGATGCTCAATAATAACCCAAACCCTAATTTGAAATAGCTAGAACTAAAAGCACTGTATTGTGAATAAAACTTAGATGTAAACTTGATGTAAATTCTCTGCCTATAGCTCCATATGTTTATGTTACGTTATATAGGAATATCAACGCAACAACTTATTCCAAAACCTAAAACTTCACGGGCTTTCTAAATCTCGTCTGGAATCGAAGTCTGGTCGATCGACTACTCAGACTGGTCGATCGATCGCTCCTCGAATGTGAGCTTCGGGATCCGATAGGTGGTCGATCGACTGATGAAACTAGTCGATCGACCGGATTAGCTGCTACTTGACTTCTTTATACTCGTGGACTTGTCTTTCGGGCCTTGGATTGCGCACCAAGCTCGTTCCTTAAGCAACTCCTTGACGTCATTTGCAATGCAGCTTACTCGGGAACAGATTTGGCTTGATTTCCCGTCGAATTCTTCACATTTCTGCAATAAAGTACAACATACGGAAGTAGACGGAAATAGGGAGAAAAGCAACAAATATAATACAAATGAGCTCTGAAATGCGTGTAAAAAGAGATGTAAAACATCATATAAATGACACGCATCAACAACAATTTGGGGAGAAATGCAACAAGGATGATACCGCTATTGTGGAGTTAAGAGAACAAGTCGCGCAGTTGACACTCGCGAAAAACCAAGCTAACCATCCACCGACGTGCGACCCAATCAATGCAATAAATCTCCGAAGTGGCCTTGCTTATGAGGGGCCAAAAATACCAGAAGACGGGGTTGTGACAGCTGATGATACCCCGGATGACGATTTGGAAGAGTTCACGAACGATATCCCTGTTGCATATTGTCCAGGCACTCGATCGAGTGAAATTTTATCTCGATCGAGTGAAATTATCCATCAAGATGGTCGATCGAGTATAAATACTACTCGATCGAGAGGTGCTCAATTTGAAGAACTCGATCGACCAATGAATTCCCCTCGATCGAACGTTCTGACAGAAGAAGTCACTCGATCGAGTGAAAATTGTACTCGATCGAGTGAACCAGAATTAGAAGAGCTCGATCGAACTATTCATATACCTCGATCGAGTAAATATCAAGAGAAAACCACTCGATCGAGTGAGGAAAGTACTCGATCGAGTGCCAGAACCAGCGGAGACCCTATTTTTACATCTAATTCCGCTACCGTTTCATCTTCCCCTGCTGTGAAGACGTCACGTGCTGATAAAGGTAAAGAGAAAGTCGCGGGTCCATTCATTGCTACCAGAGTACCCTTTCCAGGACGTCTGAAGGACGCAAAGGTTGAGCGACGATGCGGTAAAGTTTGTGGACGTTGTGAAGAACCTCCAGGTAACTGTCCCTTTTACCGAACTTATTACCCAGGTACCTACTTACGCTAAATTTATGAAAGATATTGTGACGCGTAAGAGAGATCTAAGTGAATTTGAGACTGTTTCATTTTTAGAAGAGTCTAGTAATTTACTTTTAAATAAGGCTCCACCTAAAATGAAGGACCCGGGTAGTTTCTCTATTACCTGTGTTATAGGCAATGAAGTAATTGATAAGGCTCTTTGTGATTTAGGAGCCAGCATTAGTGTCATGACCCTATCTATCTGCAAGAAATTAAATATGGGTCACCTTAAATTGACTAACATTACCTTACAGATGGCTGATAGATCTGTTAGGCGACCCTTGGGTGTCTTAGAGGACGTGCCTGTGAAAATAGGCAAGTTCTTTATACCAGTGGATTTTATTGTTTTAGACATAGCTGAGGACACCCGGACCCCAATTATACTAGGAAGACTGTTCCTTTGTACAGCTGGGGCCATTATTGACATCAAACAAGTGCGTTTGACTCTTGCAGTAGGGGATGACGCGATTACATTCAGTTTGCCTAGCACTTTGGCTCGACCAATGATAGAGGATAAATGTTATTCTGTCGATATTATTGACGAGTCTATTTATGACTTCTGGGCGGGTTCTTTTATAAAGGACCCACTAGAGGCTCTTATGCTTTTGGATGAGTGTGCAGATAACCCAGATGATGATGACGCTGTGTTGGATTTGCTTAAAGATGATTTAGATGAGCGTGAACTCACCGACGCTGAGGGAGAGCAAGTGGAACAGATGATCAGTACCCTTTGCTCCATTGAGGTAAAGGTACCTGAGCGCAAGCCTCTCCCCTCTCATCTAAAATATGTTTTCTTAGATGATACTGAGCAATATCCAGTCATTGTTAGTGCTAAGCTTGATGATGATCAGCTAACTTCTTTGTTAGCAGTGCTTAAGAAAAACAGGAAAGCTTTGGGTTATTCTTTGGACGATATCAAGGGGATTAGTCCCGATATTTGTATGCACAGGATAGAGCTGGAGGAAGATCACAAGCCTTGCGGAGACAGTGGTCGCTACTGGTGAACCAAAAGATGCAAGATGTTGTGATGGTTTGGTAATGAAGTCGCCTCGACGCAGGTATTATCCATTATGTTGGTCAATCTAAGTGGGTGAGTCCAGTGCAGGTAGTTCCTAAGAAAGGAGGGACTACCGTGGTTAGGAATGACAAAAATGAGTTAATACCTACTAGAGTAGTGACTGGTTGGCGGATGTGTATAGACTACAGACAACTGAATGCCGCCACCAAGAAAGATCGCTTTCCCCTTCCTTTTATTGATCAGATGGTAGAAAGGTTAGCATCTCATAAGTTTTTCTGCTATTTAGACGGGTATTCAGGGTTCTTTCAGATCCCTATTCACCCAGATGATCAAGCTAAGACTACTTTTACTTGTCCTCGGGGCGTTTTTGCTTATCGCAGGATGCCTTTTGGTTTATGTCATGATGGGGATATTTTCAGAGTATATTGAGTCTATTATGAAAGTTTTCATGGACGATTTTAGTGTTTATGGAAGTGATTTCTCTAACTGTCTGTCTAACCTTGATAAAGTGTTGCAGCGCTGCATTGAGGTTAACCTTGTGCTTAACTGGGAGAAGTGCCATTTCATGGTCAACGAGGGAGTTGTCTTAGGGCACTTAGTTTCTGATAGAGGAATAAAAGTTGATAAAGCAAAAGTGGAAGTGATTCAGCAATTACCTCCTCCTGTTAATGTTAAAGGAGTGAGGAGTTTCCTTGGTCACGCCGGCTTTTATCGCCGGTTTATTAAGGATTTTTCAAAAATTGCTAAACCACTTACACAGCTGCTACTTAAGGATGCCCCTTTTGTATTTACTGATGAGTGTCTTTCTGCTTTTAACAGGTTAAAGCAGGCTTTGGTATCTGCGTCGATCATACAACCTCCCGATTGGGATTTGCCGTTCGAAATAATGTGTGATGCCAGTGACTATGCACTAGGAGCGGTGCTAGGCCAAAGGAAAGACAAAGCTTTAAATGCAATCTACTATGCGAGCCGAACTCTGGATGAGGCTCCAGTGAAGGACACCACCACTGAAAAAGAGCTGCTAGCTGTAGTTTATGCCATAGAGAAATTTCGTTCTTATTTGATTGGGTCAGAAGTTACTGTTTTTACTGACCATGCAGCTCTGAGGCACCTCCTTGCTAAGAAGGAGGCTAAACCACGGCTATTGAGATGGATACTCCTTCTTCAGGAGTTTGATTTGCAGATAAAAGATAAGAAAGGAGCTGAGAACGTTGTAGCTGATCATCTGTCGCGACTGTCACGGCAAGAGGGAGAAGATTTTCTACCTATTGATGAGTCTTTTCCTGATGATTCTTTATTTGCCGTATTGTCTTCTATTATTAACCAAGAACCTTGGTATGCATATATAGCTAATTACGTTGTCAGTGGCAAGCTGCCGCCTGACCTTTCTCATTAGCAGAGGAAGCGTTTTCTGTATAACGCTAAGCAGTATTTTTGGGATGATCCTTATTTGTTTAAGGAATGTGCACACGGTCTCTACAGACGGTGTATTCCGCAGTGGGAGGCCAAAGTAGTCCTGGAAGGCTGTCACTCATCCTCTTATGGTGGTCACCACGGTCCATCGCGCACCGTGGCTAAGGTACTTCAGTGTGGTTTTTACTGGCCTTCTTTGTTTGCTGATGCTAAGGCTTTTGTTTCAGCTTGTGATGCTTGCCAACGATCAGGGAACATTTCAAAGAGACATAAGATGCCACAAAATGGTATCTTAGAGGTCGAGGTTTTCGATGTCTGGGGCATTGATTTCCAAGGACCGTTCCCGTCTAGTAAAGGTAACAGGTATATTTTAGTAGCTGTTGATTATGTGTCTAAGTGGGTTGAGGCAATTGCTTCACCCCATTGTGATGCCAAGACCGTGATAAAGATGTTTAAAAAGATCACATAGCCTCTAATTTATTGCTTTGAACACGACACTTATCAATGAATTGGTCTAGGAGGAGACAAACTTTGTCTTTTGAGAAAGATCGAGTTACACTATTGGTTGCTTTAAGTGTGGTGACAGAGGTCATCAAATCAAAGAATTCCCAAAGTGGAACGACATCAAATCTAAGGATTGATGATGCCAAGTTTTATTGTTATTTAATTGTTTACTTCTTAGTTAAATTGTTTAGCAAATTAAAGCATCCAATGATTGTTCAAAGAAGGCTCAAAGATGATCAAGATGAAGGCAAATAAAGAAAGTCCCTAGCCTAAGATGAATGTTGTAAGCGAGGTAGTTAGACATTCTCTTTTAAGCTTATGTGATTGCAAAACAATGCAACAGTGTTATGCACCGTGGTTTCTGGTACAACCGTATAGAGAATTTTCGGAAAATTCCTAAGTGTTCAAATCTTTTCAAAAGCAATATTCTAAAAGGTTTGAAATCTGAAAAACAAAGTTTTGAAATAAGTTCAGAGATATAAGAGCTCAAATTCAACAAGTCAACTCCTCTAGAATTGTGCATCTTACTTTTTAATAAAATGGAAAGTTGAAGTTGTCAAAAGATTAAAACTGGAAATGCTTTTTGGCATTTTATTAAAGGGTCACATGTTGAGTGTCTTGGAGTTTTAAAATATGAAAAAAGCTAAAGCATTCTGATTTTTGTGTGCTTAAGCAACACCTAACACTTACAATCAATCAAACGCTACTTAATTTATTAACGAATTATATTATCTAAGGTACCCACCTTAGGTCATTTCTTCCACTATAAATAAGAAACCTTAGACATCATTTATTGCCAAGTCTTTTAAGAGCATTCATTGTACAACACATGCAAATAATTTTAACATTTAAAGCTTTGTTCTTCAATCATTTGCAAAACCGTTTTTCTGTTTTCAAAAGTCTTCGTTTGTTTTTCAAAGCTACAAAATCTTCAAGTACTATCAGTTCGTTTCACTGTTGCATAAAGAGTAAATTCAATGATTCTCGTGTTTAAGTCTTAATTGTAATCTCCATGTTATTAAGTGAACCACTGAGATTCTGACTCGGTAAACCTGTGAGATATAACTTAAGTCTAGAAGCAAAGTGGCTTTGAGCAAGTGAAAGTCTTGAAGCGGAGTAGCTTCAAGCAAGTGCAATCGGGGTTGGTTAGAGCAGTTATTTTCATTGTAATGTTTTAGTTAAGTTTGAGTAAATTTCTAAACAAGCAATAAAATTGGACGTAGGTTCCGGAGTACGAGTTGAACCAATTTTTTAAACATCGTCTTGTTTGTTTATTTACTTTTACGTTCTTTTATCATTGCACTTTTATTTATCAATCTCGCTCCATACTGTTGCATAGGGCTGTTGTACCTCTTGTGAACTTGCAATCCATTAAGTTTCTCAAGTTAGTACTCAACACTCTTACTTGTGTTAACTTCTAACCAATTCAAGTAAAGAAAATTTTTAAAGGTACACCTAATTCACCCCCTCCCCCTCTTAGGTGTTTATCGTTCTTAACTCTTCAATTGGTATCATTGCCGACAGTTCGGCTTGGGACCACAAGGTGCGATGTGGTGACGGTGCTCGAGATGGCGCGGAGTAGCGTCGTGGTTGCGGAGTAGCACCACCGTTGGACTCTCTCCTTTGGTTGACCAGAGATGCGGAGTAGCATCGCGTAGAGTAGCCTGGTCTGCCCGACACGGGGTTGTGTCGGGTGCAGAGTAGCACCAAGTGAGGAAGAGTTTCAGCACACACATACACATGTGAAAAGGGGGAGATTGTTGAGGTCTTTTTCCATATGTATGTGAGGGGCATTGTCCCACATCGGTCGAATAATAGTGAAATGACTAGCTTATAAGTAAGTGAGCTACTCCTCCTACCACCAATTGATTTTAGGATGGAATCTCATTTCCTTGTAGGCCGGTCTCATGCACCTATTTCTATAAGCCCGCCGCGGAGGACTCAAAACCTTGTCTTCATCCCCCCAATGCCGCTTCAGCTTGTCTTCAACCACTTTAGTAAATGTAGTATAGACAACACGACCCCCTGTTGGTACCAGGCCTCAGTTGACTCTTAAACGAGGATATCGAATCAACACCACGCGGCCCTCTAATGTCACGAGGCCTTATTATTGGGTCTCTTAACCCTCATTATCTACCCCACTTTGGAGAGGTAGATTCTCATTCCGTCCTTCAGGCCACTCAACAATGTAGTTAGCAAGTGTTTTGTTCGCCCTCGGTTAAGTCGAACCTTTGGGCCTTCTCGTCTTTGACCTGCCTTCGTGTTCCACCGAGCACTTAGGCAGTCCCCTCTATTTGAATATGCACTCCAGCCAGCGCATCCTTCTTCAAGATTTTGGAGCCCTCACAACTTGGTGCCTCTTGTTTCGGCGTTCGTTGCCCATATTGCCGACATCCGAGGGCCCTCATTGTCCTTGTCCCCATCTACGGTCTTCACCACGGAAGACCCCATCGGCAACATTGACCCGTCACTCGACTTCATCACTACTGATGCCCTGTGGAAAAACTGCATCCCAAGTACTAACTTAACATAAAACAAATTTATATGGTCCAAAAACAAATAGAAGTCATCTAACAGAACAGTTGTGAAGTCGAGCTCCCTGGACCACCCTCCCACTTCGACCACGATCTTCTTAGCCACTCCTTGGACACGACTCATCTTCCCATCGAAAAGTTTCAAGCTGCCCTTTACTTGGCTGAGGACAAGCCCCAGCCGATTAGCTTCTTCCTTGGACACAAAGTTGTGATTGGCGCCAGAGTCGATCTTGGCGACGGGTCCCTCCAGCTTCTGCATCGCACATATCCTCCGCAACGAGCCCATTCTTAGCTGAACCTCGTCAACATCAAAGTCTTCGTCATACTCCTGGTGATACTCGGCCAGCGCCCCTCTTCTACATAATGTAGGAGGTAGGAGCTAATGTCACTTGAGTGATTGATCTAGTTTCTCTGAAAGTAGCTTGTGGTTACATATAGAAACTATCAGGAGTGATTTATCATTTGTTTTAAGTTTCTTGGAGGCTTCCTACTATATTCCGCTGCACCTTTCATAGCTTTCGGTTATTCATCATTTGTTTCTGCTTGATATCTATGTTATTTTGACTTCTTCACTCTGGTTGCCTATGAAACAGACCTGACTCTTCCACGCATCATCTGAAGCTTGAAAATATGTCAACTTTTTTCCCGAAATAGACATGTAGGATGTTTTGACATGCACCTGCGTTGTATACTTGAAGCCATGTATGTGTGAGCGTCATTGGATTATTAATATTTGGTTCTCGTAATGTACATGGTGGTGGGTCTGAGTTTATTGCATGACATGAACCGTTACTTGGGTATGTCACTGGAAAGGGAATGCTCACATGCAATTGCTTAACAGACCCACTTTCACACATGCTAATCCAATCACAAGCATTATTTGCTAATACTGAGCCATCTGTGTGGACTATGATACAAATTATGTCAATAATGACATTGTTTATGATTACAAGTTTTATCCGAGATTCGGTTCTTAAATTGAACTTGAATCTGAAACCTGGGATGGTTAGGCTTCATTCGAAATTAGCCAGACCTGAAAGCGTTCTGATTATAAACGGAGTGCAACAGCATATGATAAGAGTGGAAAGCTAAAATTCTGTTACTGAATATAGTTCAGAACACTGTTTCACAATCATAGTTACAATCTGCAATTGCTTGTCATTCTTTACAATTGTCTTTGAATGGTTGTTTTGGCTTTTCCTCTTATGTCTATTACAACTTCCCCTAACCGAAAGCCAGAGAAAAATATAAGAGTAAGCTAATAGTGACAGAGACAATCACTTGGTATTAGGCACATTGGGAGTAAAAGTGGATACTAAAGGATGAGAGAAAATCCACAACAGAAGGGGTTTCAATGATGCTTACAGGATGAACAACGCTTCCAGAATCGTCCCCATCGGGTCTTCAAATACAAACCCTTTGAAAAGGAGCAAAATCGAGGTTGAGCCATCACGTAGCAAGTTTGGTGTAGGGGTATAATTGTAAATGTGACAAAAGAGGTAACAAAATTTACACTATACTCAATTTACTTTTTTGACAGGATAAAGTATATGGGAAATGGGATGAATTTGATTTGTAGTACTTTCTGCTTGACTGTTCTGTTTGTGAATGTATCAGGAATTGTGGTTGGGGGCTTGGGGCTAGCATTGACGGCCTCGCCGACAATTAAGAGTACCAGCACCTGATGTGAGCTCAGCGACGAGGCTGGATGGCTTTGCTGACAAACTGGACGCCCTCGCGTAGCTGGCACCGGCTCCTGATCCCGAGGCAGTGAAAAAAGCGCCATTTAGAAGTAGATCACCTTCTGATCTCCAGTTCCAGCTTTTCCACCCGCCCGTATCGCCTTCCACCCTCTTAGTCACCTGGAATTGTCATGTATTTTATTCATTACTCGGAGAAAAGAACAAATCTAGATAGCACCATCAGATAGAACTGTCTGGTATTTTCAGTTGAAAAATGGGTCGGCCGGGTTTAGTCCTAACCTGAGCGCTGAATTTGGGTTTTGTTTCTTTAGAACATGATTAAGATGATGGGTTCATGATATTAAAAAGTGACTTAGGTATGGGTCGGTCAGATTTGGGAGGGTGTACCATTAAGATCATTTCATAGAATATCTGCTTGTTTTGCTTTACCTCTTTGGCGAAAGGGTTGACAGGGGCAAGGTATCTGTTACCCTGGCTGTTAATGGTGGGATTGGCACTGCCTCCAATGGCGTACATCTCCCAGTGGGTGTAGTCATTGTTCACGACGTGGAAGTACCCATGCCTGCACCTGTAATTAGGGTTGTTGTTCGAGTTAGCGAGGAGGATACTGAGAGAGTGAACCAAGAAGCACATATAGTACTTGGGATTGACAAGTACCGTGGCATCCTCTGGATAAGGCCTTCTCCAAAGTGGTTGTAGGCAATGGTTACCTGCATTATCTTATCCCCTTCGTACGAGTCACTGTGACCAAGTAACATCACCTGTTTCCCATCAGAAGGTAAAATAGTTCCCGGTTAGTCTTCTAAGAGATGGTTTTATATAGTGATATCATGAAACCGTCTCATATTAGAGTTTATAATGTTTACCTCATTATGGTGAGTGAAGTAGTTGTTAGAAATGGTGATTGCTGTGGAGGCCATGACAGCGTCGACAAGTCCATCAGCGCAATTAGCAAGAGAATTATGGTCAATCCAAATGTGGCTGGCACCAAAGATGGAAATCCCATCACCATCAGCAATGGTTCTCCATCCAAAATGCGTTGGCGAGCTTCTAACCATAGCGTTACCAGTTGGCTTACAGTCGTGGATGTTGAGACCGTGGATGATCACATTAGTAATGTACTGTATTGTAATGCAAGCTCCATTGGCAATATGTACATTATATCCCCTACCATCAATAGTTTTAAAGCTGTTCATGATTAGCTCTTGTTTCAGGGTGATAACCATGTCCCTCTTGAAAATAATCCACAGTGGTTCTTCCTGGATGACAGCATGGCGAAGGGTCCCGGGAGTGGGATTAACTGCGTCATTGTCACCTGGGTCAGTCACCACGTAGTATCTCCCATCACGTCCTCCAACAGCATTCCGACCAAACCCAATGGCACAGTCAGCAAGCCGCTTTCGATTCTTTTGCCAGTTAGGATCACATCTCCAACAATCATCAATTGGGTTGCCTGTCCCACATGAGAAATAGCCTAGGTTTCTCCTTGCTGTACTGTTGCTAATACTCCTGAACATTATCGAAACATCAGTCTTATTATATTCGAAACGATCTTATTGTATGAGACGGTCTTATCCAATGACAATTAAAAATTAACAAAAAAGACTGGTCATGTGACAGCATGTGCAAAGGTGCAGGGTTTGATGATACAGAAAGGATGACATACATACGGAACATACGGAGAAAAGAACAGAGTACAGAATTAATTGTTACATCCACTTTTTTGGTGTTTAGATAGCATTTTATACCAAATGACATGTCATATGGTCTTACATTAAATGCAGGAAAAAAAATGAACATCAGTGAAAACGAATGTGTAGTGTCGGTAGGACTAACCAATAATCCTACTGTGGAGTAGTTCAGCAATTCAGCTGCTAAAGAGAGGCTACTCATTTAATGCTATTCATGCTGGCCACAATGAATCACTCAAGAATTTTCAGATTATTAATAATGGTTTTCTTGAATGTAATCCTAGAGTCCTACATCACTAAGAAAAATAATCCCGACCCGACAATACATGGTATTAAATCTCGGTTTTATGTCTGGTTTTGATCAACGTGTTTACTTTTATAACTCGATTGTAATTTGTAGTTTCGACTAAGATTTTATAATATACCATGATTTTAACTGCTCGCTGAGGACCATTTTCCGTACAATATTAGACAGGCTGACGGAAGAAAAAAAAACAAAATTTGGTACTAATAGAAGGTATATGGCCCTATGGCATGTGTGTATAAAGCATTCATTGCGTTAACGTTAAAGTTTCTACTACATGCCATATGACAGTTATGTGATACCTGCATTTGAGGCTACAACATCCACCTTCTAGCCGAAACCGAATGCAATGCTAGATGTACACAGCCTTACTCGAGACGCTATTTTTTGCCTAATGATGTCTATGAGTAAGATGAAAAATAAAAACGATATTTATCATGTGGGGTCTAGGATTGGAAAGTTAAATTGATGAAAATCCAAATATGTAATGAAAAGGAGGTCTTGTTGTGATTAGATCTTGGTTTTTGCCAACACATGAGACATGACATAAAAGCTTCATAGTCATGTGATGGGAAAGTGTTAGCAATAGAGATTATGTAGGGGAAGAAGAATTGATGCGTACAAACAAATATAACCAATTTTAATATGTACCTTATCAAACTAAAGTGGTGAATCATTTAACTACATCAAAAACCAAATCCCCCTAACATATTGGAAGTACATTGTACATGTATATTAATATACACGAGTATTTCACTAATAAAAGACAATGTTTTATAACCCCACACTGGAAAGTGAAACTGCGTCACCTAATGACACTAAATTTCGATACCACCTTTTTTCATGTTTTATGTATGATTTAATATATAACGATTCCTAACTTCATATTGCTTTATACTCCCTCCCATCCAGACTAAAGGTTACATTTGACTTTATTACGCTTGCCGAGACGCGTGTTGTAATGTGAATATCTTTAGTTGCACATTATTAAAAATTATAAAAACTTAATATTCTTATAGCATTCATGACGACAAATCAAACAAGATCTCGCATGACTATGTTTTCTCTTATACATTACTAATAATAGCAAAGATTATATACATTCATGAATAGTGTCAAAAAGTCAAATATAACCTTTGGTTTGGATGAGAGGAAGTATTGATTATTGAATGCTGAAAAAGTGATATCGAAATTCACTATCAACGAATGACACTTAGGGTGTGTTTGGATTGAGGGAAATGGAGGGAAAGGAAGGGGAGGGAAATGAGGGGATTGATTTTCCTTTGTTTGGATACAAAAAATGGAGGGAAGGAAATGGAGGGGGAGGGATTTGGAGGGATCCATTTTCCCTCCTCAAAGCCTAATTGGAATCCCTCCAAAATAGGCAAGATTTGGAGGGAAAATGGTATCCAAACACCACCATTTCCCCTCCCCTCCCCTTCCTTCCCCTTCCTTCCCCTTCCCTCATTTTCCCTCACCTCCCTTTCCCTCCTATTTTGCTATCCAAACACACCCTTAGTGTACGGTGATGAATGCTAAAACAACAATATAACATGAAATTAAATGTGTGAAGAACTCTTCACGTGGCAAAGTCATGTGGGTTAGCATGGAAGCACATCAGAAGATTATAACATGGGGAGGGGTCCTAATCTAAGAGAACAACATAGCATCATATGCTATTCCATCCTATCATCCTATCTTACTGGAGTAGTATTTAATAATTAAAGGCTTAACAAACTAACATTATACTCCCTCCGTCCCGGTCATTTATTGTCCTTTGGTTTTGGCACAAATACCAAGGAAATGGGGAAAGGTCAATTATTAAATGACATGTGGAATAAATTGAATGTGAATGATCAAATTACTCATCAAATTCATTCTTAAAATAGAAAGAATGACAAAATGATCGAGACACCCCAAAAATGAAAAAGACAACAAATGGCCATCGGCAGAGGAGTAATATCTTAGTATAGGATTAAGATGGAGGTATTATGCGTCCCAATTCGAGTCCCTCCTCCTCTCTATTATAAATTTATAATGCGATTATTAAATACGCACTTCGTTAAAATTAATAACGGCTTTTCTATCATGTGCCCACTAGGCACATGATAAGAAAACCAAAATGGAAATATTTAAAGCTATTTTTATGGGAAAAGTGATAAATGTGGTTCCTTATTTCAATTTCCCATAAAATAGCTTTAATTATTTCCTTTTTTAGTTTTCTTAATAAATACCATAGTTAGAGCAATAGCAATTGTCAATTTGTCATATCATATTTGTCTATTTCCAATATTTAAGAACTTTAATCCACAATAGATGAACTTTTTTTTTCCCTTGGTCAAAGTTTTAAGACACTTCACATTTTCTATGCATTGTAATTGGTCATCACATTTCCATATGTTTATCAACCTAGTTCTTATTTTAGAACTCAATTCTTAAAATTAAGAACCAACTTTATGATTTAGTAGATCAACTCTTTAAATAAAGTTATTGTTGAAGATCTCAAAAATAAGAACTACTATTGTTAATGCTCTTAAAGAGTAGTAAAATAGACTTCTAGGTTAATTAATAAAGATAGAGATATTAGGCCCTAAATAAAGGCTTGACAAATGGCGAATGGCCCCATTTATGCAGAAAAAGCTCACTATTGGCGAATGGCCCCATTTATACACCACAAATGACTGATTAAATTGTCAGTGGACAGAATTCTATTGGCTACAAACTAGTCTAGTACGAGTAAATGTTTTTTAACCTTTTTACTCCCATCAATTGTGCTCGAAAATGACGATTTAATAGTTTTCAAGAGCATTGACTACTTTGACGCGGTATTGGTAAAAATTGCTATCCTGGGCATTAAGGGATCACAAAGTATTCATTAATTCACGCTCTATTTTCTTTGTTGTATTTAATTTTTTTACATTGTTGTTTATTAATGAAGAGTATTTTAATTAAAGATAAATTATTAGCTGACACGAAATTAGCAAGATATATTTTGGGGTCGTTTGGTTCGCAACGGGAAAATGCAATGCCCGGGAAGTTCTAATTACTATGTTATTCTAATTCATGTGAATTTGAAAAAGTTGTTTGGTTGCATGTGGGAACTCCAATTCCATAGGAACTTCCACTTATCTAGGAGGGGCTAGGTAAGCAACTTCCTCCATTATGGAGGAATTAGAGTTCCTAGAAAGGTCCAATTCACATGAATTAGGGCAACCAAACAACTAGTTATTTTCACACTTCCCATGAATTACAATTCATGTGTTTTTAATGGGCAACCAAATAAGTTTACATTGTAATTTTTGGTAAGAAGTTATGAAACTTACTCCTGAACCATGGAAACAATCTCATGTGGTTGTTTGGCCACCGCTTGATCATTTCTCATTTCAACCTCCTTAACCCTGAAAGATTATAAAAAAAAAAGTTAATTTATCAAAAATTATACAGTACTAAGTTTTTATGAAAATGATATGGACAAAGGTTGCTATCATCAAATAAATTTCCTTTCATAAATGTCCAACTAGAATCCTATTTTTAACAAAATGTTGTATGGATGGCAAACAACTTTAAAAGGTATTGAACTAACGACATTAAAATTCGATTAATACACTTAAACTGATGTCGAATGCTATTATGCTAGTAAGAGTATCCATCAATCAATGTAGGTTGATGGAGGCTAATCAATGTAGGTTGATGGAGGCTACAAGTTATCCAATTTAGGCACATTAGTATAGCAACGAAATGAAAAATTGAACTTAATTAAAAACCATTTGTATATATTTTCAATATTAAATTTAATGGATGAAATGGTTAAAATATCGCAAATTAACTCACGAAATGACGGAGATGACCTCCATTATAGGAACGTGTATTGAGGTCTATAGCTCTAAGGTGAAGGGTAATTAGGTCATTTAAAGAAAAGGACAAAGCAACATTGGAATCTGAGCTTTTGGCATGACGATAAAGTGGATCAACCACGGAAACTAACTTAACGATTTTCTTCAGTTTTCTAACGATTTAGATTCTCGAATTTTCACATCTAACGGCTGATATTAAACCAGAAAATGTAACTAACCTATCCGCCATTGATGAGTTCTTCAAGCTCTTCAGTTGTTCTTCAATCCTACACACAAAAACAATGTCGTTAAATCTTCCGAATATCACAAATTCTCAAATACTTCTCATTTTTTTACAGAGTTATAAGCTATTATAAGTTGTTGTAAGTTATACAACAGTCTTACAAAAGAGCGATTACTGGTATAGTAGTACCTAGAGTTAAGGAAGTCTTGATTATGTTGTAATCTGCCATTAACGAAACCGAGAAAAATGACGAAAGTGAACAATGTGAAAAAGGCGAAACGTTTTGACGAAATTTCCGCCATTAATGTAATATGTGAATGTGTGCGTGTTTGTTAAAATGGGAAAAGAGAGAGATGAAGAATCGAAGAAAATGGCGAAGGTAGGCGGGCTTTTATAGGGGAATTGAAGTGAGAGAAATCAGAGAATCGTTGAAATTTTTAGGTTGGATTAAATTCGTAAAAGGACCAACCAGCAACCTGATTTCACTCTGTTTTAGTTTTACCTGTTAACTGCCTTTTTTGGCAGTTGATAACTCCGAAATCCTGCTTGCTCTCTATTTCTAATTTTTTATACTACCTCATATTCTAAATAACTGTCCCATTTGTCATTTCCGTCTATTCACATAACTGTCTCATTTGTCATATTTGGACATGATTTTTACTTTCCTACCCTTAACTCTTTTCTTTATTTACCACCCTCAAACCACCCATAGGCCATAACCCATCATATTCAATACTTTTCATTATTTAACTCATATATTCTTACCCCTATACAATAATTTTCATTATTTTAACTATATTCCTTAATTTTCGTGTCATTGTCCAAATGAGACACTTATTCGGAATAGGAGGGAGTACATTAGTTTTTCAATTGAATTTTCGTACCACTTTGAATATTAGGTACGGAGTATTTTTTAAAATTAACAACTATATTTGTGGTATACCGGTGATTTTATTTGGATGAGAGGGGTATTTAATTAGATATTCGAGTATTATGGTGAAATAAATCCGCTCTCAAAAAACTAATTAAAATATTTGAATTGATAATTGAGCGAACATCCAATATAAATAAATTTAAAGAGTTTGAAACCCAATTCACTCTGAATCATAACTGAAATTTAAAATTCAATATGACTGAATGATATCAGAACCTGAATACATCTGAATTGGTGATCAAAAAATAATTATTTTCTCAGAAAAGACTCCCATTTTAGGCGTTTCTTCATTAATCGTATATTTATTATTGTTACATTGAACTATTGCATTCCAATTGAAAAGTATAAGGAACATTAAGCTAATTGTTTATCTTCAACTTAAAAAAATTATGAAACTCACTTTAAACTAATACTCCTTTCATTCAACTCCACTTTGCATATATGCTTTATGCACAAATATTAAGAAAACTATATTATAGTATTAAAAGTACAACAAGTGGGTAGAAACTGTAGGAATTTTGTGTAATTTGTGTTAAAAGTGGGCCTTAATAGTAGAATTATAGTATTATAATAACAAAAGTACAACCAAATAAGGAAATAATGAAATATGCAATGTGGGGTTGAATAGACGGAAAAGGAATACATGCAATGTGGAGTTGAATGGAGGGAGTATTAACCCAACCTGAACTATAGCCGATTCAAAATTGTACAAATCGATTAGAGTGCCTAACATTTTTTTTGGTTTAGATACATAGACTATAGAGTAGAATCTCATTGATTTAGAACCGTAATTGACGCGACGGCGAGTCACGTGGTGGTGGGAACACTACCAAATCAGCATAATGCGAGGGGTTTTCCTTGTTTGAAATTAATTAATATTTAAAATTAAAATATGTTGATAATCACAAATAATAATGAGACGGTAGATAAACCGTACATCATGTGGGAGAATAGACAGGTGTCAATAAATAAGCATATTAAAATCTTGTTATCTAATGACAAATCAATTCTGAAGGAGCCTCTCAGCATGATCCCACCACCGTTTCTTCCGGTTGATTTGCTTACGCTAAACCTGCCTTAACATTATTGTTGTTGTTTTTTTTTTTTTTTGATGACGAGGGTTGAATCACCACGATTCCCGCACCACCACATGGGCCAATATAAGCCACCCCCTTTTTTGGGGCTTTGCGAAGTAATCATCGTGATCATCGCCCAAATTTGCAGTAGTCGAACCCGGGACCTCTCAACTCCCGCATTTATGAAGCTTCAGGTTTAACCATTCCACCTGACTAACACCACTTGGTTTATTGTTGTTGTTACTTGCTATAATCATTTTTAAGACTTGTGATTAGAGTGGCCGAGTGCATGGGGTCAATGAGTCAATGGTGTTTATGTTTTCTTACCCGCTTTGCTTCTTTCAGACCTCACGTTCTTCAAGTGGCCATGTGTGACGATCCGCACACTTGAGCCCTTAGATTTATTTATGCTCATGTAATTTCATTTCCTTTGTACATTTGTAGTAAGTATTTTCTTAGTAGTTTTAGAATAGGTTTCCATAAATAGGTATATCGCTATTCTGAACTAAACTTGTAAATTCAATGTTTCCTGCTACCAGGATGTAATAATCAAAATTCCCTCTTTAGGGAGTACTAGTGAATGAAAATCTTCTTCCTACCTTGTGCCTTCGTATTGCTTGTTGTTGCTTTGTTGTGAACGACTTTTAGCCTTCACTTTACTAACAAGTCGTGTTTGTGGGATCGACACTAGGATCCCGACTCACACCCCGAGACCGATTACGAGTGCCTAGTGCTTGACAAACACTAGTGCCTGACGCTCTCGTTGCAATCCTGTCGAGTGTTGCCGAGACCCGAGTATCGTGCTAGTGAGTGATCCTTCACTAGTACGAAGAGCCTTGTCGCTTGCATCTTGCCTCGAGACGGGCAAGGGTGCGCGCCACGGTTCGGCTAAAGTACCGGACCGTGACATTTGGTATCAGAGCCCGGTCTTCGGACGGGCGTCTGCAAGCCGCATTTGTTCATCGAGATCGAGAAAATGGGCGATACAATCGAGGACCGAGTGGGTGCCTTAGAGGAATCATTCGACGTCAAGCTTCCCAAACTCGAGGGCATCGTTAGGCGGATGGCCGCGAGCCTCGAGGAGTTGCAAAAGACGGTTTGTGAACTCGAGACGAAGGTGGACGGGTTGAATACCCGCATCCAAGCGATCGGTGATGCGATCCCCGATGATCGGGAGGAAGAGATCAATCATCTGCATCGAAAGGTCGAGATGTTAGAGAACACTTGTGCCACGCTCGTGAAAGCGGTGGCCAATGACGGGAAAACTTTGGGGGGCCATAAGGTGAAGGCACCCCCACCTCGTGCCTACGATGGGGCGAGGGATTCGAAAGCGGTCGATAACTTTATCTTCGATATGGAGCAATACTTCCGAGTAAGTGGGCTCGACGAAGACGCGGAAGTTGTCACTGCAAGCATGTATCTAGTCGACGATGCCAAGATGTGGTGGAGGGCTAGGTACAAGGAAATCGATGCGGGCACGATTACGGTGACATCGTGGGCCGACTTCAAGAGGATCTTGAAGGATCACTTCTACCCCGAGAACACGGAGTTTGTTGCTCGGAAGAAGTTGAAGGAAATCAAGCACACCAAATCAATCCGGGAATATGTGAGGGAATTCTCAGCGTGCATGCTCGAGATTACCGAAATGTCCGAGACGGATAGGACATTCGAATTCATTGATGGGTTGAAGAGGTGGGCACAACAAGAGGTCATGAGGCAGAATCCCAAAACTCTGTCTTCGGCCATATCGGCTGCGGAGCGCCTGCTCGACTTTCACGGGGAGCGAGGGGCACCAAGAGTAGTGGCACCAACGGGGAATACGGGTGCGTCACAAAGTGGGTACAATGGACAAAGGCCACAAAACAGCGCCATTTCAGTTGGGAACAGTCGGTTCCGCTCGCAAGGAAGTCAAGCCCAATCGGCGAGCACTACAAACTCGCCCTCAAGCTCGTCTTCGAAGGCGGGAAACTCTACTGCTTCCACAACGAAGAGACCGTTCGCGTGTTTTGTGTGCAAGGGTCCTCACCAGATGGCCGATTGTCCGAACAAAGCGGAGTTCAATGCCATGTTCAAGAAGATGCCGAAAGGGGCTCAAGAACGTCTTGATGGGGCGTTGGCCGACTATCACCAAGAGTGTGACGAAGACTCGAGTGATGGTGAAGACCAACCACGGATGGGCTCACTTCAAAGGATCAGCGCGATGGGGAAGTACGAAGACTCCTCCGCCAAGAAATCCAACGAGCTCATGTACGTGGACTTGATGGTGAATGGGAAGCAAGCACGAGCCTTGATCGACTCGGGCGCCTCCCACAACTTTGTTACTAAAGAGGAAGCTGATCGGTTGGGGCTAGTTCTCGGGATGCTAACAATACCTGAAGCCGGTCAATGGGAAAGTGAGACGCGTCCAAGGAGTGGCTAAGAAGGTCGCGGTCCAAGTGGGTGAGTGGGCAGGGGAGCTCGACTTCACCACCGTTCTGCTGGATGACTTCAAGTTAGTACTCGGGATGCAGTTCTTTCAGAAAGCATTGGTAGTATTGAAACCGAGTGACGGATCGATGCTACTAATGGGGTCTATCGTAGTGAATACGGTAGACAGCGACGAAGACAAGGGGCAGCATCGAATTTCGGCTATGAGGGTGATACCGACGCCGAAACAAGGGATGCGACCTTGGAGAATGCCTAAAGGTTCGGTGGAGCCGAGGGCAAACAAGACCCAGGCTAACTACGATGTTAAGTGGCCTGGGGGACGAAAGAAGAGTCTACCCCCTCACCAAGGAGTAGACAATGCGGGCAGAGATGCCCAAAGAAGTAGGCCTCGTACCATCAGGGGGCCGCGTCGATGTGCTGAATCGACGTCCTGGTTTGCGGGTCAGTCGACCCAAGAGATAAGGCCTCGTACCATCAGGGGGCCGCGCCGAAATGCTGATTCGGCATCCTGGAGATCTCACATTCCCTTGAATGCAGGTGCTGAAGTGACGAGAGACAAGATGAAAGTCCGTTGGGGCCAGTACTTGAAGGAACCCCGAGAGAGGTCTTTTCAAGCAGCGGCAAAGTGGACTTTCCCGAGAGACAAGGAGCACGTGGTGGACTTGGAGAACATGATGTTCGGCAGCTTCTATGTCAAGGACCTCCAACCTATCCTTGAAGGGACGAAGAGGCCAGACATTGTTTGGGACGAAGCGCGGATTCAAGCCGAGTTGTACAAGACAATCCCCAACACTGCATGGACAGTCAGAGCTCACCGAGGATGTCTCACTGAAGCACCCTTCAAGATTTTTGTGTTGCCGAGGGCGGCAACAGATTAGGTGGGGGAGAGTGTGACGATCCGCACACTTGAGCCCTTAGATTTATTTATGCTCATGTAATTTCATTTCCCTTGTACATTTGTAGTAAGTATTTTCTTAGTAGTTTTAGAATAGGTTTCCATAAATAGGTATATCGCTATTCTGAACTAAACTTGTAAATTCAATGTTTCCTGCTACCAGGATGTAATAATCAAATTTCCCTCTTTAGGGAGTACTAGTGAATGAAAATCTGCTTCCTACCTTGTGCCTTCGTATTGCTTGTTGTTGCTTTGTTGTGAACGACTTTTAGCCTTCACTTTACTAACAAGCCGTGTTTGTGGGATCGACACTAGGATCCCGACTCACACCCCGAGACCGATTACGAGTGCCTAGTGCTTGACAAACACTAGTGCCTGACGCTCTCGTTGCAATCCTGTCGAGTGTTGCCGAGACCCGAGTATCGTGCTAGTGAGTGATCCTTCACTAGTACGAAGAGCCTTGTCGCTTGCATCTTGCCTCGAGACGGGCAAGGGTGCGCGCCACGGTTCGGCTAAAGTACCGGACCGTGACACCATGCAACGGATCGGATCCTACGTATATATGTGTGTGCCTTAGTGCTTCACATCTTTATGCGCATTTTTATGTCTTCGTTGCATCATCCTTCATGAGATATATAAACTGGTTGTGATGCAAGTGGTCAAGTTACGGGATTAGCAAAAGCGATCGTCCTTGTTTGAGAATGAAAATTTTGTAATTTTTAGTTACAATTTTCGAGTTGACCTTGTAATCTTATATCATTACCCATTTTGTCCTCGTTGATGTTTTCCTCCCGCTAATAAGTTCAAAGTACGACCCTGCTACTGGTCGAAGTCAAAATCGTATATGTGTGGACTCGGTTTAATGTAATCATCGTTTAGTTCCTTATATTATGGTTCATAAAATTATAAATTTTAAGCTATAATCACACGACGGTCAAAAGATAACTACGTCACTGGATAAATACACTTCATATATAGTACGTACTGTGAACGCGGCAGTCTTATTTGAATTTTTGTGACTTTTTGTTTCATTTAAGTCGATTGATGTATGCAACTATCTACGATTATCTCGTATCTCGTAAAGTAACTCACGTACGCGGCAGTATTAACTCGTCTCAGTCTCAGCTCTGCTATATACTCTATATGACTGTATGAGCGTATCCATAAGTCAGAAAAAATAATGGTGTTCACTTATTCCTGTTAATATGGAGCCCATTTTCTTTTTTCATCTCCACTTCTATTACAAGATCAGAAGGTGGAAGAGTATGAATATTATTCAACTTAACTTGTCTATGATACATATGAGAGTAGCTATATATACATGAAGTGAATCTCGCTATTTACAGAAAAGATAATACAACAGCTATAATATTTACGATTTACGGAAGGGAAATATTGTGAGCCGTGATTAAGGGATTCTAGCCAACGGCTAGCCTTGATTGTGCAACGGCTGGATGGTGTCTAATACCCCCCCTCAAGTTGGAGCGTGGAGGTTCGAAACGCCCAACTTGGATAGAAGCTCATCGAAAGAAGTGCGTCCAAGCGCCTTTGTGAAAATATCAGCGAGTTGAGCTTTGGTGTGGACGTACTTGGTAGTGATGACCCCTCTTTGTATTTCATCCCTTATAAAATGGCAATCAACTTCAATATGTTTAGTACGTTCATGGAAAACGGGATTGCGAGCGATATGCATAGCCGACTGACTGTCACAATGTAGCTCAATGGGAGTGTCGTGGGATATGCCGAGGGATGCTAGTAAACCTTTGAGCCATTTAAGTTCGCGCGTTGTATAGGCCATGGCTCGATATTCAGCTTCAGCGGAAGATGTTGAGACCGTTGTTTGCTTTTTGGTTTTCCATGATATGGGAGAGGACCCGAGAAAGACAATATAGGCCGATATCGAACGCCTACTGGTGGGACAACTGGCATAGTCGGCATCACAGTATGCGTGGAGACGGAGGTCACAATCGGACCGAAGTAGTATACCTTGACCCGGGGAATTCTTTAGATATTTCACGACTTGTAGAGCTGCATTCCAATGGTCTTTGGTAGGAGCATGCATAAATTGAGCCAAAATATGGACCGAGTAGATAAGCTCCGGTCGAGTGATCGATAAATATACCAGACGGCCCACAAGACGACGGTATGGTTGTGGGTCATGAAGAGGAGCAGCTGTGGATAAGGCGAGGCGGTGGTTGGGCTCCATGGGGATAGATGCGGGTTTGGACCCAAGTAAGCCGGCTTCAGTAAGGATGTCTAGAGCATACTTTCTTTGAGACACGAATATCCCGGTATTGTTGCGAGCAATTTCGAGACCTAAGAAGTATTTAAGTACTCCTAGATCCTTCATATGAAAACACGAGCTGAGATAACTTTTGAATTTTGTAATCATGTCGGAATTGTTACCGCATATGACAAGATCATCAACGTATACCAAGATGTGCACTTCGGTTGTTGTAGTTATGATAGAAAAAAGGGAATGATCATAGGGACATTGTTTGAAACCATAGGTAAGGAGAGCGGAAGCAAGTTTAGCGTACCAACAACGAGGGGCCTGTTTGAGGCCATATAGAGATTTGCGTAGGCGACATACTCGACCATCGGTTGAGGGATGAAACCCGGGAGGCGGTTTCATGTATACTTCCTCTTCGAGATCACCGTGGAGAAAGGCATTGTGAACGTCCATTTGATGTAAGCTCCAATTCTTAGCTGCGGCTATGGCAAGGAGGGTGCGGACGGTCACAAGTTTAACAGTGGGAGCGAATGTTTCATTGTAATCGACTCCTTCTACCTGGCGATTGCCCATAACAACCAGTCGGGCTTTATACCGTTCAATGGTACCGTCAGCATTGTATTTGATTTTGTATACCCATTTTGAACCGATTGCTTTCTTCGACGGAGGTAAAGCTTCAAGTGTCCATGTATTGTTTTTCTCGAGAGCCTCTATTTCAAGGCGCATAGCGGTCTTCCATTCGGGAACCTGCATAGCTTCTTTAAAACAACTAGGCTCGTGATTGTTAGACACGGCCGATAGAAAAATTTTATGATTAGGAGAAAACTTAGCATAATTAATATAATGAGAAATGGGAAATTGGGTACCTGAAGACGATGATGGGGTGGCATTAAGAAAATGAGATGAGGGGCGAACAGACGGTCGAACGAAATCTTTGAGGTTGGAGTTTGGAAATTTCTGTCGATGTCCACGACCCAATTCAGTAGGAGGATCAGGGATGGACTGTTCAAGTGAGGTAGTGTCAGTGTGGTCAGGCGTGGTGCCTGTCGTGGTGTTGTCAGTGGTAGACGAGGTTGGCGGTTGGTCAGTGGTAGGTGAGGCCGACGATGTTGGAGCTGGTGATGAAGTGGTATGGGAGGGCGGTAAGTTAAGGAGGACGACTTGGTCAATAGGTGTTAAAGTGTCATGTAAAAATGACGGGGAAGTGTCATTCTCGTCGTGGATATTGAGAGTTTTATATGGGAATTCGTGTTCAATAAAGACCACGTCACGAGACTCAAAATAGGATCCGTTATCCAAGTCATAAACGCGCCATCCCTTTTTTCCAAAAGGGTAACCAACAAAAATACATTTTCTACTTCGAGAGGCAAATTTGTCCCGAGTTCGGTTGAGACTTTTTGCGTAGCAAAGACATCCGAAAATGCGAAGATTTTCCATAGGAGGAGGTTTGTTAAAAAGCATTTCATATGGCGTTTTGCCTTTAAGAAGTGGTGTCGGAGTGCGGTTTATAAGATGAACTGCAGCTAAGACACATTCACCCCAAAACAATATAGGTAAACTAGCTTGAAATAAGAGAGCACGGGCGACATTTAAAATATGTCGGTGTTTACGTTCGACCCGGCCATTTTGTTGAGGGGTGTCAACATTAGAAGTCTGAAAAATAACCCCATTTGTGTTGAAAAAAGTGATAAGAGATGTAAATTCGGTACCATTATCACTTCGCAAAATTTTTATCTTTTTATGAAATTGACGTTCAACCATAGCGAAAAAATTTAATAAAGTTTGTTGGACAGCGCTTTTATGACGGAGTAAATAGACCCAAGTTGAACGTGAAAAATCGTCAACAATTGTTAAAAAATATTGAGAGCCACACGACCCATTTTCCGAATATCTGCCCCATAAATCACAATGTATCAAATCAAAAATGGAGTCCGCTTTATTTGAACTTGAAGAAAAAGGTTCACGCGTTTGTTTGGCGCGAAGACAAATATCACAATTCTTACTGTGAAAACGAGAATTAAAACGAGAGTTTTTAGAAATAAACGGTAAATAAGTAGAAATTTGTGAGGATGGATGTCCCAACCTTCGGTGCCATAATTCGACGGAATCAATCGACCCAACCGCATATGCTTTAGCTGTCTCGTCTCGAACTCCCGTCAAGTAATACAGCCCCTCATGTTGCTCACCCGCCCCAATCACCGTCTTCGAGGAACGGTCCTGTATGAGACACAATTTGTGAGAAAATTGAATAGAGAGCGTATTATCGAGAAGGAGACTAGAGACGGATATTAAGTGACAATTTAATTTAGCAGCATAAAGTACATTCTTGAGCACCAGCCGTGGTGACAATCTTATGTCACCTGACTGTGTGGCAATTGTAACGTCACCGTTCGGCAAACCAACAGATAAAGACGGTATGGTACGAATATTAAAAAAATGAGATAGACAACCTGACATATGGTGGGAAGCCCCCGTATCAATAATCCATGAAGATAAAGGAATAGAAGAAACTGTACCGTGAAGTCGATCAGATTGTGCACTTTTGTGTTTCTGCCATAGACGGCTTATCTCAGCCAACTCAATTGGATTAAGAGCATTAAGATCAATATTGTCCATTGTAGACAATGAAGAAGACGTGGCAGCAGTTGGTGTATGAGACACAAACACCAGGCGTCATATGAGCACGGGTGGAGCACCACCGGGATTGTCGGGACCGATCGAATTGACCCTTATCACGGGCTTCCGGACAGAGACAAGGTTGCTAATATCTCGTAGCATTGGGATTAAAAGTAATGCGGTTTCGGGACGATTACCCCACCATCGGAAATTTTCCCGTAACATGAAAAAAAAAGATATTGAAGGAATGACCTGGTTTTTGACACGCAATACAAAAATATTTCGACGTAGTATTTGATGAATCAATATTTGTATTACGATTTTTATTATTATCACGCCCTCCCCCTGTATTTCGTGAGTAGTTATGGACGCGAGAGGCAAAAGCCATAACATCGGGTTTGGATTCAATATTAAGTTGGGACAAATTACGGACTCCTTCTTCCTGTAAAAGACTATTATAAATAAGATCTAAATTGGGAAGAGGAATTGTACCAGGAAGTTGAGAGCGGGCATTGCCGTATCGATCGTCGAGATCAATCAGAAAATTCCGAACCCGTTTCTTGTCTCTACGGGCATCCAGTTTAGCAACCCAATCACACGGGCACGCAGAGCACGAGCAGTCCGGAAGAGGATCGTATTCTAATACTTCATCCCATTCGTCATAATTTTTCCCGTTGAAAGCAACTTGTGTAATATTGCCTCCGGGATTTTCGACATGAAGAAGATGATATGTGGGAGATTGTTTTGTTTCTGAGCTTTTATCGTCAGAATTAGTCATGATGATTAAGAGAAGAATAAAGAGATCAAAAACGATGAGATGATAAATTTAGGAATCAAAGTAATCCTGAGACCTCTGATACCATATTACAAGATCAGAAGGTGGAAGAGTATGAATATTATTCAACTTAACTTGTCTATGATACATATGAGAGTAGCTATATATACATGAAGTGAATCTCGCTATTTACAGAAAAGATAATACAACAGCTATAATATTTACGATTTACGGAAGGGAAATATTGTGAGCCGTGATTAAGGGATTCTAGCCAACGGCTAGCCTTGATTGTGCAACGGCTGGATGGTGTCTAATAACTTCAATGCAAGTTTCAAAATTTAAGGGATAATAATTAATCTTAAGCATGTGCTAAAATACATGAATTTAGGTGAGCATTACTAATGAAAACGATTTATTTCCAAATAAGTCGAAATTATTTCAAGAGGGGTCGAGATGATTAGAATTAAGAAGATTTTAATTTGATTAGGCAGCCAGAACAAAATTTTGGTCACTCATTACATAGTTCAAAAATGAAAAGAATATGATTAATAGGTGAGGTGAGAGCATGAGAACGGTTTAAGAGTACGTAGTAATGTCGACTGGAATTGTATGGCATGGGCCTTGTTTGTCTTAGCCAATACAAGCAGCGCATGTGAGATTGCGAATTCAATGCGCTTCCATTTTCCACCCGTTTCCCCTCTATTCTTTGCTTTCTTTTCTTTTTTTCAATTATCATTTCCGTTATTGCCGCCATAATCCGCTTGCAATCTTCCCTACCTGCTGCATGTACATTTTTTCCTTGTCTGAAAGGATAGTATTGAGAATTTGAGATTCAGTATTAGTAGATGGACGCTCGTCCTCAATTAAAAATTTGTTTTTTTTTTAGTTTCGCTTATGACATTACATTTTAGTCTGTGTTGAGATTTTTGACGCCCTCCTCCATCATAAGTGCAGGTCTTGACTCCGTCACGCTCTCGAGATTTTTTTTTTTTTTTGGTAAAATGTAAGTATATATTAATAAAAGGATATCATAGTACAAGAGTCATGTAGGATATTACAATATAGTCATGCTATGTAACCAATCCACATCATCTTGTTTCACCAAAGTTAAATCCCTACTCCTTATTCTTGCTCTAACCTCCTGCAGAATCAAAGAACTAAGCTTCTCGGGTCTGAGCACTTGCATATCCACCCTGCATCTATTCCTTTGCTGCCATAGCTGATAGACCAAACACACAAGCAAAGCATACAATACTCTTTTCTGGACTTGAGAACCAGGATGCTGCATACTCATTTCCATCATATCATGAGTAGCTAGAATTCCTCCCATCACCCACGCTCTCGAGATTATCCCTACATAGTTTAATTAAAAATGTATACATTTCGTTTGGAATTGAGGAATAGACGAATAGTTCAATAATTTTGAATAATAATTAGTAAACAATAAACAAACTCAATTTTACTTATTATGGATTTAATAGGAATAAGTATAGCAATTGTTAATGTTACTCCCTTCATCCCAGTCATTTATTTATCTATTCTATTTTAGAATGTCTTATTCATTTATTTATCTTTCTATTATGGAAATATTTTTCACGAGTAATAATTTGATTACTCACAAGCCTCTTTGTCTACTTGTCATCATTCAATAACTATATATCTACAAATGGTCTCCTCCACTCTTTTTGGTCTTTGTGTCAAAACATAAGATAAATAAATGAGGGGGACAAAGGTCCTGTTCTTTTGGACTGAAACGAATCTGAACTGAACTGAACTGAACTTATAGGATCTGAACTGAACTGAACTGAACTGAACTTATAGGATCTGAACTGAACTTATAGGATCTTATGAACCTTCATCATCTTGATAGATGTAATGATGAAGATATACTAAGAAACTTGAGAGAATGAATATGAGAGAAAGGGAGAGTATAGTAGAAAAGAGAGAATTGAATTTTGTATATTGAAAATATGTATCTTGTTACAATGAGAGGCTTCCTTTATATATAGGAAGATTATGTAGGTTTAGTCTAACAACTTCTAACCGACTTACAACACCTCTAACGACCTTGTAACAACTTTATTATAACTAACTAAGTTTCTAACAACCTTAGTTAGTTCATACCCCTCCTTCAAACTAGACTATATTGTCCTAGGTTGAGTCCAAGCTTGACAGAGAGAGAGTAATGCGCTGAAGCACCCAGGGGCTTAGTCATAATATCAGCTAACTGTTGAGAGCTTTTGACATGCTGTGTGAGAAGAAATCCATCTAGTTGCTTATCTCGAACAAAGTGACAGTCCACGTTGAGATGCTTTGTCCTCTCATGGAAAACCGGATTCCGTGCAATATGTTGTGCGGCAGTGCTGTCACAATGTAGGGGAATAGGAAGCTTGACTGGCACTCGCAACTCTTGCAGAATGTTCACCAACCAGACAAGTTCAGCAGTTGTGTAGGACATACTTCTGTATTCAGCTTCTGCTGAACTCTTACTCACTGTTTTCTGTTTCTTAGTCTTCCAACTAATGAGTGAACTTCCCAAAAATATACAGTTGCCACTGAGAGAACGACTAGAGAATGCACAAGTCGCCCAATCAGCATCAGTATAAGCTTTAACAGTAAGGGAGGATTGTGCAGAGTAGAACAGACCAGCATTGACAGTTTGCTTAAGGTATCTCAGAACATGATATGCAGCATTGAGATGAGTGTCCCTAGGCTGACTTAGAAACTGACTCAAGTGCTGGACACTGTAGGAGAGATCTGGCCTTGTCATGTTAAGATATAGCAGCTTACCAACTAAACTTCTATAAACTTCAGGTTCAGGGAGTAAGGTGCCTGCATCAGTGGACAGTTTAAGTCCTTTCTACATTGGAAAACTTGCAGTATTACAGTTCTCCATGCTTGTCTCTTTTAAAATGTCAAGGATGTACTTCCTTTGATTTAGGACAATACCCTTCTCATTTCTGGCAATCTCTAATCCCAAAAAATATCTGGCTGGACCAAGATCCTTAATGGTAAACTTAGAATGTAAGCTATCCTTTAATGCTTGTATTCCTTCAGAACTATTACCAGAAAGCAATACATCATCAACATAAACTAGTGCAATAACAAAACTACCAGTTATGGCATCATGCTTGGTAAATAGAGAATAATCATATTTTGATTGTGTAAACCCTAAACTGACCAAAAATTTACAAAGTTCCAGGTTCCATTGCCTGGAGGCCTGTTTAAGACCATATAATGACCTAACAAGCCTACAAACCATGCCTCTCTTAGCCTTATAACCTTGTGGGGGTTTCATATAAACCTCCTCTTCAATAAAACCATGTAAAAAGGCATTATTTAAATATAATTGGTGCAAAGGCCAATTCTGAATTGAGGCTACAGCTAACAATGTTCTAACAGTAGCAAATTTGGTAACTGAGGAGAAGGTGTGTTTATAGTCCTTCTGTAGATACCTCATTTCTGCACCTCTCGCAAACCACCCGGTGATGATTGGGCCGCATGTTTGGTACGCGGAACGATTTATGACAGTTCGTAAGTTTGTCGTCAAGTGATTGCTCAAATATTAATGTCTACCTCTTAGTTGTCATCTACGCGCCGATACAGTCGTTTTGGCAGTAATTAGAGTACATTTGGAGTCCGGGTCAAAAACCGTCTTCATTTCCTAAAATAGTCAAATCCCGACTCAAAGCAATGTGCTTGTCTACCTAAGGTTAGGATGTCATAAAATGTTGAGATTATATCTCATTTTGAGTCTCATGTCACTTCATTAGGCTAAACTTAAAGTTTACATTACAAAATGTGCATTTCATTTAGTTAAAATGACAACCCGACCTTTAGGCCCGTTTTACGAGGTCATAACGACTTTTTTGGGTCAGGCCTATTTCACAGAAAGTTCTAGATATCTTTCTTAGCTTTCCAACGCCACTGAAATCACCTTATTCCGAGTCTTGTAGAGAAAGTTATGCCTAAAATACAACAGGCTGACAAACGCGTTTTCTACGCGCAGAGGAACCTACCCGGGAAAGGACGCAGCAAGTGCTGCGCCTCTTCCAAGGGACGCAGCACCTGCTGCGCCTTTTCCCAGGGCTTTCTTTTTGTCCAAGTTTCCGTGTTTAACCTAAGTCGGTTGTTTCCGGATCTTTCCTTCCGTATCCAACTCTTACCATAATTCCTTCGTGTGATTAGTATAAATAGAGACCTTCGGTCTCACATATTTCTCACGCGAGTGTCCGCCCTTCTCTTCTCCCTTTGCATTCTAGACTTTTGTTCTTACTTTTTGGCGTCTACGTGCTTGAACATTCGACCACGTAAGCTCGGATCCTTCTGAGTACCAGCCTCGTTTGCATGACCGACCAATTTGACCAACTCCACAATCAATCAATTTAATTAATCTAATCGTTTTCCTCTTACGAGGGCACTTTCTTTACATTCGCGTCGAGCATCACTAATCGATAACTTAGTTCATCTCGTTTCGTCAACATGTAAGTCTGAGGGTGTATAATCTCTCTTTTATTTATTGTTATTTACTTTTTGTATCATTATTGTAAGGTTTATGTCGAAAATACTTCTTAAAACCGATTTGTAAACCCTTTGTTTAACCCCTTTTTACGGATTATCAGAAGGTGACCGTCGAGAAAGGACGCAGCAACTGCTGCGCCTCTTCGAAGGAGCGCAGTATCTGCTGCGCCTCTTCGTGAGGGCCGCCGCAGCCTCGCTTCCTTTCTTCTTCCTTCGTCCTCTTAATTAAAGAAGTACTTGTATTTGTTTCGTTTGTTTTCTTTAATTCTTTGATATAATAACATATAATTCCACATGTATATTATTCATCATCATTAGCACATAATTTATCATAAATTCGACTTAAATCCCAAGTAATCAATATTTGCGGGTATTTCGTCATTAAATTCAATCCGGGTTGTAGAAATTCAATTCATCAATATTGAGTTTAAAATTCATCATTGACATATTTGCATCTGTTATTTGTCATATCTATCATATATTCGTCATTAATCCGTTGTGTTTAACCTAATTAATTGATTTAGTTTGTTAACTTGTTAATAATTCTCATTCGTTCATGTAAATAATTCGTTTAATTCCGTCTCATCCGTGTTTTATTGTTTTATGACCCATCATTCATATGTAAATAACCTATTAATCACTTCCATCCGAGTAAATAATTTAATCAATCATTAAATTCACCAACGAGTATTAACAACACGCAATTAAAACTTCACACCTTGGTCAGAATGACGCAAAGAATCGCCGCGCTATTCAAAGGACGCAGCTCTGCTGCTTTATTCGGTTGAATTCTGTCCCCGAACTCCGTTTTTTGCCTTGACTTAGTTATTTAGCTTACGTATAATTAACTATTAATCGTATTATCGCCTTAATTCCTGTTCGTTAATTTATTAATTTATTCCTTTATTCGTTTTCTCAAATTATCCGTTTTAAAGGTATTCTCGACATAAATCGCCTATCCCATTGTAATTATCGTAATTTTCTTTATTGCAATTTTATTTATTGTATTTATCATTATTTCTTGTATCATTTGTATGTTTTCACATGTAATTGAGCATTAAATCCTACTTCGACATTAATTGCATGCTAATTAATTGTTCACCGACTTAGCCTAATTCTCACATGCTAGGATTAAAACTTGGATGTTGCATTGCATGCATATAATCGACGATATATCAAGTACGAATAACTACCCTAATCATTAGTAGAGGCCGCTATCGAGGCGGGCGGGATTAGGTGTTCGATCAAAAGAGCTTCCTAATACGTACCCCCACCCCTTACTCCAGATCTCCGTGAACACCCGTGTTCATTGGCATCCACGAGAGTCATTCTAGACATAGAATGCTAAGGGTAACGATTGCTTAGTGTTCACGTCACTACTTTGTGTCTTGACATGGCACGAGGTATTCGAACGGTTCCAATTTCCCATAAAAATTGGTGGCGACTCCAACAAAAATGCAAACGCTTGTTCTCTTCTCTCCCAAGCGCCCCGTGGCCCCCGTCTGTCCACGCTTGGCGACTCATAGGGATAATACACTTACGTGTAGCCAAGGGTGAAACTTGAACAAGGTTAGGGAATAGTTTGTACAAGACAATTGTCGGTTTTCATAACTCGGTCTTCCTAGATCGTTTCATTCGGCCTTCCTAGGCCCAACCAAACCCATTCGACCAATCGTCCCGTCTAAACGGTCCTAAATTCTTATTTGGGCCTAAGGATGGATAGCGATTGACGTCATCCATATCATGGTACTTACTCTTGTTTGTATCAAGGACTTTCACTACTTGAGGAAATGGACTAGGAATCGGCCTTACTCTTGTTTGGTACGAGCCTCTCCACAGACTTCGGGTTTGATTGTTCGGTATGGCAACCCACCGTTTAAACCAAAACCCTTTAAATGCACTCAGCATCCCGTTATAATGCATGTATGAATGCTTGTATCATATGTGATCACCATTTCTAAACAAAACCATGACGATTTTTGTAAAAATAAAAATCTCTTTCAAAATGTAAAGTTTTCGAAACAAGGCCCAATATCAGCGCAAAACCAGTCAAAACTCTGTCCATATGTCGAGTCAAACTTTGGGCCTAAAACCCATTTCAAAACCCGTAAAAATAAAATAAAAAAAAAACGTAAAAAAAAACAAAATAAAAGTCCAAAATAAAAAAAAACGAAAAAAAAAGGTCCAAAATAAAAACAAAAAAAAGTCCGAAAAAAGAAAAAAGAGAAAACTAAAATATTTTTCAAACCTTGTAAATGTAAATGTGTAAATTCAATTGGGCTAAGTTAGAGTCAAAGTTCAAACCGACTATGTCCTAGTCGGAACTCGGTCGGGACATAAACTCGTCTTCCTTTACATTTTGGGTCTTTTCAAATTCAAGTCAAGTCCTAAGGCGTCACGCCGTCATTTTGGACCCCCTACCCCAATTCAGTTAGGATCTAAACATTTCCGACACCTCGAGTCACACGTTCCGAGGCTCAACACATGTGTCTCAATGGGTCTCATATTTGAGTCTAAACTACAACAGTCTTCTTAACGCCTATAAGCAAACCTCAAGTGAAGAATCAACACGTGTCATCAATCCCGTCAATAAGGTCAATCATATAAGGGTCACTCCGTCAAAGTCAACACTCGAGTCTAAATTAAAGCCAAACACCGTGAATTCAAACACGAGAAGTCGCTCATGACATTTCATGAATTCACAAGTCAAGTCTAGATTTGTCATCTTATCCCTTCCTTTGTTGGTTGCCTTAGTATGCGTGATCCCATGTCGAATCGAGTTGTAATGCGCGTCATTTCTGTCGAGTAGGAATCCAGCAAGTTCCGTCAGTCAGCAAGGTCACGAAGCAGTTCAAGCCACAATCACCGTGTCTCTCCAAGACGTTTATGCCATGGTCCTACGAGTTCAAGCTATGGTGGAAAATTTGAGCATTCGCGTCCTCACCCTTGAAAATGGGATGGTGGAAAAGAACACGCTACCTAGAGGAACTTCTAGCCTAGGCCGTCCAAAGCCTACCTCTTTCAATAACCATCGTTCTAGAAAGCCGAAAACAGCCGAAAGGAAACCTGGGAGGCATCAAAGGGTGCTAACCGATTTAGGCATGTCTTATGCCGATGCTTTGAAGAGACTTTCTGCCCAAGGCAAGCTACATCCTATAGGACCGACTCCGGATCCACCTTTAGAGAAACAGGTGAACCTCTGGAAGGGCAACAAATACTGCTTATATCACCAAGGTAGAGGCCATGATGTTGAAGAGTGTTTTCTCTTGAAACACACCATCGAAGATATGATCGAAGAGGGCAAGCTTCCTAAGCCACCTTCCGCCAAGAAATCCAAGAAAATCGTCCCTCTTGGGTCTAATATCAATAAACATGATGAATAATCATTCCTGGATTGTTATCATCTCCTCAATCATCATGATGACGAAGAGATCAATGTCCTCGAAGACGAAGATATCCAAAGTGGAATGCTCATGCTTTCCAGGGCCTTTGACAATAAATTTTCCAAAATAGAAGGAGCCATTGATACTCTAAACTCTCGGCTTTCCAACATGGAAGAACAGATTGCTGAAATGGGTAAGAAGCTTGATGTCCAACCTCTTAAGATGAAAAATATCCAGATAAACCCTCAATTTGACAGTCTTAAGGAGAAAGTAACTAGTGAACGATCTATTCCTAACAACCCTCCAAGGTCATTTACAAAGGCTTCCGAAAATAAAGGCACGCCTCCTAGGAAATTTACCAACATTGGTATTAGATACGCCGATGCCTTTCAGAGACTCATGGAACAACGAATGTTGAAGCCTATAGGACCTACGCCCAACCGTAAAATAAATCCAAGTTCTGGGATAAGAATGCCTACTGCAAATACCATAGAGGCAAAGGGCATGATACAGAGAAATGTTACAAATTAAAACATGTCATTCGGGATATGATCGAAAGTGGGAGGTTGTCCTCTCAACTTTTAACTCACATGGCAAGTTAGGCAATCCTCATGGATATACCACTTATCAAGAAACTTTTCTTGACTATTACCCTTTCAATGTTCCCAATGACGAAGATGAGGTGCTCAAATGGGTGAATGCTCAAAGTCGATACAAGCCCGATTCTTTGGAAGGGAAAATGCTCAAGCATGGGCCGATGACTACGAGTCTAGGTCTAAGATCGCGTCAAAGTCCGAGTCCGAGTCCGAGTCTTAGGCTTTCTATCTCATATTTGTTCTAATATCTTTCTTCGTGTCCATTTCCATTTCTAGTGACAACCTGAGGGCTGTCCCACGAGTCACGCGTCTTCTCGAGTCTATGTTAAATACATTCATTATTCATTTCAATAAAAGTACAATTTTCACTCCACATATTCTATCCTATCTCCTCCTTCCCCATTTCCCCGTGACAACAAGAATTGATTTGAGACATTTTAAAATGAACAACACATGTCAGTTGACGTGAGTGCACTTAAATGATGTTCCATTCCAAGTTGTAGAGGACCTGAAACTCCGTGTTCTTTCTTTACCTATTCCATGTCTGGCAATAGAAACCACAATATAACCCCATTTTAGGACGAGCCTATCTCAAGAAATTATATGACGAATCCAGACCATCTCCCTTGTTAACAATCCATGACGGAAGGCAAGCCCATTCCCCACAATAAACAACCCCCGTGTTACTAAAAAAAAAACAACCCATTTCACACTAAAGGTTCTAGTCTGACCCATATCCATGGTAACAAGAAAATCCAAGACAATACGAGCCATGATCAAAGACAAAGGCTCAATCAAGAAAAATGACCAAGATCAATATCCAAGACAAAAGAGTCAAAAGAAGAAGGCTCAATCAATCAGCCTATGTCGATATCCAAAGTCAAAGTTATCTTCAAAAACCCGACCCAAGAATCTGAGTCTAAATCAAGAACAAGCCTGAAATCAAATGCTATACAGGATAATGCTGAAGTCTAAAAAGAATCAAGACACCAATAAAGATGGTCATCTAGCACCCTCACTTAGCCTTTCACACACTACACACCCTAAGTCCTTCTCGAGACCGTTACAGGGAGATAGTTAGGAATTTTGAGAATCCTCTCAAGCTTGTCAAGTATACCCATCCTTTAGGGCCAAGACATGGAAACCTGATCCCACGTCATTTCAACCTACCTTTATGTGCTCAGGCTACATCAAGCCAAGAGACCCCATTTCCAAGCCACATTACAAGCCATAACCCCATAAAGCCTTAAACTCCACAAACTCAAGCTCCAGAGATTTGTTTCATCAAAGCCTCTTATTACCGAGCTCCACATTCCAAATATCCAATCCAGTTTCACCTTGACCCGTACACGGAGTCTTTAATACTTTGCTACCCAGAACGGGACATACCCATATCATCCTTAGGATCCACCTTTTAGGTGCGCTCACGCGACAAGGAAATTTTTACAAACTTAATTATACCTCTTTGGTCTATGATCAGAGGGAGTTATCTCAAATCGATTCTTCGAGTCACCAAAGGAATATTACCCTTGTGACCCCTGCACTTTAAGGTCCTGACAACTTAGCTTAGGCACACACTTGAACTACGAGCATGGTTTGATTTCACCTCTTCAGGTGGATACGTAGGCAGTCCTTTCTTACACAAGAAGGATACAACCACAACACCCAAACAAAATTAACCAAACCTCAGAACTACGATCTGGTTTGATTTCACTTCACGTAGGCAGTCCTCAAGGACACAACCATCCCCACTTCTCAATTATCAACCACCCCAACCATAACCTTTCAACCTTCCAGCCTCAATTAACATCCCTTCCACAACCAACACCTCTATACTGGGGGCTCCTTATCGTCGCCCAGTCTCCTTTTTACCAAATTCTAGAGTCATCTTCTCGTCCTGGGGGCTTCTCTTCCAAGATGCCACCCTTCCTTTATTCCTCTCTCATTTGAGTCTAGCTAGTACTCGGTCCGGACAATGACAAAGGTCCTAGATCAATTCTCCAAGTCATTGTGCCTCAAGAGGGATCTCTTTTACAGCAAGCGGCAGCAAAAGAAGTCCTAGTAGACAGCTGCTCCACGGCTCATGCCCTGCATTTATATGCCTTCATCATTCTCGCAATTCTTCTACCTTTGGAACTGATACGCGTTGTCACCCACACTTGGCAAGGGGTTGCGCATACTTAAACAAAGTCTGTCAAAGTTATCCCTGTGTCATGTCAAACCGAAGTTAGTGTCGCGTTAGTCCAAGCTAGGTCTATATTTTGCGTCCGTATAAGGTCTGTGTCATGTCAAGTCCTATGTCTAAAGCCCATATGCATAACGCATTACAAACGACAAATTTCTTTAAACAAGTTTTAAACAACTTTTATAAAGAAACAATTTTTGTGTTTCCTCATTCGAGGTCCATGTGATAAATTCTTACGTGCATACATTAGATTGCATTTTTGTGTGGCTACTAACCATGCAGGTAAGTATCAGAAGCAGTACTTTATCAAGACCTCGCTTGCCACAACGAGCAGATATTCCTTCACAGGTGTTTCGACACGCCTTCTTTATGTTCCCCAACGAGAGTAAGCGGATAGACTTTCCCTCTCAAGACATGGAGATTAACATCTACCTAAGCAGATTTCTCCTCAGCAGTTCCCGCCTGTGTCCTGCCGCTTCCAATATTTCTTTAACATCTACCTAAGCAGATTTCTCCTCAGCAGTTCCCGCATGTGTCCTGCCGCTTCCAATATTTCTTTAACATCTACCCAAGCAGATTTCTCCTCAGCAGTTCCCGCCTGTGTCCTGCCACTTCCAATGTTTCTTGAAGACTACCCAAGCAGTTTTCTCCTCAGCTTCCACTTTGTGTCCTGCCACTTCCAATGTTTCTTGAAGACTACGCGAGCAGATTTCTCCTCAGCAGTTCCCGCCTGTGTCCTGCTACTCACAATATTTCTTGTTTCCCCTCGGAGTGCGATAAAGATGTCGTTCTCCAGAAGTTCCCAAGCCTCTTTCCTTAGGTTCGTAAACCCAAAGTTAGGATTCTTACCCGTAGATTCTTAGATCCCAAAATGGCTTCCTTTAGGTTCATAAGCCTTTAAGCTCCCACACCAACATCCTTAGGTTCATAAACCCATAAATCCTTTTGGAGTTCTCATACCTCAGAAAGCTTAAATGCACGCGTTTAAAACAAGAATTAGTAACCTAGAAGTTCCTAAATTTAACCCTAGGATCCCAAATCCTCTTAGGTTCACAAGCCTTTAAGTTCCCATACCAACCGTCCTTTTAGGTTCGTACACCCAGGTTCACACACCTAGCTCCTTAGGTTCCCAAACTCCCTAGAGATCATACACTTCTACCCTTACGATCATATTCCTTTAAGATCACCTTTTCCCTTTAGGATCATATTCCTTTAAGATCACCTTTTCCCTTTAGGATCATATTCCTTTAAGATCACCTATTCCCTTTAGGATCATATTCCTTTAAGATCACCTTTTCCCTTTAGGATCATATTCCTTTAAGATCACCTTTTCCCTTTAGGATCACATCCTTTAGGATCACCTTTCCTTAGAATTCCTACACCCAAACCTTGGTTACCCCTCAGGTTGAGATTATATTTGGCCTCCTTCCCGTCGATGATTTCCTTTAGGGCCCCACACCCTAGCACCAATCCTTACATAACTTTTAGGTCTTACCCTTAGCTCCTATGCTTACCCTTAGCTCCTACGCTTAACCTTAGCTCCTATGCACCTCCAGAAGCATCTCGAGAAAGAAGTCTCAGGTATGGTCTCTTCTTATGGCTGGCGAGCCTCCTCACGTAGTCTAATGGACTTTAAACGACCCTCCCCGATAGTCGACAGACTCTAAAATGTTCCCGACGACAGGTCCTTGGTTCAGACCCCTTGAATCGCCTCGCATCGCCATAGTCGTCAGGTTGTAATCTTCGATTGACCTGATGGCTATACTTTGACTTTCGCCTTGTCCAAGCCTCAGTCAAAGTGGGGGCTCTGTAGATACCTCATTTTTGCACCTCTCGCAAACCACTCGGTGATGATTGGGCCGCATGTTTGGTACGCGGAACGATTTGTGACAGTTCGTAAGTTTGTCGTCAAGTGATTGCTCAAATATTAATGTCTACCTCTTAGTTGTCATCTACGCGCCGATACGGTCGTTTTGGCAGTAATTAGAGTACATTTGGAGTCCGGGTCAAAAACCGTCTTCATTTCCTAAAATAGTCAAATCCCGAGTCAAAGCAATGTGCTTGTCTACCTAAGGTTAGGATGTCATAAAATGTTAAGATTATATCTCATTTTGAGTCTCATGTCACTTCATTAGGCTAAACTTAAAGTTTACATTACAAAATGTGCATTTCATTTAGTTAAAATGACAAACCGACCTTTAGACCCGTTTTACGAGGTCATAACGACTTTTTTGGGTCAGGCCTATTTCACAGAACGTTCTAGATCTCTTTCTTAGCTTTCCAACGCCACTGAAATCACCTTATTCCGAGTCTTTTAGAGAAAGTTATGCCTAAAATACAACAGGCTGTCAAACGCGTTTTCTACGCGCAGAGGAACCTACCCGGGAAAGGACGCAGCAAGTGCTGCGCCTCTTCGAAGGGACGCAGCACCTGCTACGCCTTTTCCCAGGGCTTTCTTTTTGTCCAAGTTTCCGTGTTTAACCTAAGTCGGTTGTTTCCGGATCTTTCCTTCCGTATCCAACTCTTACCATAATTCCTTCGTGTGATTAGTATAAATAGAGACCTTCGGTCTCACATATTTCTCACGCGAGTGTCCGCCCTTCTCTTCTCCCTTTGCATTCTAGACTTTTGTTCTTACTTTTTGGCGTCTACGTGCTTGAACATTCGACCACGTAAGCTCGGATCCTTCTGAGTACCAGCCTCGTTTGCATGACCGACCAATTTGACCAACTCCACAATCAATCAATTTAATTAATCTAATCGTTTTCCTCTTACGAGGGCACTTTCTTTACATTCGCGTCGAGCATCACTAATCGATAACTTAGTTCATCTCGTTTCGTCAACATGTAAGTCTGAGGGTGTATAATCTCTCTTTTATTTATTGTTATTTACTTTTTGTATCATTATTGTAAGGTTTATGTCGAAAATACTTCTTAAAACCGATTTGTAAACCCTTTGTTTAACCCCTTTTTACGGATTATCAGAAGGTGACCGTCGAGAAAGGACGCAGCAACTGCTGCGCCTCTTCGAAGGAGCGCAGTATCTGATGCGCCTCTTCGTGAGGGCCGCCGCAGCCTCGCTTCCTTTCTTCTTCCTTCGTCCTCTCGTAATTAAATCAAGTACTTGTATTTGTTTCGTTTGTTTTCTTTAATTCTTTGATATAATAACATATAATTCCACATGTATATTATTCATCATCATTAGCACATAAATTATCATAAATTCGACTTAAATCCCAAGTAATCAATATTTGCGGGTATTTCGTCATTAAATTCAATCCGGGTTGTAGAAATTCAATTCATCAATATTGAGTTTCTGGAATTCATCATTGACATATTTGCATCTGTTATTTGTCATATCTATCATATATTCGTCATTAATCCGTTGTGTTTAACCTAATTAATTGATTTAGTTTGTTAACTTGTTAATAATTCTCATTCGTTCATGTAAATAATTCGTTTAATTCCGTCTCATCCGTGTTTTATTGTTTTATGACCCATCATTCATATGTAAATAACCTATTAATCACTTCCATCCGAGTAAATAATTTAATCAATCATTAAATTCACCAACGAGTATTAACAACACGCAATTAAACTTCACACGAATTCGGAGTCGAAACAGACGCGAAAGAATCGCTGCGCCTATCCCAAAGGACGCAGCTCTGCTGCGCCTGTTCCGGGTTGAATTCTGTCCCTGAACTCCGTTTTTGCCTTGACTTAGTTATTTAGCTTACGTATAATTAACTATTAATCGTATTATTGCCTTAATTCCTGTTCGTTAATTTATTAATTTATTCCTTTATTCGTTTTCTCAAATTATCCGTTTTAAAGGTATTCTCGACATAAATCGCCTATCCCATTGTAATTATCGTAATTTTCTTTATTGCAATTTTATTTATTGTATTTATCATTATTTCTTGTATCATTTGTATGTTTTCACATGTAATTTAGCATTAAATCCTACTTCGACATTAATTGCATGCTAATTAATTGTTCACCGACTTAGCCTAATTCTCACATGCTAGGATTAAAACTTGGATGTTGCATTGCATGCATATAATCGACGATATATCAAGTACGAATAACTTCCCTAATCATTAGTAGAGGCCGCTATCGAAGCGGGCGGGATTAGGTGTTCGATCAAAAGAGCTTCCTAATACGTACCCTCACCCCTTACTCCAGATCTCCGTGAACACCCGTGTTCATTGACATCCACGAGAGTCATTCTAGACATAGAATGCTAAGGGTAACGATTGCTTAGTGTTCACGTCACTACTTTGTGTCTTGACATGGCACGAGGTATTCGAACGGTTCCAATTTCCCATAAAAATTGGTGGCGACTCCAACAAAAATGCAAACGCTTGTTCTCTTCTCTCCCAAGCGCCCCCGTGGGCCCCCGCTGTCCACAGTTTGGCGACTCCGCTAGGGATAATACACTTACGTGTAGCCAAGGGTGAAACTTGAACAAGGTTAGGGAATAGTTTGTACAAGACAATTGTCGGTTTTCATAACTCGGTCTTCCTAGATCGTTTCATTCGGCCTTCCTAGGCCCAACCCAACCCATTCGACCAATCGTCCCGTTTAAACGGTCCTAAATTCTTATTTGGGCCTAAGGATGGATAGCGATTGACGTCATCCATACCATGGTACTTACTCTTGTTTGTATCAAGGACTTTCACTACTTGAGGAAATGGACTAGGAATCGGCCTAACTCTTGTTTGGTACGAGCCTCTCCACAGACTTCGAGTTTGATTGTTCGGTATGGCAACCCACCGTTTAAACCAAAACCCTTTAAATGCACTCAGCATCCCGTTATAATGCATGTATGAATGCTTGTATCATATGTGATCACCATTTCTAAACAAAACCATGACGATTTTTGTAAAAATAAAAATCTCTTTCAAAATGTAAAGTTTTCGAAACAAGGCCCAATATCAGCGCAAAACCAGTCAAAACTCTGTCCATATGTCGAGTCAAACTTTGGGCCTAAAATCCATTTCAAAACCCGTAAAAATAAAATAAAAAAAACGTAAAAAAAAAACAAAATAAAAGTCCAAAATAAAAAAAACGAAAAAAAAAGGTCCAAAATAAAAACAAAAAAAAGTCCGAAAAAAGAAAAAAGAGAAAACTAAAATATTTTTCAAACCTTGTAAATGTAAATGTGTAAATTCAATTGGGCTAAGTTAGAGTCAAAGTTCAAACCGACTATGTCCTAGTCGGAATTCGGTCGGGACATAAACTCGTCTTCCTTTACATTTTGGGTCTTTTCAAATTCAAGTCAAGTCCTAAGGCGTCACGCCGTCATTTTGGACCCCGTACCCCAATTCAGTTAGGATCTAAACATTTCCGACACCTCGAGTCACACGTTCCGAGGCTCAACACATGAGTCTCAATGGGCCTCATATTTGAGTCTAAACTACAACAGTCTTCTTAACGCCTATAAGCAAACCTCAAGTCAAGAATCAACACGTGTCATCAATCCCGTCAATAAGGTCAATCATATAAGGGTCACTCCGTCAAAGTCAACACTCGAGTCAAAATTAAAGCCAAGCACCGTGAATTCAAACACGAGAAGTCGCTCATGACATTTCATGAATTCACAAGTCAAGTCTAGATTTGTCATCTTATCCCTTCCTTTGTTGGTTGCCTTAGTATGCGTGATCCCATGTCGAATCGAGTTGTAATGCGCGTCATTTCTGTCGAGTAGGAATCCAGCAAGTTCCGTCAGTCAGCAAGGTCACGAAGCAGTTCAAGCCACAATCACCGTGTCTCTCCAAGACGTTTATGCCATGGTCCTACGAGTTCAAGCTATGGTGGAAAATTTGAGCATTCGCGTCCTCACCCTTGAAAATGGGATGGTGGAAAAGAACACGCCACCTAGAGAAACTTCTAGCCTAGGTCGTCCAAAGCCTACCTCTTGCAATAACCATCGTCCTAGAAAGCCGAAAACAGCCGAAAGGAAACCTGGGAGGCATCAAAGGGTGCTAACCGATTTAGGCATGTCTTATGCCGATGCTTTGAAGAGACTTTCTGCCCAAGGCAAGCTACATCCTATAGGACCGACTCCGGATCCACCTTTAGAGAAACAGGTGAACCTCTGGAAGGGCAACAAATACTGCTTATATCACCAAGGTAGAGGCCATGATGTTGAAGAGTGTTTTCTCTTGAAACACACCATCGAAGATATGATCGAAGAGGGCAAGCTTCCTAAGCCACCTTCCGCCAAGAAATCCAAGAAAATCGTCCCTCTTGGGTCTAATATCAATAAACATGATGAATAATCATTCCTGGATTGTTATCATCTCCTCAATCATCATGATGACGAAGAGATCAATGTCCTCGAAGACGAAGATATCCAAAGTGGAATGCTCATGCTTTCCAGGGCCTTTGACAATAAATTTTCCAAAATAGAAGGAGCCATTGATACTCTAAACTCTCGGCTTTCCAACATGGAAGAACAGATTGCTGAAATGGGTAAGAAGCTTGATGTCCAACCTCTTAAGATGAAAAATATCCAGATAAACCCTCAATTTGACAGTCTTAAGGAGAAAGTAACTAGTGAACGATCTATTCCTAACAACCCTCCAAGGTCATTTACAAAGGCTTCCGAAAATAAAGGCACACCTCCTAGGAAATTTACCAACATTGGTATTAGATACGCCGATGCCTTTCAGAGACTCATGGAACAACGAATGTTGAAGCCTATAGGACCTACGCCCGAACCAGAAAATAAATCCAAGTTCTGGGATAAGAATGCCTACTGCAAATACCATAGAGGCAAAGGGCATGATACAGAGAAATGTTACAAATTAAAACATGTCATTCAGGATATGATCGAAAGTGAGAGGTTGTCCCTCTCAACTTTTAACTCACATGGCAGGTTAGGCAATCCTCATGGATATACCACTTATCAAGAAACTTTTCTTGACTATTACCCTTTCAATGTTCCCAATGACGAAGATGAGGTGCTCAAATGGGTGAATGCTCAAAGTCAGATACCGAAGCCAGTTGCTGGAAGGGAAAATGCTCAAGCATGGGCCGATGACTACGAGTCTAGGTCTAAGATCGCGTCAAAGTCCGAGTCCGAGTCCGAGTCTTAGGCTTTCTATCTCATATTTGTTCTAATATCTTTCTTCGTGTCCATTTCCATTTCTAGTGACAACCTGAGGGCTGTCCCACGAGTCACCTGTCTTCTCGAGTCTATGTTAAATACATTCATTATTCATTTCAATAAAAGTACAATTTTCACTCCACATATTCTATCCTATCTCCTCCTTCCCCATTTCCTGTGACAACAAGAATTGATTTGAGACATTTTAAAATGAACAACACATGTCAGTTGACGTGAGTGCACTTAAATGATGTTCCATTCCAAGTTGTAGAGGACCTGAAACTCCGTGTTCTTTCTTTACCTATTCCATGTCTGGCAATAGAAACCACAATATAACCCCATTTTAGGACGAGCCTATCTCAAGAAATTATATGACGAATCCAGACCATCTCCCTTGTTAACAATCCATGACGGAAGGCAAGCCCATTCCCCACAATAAACAACCCCCGTGTTACTAAAAAAAAAACAACCCATTTCACACTAAAGGTTCTAGTCTGACCCATATCCATGGTAACAAGAAAATCCAAGACAATACGAGCCATGATCAAAGACAAAGGCTCAATCAAGAAAAATGACCAAGATCAATATCCAAGACAAAAGAGTCAAAAGAAGAAGGCTCAATCAATCAGCCTATGTCGATATCCAAAGTCAAAGTTATCTTCAAAAACCCGACCCAAGAATCTGAGTCTAAATCAAGAACAAGCCTGAAATCAAATGCTATACAGGATAATGTCAAGTCTAAAAAGAATCAAGACACCAATAAAGATGGTCATCTAGCACCCTCACTTAGCCTTTCACACACTACACACCCTAAGTCCTTCTCGAGACCGTTACAGGGAGATAGTTAGGAATTTTGAGAATCCTCTCAAGCTTGTCAAGTATACCCATCCTTTAGGGCCAAGACATGGAAACCTGATCCCACGTCATTTCAACCTACCTTTATGTGCTCAGGCTACATCAAGCCAAGAGACCCCATTTCCAAGCCACATTACAAGCCATAACCCCATAAAGCCTTAAACTCCACAAACTCAAGCTCCAGAGATTTGTTTCATCAAAGCCTCTTATTACCGAGCTCCACATTCCAAATATCCAATCCAGTTTCACCTTGACCCGTACACGAGTCTTTAATACTTTGCTACCCGTAACGGACATACCCATATCATCCTTAGGGTCCACCTTTTAGGTGCGCTCACGCGACAAGGAAATTTTTACAAACTTAATTATACCTCTTTGGTCTATGATCAGAGGGAGTTATCTCAAATCGATTCTTCGAGTCACCAAAGGAATATTACCCTTGTGACCCCTGCACTTTAAGGTCCTGACAACTTAGCTTAGGCACACACTTGAACTACGAGCATGGTTTGATTTCACCTCTTCAGGTGGATACGTAGGCAGTCCTTTCTTACACAAGAAGGATACAACCACAACACCCAAACAAAATTATCCAAATCTCAGAACTACGATCTGGTTTGATTTCACTTCACGTAGGCAGTCCTCAAGGACACAACCATCCCCACTTCTCAATTATCAACCACCCCAACCATAACCTTTCAACCTTCCAGCCTCAATTAACATCCCTTCCATAACCAACACCTCTATACTGGGGGGCTCCTTATCGTCGCCCAGTCTCCTTTTTACCAAATTCTAGAGTCATCTTCTCGTCCTGGGGGCTTCTCTTCCAAGATGCCACCCTTCCTTTATTCCTCTCTCATTTGAGTCTAGCTAGTACTCGGTCCGGACAATGACAAAGGTCCTAGATCAATTCTCCAAGTCATTGTGCCTCAAGAGGGATATCTTTTACAAAGAAGCGGCAAAAAAGAAGTCCTAGTAGACAGCTGCTCCACGGCTCATGCCCTGCATTTATATGCCTTCATCATTCTCGCAATTCTTCTACCTTTGGAACTGATACGCGTTGTCACCCACACTTGGCAAGGGGTTGCGCATACTTAAACAAAGTCTGTCAAAGTTATCCCTGTGTCATGTCAAACCGAAGTTAGTGTCGCGTTAGTCCAAGCTAGGTCTATATTTTGCGTCCGTATAAGGTCTGTGTCATGTCAAGTCCTATGTCTAAAGCCCATATGCATAACGCATTACAAACGACAAATTTCTTTAAACAAGTTTTAAACAACTTTTATAAAGAAACAATTTTTGTGTTTCCTCATTCGAGGTCCATGTGATAAATTCTTACGTGCATACATTAGATTGCATTCTTGTGTGGCTACTAACCATGCAGGTAAGTATCAGAAGCAGTACTTTATCAAGACCTCGCTTGCCACAACGAGCAGATATTCCTTCACAGGTGTTTCGACACGCCTTCTTTATGTTCCCCAACGAGAGTAAGCGGATAGACTTTCCCTCTCAAGACATGGAGATTAACATCTACCTAAGCAGATTTCTCCTCAGCAGTTCCCGCTTGTGTCCTGCCGCTTCCAATATTTCTTTAACATCTACCTAAGCAGATTTCTCCTCAGCAGTTCCCGCCTGTGTCCTGCCGCTTCCAATATTTCTTTAACATCTACCCAAGCAGATTTCTCCTCAGCAGTTCCCGCCTGTGTCCTGCCACTTCCAATGTTTCTTGAAGACTACCCAAGCAGTTTTCTCCTCAGCAGTTCCCGCCTGTGTCCTGCCACTTCCAATGTTTCTTGAAGACTACGCGAGCAGATTTCTCCTCAGCAGTTCCCGCCTGTGTCCTGCTACTCACAATATTTCTTGTTTCCCCTCGGAGTGCGATAAAGATGTCGTTCTCCAGAAGTTCCCAAGCCTCTTTCCTTAGGTTCGTAAACCCAAAGTTAGGATTCTTACCCGTAGATTCTTAGATCCCAAAATGGCTTCCTTTAGGTTCATAAGCCTTTAAGCTCCCACACCAACATCCTTAGGTTCATAAACCCATAAATCCTTTTGGAGTTCTCATACCTCAGAAAGCTTAAATGCACGCGTTTAAAACAAGAATTAGTAACCTAGAAGTTCCTAAATTTAACCCTAGGATCCCAAATCCTCTTAGGTTCACAAGCCTTTAAGTTCCCATACCAACCGTCCTTTTAGGTTCGTACACCCAGGTTCACACACCTAGCTCCTTAGGTTCCCAAACTCCCTAGAGATCATACACTTCTACCCTTACGATCATATTCCTTTAAGATCACCTTTTCCCTTTAGGATCATATTCCTTTAAGATCACATTTTCCTTTTAGGATCATATTCCTTTAAGATCACCTCTTCGCTTTAGGATCATATTCCTTTAAGATCACCTCCTTCCCGTCGATGCTTTCCTTTAGGGCCCCACACCCTAGCACCAATCCTTACATAACTTTTAGGTCTTACCCTTAGCTCCTATGCTTACCCTTAGCTCCTACGCTTAACCTTAGCTCCTATGCACCTCCAGAAGCATCTCGAGAAAGAAGTCTCAGGTATGGTCTCTTCTTATGGCTGGCGAGCCTCCTCACGTAGTCTAATGGACTTTAAACGACCCTCCCCGATAGTCGACAGACTCTAAAATGTTCCCGACGACAGGTCCTTGGTTCAGACCCCTTGAATCGCCTCGCATCGCCATAGTCGTCAGGTTGTAATCTTCGATTGACCTGATGGCTATACTTTGACTTTCGCCTTGTCCAAGCCTCAGTCAAAGTGGGGGCTCTGTAGATACCTCATTTTTGCACCTCTCGCAAACCACTCGGTGATGATTGGGCCGCATGTTTGGTACGCGGAACGATTTGTGACAGTTCGTAAGTTTGTCGTCAAGTGATTGCTCAAATATTAATGTCTACCTCTTAGTTGTCATCTACGCGCCGATACGGTCGTTTTGGCAGTAATTAGAGTACATTTGGAGTCCGGGTCAAAAACCGTCTTCATTTCCTAAAATAGTCAAATCCCGAGTCAAAGCAATGTGCTTGTCTACCTAAGGTTAGGATGTCATAAAATGTTGAGATTATATCTCATTTTGAGTCTCATGTCACTTCATTAGGCTAAACTTAAAGTTTACATTACAAAATGTGCATTTCATTTAGTTAAAATGACAACCCGACCTTTAGGCCCGTTTTACGAGGTCATAACGACTTTTTTGGGTCAGGCCTATTTCACAGAAAGTTCTAGATATCTTTCTTAGCTTTCCAACGCCACTGAAATCACCTTATTCCGAGTCTTGTAGAGAAAGTTATGCCTAAAATACAACAGGCTGTCAAACGCGTTTTCTACGCGCAGAGGAACCTACCGGAAAGGACGCGACAAGTCTTTGCGCCTCTTCCAAGGACGCAAAGACTGCTACGCCTTTTCCCAGGGCTTTCTTTTTGTCCAAGTTTCCGTGTTTAACCTAAGTCGGTTGTTTCCGGATCTTTCCTTCCGTATCCAACTCTTACCATAATTTCTTCGTGTGATTAGTATAAATAGAGACCTTCGGTCTCACATATTTCTCACGCGAGTGTCCGCCCTTCTCTTCTCCCTTTGCATTCTAGACTTTTGTTCTTACTTTTTGGCGTCTACGTGCTTGAACATTCGACCACGTAAGCTCGGATCCTTCTGAGTACCAGCCTCGTTTGCATGACCGACCAATTTGACCAACTCCACAATCAATCAATTTAATTAATCTAATCGTTTTCCTCTTACGAGGGCACTTTCTTTACATTCGCGTCGAGCATCACTAATCGATAACTTAGTTCATCTCGTTTCGTCAACATGTAAGTCTGAGGGTGTATAATCTCTCTTTTATTTATTGTTATTTACTTTTTGTATCATTATTGTAAGGTTTATGTCGAAAATACTTCTTAAAACCGATTTGTAAACCCTTTGTTTAACCCCTTTTTACGGATTATCAGAAGGTGACCGTCGAGAAAGGACGCAGCAACTGCTGCGCCTCTTCGAAGGAGCGCAGTATCTGATGCGCCTCTTCGTGAGGCTGCCGCAGTTCCTGCTTCCTTTCTTCTTCCTTCGTCCTCTGTAATTCGTCAAGTACTTGTATTTGTTTCGTTTGTTTTCTTTAATTCTTTGATATAATAACATATAATTCCACATGTATATTATTCATCATCATTAGCACATAATTTATCATAAATTCGACTTAAATCCCAAGTAATCAATATTTGCGGGTATTTCGTCATTAAATTCAATCCGGGTTGTAGAAATTCAATTCATCAATATTGAGTTTCTGGAATTCATCATTGACATATTTGCATCTGTTATTTGTCATATCTATCATATATTCGTCATTAATCCGTTGTGTTTAACCTAATTAATTGATTTAGTTTGTTAACTTGTTAATAATTCTCATTCGTTCATGTAAATAATTCGTTTAATTCCGTCTCATCCGTGTTTTATTGTTTTATGACCCATCATTCATATGTAAATAACCTATTAATTACTTCCATCCGAGTAAATAATTTAATCAATCATTAAATTCACCAACGAGTATTAACAACACGCAATTCCGGTTTCACGGCGATTCGGTCAGAACAGACGCAAAGAATCGCTGCGCCTATTCCAAAGGACGCAGCTCTGCTGCTCCTGTTCCGGGTTGAATTCTGTCCCTGAACTCCGTTTTTGCCTTGACTTAGTTATTTAGCTTACGTATAATTAACTATTAATCGTATTATCGCCTTAATTCTTGTTCGTTAATTTATTAATTTATTCCTTTATTCGTTTTCTCAAATTATCCGTTTTAAAGATATTCTCGACATAAATCGCCTATCCCATTGTAATTATCGTAATTTTCTTTATTGCAATTTTCTTTATTGTATTTATCATTATTTCTTGTATCATTTGTATGTTTTCACATGTAATTGAGCATTAAATCCTACTTCGACATTAATTGCATGCTAATTAATTGTTCACCGACTTAGCCTAATTCTCACATGCTAGGATTAAAACTTGGATGTTGCATTGCATGCATATAATCGACGATATATCAAGTACGAATAACTTCCCTAATCATTAGTAGAGGCCGCTATCGAGGCGGGTGGGATTAGGTGTTCGATCAAAAGAGCTTCCTAATACGTACCCTCACCCCTTACTCCAGATCTCTGTGAACACCCGTGTTCATTGGCATCCACGAGAGTCATTCTAGACATAGAATGCTAAGGGTAACGATTGCTTAGTGTTCATGTCACTACTTTGTGTCTTGACATGGCACGAAGTATTCGAACGGTTCCAATTTCCCATAAAAATTTGTGGCGACTCCAACAAAAATGCAAACGCTTGTTTTCTTCTCTCCCAAGCGCCCCCGTGGGCCCCCTCTGTCCACACCTTCCCTTCTACCTGGTTATATCCTTTAGCTACTAACCTAGCCTTGAACCTCTCAACAGTGCCATCTGATTTATATTTGATCTTGTAAACCCATTTACTACCTATAGCTTGCTTATTAGGTGGTAAAGCAGTGAGTTCCCAAGTTTGATTATCCTCAAGAGCTTTTAATTCCTGATCCATGGCCTTAACCCATCTAGGATCAGCAGATGCTTCTTTAAATGAATTTGGCTCAGTCTCTGTCAAGACATTACATAAAGATCTGACATATTCCTTATCAAATCCACTTATGTTATCTAAAACCTGAACATGTAAAGCATTAGGATGCTGTAATGAGGGAGGTAATGGACAATGAAAACCCTTCATTCTAGATGAAGCAAACTTTGTCCTAACAGGTCTCCCAGCAGCAGAATTATTGCTGACATGAACTTGATTATCTGATGTAGATGGAATTTCATCAGGTGTAATTACTTGTGAATTTTGCAAGTTCTCAGTAACAGTAACTTCTGAATTTTGTGGAGGATCGGAAACTCCAACAGAAGGAACTGTGTCACTGAGAGTAACTGATTGATCAGTACTTTGGTTTGGACCATTTGATAAATCAATGGCTGTGTTGTTCCTTGTTGTAATAGGAGCATTTAAGCCATCTGAATGCAGGTCTACCAGTGTAAATTGATCATTTTGTAGTAAATCAATATCATTTTTATAAGGAAAATAATCCTCTTTAAATATTACATCCCTGCTTGTAAATAAAACATGTTTTTCTAAATCATAAACCTTATAACCCTTCTGATCAAAGGGATAGCCCAGAAAAATACACTTACTTGCTCTAGGTTTAAATTTATCAGAAGAAGATTTAGTAGCAAAGCAAAGGGAACCAAAAACTTTCAACTCATCATACTGAGGTGCTTCACCAAAAAGTACCTCATATGGTGATTTCCAATTAAGCAATTTAGTTGGCATTTTATTTATCAGATAAGTAGCAGTTAATAAGCATTCAGACCAAAATTTCAGGGGAACATTGGACTGAAACTTAAGAGCTCGAGCTGTTTCTAGAAGGTGCCTGTGCTTTCTTTCTACACGGCCATTTTGTTGAGGCCTACCATCTATACTTCTCTGGTGTTTAATGCCTTTTGTTTTAAAGAAATCCTCACATTGTTTCTGAAAAATTTCTGTACCATTGTCAGACCTAATAATCTTAATCTGAGTAGCAAACTGATTCTCAACATATGCTACAAAGCTCTTAATCAAACCAGGAACCTGTGTCTTATTTTGTAATAGAAAAACCCAAGTGTTCCTAATGTAATCATCTAGGACAGTAAGAAATGATCTTGCCCCTGTACTAGATTGAATCCTATATGGACCCCAAACATCAATATGTATCAAATCAAAGCATTTCTTTGCATGTGTAGTACTTCTATTAAAAGCAAGAACATGATGCTTAGCCAAAATACATGTTTCACAAAAGATATTCTTTATTCCATTGAGTTTAATACAAGGTACATGCTGTAACTTCTCTAATGAAGAATGACCAAATCTAGCATGAATCAAGGAGATATTACATTTATTATCAGCTGAAGTATTCTCAGAGGAAAGAAAAACTGTAGATACATTGCTATGAGGTACTGAACTAGGAGATACATGAATTACAACTTTAGATTTGATATTAATCTTATACAAATCGCCTGTTCTCTGAGCAACAGCAACAATGGACTTATTTGAAGGGTCCTGAAATAAGCATTTAGAGGATAAGAAACAAACAAGTAAACCAGTAGATGATACTAATTTACCAACAGATAATAAGTTTTGCCTAAAATCAGGGATATAAAGCACATTCTGAAGCATAATACTTCCAGTGAAATACACTTGACCTGTTTTAAACACTTGTTTCAGTGTTCCATCAGGTAAGGCCACATATATTGGTTTGACTAAGGTCTTAACATTGTGTAACAAATGATACTGAAAAGTAATATGCTCAGAAGCACCAGTGTCTATTATCCATGAACAAGAATGAGTAATATGAACCTTAGATTGAACAGGAATGGAAATATGATCAGAAACCATACCTGCAAAATTGACAGCAGAATGCAGAGAAGAAGTCTCACCAGAATATGCCTTAGAAACCTGCTGCATAACAGAATTGATTATGCCTTGAACCATATCAGAAGGTACATTAGCTGGCATCCCTGGATAATGAACTGGTTGAGTAAAAGGAACAATGCTATCAACAGGAGAAAGATCAACATATTCTTCATCCTGATCATGATGAGAAACCAAGACATTGTTGGCAGTTGGTGCACAAGACTCAGCAAGCTTTCCCTTCCCTTTCTTGAAAGCTCTATACTTGTAGCATCTCTCAATTATATGACCCTTGATGTTGCAAAAAGTGCAAGTCTTGAGACGATGACAATCAGCAATAACATGACCAGGCTTGGTACAATGCTCACAAACAGGAACTGAACCAGGAGCTGCAGCATCATCTTTAACCCTTTTTGAAGGTTGCCCTTGAAGACTTTGATTGTTGATCCTCTTTTTAGAGACAAAAGAAGCAGATTCCACAGAGAATTCATTAACAGAATCATTAATGACCTTTTGCTTTTCAATCTTTTGTAACAAACCCAATGTCCTATTGATTGAAGGCAAAGGATCCATGGAAAGAACTGTAGTTTGAACTTGCTCATAGCTGGAATTCAACCCCATTAGCAACTAAATGAGCTTAGCATGTGTCTCCCTATCCAAGATCCTCTTCAGAAGCTGACAGGTGCATTTGGACATAACACCACAGACACACATTGGAACAGGATCCATCTGATCTATGCTTTCCCAAAGATTCTTCATACGACTGTAATACTCAATCAATGGAATATTATCTTCCTTAGCATTGATAAGATCCTTCTTCAGCTCATACAGCTCAAGAACATTTAGTTGACCATAACGTTCAACTATTTCTGACCATAAATTCTTAGCTGAAGCTGCATACTGAAGATTTTCACGTAGACTTGGAACAATTGAATGAAGAATCCATCGCAGATCCAAAAGATCACACCTGATCCATTGATTGTAAGTCTTGTCATTCTTCTCAGGCATTGAACATTCACCAGTAATGAAGCCAGACTTGTTTTTAGACAACAAAGCTTGGACAACATCTCGTTGCCACTGCAAGAAGTTTGTTCCATCAAACAGTACATCAGTAAGCTTCAAGTTGGGTTGATCATTCCGAGTAAGAAAAAGCGGATCATCAAATGGCGAGTACTGATCAGAGGTTTGATCAGAGGTAGGAATAGATTCAGGCATGATGTGATTGAGAGAGAAAAAAAGAACAACTTGTGTTAAAGAAAGAAGAGCAAAAAAACGATTGAATTTGTGCGGAAGCCAAATTATTTGATCAAGATCGTAACCTAAGTAACTGATACCATATGAACCTTCATCATCTTGATAGATGTAATGATGAAGATATACTAAGAAACTTGAGAGAATGAATATGAGAGAAAGGGAGAGTATAGTAGAAAAGAAAGAATTGAATTTTGTATATTGAAAATCTGTATCTTGTTACAATGAGAGGCTTCCTTTATATATAGGAAGATTATGTAGGTTTAGTCTAACAACTTCTAACCGACTTACAACACCTCTAACAACCTTGTAACAACTTTATTATAACTAACTAAGTTTTTAACAACCTTAGTTAGTTCATAGATCTGAACTGATCTGAACTTATAGGATCTGAACTGAACTGAACTTATAGGATCTGAACTGAACTTATAGGATCTGAACTGAACTGAACTTATAAGATCTGAACTTTTCTGAACTGAACTTATAGGAGCCGAACTTAACTTTATTTTATTTTATTTAACTTAACTATTATTATTATTATTATTATTATTATTATTATTATTATTATTATTATTATTATTATTATTATTATTATTATTATTATTATTATTATTATTATTATTATTATTATTATTATTATTATTATTATTATTATTATTATTATTATTATTATTATTATTATTATTATTATTATTATTATTATTATTATTATTATTATTATTATTATTATTATTATTATTATTATTATTATTATTATTATTATTATTATTATTATTATTATTATTATTATTATTATTATTATTATTATTATTATTATTATTATTATTATTATTATTATTATTATTATTATTATTATTATTATTATTATTATTATTATTATTATTATTATTATTATTATTATTATTATTATTATTATTATTATTATTACTACTACTTGCCAAGAGAGAACATTGATAAAAAAAAATTATAGTCTAAAACACAAGGTAAAATAATAACATTTTTCCGCTTTATATGCATTGGTTTGTTCATACATTATACTACGATTACATTACGATAACAAATAAATCACATATTATATCTTTTTTTCTAACCATTTATTTCCATATTATCATAATTCTCATCACTTCCATCTTCACTATCACTCTCAACAACGGATCCATTGCCTCGCCAAATGTTTTTGACTATGTTGTTTCGTACTTAATACATGGCCTTATTTCGCTTTTTATCAAACATGCCCAAATCTATTGTGACGCTGAAATTATTAATGAGAGGAGTGATTTTTTTTAAAATAATAATGTATGTGTCGAATAATAATTAATGTCAAATATTTTTGTATCGGTCTTTAAAAATAATACTCCGTATATAGCTTTTTCTTCAACTAAATTTATAGGATCTCAATTTTTCTCGAATCGAACTTATAGGATCTCGAATCAATCAACTTATAGGATCTCGAATCAAGTTATTGGATCTCGAAATTTGAATCAAACTTATAGGATCTCGAATCGAATCGAACTTATAGAATCTCGAATCAACTTATAGGATCTCGAATCAATCGAATCGAACTTATAGGATCTGAAGTGAACTGAAATTAAGTGACTTTAAGTCCAAAAGCACAGGGCCAAAGAGAGTAGTATTTAACCTGCATTCATTAGGAACCTTTCAAATATCTGATCTATAAATAGTTCTTGGTAAAGGAATAATGAAATAACCAAGCAATTACAAACTAATACCATCTTCTAAATCTAAAAAGTACTCTAATATGTTAATATGTTTACTACAGTAGTACATTTAACTTTTAAGATTGTTGTATATTTTAAATAATCAACTGTTCATTCAGCTTACGGTAGAATCTAAAGAGATGAATAATATATACTTTTGAAAATAATTGAAATGCGGTTATTTGCCATCTCATAAACAAAAGTTATTATTATTAGTTTTAAATAGTTGATTGGCAAACTTATTAATAGGTCATCAAGATAAAATTTTAACTCATAATTGTGTTGAGAGTATTCCGGAATTCATTTCAAACTTATTAATATGTCATCAAGACTAGTCGACGAGTGTTGCTTGCTTCATTAGTCCTCCGGACATATATAAACATATTTGTCCTTTTGCTTTATGTTTTCTTGGGAGGTTATATTAAATATGAGCTAAATAATTTACGTTTTGACTACTTTGTGAATTGTGATCATATTGGATTGTAAATTTAATTAGTTGAACAATAACTAGTGTAGATCCCGCGCAAATGCGTGGTAAATATAGACCTTTTAATTTTTAGTGTATTAGTTATATATTGTAGATTTATATCTCACAAATATTTATAAAAAATAACTAATATTAAAATTAATCAAAAGAATTGAATAATTCCATGAATTGTGTTTTTTATGAAAATATTTTAACTACATCAAATTATTTTAAAAAAATATTCTTTTTTCGTCACGAAGTTAATAATAGGAGATACAGTTTTTATGTATAGATTATTTTAAATGGAAAATTATTTTAATAAATGAAAATCTAATTTGTTTCCATACATAAGTTCGAGCACTTTGGAGGGAAATTTTAGAGAAGTTGTATTATCTTAGTATATAGGAGGATAGGAGGATTTATATACTTTTTAAATTTGCACCTCATTAATATTTATCAGTTCACTCAATTGTATTTTGATATGAAGAAAAAAAAATGAAATGAAAAACTAATAAAAAATTTATTTAAGTTGTGAATTTTTTTTAGTGATTTTTTTTCGTCACGAAGCTAATAGTAAGCATGTGTCAAGTTATTCTCTACAGTAATAATTATTGCATTACTGAAAAATTTAGCAACTTAGACTTTATAGTTTAATATCAACTAGTTGAAAAGCCCGTGCGATGCACGGGGCTCCCATTAGGATCATTTGTATAAATATATTCTATAGTTGATAAAAGAAGTTCAATAATGTTTAAATCATTGATAAACAAAAGTTCGTGGTTGGTGTAGTTGACCATCAATGAACTATTAGTGCTTTTAGCATAGAAGTTTTGTCATTTAATAGTTATAATTTCCGTTGTGAAACAACAAGTAACATAGTAAGAGTATGTAATTAGTTTTCCCATTATTGTTATAGGTATTACTGGTTTTAATTAAATACAATAGTTATCTCATAAACATAGTGCAACTCACCAAATGAACCACCCTTAATAACTGAGACAGACCTTAATGAGTTTTGCAAATTATTTTAACCTATAACAACTACGTAAAACTAAATGGTGTTACGTAAAGCAACATGTATCGTAATTATCTATATTTAGTATGTTTATAGAAAATGTTAGATCTCCTAAAGCATAAGTTTATCTTGACTGTCTACAATTAAGAGAGTATTTTGCTCTTTATATACTTCTCGTAAAATCAAATCAATACTGAACTCCAATAAAATTAAGAGAAATTCCCACTTGTACCCCTCTGTTTTGGGCTAATCCCACTTGTACCTCTACTTTTCAGGAAAGCCCACTTATACCCTCTAACTTCCTATTCATTCTCACTTATACCCCTTAAGTATAGTAAATGATGAATGTTGACGATGAAATTGAGAAGGGTAAAAGATGAATGTTGAAGATAAAGTGTAGTCATATAAAATGAATTTAAAGGGAAAAATGATGTTTGTTGGAGAGAAAACAAATATTTCAATTATGGTATTCATCTTCATATTGTTTACATAGGTCTTAACATCTTACTTAACGGTATTTAACACTTCTTCCGCACTTCATAATGACAAGCGAGAATTCTTAATTTCGAGTATAGTAATGCATGAGGCTCCCATTAGGATCATCTTTTAAAAATATGCATGTTGAATGTTCTAAGAATTCAAATGTTGGTTTACATTGTCATGGTTTGGTAGTAGAAGTCAACTAAGTTGATAAAAAAAAAAGTCCAGCTATGTTGAAAATCGGAACACAAAAAACTTTTGAGTTGATTTAGTTGATTGTTGATGGATCATCAGTCCGTTTAACATAAAATCTACTTTTTTTTGTATTAATTATATCAGTTGTATAGCATCCGAAGACACGGTTGTATAATGTAATTACCTAATTTTATTGTTGTACGCACCGCCACCGATTTTAGTTAATTTAAAACGTCATTCCCAAAAATGTTGTTTAATTCCATAAAATGAACACGTGATAACTAAGACTGGTTTTATAAGATTCACAAATTAGATTAACATACAACATCTATCAATATTCCATTTTGTAAGCATACGACAGTGTAAATGGTGAATGGTGGTATGTAAAACAACATGTATCTCAATTATATATGTAGCCTGTTTGGAGGATTTTTGTTAGATCTCTAAACAATAAAAAAATTTTTTTGCCTATCTACCATTAAGACTGATTGTTCCTTTTGAATTTCATGTGAAATATATAATACGAAATCTAATTTTTTAGATGTGAAATATATTTTTGAGTGAATTAACGGTAAAACTTTTCAAAGTTTGGCCTCTAAAAAACAAATTAGGAGTTTTGTGTGGATTGGAGGGAGTAGGATATTAGGATACTACTCTTAAACTGGATTAGTTTTAGATTAATTCTATTAAAATTATAACTCATTTTTGTTTATTTGAAATGTTATTTATAAACAAAATCAAGTCTCATTATCTGACATTTTTATTCTACTTTTTATTTATAATAATAAAATGAACAAATTTTCAGAAAAGAGTTTCAATTTTAAGAAAATTGCTTCAAATTACTAAATATATATGTAAAATCGTTTCACTTCTTAACCAATATATATATATATATATATATATATATATATATGAGTTTGACCTAATTTATTACACTAAAGAGTACTTTATATTCAACAAAACCAATATGGAATATCTCATAGTTAACCATTAACAAAAAAAAGGACTATTTCCACTTTGCTGCCCTGAGGTTTGGCCTAATTTCACTTTAGTGCCCTAACGTTTGCATAATTCCACTTTAGTGCCTTGAGGTTTGACTACTTCCCACTTTAGTGGCCTATACGGCTATACATAACATATTTTGTATTTTATGCTCCCTCCATTCATCTTTTATCTTCCCACTTCTCTAATATATGTGGGGAATATTTTATTGAAATGAGAATATAAAAGATGAATGGAGCGAGGGAGTACTAAAAACATATTTTGAACATAAAGCCATTTTTTTTTTTTGCAATATTATGTTGATTATACAATTTTGTATGCAGTTTAATATCCAATTTTGCACTTTATTTTACTTAAAATTTAATTAACATAAACGTTGACTATTAAATGTTTTAGTTCAACAAAATGAAATTTTATTCAAAACTCAGGTTACCAAAGTGAAAGTAGTCGAAACCTCAAGACACCAAAGTGCAATTATGCAAAACTCAGGGCACTACAGTGGAAATAACCCAAACCTCACGGACCAAAATGGAAATTTTCCAAAAAAAACTATGAAAAGCTACTATGAAAACTATTGCACTTTTAAATATACAATCAATACATTACAAAGTAATAAGTCTAATAACCAGTCATACGCAAACCGCTGTAAATAATTAAGTGAATAAAAACACATAGATGAATTGGAATTTAGAAAGTAAAAATGGATGTAACCGCATAATTTTTGTATATTTGGCAGTTCAATACATGTTTAACGTCTATTATGGATTTGATATGAATTTGAAACCAGTTTGAATAAAACATTCGGTGATATAATAATAGATTATATATAATTCTCACAATTTTTCTATATATTTATCGTACACTGATTTATTCATAGTTAGCCGGTTCTTGGATTATTAGTCCCGCATAAAATCGTAATTATTGACTTTGTTCATTTGTATTTAATTTTTTGGCTCATTTGACAAAATCAATACGAGACTCATTTAATATTTTTAAAATGGTAGCTCAAATTTTTTTAATCTTATGTGAATATTAATGGTAATCTAATCATACACATTTAATAGGTTATAGAAAGTCAGAGTTAAAACTATTCCATGCCATTGTTGAAGAAGTTGTTTATTTCTAATATTGTCACTGTAAACATTTTTCTCTGCCAAATGCTAAGTAAATGTTAATCTTTACTTCTTTTTCCTATTATGACATGTTACTTTTTCCTGAATTGTTTTTTTAAAATAAAAATTAGTTTTTTTTCCTAAGGTTTTTGTAAGACAATTACGGGTTTGATATAATGAACAACTCGAATCTTTTGTAAATATTTTAAATATTCAAAATTTTTTTTAAATAAAATTATCTTTGTTACTACACGAGTTTCACTAAGTAGTTAAAATCGAACAACTTAAAATTTTGACAATATTTAATATTTGTAAGAAATTAGGATCTCTTTTTTTTTTTTCTCACAAAGATTAATTGTATGTTTATAAAATATACAATTTGCACATTTTTATACGTTTATTATAAGATTTTTTTTTTTGCAGTATAAATATTTCTAAAATAAATATTCTTTATAAAGTTATTTTTCTATTATTATTTTAGTAATGAATAATCGATAAATTATTAGATCCACTTCTATAATATTATTTTTCTTATAAATTATTAGATTTACTTCTATTATGATTACTTTCTCATAAATTATTAAATCTACTTTAATTAGGATAATTTTTTAATAAATTATTAAGAGCAAAAAGTTAGATCTACACTTATTAGGATTTCTAGAAAAGTTGGACTCTCTAATATCACTCGAAAAGTTTCTGCTTTATATATATATATATGTATTGATTTTATTTTATTTTAATGAAAAAATCATAATTATGAATTTATTTAAAAAATTAGAGTTTATTTATAAGAATATATTAATTGAAAAGATAATAATGTAATGAAAGAAAATTTTATTCATTACTTCATTTAGCTAGATACTTTTTGGAGGGAAAACTAAGAGAATTTTTATTCTCTTAGTAGTAGGGGGGAAGGAACGTAAATCTCCTTTCAGGACTCATATTCGGTCTAGTAGAATAATAATTTATTATTGATGCAATTCATACTTATTGGACTTAAGTATGTACGATTTAGATTTGGATCTGATAAATTGAAATTTTATGTTGGACCTAACATATTGGAGTTATAATTGAACTAGATTTGAGTATATAAGATGTGTCTTCTTTTCAACAACGTAAATTCACCATTGAATACCATCAGAAAACAGGAACACAAAGAGCTATTACCAGAGTATTATTAATTTCCATATCACTCAATTGTCAGTAATAAAATAGCTAAAAAACGGTGATCGATGTTGGAATAAAATCGTAACAACGGATGAACGACAGAGGAAAACAGAAACAAAAACAGGGAGAGAACTTATCGAAACAGAATAGCAGTGCCGTGGTAATGAAGCCACTGACTTGAAAACAATATCGGCACGACTCCGGTGGTTATCGCCTACACGCCGTATGTTTCCCAAGGTTAACACTGCAGCTTTCGTACTTGATCACTAAAGCAAGAAAGCTTTGGAACAAACAAATACTGTACCCGGATAATCTCAGAAGCAACAGAAGGAGAGCATATTTGAGAAGAGAGAAAGAGAAGAGATTATGTTGTGTGTATTCTGTGAAGTGAACAGCTCTATTTATAGGGGAAAATAGAGCTGTTACACAGACAAAATCACAGTAATTAAGGGACGGTCAAACGTAATTAATGGATTAATTACGCTCCCTTAATCTCGGCAATTAATAGTCATAAAATATTTTGATTGTCACAAATACACTGAACCTGGACAAAGACCAAAAAGAGAATAAAAGAGGGCCTTTGGCCCGCCCCGCAGGGGCTCTACCCAAGACCGAGCCCGAGCCCGAGCCGGGCCGGGCCGGCGCGCGTGTGTGTGTTTGGATCAGACTCACAGGCCCAACACTCTCAACAAAAGCCTCCTTGGTCCAACTCCTATCCACTTGGGGAGAGAGTAGATATATAAATATCGCAAAACTACTACTCCCCACCGATGTGGGAGGAATGCAAAACTCATTTTGAGTTTTTGGCTTTACATGAAGCCATTACTACCAACAATCCCCCACTAATGGCGAAGAGAAAGCTAAAGAGATATTCCGGGTAAGGAAGGATTGGATACTTAAACGTTCAATGTCTTTCGACTTGAATTGACGTATTAGTGAAATGAGGCAACAACTTATTTACAACAAGTGAATATCTTTCGATTTGAATTCCTCGTCGGACTTCGGTCGTTGAATTCCCCACAACACATATCATACCTTCAAAATCTGTTTTATTCCGCGATTTCTAAGTGAAACGCTTTTAAAGCCAGCGTTTACCTTGGTTTAAGTGAGTGCTCTAGCGAGAATTTACATATTCACACATAGATGGTGGTTGGGCCATCACACCCCCAAAGGTAGCTCAAGTGCTTCTCAGTAGCACTTCTCACAAGAGCTATTAAGGACAAAAGTCCAACCTCAAATAAAAACACAATCCATCAAGTGCGTCTCAAAAGCACCACCAGAATTGGCTATGGACATCAAATGACATAGGAATGAGCTATAGAGTCCATCAAGTATCACACTCAAACTTGATTCAAGGACTTAAGCCCCATTCCCCTCGACATATCAAGGACTACTCTCCTTGTTAACCCCTTATTAAGGGGATCAGCAAGATTGCGTTCGGACTTGACATAGTCCAAAACAATCACCCCATTTTTCTGGAGTTGTTTTACCACACCGTGCCTGATCCGAATATGTCGTTTCTTACCATTGTAGACATTATTCTTAGCAACACGGATAGCTGCTTTACAATCACAGAGAAGGGAGACTGGTGCAACCCGTCCCCCCCCCACAAAGGCACGTCTGCTAGTAAGTTCCTCAACCAATCTGCTTCTTGACCTGCCAACTCAAGAGCAATGAACTCAGATTCCATGGTGGAGCTAGCTATACAAGTCTGTTTTGCAGACTTCCACGATATGGCTCCTCCACCCAAGGTGAACACATAACCACTAGTGGAATGAATTTCATCATTATCTGCAACCCAATTTGCATCACAGTATCCTTCTAACACAGCAGGAAATTTACCATAATGCAAACACAAATCAATTGTTCCTTTTAGGTATTCAAGTAAACGACGAAGTGCATTCCAATGCTCGACACTGGGGTTATGTGTATATCGACTCAGCCTACTAACAGCATAAGCAATGTCTGGTCGAGTACAGTTCATGAGGAACATCACACTTCCTATAATCTTAGCATATTCTTCTTGTGAGACACTATCACCCAAGTTCTTAATAAAAGATATACTAGCATCATAAGGAGTTCTAGCAGGTGTAACATCAAAACTATTAAATTTCTTCAACACTTTTTCAACATAATGTGATTGACTAAGGGATATACCACTTGGGGTTTTCATAACTCTAACTCCAAGGATAACATCAGCTTCTCCTATGTCTTTCATCTCAAAGCGTGATGACAAAAATTGTTTGGTTTTATTTACAACAAATAAATTACTACCAAGAATTAACATGTCATCAACATATAAGTATATAATCACACAATCTGATCCAAACATTTTAGAATAAACACACGAATCAGAATTGTTAGTTATATAGCCATCATCAATCAAAGTGTTGTGAAATTTATCATACCACTATTTAGGTGCTTGTTTAAGACCATATAGTGATTTTCTCAGTTTACACACTTTACTCTCTTGACCCTTTACCACAAACCCCTCGGATTGCAACATATAGATCTCTTCATTTAGGTCACCATTCAAAAAGGCAGTTTTTACATCCATCTGATGTACTACAAGATCATGAATAGCAGCCAAAGCAACAAGAGTTCTAATGGTGGAAATTTTAGTCACGGGTGAGTAAGTATCAAAATAGCCAATATCTTTCTTTTGTGTAAACCCCCTCACCACAAATCTAGCCTTGAACCTTTCTATTGTTCCATCAGGTCTCATTTTCTTTTTAAAGATCCATTTGCTACTAATGGGTTTACTACCTTTAGGGAAATCAGTTAACTCCCAAGTCTGATTAGAAACAATAGAATCTAGTTCATTTTTAATAGCTTCTTTCCAAAAAACAACATCTATAGATCTCATAGCCTCATCATATGTTTTTGGATCATCTTCTATTAAAAAATCAGAAACAAGCTCATCAAAAGCACAAATATCACCTGCGTTTTCAAATAAGTGAAGTCTGATAGTATCAGTTCTGATGAAATCACTCCCGTAGCTCTTTTCAATTCTGGGCCTTTTGCTCCTTCTTGGTTCAAACACATGATCCACAGAAGTACTAGTAGTCGCATGCATAGAACTCACAAGGGGTTAACAGCACGGTAGAAACAACAGGGGCATCGGGTAGTGATACCGTTTCCTTATTCAAAGGAAATACCGCTCAAAAAACTCAAAGATCTCTAGCCTCGATATAGACCTGTCACTTAAAGACATGAACCTATAAGAAGAACTGTTTTGAGCATAACCAATGAAAACGCAGTCATAAGTCTTAGGTCCAATGGTTGGCCTCCTAAAGCTAGGTAAGCCTACTTTAGCCAAACACCCCCACACTTTAAGGTAACTTAAGTTAGGAGCATAACCTTTCCACATCTCATAGGGTGTCTTGTCTAGTTTCTTATGAGGTACCCTGTTAAGAATATGACAAGCCGAAAGCACCGCTTCCCCCACATATCATCGAAAGGCGAACTTAAAAGCATAGCATTCATCATTTCTTTCAAAGTTCTATTTTTACGTTCAGCTACACCATTCGATTGAGGTAAGTATGGTGGGCTCTTTTCATGTATTAAACCATTTTTCTCACAAAAATCTACTAAATAACCGAGCCATACTCTCCTCCTCGATCGGACTCGACTCTTTTAATCTTCCTATCAAGCTGATTTTCTACCTCGCTTTGAACTTTATAAACATGTCCTCAGCTTCAGTTTTATTTCTAAGCAAATATACTTTGGTATATCTAGAAAAATCATCAATAAAAGTGACATAATAATGTTTACCACCTCTGCTCATGGTGTTTTTGAAGTCAGCTAGGTCGGTGTGAATTAACTCAAGAAGACTCGTTTGTCTAGTTGTAACAGGTCTACTAGGTTTCTTAGCAAATTTGGCCTCGACACAACTAGGACACTTCTCAAGAGTTTCTGAAGATAACGAAGAAATAAGCGACATAGATTTGAGCCTTTTAATCGAATCAACATTCACATGACCTAATCTACCATGCCAAACATCAATAGACTCAGCAATATAAGCAGAAGTAGAAGCATTATTATTAATGATAGGAGAATCATCATTCAAAACAAATAAACCCCCACAGAGATAACTCTTGCCCACAAAATCCCCATTGTGCGACATTACAACCTTGTCAGCCTCAAAAACAAGTTTCACACCAGCTTTGTTTAGCAAGGCACCAGACACGAGGTTTCGACGCAAAGTAGGAACATACAAAACATTATTTAAAGCAAGAGTTTTCCCTGAGGTTAGTTTGAGAAAGATCTTGCCTTTGCCGGTGATAACAGCAGAAGAAGAGTTACCCATGTAGACACATTCACCATCAGCAACATCTTCAAATTCAGCAAAGAGATCCTTGTTAGCACAAAGGTGCCTTGAAGCCCCTCTATCCAAAATCCAATCACTAGCATTTGCAACCAGATTAGCCTCAACCACTACAGCAACAATAATATCATCCTTTTCAGCAACATTAGCTTCAGCAGCAACTTTCTTTTGAGGACATTGATAAGCTTTGTGACCCGTTTTCCCACAAACATAGCAAACCAGATTTGGTTTCTGGATCTTTGAGGCAGGTTTGGTGAATTTTCCTTGACCAGCTTTCTTGGCATTTTGACCCTTGGATTGACCCTGACCAGCTTTAGCCTTTCCCTTACCCTTGAACCTATCTTCCTTTGAAGACCCACCAGTTTCAACAAGATTGGCTTTGACAGTATTAAGAGACAATTGGACTGACTTATCTTTCAGACGATTAGCTTCTTCAGTCCTCATGTGGCCTACTAGCTCTTGAAGGGACAAATCTTTCTTCTTATAATTCAAATGGTTCCTATACTCATTCCAGGAAGGGGAAAACTTTTCTAGCAAAACATTAGCCAAGAAAATTTCATCTAGTTTCATTCCCTCATTAGTGACATCAGCACACAAGTTCTCATAAACATGAACTTGCTCCATAATTGGTTTGTCATCTACCATTTGAAACCCAAGCCACTGCCCGACAACATATTTTTTCTTACCCGCATCGTCAGCCCCATATTTTTTCTCTAACAGCTCCCATATGGTCTTAGCAGATTTATGGACCGAAAATAAATCAAAGAGGGTATTCGACATATGAGTAAGGAGATGGAACTTAGCAGTTTTGTTATCCTTATCATGTTTCTTAATAGTCTCCTCATTCGACTTAACAGCTAAAGATGAGGTGGGGTAGTTTCTACACTAGCAGCGGTAACAGCAGCAGGAGGGTCAGAAAATAAAACATAGTCGATTTCTAATTGTTCAAAATACATAAGCAATTTCCGAGACCATCTTTTGTAGTTCATACCGTCTAAGGGTTCCAATTTCGACAATTCAGACAGAAGTTTGTTTGAGACGGCAGCCATTGTTACGACAAAAATTATATTGTTTTCAAATTGTTGGAATAAAATCGTAACAACGGATGAACGACAAAGGAAAACAGAAACAAAAACAGGGAGAGAACTTATCGAAACAGAATAGCAGTGCCGTGGTAATGAAGCCACTGACTTGAAAACAATATCGGCACGACTCCGGTGGTTATCGCCTACACGCCGTATGTTTCCCAAGGTTAACACTGCAGCTTTCGTACTTGACCACTAAAGCAAGAAAGCTTTGGAACAAACAGATATTGTAACAGGATAATCTCAGAAGCAACAGAAGGAGAGCATATTTGAGAAGAGAGAAAGAGAAGAGATTATGTTGTGTGTATTCTGTGAAGTGAACAGCTCTATTTATAGGGGAAAATAGAGCTGTTACACAGACAAAATCACAGTAATTAAGGGACGGTCAAACGTAATTAATGGATTAATTACGCTCCCTTAATCTCTGCAATTAATAGTCATAAAATATTTTGATTGTCACAAATACACTGAACCTGGACAAAGACCAAAAACACACAGCCCAAAAAGAGAATAAAAGAGGGCCTTTGGCCCGCCCCGCAGGGGCTCTACCCAAACCCGAGCCCGAGCCCGAGCTCGAGTCGGGCATGGCCGGCGCGCGCGCGTGTGTGTGTTTGGATCAGACTCACAGGCCCAACACTCTCAACAAAAGCCTCCTTGGTCCAACTCTTATCCACTTGGGGAGAGAGTAGATATATAAATATCACAAAACTACTACTCCCCACCGATGTGGGAGGAATGCAAAACTCATTTTGAGTTTTTGGCTTTACATGAAGCCATTACTACCAACAATCCTCCACTAATGGCGAAGAGAAAGCTAAAGAGATATTCCGGGTAAGGAAGGATTGGATACTTAAACGTTCAATGTCTTTCGACTTGAATTGACGTATTAGTGAAATGAGGCAACAACTTACTTACAACAAGTGAATATCTTTCGATTTGAATTCCTCGTCGGACTTCGGTCGTTGAATTCCCCACAACACATATCATACCTTCAAAATCTGTTTTATTCCGCGATTTCTAAGTGCAACGCTTTTAAAGCCAACGTTTACCTTGGTTTAAGTGAGTGCTCTAGCGAGAATTTACATATTCACACATAGATGGTGGCTGGGCCATCACACCCCCAAAGGTAGCTCAAGTGCTTCTCAGTAGCACTTCTCACAAGAGCTATTAAGGACAAAAGTCCAACCTCAAATAAAAACACAATTCATCAAGTGCGTCTCAAAAGCACCACCAGAATTGGCTATGGACATCAAATGCCATAGGAATGAGCTATAGAGTCCATCAAGTATCACACTCAAACTTGTTTCAAGGACTTAAGCCCCATTCCCCTCGACATATCAAGGACTACTCTCCTTGTTAACCCCTTACGGGATCAGCAAGATTGCGTTCGGACTTCACATAGTCCAAAGCAATCACCCCATTTTTCTAGAGTTGTTTTACCACACCGTGCCTGATCCGAATATGTCGTTTCTTACCATTGTAGACATTATTCTTAGCAACACTGATAGCTGCTTTACAATCACAGAGAAGGGAGACTGGTGAAACCTGTCCCCCCCCCCCCACAAAGGCACGTCTGCTAGTAAGTTCCTCAACCAATCTGCTTCTTGACCTGCCAACTCAAGAGCAATGAACTCAGATTCCATGGTGGAGCTATCTATACAAGTCTGTTCTGCAGACTTCCACGATATGGCTCCTCCACCCAAGGTGAACACATAACCACTAGTGGAATGAATTTCATCATTACTCGAACCCAATTTGCATCACAAGATCCTTCTAACACAAAGCAGAAATTTACCATAATTCAAACACAAATCAATTGTTCCTTTTAGTTATTTAAGTAAACGACAAAGTGCATTCCAATGCTCGGCACTGGGGTTATGTGTATATCGACTCACCTACTAAAAAGATAAGCAATGTCTGGTCGAGTACAGTTCATGAGGAACATCACACTTCCTATAATCTTAGCATATTCTTCTTGTGAGACACTATCACCCAAGTTCTTACACAAAGATATACTAGCATCATAAGAAGTTCTAGCAGGTGTAACATCAAAACTATTAAATTTCTTCAACACTTTTTCAACATAATGTGATTGACTAAGGGATATACCACTTGGGGTTTTCATAACTCTAACTCCAAGGATAACATCAGCTTCTCCTAAGTCTTTCATCTCAAAGCGCGATGACAAAAATTGTTTGGTTTTATTTACAACAAATAAATTACTACCAAGAATTAACATGTCATCAACATATAAGCATATAATCACACAATCTGATCCAAACATTTTAGAATAAACACACGAATCAGAATTGTTAGTTATATAGCCATCATCAATCAAAGTGTTGTGAAATTTCTCATACCACTGTTTAGGTGTTTGTTTAAGACCATATAGTGATTTTCTCAGTTTACACACTTTACTCTCTTGACCCTTTACCACAAACCCCTCGGGTTGCAACATATAGATCTCTTCATTTAGGTCACCATTCAAAAAGGCAGTTTTTACATCCATCTGATGTACTACAAGATCATGAATAGCAGCCAAAGCAACAAGAGTTCTAATGGTGGAAATTTTAGTCACGGGTGAGTAAGTATCAAAATAGTCAATATCTTTCTTTTGTGTAAACCCCCTCACCACAAGTCTGGCCTTGAACCTTTTTATTGTTCCATCAGGTCTCATTTTCTTTTTAAAGATCCATTTGCTACTAATGGGTTTACTACCTTTAAGCAAATCAGTTAACTCCCAAGTCTGATTAGAAACAATAGAATCTAGTTCATTTTTAATAGCTTCTTTCCAAAAAACAACATCTATAGATCTCATAGCCTCATCATATGTTTTTGGATCATCTTCTATTAAAAAGCGTAAAAACAAGCTCATCAAAAGCACAAATATCACCTGCGTTTTCGGATAAGTGAAGTCGATAGCATCGATTCGATGAAATCACTCCCGTAGCTCTTTTCAATTCTGGGCCTTTTGCTCCTTCTTGGTTCAACCGCATGATCCACAGAAGTACTAGTACTCGCATGCATAGAACTGTCAGTAGGGTTAACAGGCACAGTAGAAATAACAAGGGCATCGGGTAGTGATACCGTTTCCTTCTTGAAAGGAAATACCTGCTAAAAAAACTCAGCATCTCTAGCCTCAGATATAGACCTGTCACTTAAAGACATGAACCTATAAGAAGAACTGTTTTGACCATAACCAATGAAAACGCAGTCATAAGTCTTAGGTCCAATGGTTGGCCTCCTAAAGCTAGGTAAGCCTACTTTAGCCAAACACCCCCACACTTTAAGGTAACTTAAGTTAGGAGCATAACCTTTCCACATCTCATAGGGTGTCTTGTCTAGTTTCTTATGAGGTACCCTGTTAAGAATATGACAAGCTGAAAGCACCGCTTCCCCCCCCACATATCATTAGAAAGGCCAGAACTTAAAAGCATAGCATTCATCATTTCTTTCAAAGTTCTATTTTTACGTTCAGCTACACCATTCGATTGAGGTAAGTATGGTGGGCTCTTTTCATGTATTAAACCATTTTTCTCACAAAAATCTACTAAATAACCAGAGCCATACTCTCCTCCTCGATCGGACCTGACTCTTTTAATCTTCCTATCAAGCTGATTTTCTACCTCAGTTTTGAACTTTATAAACATGTCATCAGCTTCACTTTTATTTCTAAGCAAATATACTTTGGTATATCTAGAAAAATCATCAATAAAAGTGACATAATAATGTTTACCACCTCTGCTCATGGTGTTTTTGAAGTCAGCTAGGTCGGTGTGAATTAACTCAAGAAGACTCGTTTGTCTAGTTTTAACAGATCTACTAGGTTTCTTAGGAAATTTGGCCTCGACACAACTAGGACACTTCTCAAGAGTTTCTGAAGATAACGAAGAAATAAGCGACATAGATTTGAGCCTTTTAATCGAATCAACATTCACATGACCTAATCTACCATGCCAAACATTAATAGACTCAGCAATATAAGCAGAAGTAGAAGCATTATTATTAATGATATGAGAATCAACATTCAAAACAAATAAACCCCCACAGAGATAACCCTTGCCCACAAAATCCCCATTGCGCGACATTACAACCTTGTCAGCCTCAAAAACAAGTTTCACACCAGCTTTGTTTAGCAAGGCACCAGACACGAGGTTTCGACGCAAAGTAGGAATATACAAAACATTATTTAAAGCAAGAGTTTTCCCTGAGGTTAGTTTGAGAAAGATCTTGCCTTTGCCGATGATAACAGCAGAAGAAGAGTTACCCATGTAGACACATTCACCATCAAGCAACATCTTCAAATTCAGCAAAGAGATCCTTGTTAGCACAAAGGTGCCTTGAAGCCCCTGTATCCAGAATCCGATCACTAGCATTTGCAACCAGATTAGCCTCAACCACTACAGCAGCAATAATATCATCCTTTTTAGCAACATTATCTTCAGCAGCAACTTTCTTTTGAGGACATTGATAAGCTTTGTGACCCGTTTTCCCATAAACATAGCAAACCAGATTTGGTTTCTGGATCTTTGAGGCAGGTTTGGTGAATTTCCCTTGACCGACTTTCTTGGCATTTTGACCCTTGGGATTGACCCTGACCAGCTTTAGCCTTTCCCTTACCCTTGAACCTATCTTCCTTTGAAGACCCACCAGTTTCAACAAGATTGGCTTTGACAGTATTAAGAGACAATTGGACTGACTTATCTTTCAGACGATTAGCTTCTTCAGTCCTCATGTGGCCTACTAGCTCTTGAAGGGACAAATCTTTCTTCTTATGTTTCAAATGGTTCCTATACTCATTCCAGGAAGGGGGAAACTTTTCTAGCAAAACATTAGCCAAGAAAATTTCATCTAGTTTCATTCCCTCGTTAGTGGCATCAGCACACAAGTTCTCATAAACATGAACTTGCTCCATAATTGGTTTGTCATCTACCATTTGAAACCCAAGCCACTGCCCGAAAACATATATTTTCTTACCCGCATCGTCAGCCCCATATTTTTTCTCTAACAGCTCCCATATGGTCTTAGCAGATTTATGGACCGAAAATAAATCAAAGAGGGTATTCGACATATGAGTAAGGAGATGGAACTTAGCAGTTTTGTTATCCTTATCATGTTTCTTAATAGTCTCCTCATTCGACTTAACAGCTATAGACGAAGGTGGGGTAGTTTCTACACTAGCAATGCGAATAAAGAAGGAGGGTCGAAAAATAAAACATAGTCGATTTCTAATTGTTCAAAATACATAAGCAATTTCTGAGACCATCTTTTGTAGTTCATACCGTCTAAGGGTTCCAATTTCGACAATTCAGACAGAATTTTGTTTCAGACGGCAGCCATTGTTACGACAAAAATTATATTGTTTTCAAATTGTTGGAATAAAATCGTAACAACGGATGAACGACAGAGGAAAACAAAAACAAAAACAGGGTGAGAACTTATCGAAACAGAATAGCAGTGCCGTGGTAATGAAGCCAATGACTTGAAAACAATATCGGCACGACTCCGGTGGTTATCGCCTACACGCCGTATGTTTCCCAAGGTTAACACTGCAGCTTTCGTACTTGACCACTAAAGCAAGAAAGCTTTGGAACAAGCGACATCATGATCTGATAATCTCGGAAACAAATGAAGGAGAGCATATTTGAGAAGAGAGAAAGAGAAGAGATTATGTTGTGTGTATTCGTGAAGTGAATGACTTTCTATTTATAGGGAAAATAGAAATATTACGTACAAAATCACAGTAATTAAGGGACGGTCAAACGTAATTAATGGATTAATTAGGCTCCCTTAATCTCTACAATTAATAGTCATAAAATATTTTGACTGTCACAAATACACTGAACCTGGACAAAGACCAAAAACACACAGCCCCAAAAGAGAATAAAAGAGGGCATTTGGCCCGCCCCGCAGGGGCTCTTCCCAAACCCGAGCCCAAGCCGAGCCGGCGCGTGCGCGTGTGTTTGGATCAGACTCAAAGGCCCAACACTCTAAACAAAAGCCTCCTTGGTCCAACTCTTATCCACTTGGGGAGAGAGTAGATATATAAATATCACAAAACTACTACTTCCCACCGATGTGGGAGGAATGCAAAACTCATTTTGAGTTTTTGGCTTTACATGAAGCCATTACTACCAACAATCGAATATAGTAACACGTGAAAACACTGAAAAATGATTTTTGTATGACTCCTAAGAATTGTGTTGAAATGTATGTATAATTATCCGCTCCACAAAATACGATACGCCTAATAGATATATAGTGAATTATACGATTTTGAATTGAATTATGATCATTAATAAAAATCAGACTTAATAATAAGTTTCTTCAAACGTTTTTTTTGGGACGCTATGCTGATCAAATTTTAGTACGTGGTGTAGCTATACAAAGAAAAAAAATTGGAGCATGCATTGTCCTGAATCCTGATTTTCCTCTAGGCTTTAGTAATGGTAATTTCTTAATTAATTAATGCATGAAATTAAGAGTAGACGACAAATTAAATGGAGGGTTATTGTTGACTGTGGTTTTTGGATTTTGCCCGCCTCTAGGGCATCAACTTTTGCGTATACTACTCCATTTCGGATCTCCATATGACCATATATATGATGAGAAGTAACGACAACGTTAGTGTCTACGAGTTATGTTAGTGTTCGTCTCAATTTCTGCCTTGTCTTACTCCTTCATCCTAATAACAACACACCATACCCGTAGGGTTGCTCCTAATTAATATGAGTACAATACCGAAAATGTTTTAGTTTAGTGGTTAAAACGGAGGTATTGTGAATAATAGGTACCAAGTTCGAAATTCGAATTCCCCCTCCTCTTCATTATAATGCGACTAAGTGCTCAATTCATTAGACAAAGAAAAATAATTAATACAAGTACAACATGCTCCTTTTCATTATGCAATAATATTTTTTTCGATAATTAAATATATTGTAAAATTTGTAACAAATACACGGTATAATTAAATAGCTTTTTTAAGCAAGTAAACAATTCAATACGAGTGAGCTTATGAAAAAAATTGTCTCTGTTTGATGATCAAAGTTAAAAAATTATCATATGGTTAATGAGTTGAAAAATACTTTAAGTAATCCTTTCATATTATATTTTCATTTTTGAAAAATGGGTTTATGAGTCGGGTTTATTTAAATGATAGGAGTATAGTATCCAATCATGAAATCGCGCGACTAAATTTGATCTTGCAGATCTAGAGCCACCCCATGCTATAACTGTGACATCGGGATTTATTATTAGGAGGTAAATATTTTCAGGAAAGTATTACAAAATTAGGTAAATTGCGAAAAAATAAAAATAAAACAGTTAGACTAAAAATTGAAGTTTTCCATAGGGCGACCGCTCCTATTACTCTACTAGTCACGCCAACATTCGGCTTTTGCTTGGAGAACCTTATGTGGTTGCATAAAATTTGGCATTACTCTTTGTCCATCCTATTTTAAATGTCTCAACATGATTTTTTTGTTTGTTATATATGTCAATTTAATATTTATTTTCAAATATTTGTAAGATGTAAGTTTGTTGTCTTTGTAAGTCATCAAAGACAAAGAAATAAGAGTACTTTGTACAATAAATCTCAAAAAAGTTGTAGTAAGACTTTAGACTATTGAAATGAGATGAAGGGACTAGTTAGTTATCATATGATATGAAAATAACTATAAAACGTTGACCTTAAATGAACTAAATAAAACCAGCTTCTAAGTAGAGCGAGCCAAGTGTTAAAGTTGGTGCAACAACTGTAATTATGTATGGCAGGTGTATAAACACAAATTCTAGAATAAGACGGTCTCACATCGTGAGATGGTCCATTTTATAAAAAGTTTGCTCATTTAATACTAATAAATGAATTTTCTATTTATATAATGGGACCGTCTTACAATATGAGACCGTCTCACACAAAAATTACTGTAATAAATTACTATATTAAAACTTTAAATGTATAACTCGGCCAGACTGAAGTCTAGTAGCTAATCTATATATATATATATAAAAGAGAGTTTTTTCGAGCGATCTGAGAGCGTCCACATCATCAACAATAAATTTAGGAAAGTATAATTTTTGATGTAAAAAATAAAGTGGAAAATCTTTTAATTATTATAATATGTATATTTCCTAAATTATATTCAAGTGATATTTCCAATTTTATATCAAACTTTTACATTTCATTTGTCAAAAAAATATCATTAAAAAAATTAAGAAAATAATATAATTAGCTTTGTGGTAAAAAATGCTATCATTAGAGTATAAATTTCATATTATTTGCACATATTAAAGATGGTGTACTTCACTTTTTAGTATGTTTTGTCCCACATTGGAAATAAATAGGTGTGGTGAACATACTACATATAAATAGTAGAATTGTCCCACATTGAAAGATTAGTATAAGGTGGGTGATTCTATAATTATAAATAGGAGGCATACTTGGAACTTATGCATCAACCCAAAATCTTTTGAGTGTCTTAAGTATTGTCTTGGAGAACTCTTAAAAGTTTATATCATTATATTTTCTACCTATAGATTTTATATGTCTCACATTGAAAAATAATGTAGGTGTGGTAAATATACTACGTTTAAATAATATTAGAGTATAGGTTCATATCATTTGCTTATTCATCTCACATTGAAAAATAATGTAGGTGTGATAAATATATACTACGTATAAATAGTTGAATTGTCCCACACCATAAGATTATCATAAGTGGGGTGATCCCAAGATTATAAATAGGATTTATCCTTGGAACTTAGGTATCACCCCAAATATATTAAATCTCTTAAAGTATACTTATTATATAAGAGATTTTAAACATAATCTTGAATTAAATGTTTAATTTTTAAAGTTGCAACATTTTTTTCAGTTAATGTATTATACAACTGGTTGTATATACAACTTATTCAATGTAGTTGAACTTTATTACAAAGTTGTCGAGCTTTATTAACAAAATTATAAGCTATGGTACAAAGTTATTGAGCTTAACAGAATAATTATTAAACTCAATAACTTCGTAAAATAGCTCAATAACTTGTAAAATAGCTCAACAACTTTGTGTAAGAGCTCAACAACTTTGAGGCGGTTGTACAATGCTATTATACAACTGGTTGTAGGATAGTATTTGTGCATTTTTTTAGGTGGGAGAAAGATCGATAAAATGGTTAATATTATAGCGGAAATTTTTCATGTTACCCTCGAATTTTGTTAGATTACACATAATACCCCTAATTTTAAGTTTGTACATATAATACCCTTGTGTTTACTTTTTTTTTCATAACGCTGTTACTCCTATGAGTAACTAGATGAGTAATTGAGCATGCCATACTATTTGTGTTTTGTTATTTAGGTATTAAATATTAATTTATTAAATAAAATATGGATTTAAGAATTAGATGATGAAGTGTTTGTGTAATAGACGATAACAAAAGAAAAAGGCGTCAAAAGTCATAGGAGTAATGACATTATGACGGAAGTTGTCAAATGGTTTTCTGGGAAAGAAAAAGGTGAACATAGGGGGTACCATTTGTAGAAACTTAAAATTAGGGGTACCATGTGTAATCTATCAAAGTTCAAGGTTACCATGAGAAATTTCCAATATTATAATGATATAGTTAATTAAATTTTCATTTAAAAGAGAGAGATATCCGTACCAATAAAATAATAAAGGAGATATTATTTTTTAATTGTTATTTTATTGTCATGCCATCAAACTTAACGTCCATTTAACAGCCTTTATATTAGGGGTACCATGGGCAAAAAAATGGAACCTCAAGGATACTATAGGAAGATTCTTAAAAGTAGGGGCAACATGGAAAATCTGACAAAATTAAGGGGTACCACAGAAAATTTCCGTATCTCAATTATGATAGAAAAAATGAATAAAAACAACGACAAATATTAATGGAGAATACTTGATCATATTATTAAATTTAAATATAACTATTAGATATAATGAGTAACAATTAACCGTATTCGGTATTCGGGATCTGGTTGAATGTCGAACTAAGTGCAAAAAAGATGGTGTAATTCTGAGTATGTTATTTGTCCCACATTGAAAAACAATGCAAGTTTGATGATATACTACGTATAAATGGTAGAATTGTCCCACATCCGAAAAATAATCCAAGTTTGGTGAATATATTACTTATAAATAGTAGAATTGTCTCACATCGAAAGATTAGTATAAGGTGAGGTTGATTATATGATTATAAATAAGAGTTAACCCACGTATATATTAATCTTTTATTTTTTTTGAAAGAGATATTTTAATAATATGTAAACAAATCATTAGACATAGAATGTAAACATTAAACCCTTATGTTTTTTTTTTTACATTATAAATAAGTTAATTATCCCGTTGCAACGCACGGGCATTCAAACTAGTTAATTAAATAATAGTGAAATTTCTTAGGGATGTTAAGTTCGAGCTTCTTTAAGAGCATTTTTATTACGAGTATAACCCAAGACTTATATTGTTACTAGCGAGTTCTCTCATCATAAAAAACAATCTAATTCAGTTTAAAACCACTTTTAAGGAAAAAAGGACTTGGGCCAAATTAGGCAATGAACCATTAATGGATAACCTCACGCATGTAAAGGTGAGATTTCGTCCAAAAAAAAGGAAAAGAAACAAATATAGGGTATTTTTAAACTATAAAAAGGTAATATAATGCGTGAATTTGATTATAAATTAGGAAAAAAGAGTGTGTTTTTTAATAAAAATTAGTTACATTATTGTAGATATTACCATAAGTTTTAACTAATTTAAGATTTTTAACATGTAAGACTGTAGGTGTGTGGTAGCACCTATCTTGTGTCTTAACAAATAATTCAAACATTCTAATAGAATCGCATTATTGTTTGTCATAGAAAGATTATATAAATAAAACAGGGAATACAGTCTTATCTCGAAACAATGATAACATCTTGTTTTTCATATGGTGATAGATTGAAGAAACAACCATATTCGTTTATTTTAAATAAATGAGAAAGGATTTCGAATTCTTGACTCATTTCAAATATAGCATGTAGTTGATGAGTGCATTATTTACATATATTGTTGATCTACTCATTTTAACAATGGATTTAAGGTAATTTAAAGAATCCTAAATTATGTACTTTTTCAAATTATCTTAAGAAAAGCGGTTTATGTTTGACATCCTCATAGGTCAATTAACTTTTGATGAACTTTGATAATCAAAGAAAAGTTAAGGAACATTCTAGTAGTTTTCAACCTATTTATTTGGGTTGGTGCCTGATGGAGGAGTTTTCTGCATGCAATTAACCGGCAATCAAGGGGAGGTAAATGGGAGTAATACATGGTCGAATACATCAACACACGTCTACTTTGACCTTCATTTGCATTTGTTAATTAGCAGACTGAATATCAATTTGTTTGACTTATTTGGTATGCTGGTTTAAATACAAATATACACTGCTTATTTGTTTGACTTTCTCTGCAATTCACGACCGATGTGCATGTCAACTTGTAAATTTACGGACGTATATTCAATTGAGTTTTGAATGTTCACATTCCCTTTTGGTTAAAGGAAAACAGAAAATGTAATGACAGTTGTTTATTATATTTGGACGGGTATTAATTACAGAAAATGCGACACGTGTCAACCCATCATTAAATAGAAGTATTAGTTACAGCTCAACATTAAATATAAACATAATAAATGCTACATAAATCCAGGGCCGTCTGGGAGAATTTCGGGGCCCTGTGCGAACTATCAAAATGAGGCCCTAAATTTAATATATTAAAAAAAAAATTCAAAGATAATTTTTTTTTATTCACAACCCAACTAATTGTTAATTACACAATTACAAAACCTCACCTCTTAAACAAGGGAGCTCTATTTGAATTATTTGGAGCAAAATCATCGATTACCTTAGCCTAATGGTTAAGACGAAGGTATAGTGAGCAATAGGTCCCAAGTTCGGATCCCTCTCCCTCTAATGCGACTAAATGCGCGCTTCGTTAAACCCAAAAAACAAAATGAAAAATTTATTCTCAATAATTATCATAATTAATCAAATTCAACAAATAAATAATAAGAAACTATAAAATGATAAAAGACAAGATAGTTGAAGAATTGTAAAAAAAACTTAAAATTTAGTACTGTATTTCAAAGATAAAGGACGTTATTTTTTTTAATAAAGAATGATTGAGGTCTGAGGATAGAGAAAAGTAGGGAAAGGTTTGTGTTGGGAATTGGAAAAAGAGTTCTGGGCTGGACTTTTTCGTTTCTTCCTATCTGCTCTTTGCAGGGTTTTAGGCTGAGATTGGGCCCCAAAATTTTGGGGGCCCTGTTCAAATGAACAGGTTGTACATGCTTATGGCCGGCCCTGCATAAATCTCAGCAAAATATTAATTAGAGTTTAATAAATGTATTATAAAATTACAAAGATGTTAGGAGTACACGGCGTGTACAAGGCCTTGGTACACGGACCAATCAGCGCTCGCCACGTGTAAAGGTAAGTCAAAGATTCTTTTTTTGTTTGGAGGGAAAGTTGGAGGGAAAAATGGGAGGGATTATTTGGGTTTGGGCGGGATTAGTATTGGGAATAACCCCAAGATTAATTAACACTTATTTTAATCTAATCTTCATAATTAACAACACTTATTTTAATCTAATCTTTATAATTAACAACACTTATTTTTAATCTAATCTTTATAATTAACAACACTTATTTTTAATCTAATCTTTATAATTAACAACACTTATTTTTAATCTAATCTTTTTAATTGACACTTTATCTCTCTTATTATTTTCATTACTTAAATACAGTAACTTATACTAGAACAAAAAAATACAAAGATTAAAATTTTGGAAACCTTATTTTTTAATACTCGTTGAACATCTACACCAAAAAAAAAATACTCGTTCAGGATTTGATTAAATGGCTCTTGATTTTGATCTCAATAACTTGTATGAAGAAGGTGAATGTTCACGAGCGGCCCGAAACAAAAGGCAACGGTGAAGCAGAATGTAATGGCGATGTTGATTTAATGAAAGAGTATGTCGAGTTGTATGGCGACGGTCCGGTGGATGATGATGACACCGTCGTCGTTTCTGCTGCCGACAACGACAACATTGTTGAACCCGTTGTAGGTTTGGCTTACAAGTCATCTCAAGAACTCATGACTTTCGCCCATTCATACGCATATAAGAAGGGGTTTTCATGGTACATTCGCACTAATAAACTCTTTAAAAAGTACAAGGAAGACGGTGTTTCAAAAAAAAGGTTCCTTTAAGAATGAACCGCGGTATCATATGTATGAAAGATTAAGGCTTTGTTGTGGTCATGCTACTAAAACCAAGGATGCCTGCAATGTTTACATTGAGTCCCGTTATTTCGACGATGAAGACGTAGTGAAGATAACGCAATGCCATATAGAGCACAACCAACCATGAGATGGATCCTAAGAAAAGCCTAGTTATTTGTTGGGTTTAGACATATAAATGACTACTTCAAAAAGAGGATGATGATCAATGATGCTGCTGGTATTTCAATATTAAATAATTACAAGTCGTTGGTCTTGGAGGGGGGAGGTCATGAGAACCTTGGCTTTAAGTTTAGTGATAGTCGAAACGCCATCAATCAAGAACGAAGACGTAGCGTCATAGATGACGATGCTAAAGAATTGAAGGCATATTTTGAGAAGATGAAAGAGAAGGATCCTAATTATTTCTATGCAATTGAGCTCGATGATTTTGGGGCTCCAATGAATGTTTTTTGGTGTGATTCACGCTGCCGAGCTATGTTTAAATCGTACGGAGACGTTGTGTCGTACGATACAACTTTCTTGACGAATATGTAAGACGTTATATCTCAATTTATCTGTGTTAAAATGTTATTTTGATTAATCGTATTTGTTTGTTTTGTTATGTAAGAGTACCGTGCTTCAAGAATTCATAAAATTTAAATTAAAATTACCAATTTAATTGTACTATAGAAATTATTCTGATTACTGATTTTATTTGTTTGGTTCTGTAAGTATAAGTTTTGTAGTATATCATTAATCTGATAGAGTAAATCATGGTGTTACAGGTATCGCATGCCTTTTTCCCCTTTCATAGGGGTGAATCAACATGGGAATTCAATTGCTTTTGCTTGTGCTTTGGTTACGCGTGATTATGAAGAAAGTTTTGAGTGGGTTTTTGCCAAGTTTTTAGAATGCATGGGTAAAGCTCCATCGATTATATTGACAGAGACCAGGAAAGAGCAATTGGTAATGCAATTAAAAAAATCTTCCCAAACACTCACCACAGGCTCGCCTTTGGCACATATTGAAAAATCTTTGGTAAAAATGCGGAAAAACATCCACTTTGGAACGATATCTCAAGTGACCTTAATTTAGCAGTTCACGACAGTTTGGAGGTGCATGATTTTGAGATAGCATGGAAGGAAATGGTTCGTAAATATGGTATTGAAAAATGTTCGTGGGTGACGGAGTCGTATTTGATCAGGGAGAGTTGGGTCCCCGCATATTGGCGTGGGATATTTTGTGCTGGGATGTCGTCGACGCAGAGGAGTGAGCAACAAAACCGGTTTTTCAAAACTTATGTCAATGGGAGGACTACTTTAAGTCGGTTTGCCCGAAAATTGAGGAAGCCTTGAAATTGAAAGTGGAGGAGGAGACCGCGAACAATCACGATTGCACAGAGAAACCGTATAAGATTGAGTGCAACTTACTTGTTGAGCAGGTTTTCCATAAATTGTATACTAAGAAGATATATAAGTTGGTACGTGACGAGGTAATTGGGTTAATTTATACGAACGTTGATCCGCCGAGAAGACTTGGGCATAGTGTGACATTTAACGTTGAAGATAAAAAAGTGGCGCCATTTGGTAAGTGTAAGAAATACTTTGGGTTGATATTGATGAAGTGTGGGACCGCTCAAGTGCTCATGTAAGTTATTTGAGTTCAAGGGTATACTGTGTCGACATATTATTAGATGCATGGTTATCGAAGATGTGAAGGTGATCCCAGAGAAGTATATACTTGATCGATGGCGAAAGGACTTGGTTAGAGAATACGAGACAATCAAAACTGGGTACTATAATCCGGAAGCCTCAGCTCGTGCGAAGAAGTCGTTGGAGGTAACTATAAGGAACCATTACATTTCCACACTAGCGCTTCGAGACGATGAAACTTATGCAACATATGATAGATTGACTTCTGAATTAATTAAGGAGTTGGAGGGGATTGTTGGTGTTGAAACTATAGACGCTTATGTCCCTGGCGGTGTTTCTTCTAGGGTATGGGGTCATAGAAGGCTACAGCCTAAGGAATGCAATATTAGATATATGAAGAGGAAGGCGCAGAGAGAGGGAAGGTGGTCTCAGGATCCTGTTGATGAAGAAGATCTGGGAGGGTACCAAAAGGCAAGAGAACTCCCGATGCTAGAAAGAATAAGAAGGTGAGTAATATAGTAATTGTTATTCATTGTTGTACTAAATTCTTTACTCGGCTTTTTTGCATAACCCTCTAAATAACGTCATAATTTTTTTAATTGCAGAAAAAAACTAATGTTTCAAACCCATTCACCGCTAATGAGAGCAATCATTTAAATACTGCATGTAGCGAGTTTGGTGCATCGCAATCTACTCCTACAAGACAGTTTGGTGCGTCGCAATGTACCCCTACGAGGAGCCAGTTTGGTGCGTCGCAATGTACCCCTACGCGGAGCCTTTTTGGTGCGTCACAATGTACCCCTACGCGGAGCCAGTTTGATATGTCGCAATCAACTCCTACAAGGAGCGTATTTGGTGCATCGCAATTACCCTCACCTTATTCTACCCCTAGCAGAAGCACATTTGGTGCATCACAGCCTACTCCTCCTTTGCATGCGATGGAAGGAGATGTTAATCGATCGATGTATGAGTCATCTTACGAATTTTACCGTTAGTATGTTTGTCATGTAAATTGCATATGAATGAAATTGCATTTTGCATAATGAAGACAATCATCTACTTAATGAAGTCTAATTATATTGACCAAGTTTAATTTCACATACCATAAGTTTAATTCCAGAAACCATGAGTTTATAATTACAAAATTACATACCAATTTAAACTTAGAGCCCTAATAGATCAACTTAAAAGTAAATAAAGTCATGGACAATATCGCCTCTTATAATCTTCGTCGTAGAAGAGGTTCTCAGTACGCAGTTGCTCTTCAATACGTTCAATGGTCGGGCCTGAGTGGAACCACCAGGTATACCATCCCCTTGTTGCCTTGCTCACAGAACGTTTCCACCAGCCGCACCTGGGTATTATATAACCCACCATCAAGTCCTCATTAGAACCCACTTCGTAAGCGGATGATCTCTCATGTGTCCCTTTGAGGATGACCTTTCCTTTTGGATACGCAACTGAATTTGGAACATTCCTAGCCCTTCTAAGAAATCTTTCTTCCTCTATTTTTGTTATTTCTGCCTCCCAAGGACAATCCGGATTTGAAACCGCTTGTCTTTTATTTGGATGTTGAAACTTCCACCGAAAGGGTCGCACTTCCGTTTTCCTCATATCCATAATATCTTCGAAAGATTCCAAAGAAGATCAAACATGCATAAAGATTAACGAGATACATGATGTTACTCAAAACTCACAATCATCAATCCTTTAAACCTAAACCTCAATATATGTAGAACATGCATATTTGGGGATTACATATCATATAATCAGAATCATCAAGACATCAATATATGAAGAACAAGCACGCATCTTGGACTGACTAAGCAACAATAATCATTTAAACTTGTACAGAGTATAAATTTAGGGCAAAATTTGTATACAAAGAACAATATTCCATCAAGTACTTCATCTTCTACTGATGAAGAACAATAAATCTTTAACATATACGGTAACATGCATACTTGTTAAATTATTAATAAACATATTTAAGTTTAAATGTGAGATCAAACCTACCTTGTTGATAATGATGAAAAAGTAGGCGTGATGTAGACGTTATCAGACGGTATGTCTCTTCAACTTCTCTGTGCAGTCAGTTTATATGGGGAAGTGAAATGAATGGGTGCCACTTTGTTGTGGGATATTAAAATAAACGATTTGTATTTTTTTTTTTTTTTTTATTCAGTACAATATGAACATGATTATAGGATTATACTGTGGCAGAAAATTATAAAAAAAAGAGAGATAAGATCTTAACAATATTGCGTTATTTTAATAGCTTTATGATACGGATATTATAATATTGCATTATGTGATATGATGATCTAACAACGAACGAAACCTACTTAGATAAACGTAAACATTATAACATTAATATATTTTAACTTCTGTGAAATGATCTAAAAAGAATGAAACTTACTTAGATAAACATAAACATTATATATTAATATTTTTTTATTATTCCATAAAATAAAAAATAAACAAGACATTTCCTAATTGAATATTGTCCATTTTCATGGACAATATGGTGGTTGTGGCCAACCACCACTAATTGACATTTTATACTTCTTCGTTTCATCACGGCCACCTTCGTTATGGTACCAATTAATCGCCCCATGCTCGCAAACCAGGAAATTCACCTAGTTTCCGTATCGCATCTTGGCGGGATATAGGACATGATAAGGTCCCCGCACGAACCAACTCGAATGCCTGATGTCTTGTTGTATCCCTTGACCTTATAGTTATTTGGTGTATAGACCCTTGGTTCCCACCTCATTCTTTTGTATGGGTAAACAACTTCCATTTAGGTTTTTTAGGGTTTTTGGGTTGTGTTGATGGAATGGTTGACAGAGAAAAAAATTTATGGGGACACATATATATATAGGAGATGGAGATGGTGTCTTCTCATTTTTATACTCCATATCCAGTGGTCAGTTTTACGTATATTGTATAAGTTCAATGTACATACGCCGTACGGTCCGTTTACTACGTATATTGTATAGCTTCAATGTACATACTCCATATTCTCTGGTAATTAATTTGAAGATGTGTGCAAAATGGTCCGTTTACTACGTTGTCTTCACGTGGAAATGCAATTCGTTAATTTAAACTGTATACAAACAAATTTACATAAAATTAAACAAGTCATTTTCTTAATAGACTTCCCCGATCAGTTTCTTAATGATGTAACTGCTCCCGTTATTTTGGTGACCCAACATAAATCCTAACTCTAACTTACGGCACATTTTACCGTCTTTCTCAAGTTCTGCCAAGTTTCCATCAGATGGATATAGTAACTTAAGAAAACGGTGCATGACGTAAGTTGCTTTGAATCCCCTCAATTGCCACTCCTTTCTTCTCCTTGATTGCCATTTACGCACTTGAGCGAAATCCCACCGGCCAAACTTGTTGCTTTCTCCAACGTCCTTTTCTGCAAAAACATATAGAAAATTCCATCTATTAGCGTTGTGCTATTTATGCTGTAGTAGCACATAACATATATGAAACGTTATTAGGACATTAATAACGCTTGCTTACCACAGCTTCATGAACATTCGTGTTGTCAACTGAATCATCGGTTGTCTTGTAAAGGCGTACTGACTTTTTACACTTGTTCACCACATACAACATCCAGAGGCCATCAACAAATACAGGTACATGGAACTAGTCAATAAACATGGAAGGTTCAGGCACAAATAAAAACAAATACGAGTGAGGCACAGATAAAACCATCATGCATGCAAATTTATGAAGAAAAGGCACTTACATGGGTTGTCTCACTCAGTTTAAACCCCTTACTTACATCTTTCTTTACTAGGGTGGCCATATTAGGCATGAACTTATGACAGCCTCTACCCTTCACAACCAGATCAAGCATCTCCCCCTACATAAATTGAAGAAACATGTAGTTCTAAGATTGTACATTACAAAGTTAGTTGAATATGTCTCACAATTTACCATAAGTTTTGGACAAAGTATGTAGTCTTGAGTGTCAATCGGATCTTCCATAAATAAAGTATAATTGATTACCCTTGCCAAAGCCTCCATTACCTAGTAAAAAAGTTAATCAAATTCTGATTTAGTAAACATTAAACAATTAGTTAATGTAATTTAGATGGAAACCTTTTTCAACAACCTCTACACCAATTGGTTCTTCTCCAAGAATAGCTTGACAAACACGACGGACCGACAATTCAACTTCTCCGTCATTGAAAATTGAGTCGTCTTTGCACCTAAAAAATAACAATATGGACGATATCAAAGTACACAAACGTATTATTTTATGAAAGCAACTACGAGAATCCTAAAAATTCCCATGCACTAACCCATACGCACTTTGGCGGGATGTAGAACTATACGGCGTAGAAGTTTGTCAACCCTTTCATTGATAAATGTCTTTTGGTCCACATCTTCAACACTGCAGTTATTTGTTTCCTTTTCTCGACCTTTTTAACTCGCTTACGTCCTACCGTTGTCGGCTTTACCTTCACCTTCTTCAAATCCACATCAACACCCATTTCCTTAGTCACCGAGCACCCTTTACCTTCAAGCCACTTTGGTCTACAATAGCGTGGACCTATTGGGTAAGGTTGCCCATAAACGACATTCCGAACAACATCAGACCTTCCAAAATGATCCTCTGAATCACCTACCCTATCAGCAGCTATTGCCTTTTGAATATCACAGTGTTGCCATGCACCCAATCTTGGCTCATCAACTTTCCACCTAAGGCCCTTACCCTCAAAGTTCAACCTATCAAGATAAATAATCTGCAAGTACAACACGTGACAGAGACAATGCACAGTTATGGAGTGCAACTTTCAGGGAAAATTAACAACCATATCTGAAGCAATTCACATATAATGAGGAAGCACTTACCATCAAGACTAATGCACAGCCTGAAATACCATCACATGTACCTTCACCAGTATATTTCACCATCCACTGTAAAATGAACTTAGACCAATTCCATTTCCAACTTTCGAAACGTAATCGTAAACAACCGCTCGTAGCGACTCGGACTTGCAAAGTTGCTCTTCGTAGTACAGAGAAGGACACCTAATACATAAAAAATGAAATGCCGCAAGAAAAGTACTCTACTTTTGACCTCAGATATACATGCATTGTAGATGAAGTTGTAGGGGATACCACCATAACATTCATAGTGTTTCTTCAATTCCTTAAACTCTAGACGCCTTGAAGACGTTTCTTCAAAGTCGAAGGCGTCATCACCATATGGTAAACCAAGCACCCACCCAATCATTTCCTCATCAACTTTAACAATATAATCATCACGAATTTTCAGTTCACAGGATCTAGGGTTCCACCTACGACTCAACCATGCCAGGAAAAAACGGTCCAGTGACTTGTTTATTTTGAGGTCAAGGATCGTCTGAAAAATGGACTGCTTTATCCACTCGATTTGATTACTATTTAAGTTGACAATGAGCTCCATTACTTTATGAGGATAAAGGCGCATTGGAGGATACTGAAATTAAAGATAAAAAATTGGGGTTTTAATCGAACAAATTGGAATTAATAGGGAGTACTAATAGGGAGTACTAATTAAAATTTAAAATTTAAATATTACCTTTCTGGGGCCAGATGATTTGTGAAGCTTCCTTGGCCTTCCACGCTTTCTGGGTTTATCGATGCTTCTATCCTTCGAATGGGTGTCCTTCAAAAGAACCAGTGAGATTAATTTTAGTACATCTCCTGCAATTAATTAACACAAGGATTTACATGAGTATGAAATTAATTTAAAGACATACAGATTCAGTTTCGTCTCCGGATTTTGATTCATCCTCTTCATATTCGCCATCAGATTCTCCCTCGTTGTTAAGCTTCATGGTGAATACGGTTGTTCAATTAAATCTAAAATATTGAGTAATTAACAAATGAAAAAGTGTAAAGAAAGTATGGAAATACGTTATCGTTGACGTCTTCAGCTGCTTTGGTCGAACATGTTACTTCGTCTTCTACTGTTTTGTCACCCATGTCTATTCCCTTATTGATATCTTGACAACAATCTAGAACATTTCCCCAATATTCTCTGCCTACATCCATTATTTTCGACTTGGAGGGAAGTTAATTTTTTTAATTTTTCGCGAAATAGGGTTTTGAATTCTGGATTTGGGGGTGTTTTCTTTCGATTTTTCATTTCGGCGCCTGAATGAATGTTTTCCCTATTTATTTTCCCTTTAATTTTTTAAGAAATTTTTTCACTTATACCCTTGAAATATTGCAACTATGGAGGGATGGATTAAGTGAAATTGAGGGGCATTATTGTCAACTACATTTTGTTTAAAATATTTATTTCTACCAAATAATTTAATTACGTTAAATAATGTTTAACCATATTACTTTGGACATTCTCCCATCCAATTTTGTTTAAAAAATGTTTAGGTTTTAGGGTTTTAGGGTTTAGGGTTTAGGGTTTAGGGTTTATGGTTTAGGGATTTAGGGTTTATGTTTAGGGTTTTAGGGTTTATGGTTTAGGGTTTCAGGGTTTAGGGTTTAGGGATTAGGGTTTAGGATTACCTACACGGGAATCATATTAAACGAAGAAACATTATGGAGTATGGGGTTGATATATACACTCTTTGGATAACGTCCCAGGTACCAACCTTGTATTGTGTTAATCATCCTACATGTGATGTTACAATCCTCAAATATGAAGCATTATGGAGTATGGGATTGATATACACTACTTTGGGTAACGTCCGGTACCAACCTGTATTGTGTTAATCATCCTACATGTGATGTTACAATCCTCAAATATGAAGCATTATGGATTATGGGGGTGACATATACACTACTTTGGACAACGTCCGGTACCAACCTGTATTGTGTTAATCATCCTACATGTGATGTTACAATCCTCAAATATGAAGCATTATGGATTATGGGGGTGACATATACACTACTTTGGACAACCTCCTGTACCAACCTGCGTAGGGATTACCTACACGGAATCATACTAAACGAAGAAACCTACTCAAGGGTGGCAACATTGTATTAATCATCTACATTGTATTAATCATCTACATGTGATGTTACAATTCTCAAATTTGATTGAGCTTATTTATAAATCATTATTTAGTATAATTTATTTTAATATAATTAAAATTATTTATATTAACCATTAAACCATAGAAACCCTAGAAACCGTAGTAAATGACCTATTTATCGTCAGAACTATTTAATAGTTCTATATAATGTAACCTAGTTCCTTTCCCTATTAAATAGTTACATAACACACACTTTATTATCAACTCCTCATATCTACCCCAATATTTAAATCCAAATTAAATATATTATCAGCTACCTTCCGAAGATGATGTTCAATGTCGACAGTGACGAATGTCCAGTAATCAAGATAGACATAATAGATGAAGATAGGAAGTCCTTTAAGGAAAATCACGTAGAGGACCAAAAAAATGCAATGGAATGGCTCTTTAAACGTACCCACACACTTGAAGAAGATGGTGTAAGGAGAAATCAAAGTCGAAACATAATTCTCAATCTGGAAGAGATTGTGAGAGATGGAATCTTTAATAAGTTAGCATTGGGAGATAAGAAGAATATGGCCGAGGTTTGCAAATCCTGGGCAAAATGGTTCCTCATTGGAACAAATGGTCCTAGGCTTGACAGAGTTTATGATCAAAGTTTGACATATAAACTCCGGCTAGGAACGCAAGTCGTTAGTCGAGGTGATTTAGATGTTAAGAGATACTGCCTCTGTCATTATATGAACGGAGAAAACAGCAAAAGAAGCTTCCATCTTCATCAGAGAGTACAATTACTAAGTTATTTTGATTAATAATTTAATTAAGTTGGAGGACATGCATATTATGGGAAGCTATCTAATATCTCTTTCTTATCTGTTGTTAATTTGTTTTGCAGATTTTCTGGGTTGATGTAGAAGTCCCTTATCTCGAAGCAATATGATGGTTTTATTGTCTTCTTTTGTATTTGAAAATCATTATGTATTGTTGACATTATCGTTTATGCAATTTCAAATATCGTTTTAATTTGTGTTCCATTATCGTTTCGATGTTTGAATTTCAATTCATGATGTATTGTTCACATTATCGTTTATGCAATATGAATATCGTTCTATTTTCTGTTCCATTATCGAATTATATAAATTTGACTTAAGTTCAGAAGTACAATTTTTTTATTTTTTTTTTAAATTGAAGAAATAATCAAAACAAGTCATCAAGCTTCAAATATTTCAATATCGTTTCCATGTTAATTTTAAAATTTCATGATATTTTTTTTAATCAAAAAAATAAATAACTAAAAAAATATCAATTGACCAATTGAAAAAGACATTGAGTAATGAACAGACATCTTCATAGAAACTTTATTTTTTAGTCGCAGAAAGGTTTCTCTATTAACAAGTTGTAATTAATTATAATAAAAAAAATTGAGTAATCAACAGACATCTTCATAAATACTCTGTCTTGCACAATTATCCATATCAAATGTGATATTTTAGTCCCAAAACGTCTTTTCTTATAACAGTATTCATTTATTATAATTAAAAATTATAAAGTATTTACTTTTAAACGGTTCATATTAATCCCACTTCCCCGTACACGTCAACCGTCATTGGTCAATAAAAAGATAATTTCTGAAAAGTTATTACACGCGCCGTCCCTATTAATAGGCTCATTGGTTTACCATTTCCACCAATGGTCCACATTTCCCATTTTACTCATTAATCATATTAAATTGATTTTTAATTTTAAAAAAAAAAATCCCACAAGTTAACTTAAAACATGGCGGATAAACGATGCCTCCGTGAGAAGTTTGAAGAAGATAAAAGGAGAGAAAAGGCCATAAGACAAGAACCATGGTATTTAGAAGTGAAAAAGAGAAAAGTGGAACAACGTCAACGGCTTGAGAAATATTATTTGGATTTCATTAGAAATCCCCCACAACAAATTAGTCTCGACGGTACGGATAAGAGGTCATCTGCTTACCAAGTTGGTTCTTCTGAGGATTTGATGGTGGGGTATATATTACCCCGGTGCGGATGGAATGCAATTGTCGTGAGCAAAACAACCAGAGCATGGCATCAATGGTGGTTTCGGTCCGCGTGGCTAATGGAGGAGATGGAGGAAAAGACTAGAGAAGAATTGGACTTCTACGGCGTATATGATGGAAAATTATATTGTCCATGAAGTTATCTATTAAGTCTGTAATATTTTGGGATTTCATAATTTAGTTATTATAAGTCTTCAATTTAGTTATTATAAGTCTTCTACGGCGTATATGATGGAAAATTATATTGTCCATCCAGTAATCTATTAAGTCTGTAATAATGCTGTTTATGTAATATTGAGTTTCTAACGTTGTTAATATTTGATGGAATTGAATCATATGTTTAATGCAAAATAGTAGGAACTAGTGAATTCTAATATCTAATGGTTTTTAAATGTAGATACATGTAAAACGTAAACTTCTACAATAAAAATGTATTTGAAATGAATTTATAATAAACCATACCGATGCTTAAATTTTGTTGATTATACCTCTAAGACGTAAACTTCTACAAATATATTGGTTTGTGAAATTAACTTAATTTAAAACGTAAATATAACGATTTAGACAATTAATCCACTTGATATGAAAATAAACTCCATTAATGAAAGTTATGCATGCAAAATAGAAGTACAGCAATTGCGAAAGATACTGCTAACCCCGAACCCCCCCCCCTCCCCATCCCTCCTCATAACTAAATTAATATTAATCCTTAGATTAAATCTTGTTAGAAGTGTAGTCTTCTAACAATTATATTTTCAGATCCATATTTCCTTTTCATTCCTCTCGTAAGAACATTTGGCCTTGGTGACGGCGTGTTAATCGTTGGGGTTGCTAACCTTACACGGTTGCTCCTTCTAGCGATTGGTGTCTCAACAATATCATTCTTGACCGGGTAGAGAATGACATCTTCATCACTTGGCCTTGCAACATCAACGACCCCATTTATTTCCCTCGTGTACACCGATCTCTTTCTCGGCTTTGACTCGAACATTAGGTTAAACTCCTCCTCGTACATGTTATCTAGTAAGCGATTTGGAGTTCTAGGGATTCTAGAAATTGCGTTGGATACTGCAATTTTTCCAGATTCCTTGAGCATTTCCCTCATGAACATCCTTAAAGAAAGAAGATCAGCCATGTGGGCCTTTCTTTCCATCGACATTGTTTTGTATAGAGTAATAAAAGGATTTTTCTTTTACTTGAGTGTTAAGTTGTGTGTATAAAAAATGGAGGGAGGTGATTATTTTATAGTGTAAGCTTTCCCTCCATAATTACCCTAATGTAGTAAAATTTCCCTCCAAAATTACACTTAATGTAGTAAACTTTCCCTCCAAAAAACTAAAGGCCAATATAGTAAATTAAAAGTAACATATAACATTAAATCTAAAATATTTGATACAATTTAAAGAAAATTAACCACTATCTTTTTTTTTTGGAGTATAAGATATACAATATATACATATAAATAACCTTCCTTAAATTCTATTTTCATAAATTTATATTTTAATCTAAAAGGCCATTGAGTTCTGACATTTCTTTAATATTCCAATGTTATTTCATGATGATATTGTTCTTTTTTAAGCTGCAAGTAAATTGTGTTTCTTAAGTTCCCTATGTAATCTTTATTATGTCATCTATTTACGAGGTAATGTGTTTATTAACCTAGTTTTATGCGTACGTTTTTGGTAGTAGGTTTAATAATTTATAAACAAATTGGTAGTAGGTTTAATATTTTAGTATACCTAATTTTGTTCATCAATAATTTATAAACAAACATGCCATGAGTAGTAAACGAATTAACAATTAATTTGTAAACAAATTAACATAAATCCTTCTCAATTTTAAATGACTTCAACAAAACATAAGTTTAATCCTAATAAAGAAAATTTGACATAACAACCACCAGAAAAAGGAAATAGCTAACAATTGGCCCAGACGGATGGACTATGACTCAATTGTTATCTAAATCTATTTTGAGTAATACACCCAAAAAGGAAAAAGATAACAACTGACCGAGACGGATGGCGTATGACTGAAATGTGGATATTTATCTATTTTGAGTAGTACACCGAAAAAGAAAATAGATAACAATTGACCGAGACGGATGGAGTATTACTCAAATATTATCTAAATCTATTTTGAGTAATACAAGAAAAAAGGAAATAGATAACAATTGACCGAGACAGATGGAGTATGACTCAAATGTTATCTAAATCTATTTTGAGTAATAGAAGAAAAAAGGAAATAGATAACAATTGACCGAGACGGATGGAATATCAATCAACTATTATCTAAATCTATTTTTAGTAATACAAGAAAAAAGGAAATAGATAACAATTGAGTGATTGACCGAGACAGATGGAGTATGACTCAAATGTTATCTAAATCTATTTTTAGTAATACAGGAAAAAAGGAAATAGATAACAATTGACCGAGACCGAGACAGGATGGAGTATGACTTAATACGATTTTAGTAATAACATTTCGATAATGAACCCAAAAACGAAATAGATATCAACTAACAGACAAATTTATAGTATCACTCAATAGTTATATTATGATAATTTTAGTAATATTTGAGTAATACACCCAAAAAGGAAATTTAGATATCAATTAACAGACAAATATGGACTATGACTCAATAGTTATCAAAATCTATTTTTAGTAAATAACATTTGAGTAATACATCCAAAAAGGTAATTTACATATCAATTGACAGAGAAATAGGTACATAAACCTAAGATCGAGACGAAATGAGTAAACCTTTTTTAAAAACAAACCCTAAAATAAACCCAACCCTAAAACCACCCAAACCAACCCTAAAATAAACGTGACGTAGAAATAATTATACTTAACAAACACTAAATACAACCCCAACCAACCCTAAAACACTAGAAACCCTAAAACAACCAACCCTAAAATAAACCAAACCTAGAAACAAAGCGCCATAAGTTAGACCTACTACTTCGTACAAAAAATAGTTGATCAATTAAGTTGTATAAACGAACATTGTCTGATAATGTTCACTTAAAATAGATATCATAATATTATATTTGGTATCTTTTCAATTTATTTAGTTTCATGTAACCTTTCATTATCTGATACATTCTTCAAATAAACAGTTGTGTATTTAAGGCCACAGACCCATTACGGTCACGCATCTTAAATAAATACCTTATGCTTCCAACCTAAAAGACTATCTCAAGTTAAATTAAACATAATTTAACATAAAAAAATATTCAAATATGAGAATTGTTGACTGTCGATTTCATTCAATCAATAGATTGGAAGAGGACAAACAATTGTTCAAAGAAGAATATATCGCCAACAAAAAGCGCTCCATGCAAATGGATTTCGATGTTGAATATAGTGTTGAAAGAAACCGGGGAACGGGTTCACCTATTACCGAAGTCCTCGGCAATGTGGATATTATGAGTACTCATATATTCAGATGAGGTTGGCCACACTGATAAGAAGAATGTAGCAGAGGTATGCAAAGCTTGGGCTAAATGGTTTCTTCTTGGAGACCATGAACCATCATTTATAAGAGATTACCGTCATTCCTTACGCCGAGAGGTGAAGTTTGGTATCCTTACTATAAGAAGAGGGACTAATTTAGTCAAGGAATATTGTCTATGCCAGGGGATGAGAGACCCAGTAACAAAAGATTTGTTTCATCTTGACCAAAGGCTTGCCGTAATAGAGGATAGGGTTGCAAGAATTTTATCAAGGGTGGATCAAAGAGTTTACTAAATAACTTTCATGGATCCTTTTAATTTCAAGTAGATTCATAGTCTCGTTTCGATTTTAGATGGTCGAATTTGTTATGTTCCTATTTTCAATTCAGTATTAAGTCTTATCTACCAGTTCGATTTTACGTTTCAAATCCTTGCACTCTTTAATTTACCTTCAAATGTGCTAAATTAAAGTATTTAAAAATTATGCCAATTACAATTATTTATATAATTTCAATCAAAATACAAAGAATGGTACGCCAACAAATCACCAACTTATTTTTTTATATTTAATAGAGCAATGGTGAAGCAACGGTAATTAAAAAGTAATTTCAAATTAAATTTATATTAATTTAATTTAATTTAATTAATTTCTTTGATGTCATGGTAGTAGAACAGTCACCAACTTAATTATAAATAGTGGGGAGCTAACACAAAGTAGCCATTCTAAAACATAACTATTCCTCTCTTTCTAAACTATTTCACCTTTTATCTTCTCTCTAAATAAATCAACTAAAATTTTTAGAATGAGAAACCTTAATGAATTGTTAATTGAATCGTTGCTATTTTTAGAAGAACAAGTTTCCAATCTTCGTGAACTCGAGTTCAAAGCAATGAAGGTGGTTGTCGGGGCGATTGAAACTCGTAACGATTGTTATTTAAGGGGCCTTAAGGAAACAGAAAAGGACGCGGATGATTTCATCAAATACGTGTTGGGGACGTATGAAAAATTTAACAATCTTAGAAAAGGGTTTGAAGAGGATATTGACGCTCTAAAGTTCATTATTAATAAGGATTAGGAGACCTTATTTTATTCCTGTTTGATATTTAGTTATATAATTACGTTGTACTTTTTTTTAAGTTTATCCTGGTATTATTTCTAAATTAGTTAACATTGTTGGGTTTTCTCTACTTCTACCTCTTACATTAGGTGTATCATTCATTTGATTTCTATGCAAGTGGCCATTGTTTGCAAGGTAAATGAAATTGGCAATCACACCAGTCATAATTTATGAACCAATTTGTCAAAAATAAAAATAAAAATAAAAACGCAAGTGGCAATTTTTTTTAACTATTCAACGCACGGTTCTCCAAAGGTCATAAATTCAATTATAAATATTAGGTGGTTAACATCATTCTAAAAGAAAACAATTTAAAATAACAATAGTTATCTCTTTCTTCTCACTAAAACTACAAAAGATTTCAAATGGCAAACCTAAGTGGTATGTCAATGGGTTTGATCGCCAATTTGGAAAAAAACATTCAAACGGTACTTGAACAAGAGTTGAGAACGATGAAGATGATTGTTGGTGCGATTGAAACTCAGAACTATTGTTATGTACAGGGCGTTAAGGAGATTGAAAAGGAAGCGGATGATCTCATACAATCCTTGTTTGTTTCTTATGGAAAATGCATCGACCTTAGGAAAGAACTTGAGGATGATCTAAAGGCTTTAAAATCCTTAAATTAGTAAGGATTAAAAGAAGTGCTTAATTAGATATTCATGTATTTTTATAATATTATTATGTTGTACTTTTCTTATTTAAGTTTATCTTAATATTAACTATCATGGTTGGGTTTTCTCTTCTACCCCTTTTATATTTTGTTCGATTTTGAATGTTAACTATGTGACGTCATTTTAATTTCGTACTTGAACAAGAGTTGATAAATAAATATCGGTTTTAAATACTCGGAATTATATTAATTACGTAAGATTTATTAAAATACAATTCATTGTACCGGAAGATTAAAGGACAAGTTGTCATTTCCTATAAACATATTAATTTTAATTCAACTTCCACTTGTTAATTTTAATTTATAATTAAAAATCCTCCTGTGTGGCATATGAAAAGACACGACCCACACTTTATTTATATATATGATTCATTTGTATATTCAAAGAAATCCTAACCACATGTACTACCCAAGCCATTATCTAATTTGATTTGTCTATCAATATTTCAAACCCTAAACCTTTAAAACCTAAACTGAAAACTTCCTTCAAAATAATGGATCGGAACATTACCAAAACATTGATTACAATCGAGTACAACAAATGTTTCATAAATCGCTTAGAGGAAATCGAAAGGAAGAACAACCTATTCCTTGTTAATGTTCAGATCCCACTCAAGGTGGCCAAAGATCGTGGCTTTATGCCGGAGATGGAGAAGATGCGAGCGAGATATTGCATCCGCTTTACGAGACCTCAAACTAGCAAAGGAGGTGAAGATCAAAATCATGGAAGAGAATGCCTCCCTAAGAGCCTCTATTTCTCGTTTAAGTTCTATTTAATTTAGTGGGCATGCATGATGTCACTTATATTAAGTATGTAAATTTTAAATGTGGGTTTTTAATATTTTCCATTTGAATCAGTTTTATTATCATTGATTTTCTTTGGTTTCGATATAACATATGAATATCTATTAATAGTTAAAAATGTGGATTGATTTTCCTATTAAGTAGTCCGTATAAACTATTTTGATTTGACTAAACACAACACAAAAAGAATTACAATTGATTTGATTTGATTATGTGTGTCGTGTAAGCAAGCAAGGCAGAAATCTAGCATGCATGCATGTTGATTTGACTTCCAATTGACAGGATTTAAACACATCATCACTAATAAGAAAAATAAAAAAATTTGTCTTTCTCCCCATTATAAAAGTAAAATGGCACTATTTTACATTCATCTACAAAAATAAAACTACCTTTAGATCTCATATATACTTGTAAGGAGGACTCCAAACTTGTTCACAACTCTTGTGTTACTAATTCATTCATCAAGGTATTTAACCATTCATTCCTTTAAATTAAATCGTTTGTATAGTTTACAATTTTTGCATGTATGCGACAATCAATTTAATAAGTTCTCAATCATAATTATATTTTAATTGAATATAAACGGTTTATGTGGTATGAAAGGTTGTTATATTTGTTTCTTTTTACATAACGCTTTAATTTTTTTAATTGAATATAGACGGTTTTAAACATCACTAATTACAAAAATTAAAAAATTGTCTTTCTCCCCATTATAAAAGGAATATGGCAGTATTTTACATTCATCTACAAAAATAAAACTACCTTTACAACACGAACCCTAGATCTCATATATACTTGTAAGGAGGACTCCAAACTTGTTCACAACTCTTGTTACTAATTGTTTGATCATTCATCAAGGTATTTTAACCATTCTTTCTTTTTTACTGCTCATTTCATCAAGATATTTAACCATTCTTTCTTTTAAATGAAATCGTTTGTATAAGTTTAAAACCGTAAACGATTTTTGCATGTATGTGACAATCAATTTAATAACCCGTCAATCATAACTATTTTTTGATTGAATATAAACGGTTCATCCAATTTTCCTTTTACATAACGTTTTATTTTTAATTTAATTAACTAGTATGAATTTCAGAAGGTTAGACAGTTCATTCCTATATTAGTACAATACACTATCAATCGCAGAATCAAACTCGCTAGGTTGCGAGAGATTGACACTCAGTTGGCCGATCTAATAGACCGAGCGGAGGTGATAAGGCAGCGGGCAATAAGTAGAGGGATGAACGACGTGCAGGAAAATATGGAAGCTCTTATACATGAAGTGAAAGCTAATCGTGAACAAGGGGTGATTGAAATCCAGAAAATTGAGTTGGAGCTTCATCAACTTGAACTTCTTGGTTTTTAGTTAGGTTAAATATGGTTTATATAGTACGTATTTTGTAAGGATTAAAAGGTTGGTTTATATTTTCCAATGGATCTATGATTATCAACTACCCATTTTCCTTTTCAAATTCCTGTTATTTTTTTTAATTACTATCTTACGTTCTTCGTTAAAAAAATACCCGTAATTTTACCAATGTGTGATGACTAATTTTAATCCAAAATAAATCTGGCACATGAGGAGAACACGGCCAAGCGAGTAACAAACGCCACAACGAGATCTTATCTTTGCTACAAATAATTATGCAATTTAACTTGGTAGGATCGACCATTATTCACTTGGGCCATTAATATTCATTTTCCATGTTTCTATGTTAAAAACAGACCATTAGGAATGTGGCCCCAATAGGGAAAAAGCCCAATCAAAATATAGGTCTTATATAACAATTTGGGCTCATTCTATTTATCAACTAACTTACTTGGGCCTTCGGTAACTAGACCCATTATTACTTCCTCAATTGGGCCATTTTCATCGATTACTTTTAAATCGACCCATTTACTTCCTCAATTGGGCCATTTTCATCCATTCTTTCTCGTCGACCCATTTACTTCCTCAATTGGGCCATTTTCATCCATTCATTTACTTGGGCCGTCAGTAAGTAGATGTCATTTGCAATTTGCAATTTTCAAAGTTAACACATTACAAATTAAATGTTTTTCTTTTTGCAATTGATTCATTTTAAGTTTTAAAACCTTAATAATCAAGCATAACAAACCGCGACCGAAATTATTTTTGATCGACAACGAATAATGGACAACTATCGTCAAAATACAAATTTAGATCAACAATCAATAACAAATTAAAGCTTCTTCTCTTATTTATGTAGTATTATCACAATACAAATTGATAATAATAATACAAATACAACCCATGAATAATACAATAACCGACGAGCTAACTTTTCTGATTTAGTAGCACGTAACTTCTGAGATTTCAATTTAATATTTTCCGATGTCAATTGCCGTAACCTATCCTCCAAAGAGTTGTTTAGATCAATCAACCTGTTCATGTTCCGATCAACCTCCACGCATTCATCCCATACGAAGTAACCACAATCTTCAGTCTAAAGATGCATTAAAAATTAATTAGAGCAATAAACATAGATATTATACTAATTATATTATTTTGAGCTATAAACATAAATATACCTTCCATAAGGGACAACGATAAAAAAACCTTCCTTTGTTAGGTCCATTTTTCTTCACGAGTTGACGGATTGGAACCAAGTTATGATAACAATGTGAATCGCAAGAACAAGATTGATTAAAACTCATATTTGAAAGATGATGGTGGTGTCGATACAATTGAAATATAGTATGAGATTTTAATAATTAAATATGATTATTAGATTTGGAAACAAAATATACTTATTTTTTTTAAGGAATTATTAGATTTGGGAAAAAAAATATACTGATTTTTTTTATGGATTATTAGATTTGGGGAAAAAATATACTGATTTTTTTAAGTGAGAGAAACGAATATACTGATTTTTTTAAGTGAGAGAAACGATTTTTTTTAGTTAGACAAATGAGGTTAAAATAAATAAGAACATAAAATAAATATAAGAAACAAAAAATAATTAGTATAGAGATTAGTATAAAAAAATTAGATTAATATTGCTAATGATCTTTGGAAAGTGTAGCAATTAATAGGTTGTCTCTTTTTGAATTTGAAATTCAAAAATTTCAAATTTATCCCTCTAAAAACTCATTTGAAAAAGATTCCATATGGTCCCTACCAAACTCCACTTGGCGTGCTCTCACTGGCCTGTGTACCAAGGCCCTTGTACACCCCGTGTACTTGTAGCCTTTTCGATAAAATTATACGGAGTATATAACAATTACGGTGATTTAATCTTAAATTTATATAAAAAAAGATTTTGATAAAATTTCTAAAATGTAAATTATTACCTTTATTGCGAAAAATGCTTTAAATTGAGTGTACTTTCCATTATATTTATTGAAATATTTTGATATGTATAGATGATTAAAGTGAGTGTCTCACAATTCGTTACATTTATTCAAAGAAAAACATTTTGAGAAAATTATACTCCCTCTCATCCACTCTTTTCTTCCCTATTTCCTAAAACGGATTATTCAGGTTTTCTTTCCCTTTCCTTTTTGAGAAAGTTTTTATTAATATTATACTCTTACCTCTCTCCACTCATCAAACCCCACCATATCCTTTATTAATAATTAATTCTAATTATTCTTACCTCTCTCCAATAACCAAACCCCACCCATCCCCTTTATTAATATTTAATCCTAATTATTCATACCTCTCTCCAATTACCAAACTTCACTCATATCTTTATCAATATTATACTCCGCACCCTTAATCCCCGTGCCCACTTTAAAGGGGAAGAAAAGAGTGGATGAGAGGGAGTAATACTTAGACCATTATATCCATCAAGATATATTTGGACGAATCATTATGTTTATTAAAAACCAAACTTAAAGATAACTACTAAGAGATAAATTTTTAAAATGTGATAATGAAAAAAGTATATTGGACATATTAAATACATTTAAGATTTAAGAGGTTTTAAATAATGTGATAACGAGTGAAGATTTGTACATGAATGATAGCTTTTTGGACTTTTTTGAGTAGGTTAAGATAAGATTTTCATGTGACTTGATCTCTATCGTAGAAAAAAATTAATATTTTGGTAATAATTAGTGATTACCAATTATTGATTATGTTGGTACTGATTATGAAAAAATTGTCCTTATATTGGTTTATTTATCAATTAATCCTATTTTATATGTAGTTGTTTCAAAAAAAAAATAGTTGCAAATTTCTTATAAATATGTTGTTTGACACATAGCATATGCAAGACATATACAACCAAAACATTCGAATAAGTTGAGCTTTGACTCTATATGTTTGATACATAAATATCACACGTGATACATTAAAAATTGAAAAATGCATCAAATTATATTCACATCGTTTTGAACCAATATTAATTGATTTGGAGCATAACGTATTGTGAAATGATATAACGAGTGAGATATTTGAAAAAATTAAGTTTGTACTTGAATGATGGCTTTTATGATGTGATAATGAAAAAATTATATTGGACAAGTGACAATGTGATAGCGACTAAGATATTTGAAAAATTATGAAAAACTTAATGAAAAATACATTTGAGATCTAAGAGGTTTTAAATAATGTGATAACGAGTGAAGATTTGTACTTGAATGATGGCTTTTTGGACTTTTTCGAGTATGTTAAGACGGGGGTTTTAGACGACTTTTAATACTTATCGTAGAAAAAAGTTAATACTTTTGTACTTATTACTAATTATTGATTATGTTGGTAATATTTATGAAAAAGGGTCCTTATATTGGTATTGTTTATCAATTAACCCTATTTTATGTATAGTTGTTTCAAAAAAACAAAAGGTGCAAATTTCTTATAAATATGTTGTTTGACACATAACATATGCAAGACATACACAACCAAAAAAATCAAATAAGTTAGCTTTGACCGTATATGTTTGATACATAAACATCACACGTTATACATTAATAATTGAAAAATGCATCAAATTATATTCACATCGTTTTGAACAAATATTAATTGATTAGAACATAACGTATCGTGAAATGATCTAACTTAAGAACTTAATGTTGATTGTTGCATTATTAGAATACATTTATTTTAGTTAATATGATATCTGATAAGTCACAGAATTATTTAAATAATAACGTTTATCACGAATAGCTAACTATCACTTATTAGTTATAATTAAAATTGTATTTATTTTATTTTAAAACAGTGAAGTTAAACCTAAAAAAATAAGAGTTGAGAAAGTTAATTTATAAGTAAAGATATTAAATGTCATATATGAATTATATCATTTTTCTTCAATTATAATAATAAAATTTTCAAACAGACCGTGCGAAGCGCGGGATACTACCTAGTAATACCTAATAATGAGTATCACATCTTAGTAAGTTTATTAGTAAAGTGATACGGAATATGGCATTTATAGTTGCCTTTGTCAAATTTCTAAGTAAATTAACCAAGAAAAACAAATTTAAAAACCTTCATAGAAGAATATTTTTGATTGATTTGAAGTTTAATTTACCTTAGGGTGTTAATGATAAATAGGTGAAAAGCTAAGACTTCCTTCAAACTTGGTTTCTCATTCACGGCGGTTAAAAGTCGATCCCTTAGTTACAACTTCAATGGATCGTTGTTATCGACACCAATTGATTTTAGTAAAACTTGAAATTCACATAAATGAAAATCCGTGTTCAATTAGTCTCACTTTAGACGGGTATATTCATATATAGTGTGGACGAGTTAAATAGGTCACCACTTACATAATAAGACAAAATGGTGACATTCCACTTGTTGTTTATCTTAGGGTTTTTTGTCAAACACAACCTTTAAAAAAAAAATCTTCCAAACACCACCTTTAAAAAAAAAGTTTGTAAAACACAACCTTTAATAAATTTTTTGTTGTCAAACACGACTTTTTGCCCGAAAGACTTAACATTATGCAATGGGGTAACTTTCAGTCGATGTTTGAGATAGCAAACGATGTCGGTTTGAGGCGTTTTTGGACTCGTTGGAAAGGTGGAAATACAAGCTTTCCAGGGGTTATAAATACGATGGTCAAAGGTGGCCTTATGTGGAGTCTATTGATGTGTAAAGTAAGGCTGGTCGGAGAGATTAGCGGGTGGTTGGGGATTTTTAGCGAGTCTTTTAAAGAGGTTATGATGCTTTGTTTGGTCTGAAATTTGGTATGTAGGTAGCGGGGAGTGTAAGGTAGGCCGTAGTTGTGTTGTTTTTTGTGGTTGTTTGTTGTAAGTGGTGGTTTGAGGTGAGTGAATTGACCCACAAAAAAAAATCCTACTTTGACATTCTTTTGAATGTTTTTTACCTTCAAATTAACTTCCCTCGAACCACCACTTGTAACCAACAACCACCACAAACAACACAACTAAGACCTACCTTGCACTCCCCGCTACCTACATACCAAATTTCAGACCAAACAAAGCATCATAACCTCTTTAAAAGACCCACTAAAAATCCCCGACCACTCGCTAATCTTTCCGACCAGCCTTACTTTACACAATAATAGACCCCACATAAGGTCACCTTTGACCATCGTGTTGATAACCCATGGAAAGCTTGTATTTCCATATTTCCAAAGAGTCCAAAAACACCTCAAACCGACATCGTTTGATATCCCAAACATCGATTGAAAGTTACCCCATTGCAAAATGTTAAGTCCTTCAGCCAAAAAGTCGTGTTTGACAACAAAAAATTTATTAAAGGTTGTGTTTTACAAACTTTTTTTTAAAGGTGGCATTTGGAAGAAATTTTTTTTAAAGGTTGTGTTTGACAAAAAACCTTTTATCTTATTATGAAAGTGGTGTAATATTTGACTCATCTACAATTTTAAACGGATAGTGTCCGTCTAAAGTGAGAATTTGTGAGCCGCATTAGAAAAAGTAAATATGTATGCATCTGGAAGCAGGCCGGAATCGTTATAACAAAAACAGAAAACCCAAGAAGTTTGTCAAGACAAATATTATATCGCGAAAGTGGTAAATACCCTCATAACTTCAGCCAATTGTGAGATTAAGTCTCATAACTTACAAATGGAGTAATTAGGCCCCATAACTTTGTCAAAAAGTGAAATTTAACTCAATTTCTCTTTTCAACTTAAATCAAATCATTAAATCATTTTATATATAAGTTCATTGTACACTAAATAATTATTAACATTTTAAAAGTATTTATTTAACTTATTAACATAATTTTTAGAATATTTTTTACTAATTTTATTATAATTCACATACATATGAGAGTACGTTTAGAAGTTCTCAATTTTATTTAATTCATTCAAATATTTGTTCCCAAAAGTGTGTAATAAATTGCATACACAATTTTTAAATTTTTAAAAGTTTTATTGTATACTTATAAATTGTATTGATGAATGAAATTGGATTTTTTGGTGCAATTTTGGTTGAAAATAAAAAGTTGGATTGAATTTCACTTTTTATCAAAGTTATGGGGCCTAATTACTACATTTGTAATTTATGTGGCTTAATCTCACAATTGACTAAAATTATGCGGACTAATCACCACTTTCACGTATATTATAGTAACATGATCTCTAATCATTATCACTCATTATCACATGGATAATAATAGGCTTATAGGAGTATATGTTAAAATAAAAATATTCTTGGTTTGCACGGTTATATATAGAGGCGACAATCATTGACACGACCCAAAAATACGACACGAACCCGACACGAAGTTAGCGGGTTAGGGTCAAGACGTTGTGACCCATTTAAGTAATTGGGGTGACATAGACACGACACGAAACTTAAATGGGTCGGGTTAGGGTTAAGCTCTTTTGACACGAACCCGACACGAATAGCCCATTTATGTAAAACTGTCATAACATATTTGGGTTGAGTCAATAATTCAACAAAAGAACTTAAAAATAAGCATTTCCATTCACCATTTTTTGGGACAATAGGGTTATAAAGCGTAGTTTATCTTATTAGTTTGTAGGGTTAAATGAGTTACGTGGGTTAAAAATGATCTGCTTAAAGATAAATGGGTTAAATAGGTCGGGTTGGGTTATAGAAAAATTAAATGGGCTGGGTTGAGTTAAGACAAATGACCCGTTTATTTAATTGGGTTGGGTTAGAGTTGGGGTAGTGGTGACCTGTTTAAAGTTGACACGAATATGAACATGTCACGACCTGATCTATTTGCCAGGTCTAGTTTATATATATAATTTTTTTTGGTGCGTCGTTTATATATATATAGTCAATTGGTCGATTTAGGATAATAAACTCCAGTTCATAGACTATACATCCAGATGTACAATGCTATTGTACATTTAAGGTTATTTTAGTCTTTTTTATTTATTTTTGTTAAAACCTAAAACAATACTACGTAATCCAATTCAACCCTCTTCTCTCTCAAACTGCTTCCATATTTTTTTTCTCTCTCCATCTTTCTTTATTATGCAGTTAATTAATTATCTTCTCACATTAAATTAATCTGTCAACTATTATTTCTCTCCTTCTTCAATCAAAATCAATAAGAATTTAATCAATATTTATCAATAGAGGAGGAAGTTTCGAAGGTGGATGAAACACCATATGTATCATCACCATCATCATCAATGGAACATGAACATCAAAGGAGCATGAAATTTCAATGAAAAATAGAACATCTAACTCATAATCAATGGCTTTGGAAAAATAATTCGAAATTACATCTCCGTGTATTCTTGAAAGTTTAAACTCGTATTCTTTTCATATTAGCTCGTATTTTTGAAAGTACATTACAATTAAGTTTAAGCTCGTATTCTTTTCATAATAGCTCGTATTCTTTTAATAGGAGCTCGTATTTTTGAAAGTACATTACAATTAAGTTTAAGCTCGTATTCTTTTCATAAAAGTTCGTATTCTTTTCATATTAGCTCGTATTTTTGAAAGTACATTTCAATTAAGTTTAAGGTCGTATTCTTTTTATAATAGCTCGTATTTTTTTTATAATAACTCGTATTCTTTATGTGAATTTAATTTACGAGTTCATAGACATTGAAGCTAAAAAATCGGAATTGGTTGGACTTAAACGAGTATGGAAGTCTTCCACATTAGAGAACAATGGAGCTTTGACCTTTAAGAGAGGTTTAGAGAGGGGGTGTTTGCAATAATCGTTTAGTTACACTGAGATTTGGAGAGGGAGGGTGTTTTGTTTAACAAATATTAGAATGGGTTTCAGTTCAATATAGTATAAATGGGCCAGTTGTATATATAATACTAAAATACAACTGGTTGTAGGATCTTATTTGTGAATAAACTCTCCAATTTTAAGTGAGAGGAGAATGTACAAATGTGCAAAGCACAGGGGTACCATGGAAAATGTTCAAATTTTTATTTTTATTTCATATTTATCATTAATTTTTAATTACTAATTATTGTCACGTCATCAAACTTAACTTGCATTTAACGGTTGTTACATTAGGGAGTACCATGAGCACAAAAATGGAACCACAAGAATATCATAAATAGTTCTTATTAAAAGCAGGGATATTATGGAAAATCTGACAAAATTAAGGAGTATCATGAGAAATTTCCGTTAATATTTTACTCCTAAGATCGGAGGTTTGGCTGGAACTCAGGCTTGTATACAACCAAATTCATAGTTTCGAGAAACATTTTGTTATACGTAGTACTCTTTCTGTTCCGGTTATTTGTTGTCTTATTCCACTAGTCATTTATTAATTGCCTCCTCGTCTTTCCTTGTTCTTTGTTCCAAAACCAAAGAATAACAATTGACCGGAACATAGAGAGTATCATACTACTGCTATGATGTATCATTTGATACCAAAATTAACAACGCAGTAGCTTATAATAAACACGGTCCGGTACGGCGGTACTCCACTAAGGCCCTATTCTTTTGGACTTAAAGTCACCCCCTTTAAATTCAGTTCAGTTCTTATAAGTTCAGTGTAATACCCGGATATTATAGGACCCGGAAAAGAACCTTGGGATGCGTGATATAACCTTAGACTAGACTAGAGATCACTCGGGAGTGAAGTATGACTATAAAGTGGGCCGAGTATAACCTATACTAGACTTAGTGGAGTTGTTATAATGTTCGCCTATAGAAGGGTCGTCTTAAAACTGTCATAACTTGAGATATAGACATGATATTGATGTGATTCCAATTGGAAGCGATATCTTGTTCTCTTACGATTCCAACGGTAGGTCACACGCCCAAAATTACTAAGAAATGAGTGAGATATGACTGTTTTACGAAAACTAGTCATTGCTGAGAAATGCATCGCACTTGATGAGGCAGTCGCAGCCCTATCAAAGATAAACCCGAGGAGTCTCTAACTAATGCAGCTAGGGAAGTCGGGATCGAATCCACAGAGAGGCTATGTTGCTGTCTACTTGCTAATCTAAGTCTATCGGTGTCACAGGATTGGGGTTTTGATTGGAAACTAAACTAAAACAACGATAAATAAAGAGTCTAGCAGATAAGAGAAAGGGACTAGGATGTCGGTTCATCAATGAATGCCAGATAATTGCAGTTAAGGTCACAGATCAATCACATGTATCAGTCTAAGGGGTAATGAAAAGGTCCTTCCGGTCCACTATTCACCCTAAAATACTACTAACTTAACTTCCGCCCTTATTAGAGTATCCTAAAGAATTGTAGCAGGTCTCACTCCTTCCAATCTTCCGATCTAGGTCAGAGTTTGCCAAAAACAACTAAAACAATTATGCGCATTAACCGTCTAATCGTCATTAAATGCTACTTATAACAACAAAGACATGATACTGACAACAGATCTGCAAACCTAATTAGCAACTATCATCAATTCATTGATTCCCCTAAATCCTAGCAAGGGAATTAGCTATGCATAATGAAATTAATGAAACTAATAACAACTAAAGCAATAATCAATAACAACATAATAATAAGAGGGAAGAAACGAAACAACATAAACTAAATTAACAAAGAGATTAAAGGAAGAGAAATTACAGAGTTTAAGATCCGGAATAAGAAGAACAAAGTAACGTAATAGAGGTTCAAGCAGTGAAAAGTTCCGAACCCTTAACCTAATGAATGTTTTTCTCTTATATAGTAAGAGATTTTATTATCTAATAATATAATATAGCTAAATATAATTGATGGGGCATATTCTGCACCCGATGACCAAGTCAACACATTGAGCAAGGTCAAAGATATCCACAGCAAGTCAACACCTTGGACAGCCTAGCCGACGCAACCTGTCGGCCTGTCACTTGGGTCTCGGCCAGGCAACTAGCCAGCCGGGGCACATATCCGCGTACTCATATCCAAGACCCCTCGGCCGGCCTGCCATAGGTCCATCGGCCGAGGGTAGAACGGTCTTTCTACCTGCTAGCCACTTGGCCACTTGGCCACTACGTGACAAAAGGTGAAAGCCTATAAATACTCCTCAACCCTCATTGAGGAAGGGATCCGAAAAATAACCTAAACACCTCATAATCTGGTAATATCTTCCTTATCTCTCTACAATATACTTAGCCAAGTAACACATAACTTAATCCTCTTAATTTTACTGACTTGAGCGTCGGAGTGTGTACGCTCGGCCAAAGCCGAGCCCTCAGTTTGTTCATTGTTTCAGGAGAGGCCAAAGGAGGACTCAATCAAAGACGTCATTCTACAAGCTACGAGTGGTAACAATACTTGCTTCGGAATTACACCCGGAACAATTGGCGCCGTCTGTGGGGAGGAGATACTAGAAGCTAGTCACATTCATTCCCAAAAAAAAAAAAAAAAGAAACACACAAAAACCCACCCAAAAAGCTAAGAAGATGTCGAAACAACAAGAAGTATTCGTGACCGACGAAACCGAATTCTGCCAAGATGATACCGTCCACAATTCTGGAGTTGTGCAACCCCCCACCGGCCGAGTGATTCAACCGGAGTACGGGATGCCAATAATACCGAGATCGCCGCCCCACCGACCAAGTCACCATCATGGGACATGTGGTTGATGCAAAAATCGAAGCTACTCCCGGACCTAATGGTAGTACGCCGGCTCACACTGTCACACCGACAAGAGCGGCGGAACCCGTCCAGGAGACCAGGGCCCAAAATGTGACTCCGAGAAACTTGAACGGAGCACTAGGGGAAGCTGACCCTGCCAAGACGCCGGGGGAGCCCAGAGTGGTCGTGGTAGACCTAAGTCCTTCCCGCACTCATGGGAGGGCAGCGTCGCCGCGGCACCAACGAGGCCTACCCCAAAGGAGCCAGCGGAGTCCGACTCAGCAGAGCCGGAGAAGAAGCCCGAGTCGGAGAAGGAGCCCTTCCCGCTACGAGGAAAGGAGCCAGACTAGGAATGCGAGGAGCCGATCGCCGCGTGTCGTTCGACATGTGGTCAGACAGCCCCTCACTGCCTATGTCCTTGAAACCACCGTGCCAACCAAGCTGAAGTTGCCGGCGCTCACATACAAAGGGGATAGCGACCCCACCGACCACGCCGAAGCTTTTGAGTCGTACATGTCGGTGTGGGAACAACCCGATGAGGTCTGGTGCCGAGTCTTCCCAACGACTTTGCATGGGATGGCTCAAAGTTGGTACAAGGGGCTGCCCGACGACGGCTCGGTATCTTACGCCGACCTAAGGGACGCCTTTTTAGCCCAGTACTGTTGCAATAAGAGGAGGGCCGTGGAGACATCGGATCTCCTAACTATCAGACAGGAAGGGGGCGAGTCTCTACGAAGCTATGTGAAGAGGTTCGACGCCAAGGTTCAGCAGATTCGAGAGATTAATCCCGAGCTGGCGGCCTTCGCGCTGATGAAAGGCCTCCCAAGGGGAGACTTAAAAAACGAGCTCATCAAGTACGGAGGCCTGGGCTTAGACGCCGCTAGGAAGATGGCCGACCAAGCCATCAAGGTGGAAGACTATCACAAGACCTGGGTAGGCCCCAGCGAGGCTGGGCACTCAGAGAAGAAGAGCCACCGGGAGGACAACCCGGATGACAGACGCCGTGACAATAATAGGTCACGATCTGACAAGTCTACCAGGAAACAGAACTCGGCGGGCGCCGGGGGGAGTTCGGGACCGTACTACCAAAAGCGGTACAATGATCACACCCCCCTGGTCGTATCTGCTGCCGAGGTCTTCGCCCTGAGCAAAAACGAGGGTCAGAAGTGGGAAAGGCCCCCCAGGCCAAGGAGTGACGGTGACACGAGCCAGTACTGTGAGTACCACGGCCACACCGGTCACTTAACTGACAACTGCCGGCATCTGAAAAATGCCATTGAAGAGCTGATCCGGAAGGGGAGCCTCGGCAAATATGTTGCCGGAGGCCAAAAAAATGATGCCGGCGGGTCAAATAAGAAATCCGTCTTTGAACGGATAGGAGTATAAGAAATCCATGTTGTCATCGGGGGCAACGAGAACGGTGGGTCCGCTCATGGGCACAAACGGCACCTGAATGAACTATATCAGGCCATAAACTTTGTGCCCAACACAACAACCCCCGCTTCCAACATCCCCGATATAACTATTGGGAAGAAGGACTACGAGGGAGTCATCGCCCCTCACAGCGACCCACTTGTAGTCCACTTGGACATAGCCAACCACCTGGTGAAGAGGTGCCTGATTGACACAGGCGCCTACACAAACATTATGTACAGAGAATGCTTTCTCAACCTCGGTCTAAAGGTTTAAGACCTGAGCCCCTGCACCAACCCGTTGTACAGCTTTTCCGGTGCCGGCCTGGTACCCCTGGGGTCAATCAGGCTGCCGGTGAGGTTCGGCGAGGGGGGTGCGGCCAAGAATGTTATGTCTGAGTTCGTGGTCATTGACGGCTCGTCCGCCTACAACGTTCTCATAGGCCGAGTCACTTTGAGTGAGGCCGACGCTGTGATGTCCATCCGGGCCCTGACTTTGATGTATGTCTCGGACCGGGGGGAAGCGCATAAGCTCATCTCGAAGAACGAGAAGGACGAAGTGGTCAATGTCCAAGTATCTGCCAGAGGGTGCAACATGCAATCCTTCAAAGTGGCGAAGAAATCAGAGAAGGGGAAGAGCCCATCCTTGCAACAGGAGGGCGAACGCATGGATACCTCCGTCGGCATGGTCGAAGGAGCGGAGATCGAGGAGGTGGAGATTGACCCAGGCCGCACCGTAACTGTCGGTGTCAACCTGGAACCAAAATTCAGAGCCGACCTCCTGAATCTGCTGAGGAAGAATAAGGATGTCTTCGCCTACTCAGCGGCCGAAATGCCGGGTGTGAGCCGGGAGGTGATTGTTCACAAGCTTAACGTACTCTCCACCGCTCGCCCGTCAAGCGAGAAGATGAGAAACTCCTCGGTAGAGAAGGACGAAGCCATCAAAGCCGAAGTAGACAAATTACTAGCGGCGGGCTTTATCATGCCTTGTACTTATCCTGAGTGGCTAGCTAATGTTGTAATGGTGAGGAAATCATCGGGGGCATGGAGAATGTGTGTAGACTTTACCAATCTTAATAAAGCATGCCCCAAAGATTGTTATCCTTTGCCTCGGATAGATAGTTTAATTGACGCCACGGCAGGCTACACTATGCTGAGCCTGCTGGACGCCTTCTCGGGGTAGCATCAGGTATTCATGGCCGAAGAAGACATGCCTAAATGCGCATTCATCACCAGAGACGGCACATTCATGTATAAAATGATGCCGTTCGGTTTGAAAAACACCGGCGCAACTTACACAAGACTGGTGGACAAAGTGTTCCAAAATCAGAAAGGGAGAAACGTTGAGGCTTATGTCGACGATGCTATTGTAAAGAGCAAATCTGACAGCGAACACCTAGCCGATTTACACGAGACATTTTGTTCACTAAGGAAATATAAGATGAAGCTAAACCCAAAGAAGTGCAACTTCGGTGTCCGGGCCGGCAAGTTCCTCGGCGTACTTGTCAGTGCCAGGGGAATTGATGCCAATCCAGAGAAAGTCCAAGCAATCTTGGACTGCTGGAGCCGAGGAACCGAAAAGAAGTAATGACGTTGACCGGGAGGATGGCGGCTCTTGCCCGTTTCATCTCTCGGTCACCGACAAGAGCACTCCTCATTCTTTACGATGCTAAAAGGGAATAAAGACTTCAGGTGGGGGGAGCAACAGAGCCACGACTTTCGTGCAACTCGAAAGCTCACCTTCTGACACTGCCGACCCTGTCCAGGCCGATGCTGGGGGAGACGCTATATCTATACTTAGCAGTTACCTCGGCCACGGTCAGTGCCGTGATTGTCAGAGAAGAGAACAAGCAGCAACACCCAATTTACTTTATCAGCCATACACTACTGGCCGCCGAGAGGAACTACCCACTGATTGAAAAAGCAGCCTTCGCCGTCGTCGTTGCCGCAAGGAAGTTAAAACCCTACTTCGACGCACATCCCGTAACGGTCTTAACCGACCAGCCGTTGGAGAAGGCATTGGAAAAATTCGAACAATCTGGTAGGCTTATCAAATGGGCAGTGGAACTCTCCGGCTTCGGCATTCAGTACAAGCCGAGGCCTTCGATAAAGGGGCAAGCACTTGCAGACATCATGGTCGAGTGCACATATCAAGAAGAGCCAAATCCAGGTGTATGGGAGGTATACACCGACGGCTCCTCTACGACAAACAGCGCGGGGGCCGGCATCCTTATCATCAGCCCAAACGGGGACGAGTTTGAGTATGCCTTAAAATTTACCTTCTCGGCCTCAAACAACGAATCCGAATACGAGGCGGTGATAACCGGAGTCGAGCTAGCTAGAGCCGCCGGAGCAGAACACATTGTGTTGAAAACAGACTCGCTATTGGTGACGAACCAAATCAGAGGAGAGTATGAGGCTCGGGACGACGGGATGGTAAGATACCTGGAAAGGGTAAAAGCGACACAAAGAAATCAAGTCTTTCCGGATCCAATGCGTCCCAGTGTCCGAGAATAACCGGGCCGACGCTCTCTCAAAACTTGCCGCTCAACAATCAAGAATGTCACCAACCGTCTTTGGTAGATATCAGGAATGCGAAGAGCATCACTGAGACCGTCGGCATGGTGGGCGACGCGGAAGCCGAGACGACATGGATGACTCCGATAATGAAATACAAACTTACAAATGAGTTGCCGGAGGACCGCAATCTCTCGGCCAAGGTAAAAAGGATCGCCGCCAGGTACTTGGTGTTCGAAGGAGAACTATACAGAAGGTCCGTAATAAGACCACTTTTGAAATGTGTCGGCCCGGACGCGAGAGCTAATCTTGACGTAAATTCATGAAGGCATCTGTGGACACCACATGGGGGCAATAACACTAGCCCACATAGCTCTCCGAGCCGGCTATTTCTGGCCCACCATGCTTGAGGATTCCAGGGCAAAAATGAAGAAGTGTACGAACTGTCAAATGCATGCTCCGGTGATACATGCACCTTCCCGAGACCTGCAGCCGGTACTTAATCCACTTCCTTTTGCACAGTGGGGGATGGATCTACTAGGGCCATTTCCAACGGCATCCGGAGGAAGAAGGTACTTGATTGTCGCCATTGACTACTTCACCAAATGGATTGAAGCTGTAGCGGTACTTGCGAAGACGACGGCGGCCGTGAGAAAGGTGATTTGGGAGAATGTTATAACTCGTTTTGGACTACCCCAAGTCATGGTGTTTGACCACGGCCGAGAATTTTGGAGTGACCTGATAATGAACTGGTTAGAAGAGTTGGGCATCAAGTTTGCATACTCCTCCGTCTGCCACCCTCAGAGCAACGGACAGGCGGAGGCAGCCAACAAAACGATACTCAACGGTTTGAAGAAAAAGGTTGAAGACTTAAAAGGAAGATGGGTCGATGAACTACCCGGCGTTCTGTGGTCCCTTCGAACCACGGAGAAAGAAGCAACGGGTGCACCCATTCCACCTAGTCTATGGATCCGCCGTCCTACCAATTGAAGCAGCGGTGCCAACATTCAGAACGGCTACCTTTAACCCGGTTGAAAATGAGGAAGGCCTAAAAGCCTCCCTAGACCTGGTCGAAGAAAGCCGAGATACAGCACGCCTCAACTTGGCAGTATACCAAAACCGGATGAGAAGAGCCTACAACCGAAGAGTCCACAAAAGGGACTTAAAAGTAGGAGATGTAGTCCTAAGAAAGTCGGCCGCCACCAACAAAGGAAACATTCATGGTAAATTGACGGCCAACTGGGAGGGTCCCTACAAAGTGGTTGAAGAGATGAGGCCGGGTACATATCGGCTGACAGACATGGAGGGTGTACCTTTGATGAGCCATTGGAACACCGACAACCTAAGAAAGTACTTTGTATAGCGGCGGAGGTGTCCAAAACCATTGTGGGCACCCCAACGCATGATTATATCAAATGAAGAATCACCCGAGTTTTTCATCAAAGTGCTTGTCCTCTCCATAGTCGTTTTGAGGTAGACGCCGACGGTTGCCACCGGGCAGTCACCCCAAGAAAAAGAAACGTATACTCAGTACAGTTGAGACGCAAATCTAGCCGCCTCGGCCAACCGAAGGCCTGGCAGAGGAAGCGATCAATATGTCTACAGATACGAACGCTGTCGCGCCGTAACCTCTAGCCGCCTCGGCCAACCGAAGGCCTGGCAGGGGACACAACGGTCGATACGCTAACATGTTCACAGCGGCGGTTGGGAAGCGCAAATCGGACGCCTCGGCTTGACCGAGAGTGAAAGAGGAAGCGACCAACATGCCAACATGTTTAAAAGACGTTAAACACAGTTGAGATATGCATTCTAACTGCCTCGGCCAGGCCGAATGTAAAAACGAAGGCACTCAATTAATAACGCAAGAAGACAAGTGAAGGATTGTGATCTAAGCCCCGGCCAAGCCGAGGGCAAATAAAACAAACTTTATTGAAAATGATTACAAGGAGAATACAGACGACGGCCGTCCCCATTGGGATAGCCTAAACACAACCTACCAAGAGTTTTACAAAAAAACAAAGAAAAGAAAAGCAAAAGGTTACAGACATATCATTTGAAGCGCCAAAAGGTGGCAGGGAGGAAAGGCTCAATAGTTGGCCCCCGAACAGCTAAAGCTATCCGAGATGCCGGGTGAGTCTGGTAACGACCGCCCGTCTCCCTATGCTTGTTGCTGCCCTCCATCGGCAGCAGCAGCATCATCTTCGGTGGCCGGCCCAGGGGAGAGCTCGTCATTTTCACGTGCCTTTAGCCTCTCAGCCTCCTCTTTGGCCTCCTTCACCTTTGCATCGTAGGCCGCCTTAGCCTCAGCTATCTGAGCAGCCTTCGTCGCCTCCGCCTTCTCCGCAGCCGCTTTTTCCGCAGCATCGGCCATCTCATCCAGAAGCTGGTCAAATTTTTCCCACGGGAAGGAGCCTTCAGGAACGAGCTTCTTGATTGCCTCCCTGGTCGCTTCCTCGGCCTGGTCCCGGAATTGGGCGCACATGTTAGGGATAAGCTCAGTTTGAAGCATCTCAATATCCTTCTCCTTTTGGGCAAGGATAGCCCTTGTGCCCCTATGCGCCTCCGACTGGGCATGGTACAGATCCTTCCATTCGTCCCTCTTGGCAACCACGGCGTCATAACCGCCCTTTAACCGGTCCCGCTCCTCCAGAAGCTTGGCAACGGCGGCATCACCAGCCTCAACTTTGGCCCTCTCGGCCAAGAGCAGCTTCTCAGCTTCCTCCTCACGCTTTCGGGCAGCAAGGAGGTCCAGCTTAGCCTTCCCAGCTTCCCCCATCGCAGCTGAAAGATCAAGCTTAAGCCGTTCGATCAATGGCCCAGCTTGGGCCATAGCCTTTTCTTGCTCCATAATGTGGGAGCCGGCTAGTTGAGTCCACTTCGCCAACCTCTTATATATTCTCGTACCCTCTGCCACAAGCTCGGTGGGGGGAATCTTCTGAAGTGAGGAGTCAACGGTGACATTTCTATCACCCGCCTTCTCAGGCTGCTTCCCTAATTGCCGTTCAGTAAGAACGGCGACTGCCGACGGCGGATCTACAAAAAATTCACACAGAGCATCCACGTCAACGTTCATTGACACGTCAGAGAGTCTGTCATTGGGAATGCCTAATGAACCAGCTAAGTCTGAACCACAGGTTAGATCCGTACCAGTCTGGACCTTCTTAAATGGAGGGCCGGCTGAGTCATTCTTCTCCCCGGCAACGGTGGAAGCAGACGGTGGCTCTTTTCTCTTCTTTGGAGGAGGGGGGCCCTTCGCAACGGTCACCGCCTCCTCGGTGATATCGACAACCTCCACATGCTCCTTCTGGACCGCTGGGGTTGAAGAGGGAGTTGGGATTGACGCCGTCGCCGACCTGGATGCTGCCTTTGGCTTTCTCTTCGGCATGCCCCCGAGAACCCGTGCTTGGGCCACCGCCGGATCCAGTGCCTTCAGCTGCTGATCCATGAGGTCGGTGGGAGTCGGTCTGCGATCACGAGCCTGGGCCTTAGGATGCAAATTGACAACGTTCTTGTCCTTATCAAGCCCTATTCTCTCAAGGATATCCTCCGACAGATCCGGGCCAAAATGGTCTGCAAAAGAAACGAAGCAACAGTTAAGTAGAAGAAATAAAAAAAAGCTCTAAAAACAGAAGCATAACAGACAAAGATGGGCCTCACACCGACCCTACTCACCCCGGTTGAGGGCCGGTATGAGGCCGACGCAGCAAAGCAGCTCATCCTGAAGAATAATCTGAGTCGGGGGCATCCATCCCTTCTCAGCATCAAACAGCTGCATCGCCCGCTTCTCATCCGCATTAAGATAGACCTTCGAAGCGTCCATCTTAAGCTTACCCCGGGAGATATATTTCTCATATTCTCCCCGGTTCTCGCACCGCAAGTGAACAAGGCTCTGGAAAGACCGGGGCAATGGGTAGTCCTCCGGCACTTGGACATACACCCACCGCCGTTTCCAGTCCTTACAAGAAGTAATCTTGGTCACGGAAACATAGCCCGGCTCCATCTGCACGCTGTACCACCCCACTTTACCGGAAGTTGATGGCGAAGATGATGAAGCCGGCGGAATAAGTTAACTGTTGGGACCTCCCCCTTAAAGAGACAGAGCCACACGAAGCCGACTATCGTCCTAATGGCCAACGGATGCAGCTGAGCCACAGCGACGTTCATAGCTTTGATGATGGCCGTGACGTATTCATTCAAAGGAAACCGGAGCCTATACTCCAGGTGCCTGATGTATACGCCGAATATGGTACGGCCTAAGCAGAACCAAGCCGAGATAGAAGAAGCCGGGGCAGAAAATTTTTACTTGTGCAGAATATACGCTCAACATACATCGGAGCCCATACCACGGCATAGACTACGCTGGGGGCAAATTGATGGGGCATATTCTGCACCCGATGACCAAGTCAACACATTGAGCAAGGTCAAAGATATCCACAGCAAGTCAACACCTTGGACAGCCTAGCCGACGCAACCTGTCGGCCTGTCACTTGGGTCTCGGCCAGGCAACTAGCCAGCCGGGGCACATATCCGCGTACTCATATCCAAGACCCCTCGGCCGGCCTGCCATAGGTCCATCGGCCGAGGGTAGAACGGTCTTTCCACCTGCTAGCCACTTGGCCACTACGTGACAAAAGGTGAAAGCCTATAAATACTCCTCAACCCTCATTGAGGAAGGGATCCGAAAAATAACCTAAACACCTCATAATCTGGTAATATCTTCCTTATCTCTCTACAATATACTTAGCCAAGTAACACATAACTTAATCCTCTTAAGTTTACTGACTTGAGCGTCGGAGTGAGTACGCTCGGCCAAAGCCGAGCCCTCAGTTTGTTCATTGTTTCAGGAGAGGCCAAAGGAGGACTCAATCAAAGACGTCATTCTACAAGCTACGAGTGGTAACAATACTTGCTTCGGAATTACACCCGGAAAAATAATAAGTCTCGACATAAATCATGTGCGTCAGACTTGGTTTTACCGATCGAGTAACATAAAGTTGGTCGATCGAGTATTTCTTCCTCAAAAGCTCTCGATCGAGCACAAAAGCACTCGATCGAGTACAGTAAGAATCAAGGTAGTCGATCGAGAGAATCAAAGTACTCGATCGAACACAAAAAGTACTCGATCGAGTGGTTTCAGCGCTTAATTCCTGCTTCGCGCACTGAACTTCAAACGACCACCATTTATTTGTTACTTGTCGGAAACAAGCGATTTTTACGGCGTTGGAAAGCTAAGAGGATAAACTTTCATCTTAAATTGGAATCACCTGATTAACAGTTGTAGAACTTGAGATATGGCTCTTCAAATTTGACACTAGTAATTTGAAGCTCTTCCTTTGCTCGCCTAGCTACCTTACTTCTACGCGCATCACAATTAGTAGTTTTCAAGCTCCGACTCAACTCATCTCCAAAATGTATGCATAGGGACAGGTTTTAAGCTTGATTATGCTCCTCTTTGGTTTATTCCTGCAAATAGGACAAGAGAAACCAAAGTAGACAATTCGAGGGACATTTGTAGCTTAATACTACGAAATATACATAGAAATGCGTGCAAATACGGTACAAAAAGTCTATATAAAATGCACGCATCAGCATTCGACCGAGTGAGGTTCACTCGACCGAGTGGACTCGGCACTCGATCGAGTGAGTGACACTCGACCGAGTGGACTCGCCACTCGACCGAGTGGCGCTGAATCAGAACACGGGATAAGGAAATCTTATCCCATTATCCTCATTCATTCTATCTTCTTCTTTCTCACTCCAAATCCTCTCCCTTCCCTTTAAAACCCCATAAACCTCTTTATCCATGGATCCAAGCTTGCTTTAAGGAATCTCTCACCTTATTCTTCACCATCCACATTTGTAAGTTGATTTTCATTCATCCTTGTTTTAGTCTTAACCCTAATCTTTAGGGGTTTTCACTTGGGTTAATTAGTTAGTAATTAGTATATGTAATATGGGTAATTAGTGGATAATAATAAAGGGTTTGTTTTGCATATTAGTGTAGTATGTATTGGTGATGGTATTATATGATTTGCATAGGATTATGACGGTCTTGCGAGACGGAATCTTATGAGATTCGAGCACCTTATGAAGAATGCTAAAAGGTAGGTTTATCCTACTTGGTTTCAATATTTTTGTGTGCCTATTTGTGTGTCTTTCATCATCATTTCAACTATGAGTCGATTTGGATATCGTGTTGGTATTTGAGGAAGTTTTATCCATGATATGTTGGGATTGAGTTCATGATGAGTCATATAATTGGTGTTGTATTGCATTTTCCATGTATAGTCATTGTTATGTTGTGTTGGAGATCATTGGTGGTGTTACTTGGCTATTGAGGAGACGTAAGATGGTTGGGAAACCGTATTACGCTTAAGTCGCCTCTTGGAGCTTCCCACTCCAAGAGAGATGTGCACATTAATGGCTTGAGTTATGGAGGGACTCGTGTGGGTTAGACACGACGTCTGGCGGGGGATCCGGTTGGCTTCCGGACCCGGTACGTCTGGGCATGTCCCGGTACCTATTTGTGGTTGTTGGTATGTCTAGGCGTGTCCCGATACCAGTGTGATTGTCGGTATGTTTGGGCGTGTCCCGATACCGTGGTGGTTGTGGGTACGTCTGGGCGTGTCCCGGTACCGGAGTGGTTGTTGTTTGATAGCGTCTCATTCATGTTTTAGTCATGTTGCATACTCACACACTTTGAGTTGAGTCACATTGTATTTATTTTTTGAAACTGACGTTTGTCTGTCTGTGTAATTGTCACCTATTTCCGGGGTGACCTGTGTCGATCCATATGATATTTCCGATCATATGGGGAGCAGGTTAAGTACATGTTTGCTTGTGGACGTGATCGGGATTCGGGCCGCGCTACGGACTTTGGAGTCGAGTACATAGTCACTAGGTAGATGACATAGTCATAGACGAGTTGTGTTTCATTTATTCATTAGTTTATGTTTGTAATAACTAAACTTGTCATTTATTTAATAAAGTTTCTTAATTGTAATTCCGATTTCACTGCCTCGGAAAACCGAGATGGTAACATCTCCCAATTACCTTGGCCGGGTAAGAAGGGGGTGTTACATTCAGTTCAGTTCTTATAAGTTCAGTTCAGTTCAACTCTTATAAGTTAAGTTAAGTTCAGTTCCTTAACTTCAGCTCCTATAAGCTCGGTTTAGACAAGTTCATACAACTTGAAAAAATTTATACCCGTTTTCTAATATTGACAAATTGAAAAAAAAAAAAAATAGTACGGTTTTCATTTAAATCAATGCAAAAAAAAATCCAATATTAAAATTATCCAATACACATTATTCTTAAATTAAAAAAAAATGATCCTTATAATTTATTTATGCTAAACCGCCTACTCATTACTTATTCACAAGTCCACCTATCTCATTAATATTTTTACCCTTATTTCACCTATACCTCATTAATCTCAAAAGATTGAGACATTTCTGAAACAAAGCGTGATGCATGCATTTTATATAAGCATTTTGTACTTCATTTGCACGCATTTATATGCATTTTGTGTAGTGTTTAGCTACAAATGTCCCCGAATAGTCTACTTTGGTTTGTCTTGTATTATTTGCAGGTATGAACCGAAGAGAAGCATAATCAAGCATAAACTTGTCCCTATGCATACATTTTGGAGATGAGTTGAGTCGGAGCTTGGAAACTGTAATACACGTCCTTTTAGGGACTTGTTGACCGACATTGACTGACCTTAGACACTAATCTTGACCTTGGGAAGCTTTATGGGTTATATCTTGTGACGATGTGAGCTATGTTCTACGTGGGACTCGATCTAGCTGAAGCTACTCGATCGAGTAGCTTGGGAGCTCGATCGAGTAGGTGTCACTCGATCGAGTAAGTTAGTTACTCGATCGAGTAACGAGTTTGCAGCGGGGAATTATAAATCATGTTTCGTGAAACCGCAAATCATTTCCGCACTTCATTTCCTAAACCTAGGTGTCGTCTATCCTTCTCCCTTTCACCATAGTCCTTGGCTTGAGGTCCTTGAGGATGCCTACACCATGGGATGAGATGCTTGAGTCGGGTAGCGGTCTTGACGATGGTTTGCTGTGTGTAGGTATTTCATCGTCCTCATCATCATCATTGTTGTTGTTTTAGTTAGGGTTACGGTAATAGTAATAGATGTTTGCACTGTGTGTATAGGTGTTTTGCTTGGTTGATGGATATCGTTTGGTCGGATGTGGAATCGCTGCTGTTGGTTAAAGGTAGGTTCGCCTACTCAGTAATGTTGGTTGCCTAGAGTGTATTTTGATGTGGTTTGGTTGATGTAGTGTCGGTATGGTTGGCTGATGTGATAGTTGGTTGGTGTTGTGTTGTTTCGTTTATCGTTGTTGTGGTGCAGCTGATTGTGATTGTTTGTCTATGGTTCTCGAGGTGCGTCCTCGGCTGAGTGGAGTCACTTGCGGGAGTGGCTTCACGCCTATTGTTCGCCCTCCGTGGAACCCGCCACGGGAGGGGATGTGCACATTAACGGACATGGGTTTATCGCTCGGTATGATGAGCGGGGATTTGGTGGGTACGGCTGCGGTCCCCCACTGGCAGGGTTGGTCCAGTGGACAGTCGGTGACGGAGATTGGTTGGAGGAGATGTGATGTGTGTGTGTTCTGCTGTGCCTGTATTGTATCTGTGGTTATTGGTGTGTTTCTTCAGTTACTGACCTTGTGTGGTTTGTCTTGTTGTTTGTTTCTGTTGTGTCTGCCGTGATCCCTTATGGTGAGCAGTCAGTCTTAGCAGGTTGTGATCTGGATGTTAGCTGGGTGCTTGGCGGGATGAGTCTTTCATGAATCACGACCGAAGTAGTCCACACAGCTGACAGTAGTTTGAGTTGCACCTTTATATATATATGTATCTTAGTTTTGTTAATCACTATAATGTAACTTAATTGTTCTTTTATCGACATTTGATTATTACTGTCCTCGGGCAACCGAGATGGTGACGCCCTTATATGCTAGAGAAGGTCTTGTTAAGGCTCCTTGAGATATGGGGTGTTACAGAAACTACTAATTTGTGATGCGCGTAGAAGTAAGGTAGCTAGGCGAGCAAAGCAAGAGCTTCATATTACTAGTGCCTTATTTGAAGAGCCATATCTCGAGTTTTACAACTTATATTCAAGTGATTCTAACTTTAGGTGAAAGCTTATCCTCTTAGCTTTCCAACGCCATGAAAATAGCTTGATTCGGACAAGTAACGAAGAAATGGCGATGGTTTGAAGTTCAGTGCGCGAAGCAGGAATTACGCGCTGAAACCACTCGATCGAGTACTTTTGTGTTCGATCGAGTACTTTATGTGCTCGATCGAGTACTTTAGATCTCTCGATCGACTACCTTGATTCTTACTGTACTCGATCGAGTGCTTTAGTGCTCGATCGAGAGCTTTTGGGGAAGATATCTCGATCGACTAACTTTATGTTGCTCGATCGAGCAAAACCAAGTCTGGCGCGCAGGATTTATGTCGAGACTTATTATATTTAGATATACTATACTATTAGATAATAAAATCTCTTACTATATAAGAGAAAAACATTCATTAGGTTAAGGGTTCGGAACTTTTCACTGCTTGAACCTCTATTACGTTGCTTTGTTCTTCTTATTCCGGATCTATACTTGTAATTATTTTCTCCTTTCTCTCTTTTCTCTTAGTTAATTTAAACTTTGGAATTCCCTTAATTGTTTTCCTCTTTATTTCTCTTGTTGATTATCCCTCCTTACTCTCTTATCTTAATTAGTTTAATTGTTATTTCAATTTAATCATTATGTTTAGTTTAGTTATTGTTTCAATTATTGTTATCAGCATGATAATTAGTATGAGTAGCTAATCCCCTTGCTAGGATTTAGGGGAATCGATGAATTGGTGATAGCTGCTAATTAGGTTTGCAGATCTGTTGTCAGTATCATGTCTTTGTTGTTATAAGTAGCATTTAATGACGATTAGACGGTTAATGCGCATAGTTGTTCTAGTTGTTTTTGACAAACTCTGACCTAGATCGGAAGATTGGAAAGAGTGAGACCTGCTACAATTCTTTAGGATACTCTAATGAGGGCGGAAGCTAAGTTAGTAGTATTTTAGGGTGAATAGCGGACCGGAAGGACCTTTTCATTACCCCTTAGACTGATACATGTGATTGATCTGTGACCTTAGCTGCAATTACCTGGCATTCATTGATGAACCGACATCCTAGTCCCTTTCTCTTATCTGTTAGACTCTTTTAATTTTCGCTGTTTAGCTTAGTTATCATATCTAAACCCCCAATCTTGTGACACCGACAGACTTAGATTAGCAAGTAGATAGCAAGATAGCCTCCATGTGGATTTGACCCCGACTTCCCTAGCTGCATTAGTTAGAGACCTTTCGGGTTTATCTTTGATAAGGTTGCGACAGCCTCATCAAAGGGGTCTTTTGCCAAAATAACCATTTCTCTCAAAATATTCGCCAAAATAACCATTTTATTAAAGTATTGTCCAAACTAACCATATCTAGAATAAAAAAATGTAATTACTTAATTAAACCACTTGAATTAAAAAAAAACCAATGCAAATAACCAGTGAACCCAAAAAAATCCATTTAAAAGAAACTATCCTGCCATACCCTTGAATTTTCCTCTAATTGAACCACAAACTAGTTGGTAACTTGGTACATATGAATGCTCTGATAATGTTTTTTTTTTTTTTTTTTTTTTTTTTTTTTTGATTAGGTAAGAAAACTAGGTTGATCCTCTAGGGTAGGACCAACCTATCTCATCCTTTCGAATGCTCTGATAATGTTGAATGATGAACCCTAACTATATATTTTTATATTTTTTTACCGTTGTGATTGGCCTTTCAACATTTTATTTTTATAGAAGTATATTGTTGTAGATTTGTGTAGGATGAATCTCAAATTTGTATTGGAATGATTGGATTTTTTAGTTTAGTTATTATTGATTATTGAGTTTTATAAATTTTCCGAGTTAAATGGTCTAATTTTATAATGAGTGAGGCTCCTTAGACCTTAACTACCATTAACAAGTTTGATTGGTAAATATAATGTATAATCACATTAAATCGAACCGAATCAAACCGAACCAAACCAAATAAGCTAGTTTTGTTTTCCTAAGTCAATTTTATAAACCAATGGTAATTATTCTAGTAATTAAAATGACTATATGGTTAGTTTCGACAATATTTTAATAAAATGGTTATTTTGACGAATACTTTGAGAGAAATGGCTATTTTGGCAAAAGACCCCTCATCAAAGCGTAAGGAAAACTATGTACAAGGTACGAAATAACATAGTAAAAGACATTTGGCGAGACAATGGATTCGATGATGCCAGTGAAAATGAAGATGAAGATGAAAGTGACGAGGAAAATGATAATATGGAAATAGATGGTTAGAAAAAAAATGTAATATGTAATATATTTTTTATTGTAATGTATTGTAGTACTTGTATAAAAAATTAACTTATATAAAACGTAAAATTTTTATAAGTTCAGTTCGATTTCTATAAGTTCAGCTCATATAAGTTCAGTTCACCTCTTATAAGTTTAGTTCAGCTTCTATAAGTTCAGTTCAGTTCAGCTCTTATAAGTTCAGTTCAGTTCAGTTCAGCTCCTATAAATTCAGTTCAGTTCAATTTAGCAACTTGAAGTAAAAAAAACAGAGCCTAACAGGGCTTCAATAGTGTTGATAGTATGGTTTGTCAAATGCCAACCCTTACCAACACCCCCAAAGTATTGGTGGAGCTAATCATAAAAGCAAACCATGCATAGCCAACAATCAAAAATATTTTACAAAATTTAGAAAAAAATTGATAGACAAATTTCTTGAATACGGCAATATTTTTCATTAGAAATCGGCAAAATTTTGAACAAGTGTTCTTTTTAATTGTTCATCTATCTGAAACTCTGAGTCATAAATCGAGCTCATACAAAAAGCTACTCCCTCCTATTCACCATTTTCTTCCCTATTTCCATATTCGGATTATTCGGGTTTTCTTACCTATTTCCTTGTTTGGGTTGATTTGTGTGGTCCAAATTAAATTACATGTGGGGTAGTGTGTTTTGTGTGATCCAAAATCACTTTCTTATTTCTTGTGCAAAAAGAAAAGGGGAAGAATATAGTGAATAGGAGGGAGTATAATACTCCACGCCTCCATATATTTTTCAAGAAATTCAACAAAGATATATTTCTCTTCATGTCAAAATTTTATCCTTTGTTTGTTGAACACGACATCTTATTTAAGATCGAAATATGGGTGTCTCAATTATGAAACCCATCTCAATTACCAACATTGTCATCATATGGGGGATGGATCTGTTTCACAAACAGCTCATAAAACGGTTTTAAATAAGAACTAATACGATTCTAATTTTAGACTATGCCCTAGATACTAGAATGACTAAATATTCCACAAGTGTAATTCTACAAGTGCAAGGACAAATCAATCTTCTTTTCCCTCTCCTTATGAACTATTTCCCTTGAAGATGCATTTTTGGGCCCACTATAACCCAACCTTCTTTCCCAATTCACCTTAGTTAGCCCATGATCTTCCACACAGTAAGATGAATATGGATGACTAGAGTTAGTAGTGTAGGTCCCACCATTTCCATTGTAATGAACCATATTTTGAAACTGGGCCGGCCCACCAGGCCCAAAAGGATCACATAACTGAGTAGTATTGGGAAATTGGGCTATGTTGGCAGCATGGCTAGCAATGTACATTGGTTGTGGTTGTGAGTTACATAGGATGCCCATATGGTGGTTCTGGTGGTGGTTGCCGGTGAAAAGAAGCGGGGGAACCATCTGAGACGACGAGAAAGCGTTAAAAAGAGAGAATTCTGATGCTCTCTTGGCTTTTCTTGCTGCAATTCTTTCCTTTTTGTGAGCATTTTGATGGCCTCCTAATGCTTGTGAGCTATAGAACTTCCTTGAACAAAATAGACAAGGAAAATTTTGTGCCTTGTCTTGCAAATTGTTGGTTGTCTCTCCTTGTTTTTCCATCACTACATTCAAAACAAAAACAAAAACAAATATAAATAAACAATCCGAATATGATAAAGAGGAATGGATGTTACTCATGAGTCACGACCTATCAGTATATCAATAGCCTTACGAGTAGAGTTAACAATTCTTGACACGACACGTATCAACACAAATTAACAATTTTCAATTCAGCCTCAAATATCCATGTTCAAAGTTCAAACCTAGTGTTTAAGAGCTTGAAAAGGTGAGAATAGTATAGCACAGCCACGTGTTAAAGACTTGAAGACATGATGGAAAAACAGAAAGAATATTATGAAATGCAGTGCTCGGAACCAGGATTTTTAGCTAGGGGCGATTTTCTAATTTCATAAGATAAACTTGAGAACAGTTGAAAATGTTTTAGAAGTAGAACAGACAAAGGAGACAAAGTAAGAACCTTTTTAGAAGTAGTAATACGAGTAGAATTGTAGTAGCAATAATGCAATGTAACTAACTATGCAAGTTGAAGAGTTTGATTTGGTGCTGAAAACTGAAGAGTGGAGTTCAATTTATAAAGGGTATGTATACATTGAAATAGTGAATTAATAATAGGAGTATATGATACTATTATTACAGTGAAGTTGCAGTAAGAAGAAGGGGATGCATGTATGGGCTTAGGAAACAGAAGTGCAGAAGAGATAAGTAGTGATTTATGGTTGAGACTGTCAAAGAGAAGAGTTTGATTGGTGGAAATGCATGAGATTGTGATGCTGTTTCTGTGTAATACAGTAGAGTTTATCAATTTTGACTTGGGAAATGTAATCTATTTTTCTGAGTCTCTAAGTCTGACATGTTTTATCTGTTTTTCTCGTGTTTTTATCTTTCTTTCTTTCTTTCATTTTGCAGGTACCATTACTGCTTGCTACCCACTTCCTTTCTTCTTAGTTCCCATGCCTTTCCTTCACTCCCAAGATTAGCTTTGGTTTCCAATGCTCCCTTCAAGGAAAGGAATTATAGCTTATAGATTGATATAGTTGGTCGCCTTGTATAAGACTGTTGTATAGTTACACCATAGTTTTCATTGATATCATTAAACAAGGTGTATAATATGGGATTGAAACGGTTATTGTACTTCATAAATTACTACTCCGTTGTATAATTGTATGTATTCATCTTACTCATAAGTGTGTTTTATTTGGTGAAATGATCATAATGCAGAACACCAGTACAATTACAGAGAAGAGACGAGGATTCGAGCCTACAATCTATCATTCATTGATCCGTAATCCATAACACTTTTCAAATTGCTTTGATAAATTATCAAGGCATAAGCTAGATAGCACGGAAACTCCTCCTAAACGGCCTAAATTTCATTGGATGCGGTGTCCGTTTCAGCCCTACCTAGGGCATAAGTATGGATGGGTACAAGAGGATTGACCGGAATACATTAATATGCCTAAAGACAATAACAATTCCCAATAGTTGATGACAACCAATGGAAGAAGTCAAAGAAGTAGCAGTTTGGGAAAGAGTTCAAAGATTATCTGAGAAAGTGATCTCACAAGGCCAATCTAGAAAGGTTGGAGCACCTTAAAAGTAGTAACATGCATGCAACTTGGTTACTGCACCCTGCAAAACATGCATCATCAACAACTAGTTGAGACTTGAGAAACAAGTATTGGCCAACTTGTGCCTTTCTTCTTGGAAACTTCCTTCACCGCCTGTCACTCCATACATTTTGTCTCCTTTTCAAATTGAGATTGTGCCCGAAACGATGCGGTACTCCCTCTGTTTCGGTCAATTCTTTACAGTTTGCTTATTTGGCATGACAGTTTGCTTATTTGGCTGTCCTCGTGTTTTCATTACATTTTTGGTTATAAGGGCCGATTTGTATATGTTACAGGTAGTCATGCTGACATTTGTCCATCATGTAAACGAGTTGAAGTAGACAAAGTTTGGCCGTACAGTCGGTGTACAACCAATGCTAGATCAATTAGAGAATGTCATGGCGATCCTGTAATGACGTTCAATGCTGTATTTGACACCCATGGATAACGGTGCACACAGTACATGGTAATAAACAATCAAACATATAATTCACATTTACAGCACAAACCTGGAACTCAGACTGGAGAACGTTTAGGACTCGCGAATCTTAAAAAAGATCCTTGTGCCTCTTATGTCGCACTGCTCGTTCTTGTTACACAGTAATACATTATTACCCAGTGCCTAAAGAAGTAAAACAGTGTATCTATTTTACAAGATCCATAAGCTTTGCAAGACCTAAGCAATATTTAAAGCTTAAAAACGACCAATTATATTGAAGTCGCTACTTGTGTATTACGTCACCAGTAATGCCTAATTGCTATACAACAACAAAACCACAAAAAGAAAAAGATTCACATTGTCCCTAGCTACAAAGAATGAACAAACAAATACGAAGGCATGAAAAGTCGTAAGCTAAGTACAAAATAGTACAATCAACCTCGTAAGTCTTAAGCCTTTACTCCCTCTACAAGAAATGGTTTTAGCAAGCATTCTTACAAGGAAAAAGCGGTGGACGAACCTGCCAATTGCCAGCCTGCAACTCAAGCACAACCAAAGCATCGGGTTATCGATAAAAAACCAGACGGTTCAGGTGTTGAATCGTGGTCAGCCTTTTTGCGAGGAAGTTGCTTGAAAAAGGCTTTCACTGCTCCCGTTACTCCGTCTTCATTTTCCATGGCTTTTGAAAGCTCAAGGGCCCGCTCTTTCACCTGCAGTTATAAGTTTAAGAGTATTTTCTGGTCAATGAAATTCAGAGAACCAAAAACCAATGCTACATCAATGTTGCTGAAATGAAAATCAAACACAAAAATCTCTGGTTAGTTTGGCCAATGATTATGCCAACACTACGCCATCGCGCGAAGGTTCCAGACAATGGTAGGGTTAGAGGAAGGCGGATGCACATACTGTCCGGATGACAAATGATAAAAATTGTCTCAACCAAATGACACTTCAAAATGTTAAGGAGCAGGAATAATTAGGTAAGCAATTTTCCTTATCAAGTAGAATCAGATTTCCATTGAGCCAAAGAACAGTAAGGGATCTTTAGCTCCATTGGAACTGCTAATTCTGCCAATCATACAATGTAAAAGAAAAATACTACAGTATGATCTTCTATAACCCACAAGTATGCAAGTCATTCAAAATCTGTATAACGGTGAATCAGTATATATAAAACTCAGCATAGACTTGCAACAGATTTGAAAACCTTCCCTTCTGTTAAATACTCCTCTCGCTAATCTCATTACTTTTTGCGTATTTTTAAAATTTCGCCAATCATTTTCTGTAATCTGTCACTAAATGGCTTAGTATTGAATATCCGAACTATTATGTCGGTTCAACCTCTGCTTATGTCTCTTTTGAAAGATTTTTCATGGTTTGGTCTTTCTTCTAGTTAAATGTTGACAAATTACCACCTATTATGCTCATCTTTACAAATAACCCCTACTTTTCAAGTTAAACCTCACCATCCACGCCTATTTTACATTATATTGACGGCTGATGTTATGGGTTATGCTCTTTCATGGACATGTTTTACTCTTTCATGTACAAAAATGACCACTTTACCCCTCTCATTTCAACCCCATGTTTTTCAAGTCTATCCTCATTTCTAATCTCTCTTTCAACTTTCTCCCTCTACCTCACAACACCACCCTTGTCGTCGGTCACCACCTAGGTAAGCACCAAAACGGACACGTGACACGGCATCCCATGAAATTTAGGACATGGGACACGTTATAATTTAATAAAATATACTCCCTCTTATTCTTAATAACCCTCCCCTTTCATGGGGGGCACGGGAATTAAGGGAGGGGAGTATTATATGGTAAAGTATTGTAGTGGGGTAGGAGATTGGAGAGAGGGAAGATATTGTGTGATTAAAATAAGTATTGTTGTGGGGTAAGGTGATTAAAATAAGTATTGTTGTGGGGTAAGGTGATTAAAATAAGATAAATTATGAGTATTGTGGGGTGGGGTGATTAAAAGAAGTATAAAAGTTTGTCAAATAAGGAAATAGGGAGAGTATTGTGAATAGACAAAAAAGGAAATAGGGAGAGTTATTTAGAATAGGAGGGAGTATATTTTTTAGTTATAAACGTTCGATTTTATTTTTGTAAAAGCATTTGATATTAAATTTAAATAAGTTGAAGGTAAAACTTGGCCTTGATTAGAACTCAATTTTCATTTCCCAGCCAAATCCATATTCTAATCAATCTCTTTCGGCGGCTCATTTCTCGTCTAAAGAACATCATTCACCCAAAATGATGTCCAATACCAAGGACACGTGCCCAAATACCATGGACACGCGTCGGACACGTGCCCATTTAAAAGTAGAAAGTTACACGTCTTTATAGGTGTCAGACACGTTTAGGCGTGTGTCCGACGAGTGTCGGTGTCGGACACGGGACGACTGATTAAGAGAAGTGTCCGTGCTACCTAGGTCACCACGACCAACGCCGTCGACATCACCTTCCACCCATCATTGACGACGTCACCGACCACTCCTAACGACGCCGGGGACATCACGATCCACGATCCACCTTAGACAGCTCCATTCAACCACCTCCGACTACGAACTCGACCACTAACAACGACGCACAACCGTCCCCACCATCGCCGCCTCATCTCCACCTACGAGACGACCATCTCCTTAGCCACCATCAACCCCCTCCCCTCCACCCCAGTCAGCCACCCCTTTCCCATCAACCTTAATTTTTATAAACCCTAATTTTATATTCCGTAATTTAAAGTAGATATATCTAATCTGACACACACAAAAATTGTTGCGTAATTAGAATAATTGATTAATATACAAGAACTAAGATTTGTGATCGATTAATTTGATGAGCATTTTATTAACTTCCTAAAAAAAGGAGGAAGAAAGAATTTGATTTTTTTTAAACAAGGGTAAGTTCTGGAAAATTTATGGAAAAAAGTCCATGAAAGGGTAAAACTCGTCCATGAAAGAGCAACTACGGATGTTATTTATCGTCTTGGTTATATGACATACCCAAAATACCCTACTATATATTATCAGCCTCCTCCCCACATTAACCACACAACCACCACCCAACCCACACCCACCAACCATCAACCACCACCCCCCTCTTTCCATAACCCCAACCACCGCTACCGAACTCCGCCGACTACCCTAACCACCGCAAACTCACCCTCAACTGCGCACTGCACCATGAACCCACCCCACAAGCCCACCACCATCACCCATAAAAACCCCTCCTCGAATCTGCATCTGGATTAGTCCGGCCACCGTCGGTCCGTCGACGCTTCGCCAAGTCAACCCTCACCGAAGTAAGTCCCTCCTGCCTATGTGCCTGACCTAAAAAATTTTCTCCAATTTCTCCAAAACCCAATTCCCAAATCCCAAACCCTAAGTACCTAAATTGAATTGTTGATATATGATATTGAATTGCTTGCTTTCAATTGAATGTACGAAAGGCACTATGGCAGGTGTGACTTTATGATATAATTGAATGTACGAATTGCTATCTTTCAATTGCTGATTTGCTTTCTTCTTACTTTCTTTGGAGTTGATGTATGCTATTTGCTTTCAATTGTTTAATGAATTTTGGTAATGCCAGATTCAATTATGATAGCTTAATTGCTAGATTTTAGATTTATGATAGCTTAATTTTCGTATCCAATGGTGGGGGGATTTATGGGTGATGGTGGTGGGCTTGTGGAGTGGGTTCGTGGTGCAGTGTGCGAGGTGCGAAGAGGTTGAGGGTGAGTTTGCGGTGGTTAGAGTGGTCGGCGGAGTTCGGTAGCGGTGGTTGGGGGTTATGGGAAGGAGGTGGGGTAGTGGTTGATGGTTGGTCCAGATGTGGGTGGGGTGATGGTTGTGTGGGGGTAATGTTATAGTAAGGGTATTTTGGGTATTGCATATAATCGTAAGTCGTTAAAATGTAATCGAGACGATAAATAAACATAAACCGTCAATACAATGTAAATTAGGTGTGAATGGTGAGGTTTAACTTAAAAACTAAGAGGGTTATGTGTAAAGATGAACATAATAGGTGGTAATTTGTAAACATTTGGACATAATATGTGGTTATATACAAAAAACCCTTATTTCAACTATCTTGCTTATTTCTATTGCCTTCTCCCTTTTCTCTTTCTTTATTGTTTTATCTCATGTTGACAGTTTAGGACAACCATTTATATTACCCGACCCCTAATCACTTTGATACAAACACTTCATGTTGACATCTTATCCAAACTCATATACCAGGATTTACATAAGAACCTCTAAAAGATCATTGCATCAGTGAATGAATGATGGAGTAAAGGTAAGAGACCATGATTGGCCATAAAACATGATTAAGTATTTTCTTTGTTCTGCAGTTTGTTCATTTGCTTTTGCAAACACATGCAAGTTGGCTAAGAAGTCCCACAAACATTCGCCATCACACAGTCATATTGAGACAGGAAACTGAACTATCATATGGACAGACTGAAATGGAATAGGTACCCTAATTAACTAAACAAAAGCTATATTCAGCTCATGTTATTATAATACCTGGGGATCCAGCATAAACTTTATCGCATCAACCAACTTATTGAGTGAGAACTCATCAATTGGAATAGGTGGGGGACCTACTCCTCTGGCATGCACTCGTTCTCCCCAAAAAGGTTGATCCCCAAAGAATGGAACAATTGCCGTAGGGCACTACAGGAGAAACACAGAACGAATCAGAAACATGAAATTGTAAAAGATGGCAACAAAGATGAAAAAATGTAGCCAGTACCGCAGCTTTGAGACCCGCAGCTGTTGTCCCAGCACCACCATGGTGCACCTGAAAAGCATAAATGGCATAAAATTATCTAGCAGTGAACTTAAAAAACAAGTCAATGATGAGAAAAATAATCTGTTCTTACACCTCACATTAGCACAACTCTAATACGGAGCTTCAGCAGTTAACAAGAAAATAACCAACAAATTCATTTTGAAAGGTATAAATAGACGATGGAATTTCCGTCTAAAATCAGATTTCTAGCTGACAGCCTGACATTTAAAAACCTAAACAATTTATTTAAAAAAAAAAAAAAAAAAAAAAAAAAAAAAAAAATAGTTAAATAATGCATCCCTCTAAATCTATAATCTTGTATCAGCTATAAACCAAAGCATAATCTTTTCTCAAAGATATGTTACTTGAACACTTCACTTTTAGCTAATTGTGTCATGTTGACACAAAACGGCTTGGAACAACACTGCACAATACTTCAACACCTTAGTTTAGGCAAAAACATGAAATTCTTTCACAATAGCTGGGTGACCGTATCTGACATCACGACATGCACCCAAATCCGACAACGGCAGTTGTGTCAGTCTGAGTAACATAGGTGTGAATGGAAACACGGTATTAAAACATAAAAGACGATAATAGAACTGAAAGGCTTACCACAGAAGCACAACGTGGAAACAGCCAATCATGAGGACAGTTGTCCAACAGGTATATAGATTCCTTAGGTTCAGCCACTTGTGACATAACAAAAACAGACAAAAGCTCTCTCAGCACGAGCACAAGGATTATACACAGCAACATTAAAGAAACATTTACAGTAGTTCCCCCTACATAAGGCCAACTGAGGAAACAGAAGGAAAGAAACTTACAGTCACCCAAACCACCCCAGCCCTTGTTAATGATTCCCCTCTGTCCAGTTTTTTCCAGTGCTTCAACAATTATCTGAGTCATTTTCTCTGGCTCTTGAACAGGCTGAACAATATCAAAACAGCCAACCTTAATTAAACGTTAATGGTTTGTAAGAAATACGTAAAGCAGCCAAAGAACCTTAGGAAGGGTTGATGCTAAATGGTTCATATGTTTGATTGTCAATAATCACATCCTAAATTCTTACAAATTACCACACTCCTACGTTGGTGCCTGATGCATAACAGTTCCAATGAAACATAGCTCGGGATTCTGAATCCATATCCCAAAACTTGTCAACATACTGAACTAAATACTGTGATCCCCATATCTGTAAACTTTAAGATGGCCCAACTCATGCAAGCGGAGAGCCAATGCTGAAATTCCTTGGAATAGGTATTTTACCCACAACCAAGAACCTAACCAGACTTGGAAAATAGCATTCAGTGAGTTTCAATATTATGATTCTTGTTGGACCAATACATTACCCTTAAGTCCTTAACCCCATCTTCTAAAGTCACTATATATTAATTCACTCTCCACCAAAATCAAACATGGGCAGGAAAAATGTACAGTCAAACAAATGACTAGCTGCTGAACCTTTTCATTTCTTAGATAAATGTGATAAAGACTTCCTCCTAGCTTCCTCAATCATTCTTTGACGCAACACTTTATTAGAGGGGAATAAGAGAATACCCAATATCTGAGGGGAAAGTACACTTTCATAACTCAACTCAACTCAACTCAACTTATACCGTCTTTCACAACTCAACTTATAATGGAATTCTCTTTCGTATCATCTTTTGCAACTCGGCTTCTAACTATTACTCGGGTCTTCGAATATACGCTAAACTTTAGATTTAGACAAGTCATGAATTGATGGCAGCGTTAGAAATTACACTACGTCAAAATATGCGAGGGGAATTTTGAGAATAAGTAATTCCAAATAATATGACGGAGTATAAGGTTATCACCTTCATTAGAAACCAAACCTGTCTTTGTTTCTGATTCTGTGCTTTTCTAATATATATATATATATATATATATATATATATATATATATATATATCTATATATATATATATGGCGTCTTAAACAACCACAGAGGCACAGAGTCACGACCAGGGAGGACTTCTCATTCAATTTAAGTATTCCAAAAATATAATTAGTGAGATAGGCTTACCAGGCTACCAAAACCAACATAAACAGGTTTTGGACCAGCATTAAGCCATGCAACAAGCTCTTGAGGAGGTTCATAGTTTGATGCAAGGTCAAGAAAGCAAAATCCAACTACATCGACCTTGGGTCCCCAATCTACAGCATAGTGCAAAAAGCATATTATGTGTTATCAAAACAGAACTAACAAGAAAGCCAGCGAAACGGTCAGGTAATAGAGCCAGATAAGCACGTTGAAGTTCACTCTAAGAGAACAACAAGATTTAGTTGAAAAAAAAAAACATAGCTACGATGAACAAGAATTATTCATTCCATAAGAAAAATAACAACCATTGATCCTCATTCATAACAATAAAGACTGCGGAAGTACTCGGGATTAATAAGAAGAGTGGTTGACTTTTTCAGTCCCCTGCACTTTATATACAAACCAGAGTGACAGATAACACATAAAATATTGAGAGATTATCAGAGCCACCAAGGCAGAACATCTGTACTGACAAATAGCAACCAAAAAAAAAAACAATGTTGATGGTCATAGCCCCATAGGTCATGATATTAACTGAAAAAGGTAGGAAGTAGAACATCATTAACTAAATAACTGTCAAAGTAATAAAGCTTTCTGACCAGCAGCATTGAATGTTTGATATCAATACTTCCTAAAACAATGCTGGACGAAGGAAGAGAGTAAAATAAAAGAAAATGGCACCCTCCTGATAGATTAAAAATTTAACATGATACAGAAAGGAGAAAACTTCTAAAAACAGAACAAAGCAAAATAATAGCATCATCTAACGCTTTTTTGTTAACACTTAGGAACAGTAACAGATTTCCGTGTGATTTTATGTCAAGTATGAGATCCACATTTTTAGCAAAAGCAATTTAACCTTTTGGTTTAGGTACAAGATGAGGGCTCCATATATAGCCATGAGGAACATCATTCTCTGAACCTTGTGAGCCACTTAAATATGTCACAGGACGCAGTTTCAACTTCTTTTTTCTGACATCATTTATCATATCTCTTATTCCCAGCCAAATCAAGGAGTCAACGATTTGATAAGAAAGCTGCAAAGAAGGAAAAGAACAGACTATTAAAAGGATGAGCGCGCAGAGCCGCAGACATACAAATCCACGATGAAACTAACCAAAAAATTCAGTGAACAAAAACTAAGACAAAAAGTTCAAACTTCAAACTTATGTAAGAACGCACTCTGTATCCAGCAGGTTGCTTGACCCGTGAAAGAGGGTGTGGAAATTCGCTTGTTGGCCTAGAAATGCCAATAAATAGGATAGAGAAGCCAAAAGAATTAATGGATAGCTGTAGTGCATAGAAGGTAAATAGCATCTATACGTATAAATACAAGACTTACGTCCACGGCATGGTGAAAAATATATGCAGCGGTATTTTAAGTGCCTCTGCTACATGCGTATGACCTGAGAAAAATGTCATTCATCAGCCTGATAACCCGAGAACCTTAAAAATCGGCTGGAGCTTAACACAACAGTCCCTCAAATGAAGCTCCCCCACTAACACTGTACCCAGATTACTGTTTGAATCACAAAGAAGCTGCTTCCGCTAAACTTTTTTCTAAAAAAGTAGTGACGATAGACAACTTCCAATATAGAGAAACTCAGAGAGATCAATTAGATATTCTGATTCATCCACTATACTTAGTAATACTACATAACAAGAGAACAACAAATCTAAACAAGAAAAGGATGTAAAGAACAAATAATGAAAACATCAGGACTTAAGGAGTCCCTCAGGCACCATGAGATATCAGCAACAATCATTACAAGAAAGCCTTTGTCCCTTAGATAATTTGAGGTGATCAGGTACATGAACCGCCTCTGTGGTGGTAAAGCAAAGAAAAAGCACAGGGGCAAGAAGAGGAAAATCAAAGGAGAAGTAATACCGTAAATAGAATAAGCAAATTGAAACTGGAAAAAAAGTGTAAACAAAGCAAAGGGAGACAAATAGAAAAAATAGAAACCTAAGGAAAGAAAAAAAGGGGTGGTGCAAAAGAGGAAAACAAGTGTAACAGAGAAAATAACAAAAATTGAGAAAACCTTGGGAACGAAGAGAAATAAGAGGATATGTGACGGACATAAGAGAGAATAAAAAAGAAAGAAAAGCGAGAGAAACCCTAAGAAAAGGAGAGAAAAGAAAGACGATGTACACACGAAATACCTAAGAAAAGGAGAGAAAAGAAAGATGATGTACAAATGAAATGTGAGCAGCAAAGAAGGGAAAAAATTTAAAAAGTCAAATGAGACAAAGAGGAGCAAAGTTCAAAACGAACAATGCTGCCATACAAGTTTCCCGTGATGACAGAAACCTGCAGGAAACAATAACAAAGTATATCTTACTGAGATTATGTTAACAGAACCCAAGATGCCTATAATCCTAATTGTGAAGCTCTTAAGCTCTTGCACAGAGGAACCAGATAATTTTGAAATGGGTTTATATGGAAGAATACAACAACAACAACAACAACAACAACAACAACAACAACAACAACATTACCCCAGTGCCTCAATGGCTCCCGCATATTGCGGGGTAAGGGGGGGTCGGATGTACGCAGCCTTACCCTTGTGTTAGAAACACAAAGAGGCTGTTTCCGAATGACCCAAGATGAAAATTGCGTCGGGAACTGCATCGAAGGACTGCTACTTCACAAGAGAAAGAAGCAGAGCCACTTTAGTGATAGAATCTGCAGATACCTAGCATCTACGGAATGTTTGGAAACATGTTACGCCAGTTATGAAATTTTAAACTAATCAAGCTTTGATATCTGTACATAGATCTGGCCTAGCACAGATGATCATTTAACACCTAATCCCATTAATCTACCCCCCATGGAAGGAAGAAAACTATCAAGTCTCTTTATTTTTTTCTTTCTTTTTACTCAGGTCAAAGACACCTGATGCCTTGTCATGTTCAAGCACACTACAATAAGCTTCTCTCAGCTCATGCAGCAGGAAACCATATGAAATGTCCTTATCCTTTAAAAACAAAGGTGACTAAAACTGAAATGCAGCCCAACTGAGAACAGACTAGTATAAGAAAGAAAATGGTGTGAGAATATCTGACCATAAGCTGGAGGGTTCGCAATAATAGCGTCTGCTTTGAATGGGACACCAGAATCAACATCAGGATCTCTGCAAGCTGAAGGTAGAGAATAAATAATTTCTTTCATCTGAACGCGTTGAGTAGGTATCTCTGAAGGCCCAGAAGGCAAAAAGCCTTTATTTTTAACCATATCTGCATGATAACCACGTCAATTGTAAGATTATAAATAATTTATCAAAAAATGGGAAAAGGACAAGGAGATAATTGCAATAACTTTAAACACTCATCCTCCAACAGCAAGGGAGGACGACATTATTTGCCTTCAAAATTGCTTATAGTTGCTCTAAATTACTCCAGTGAGAGGATTTTTTATTTATTTAATGGGACCAATGTGAGGATACAATATGTATATTATCAGAAGTTATTCCATAAATCAGCATTGAACCCAACTATAAAAGAAAACCAGACAACTATATGTAAAAGCTGACCCTGTATGTTATAACTGCAAATCAATACACATAATAGCTCAGTACCAGAACCGAAGAACGTAAAGCAGCACTACACCAATTGATATTCTGAAATACAATGGTCCCGAGATTCCTTGATTGTTTCATGCTCAAAATGGCAGCATTTACCACCTAAAATGGATAGTGGATACCACAATGGCACGATCATAAAATTTCTGAGATAGTAACTACTCCCTCAGCCTGATCCATTTCTTGTGAGGGTAATTTTAAACAACGAAACGAACAGGAGGGAGTAGTATTTTTCACTAGTACCAATGGACTGTTCTAGCCTATACATTTATCGAGATACCAAAAACATATGAAATGTACATGATTAATTTATGATACGGAAGGAATCACATTTCATGATGACGTTTTGGAAGAAACGAGAAGAATAAAATAAAATGCTAAACAAACCATAAACACAGACACTGATGATTAGCAGAGAGTAGGAAGTTCAACAGCTCAAGTACATACACTCTGCAAGAATCTTTGGATCACCACCTAGAGGAAAGAACTCCAATCCCGAAGTCAGCACAAAGTCTTTGAAATTAGCATGAGTTGCCAGTCTAACGCGGTGGCCATAATCCTACATAAAAATAGTCTCTAGAATCAAATTGAACAACCAGCTACAGAAATTGATCAATGGCTTGAGTGTCGCTAATAACTAGAGTGTCACTAGTAACTAATATTCAAAAGACAAAATTTAATATCTCGATCACATAAGAATCTATTTCTAAGAGATATGTCGACAAAAGGTTAAAAATAATTAACATAATAGTAAATTAGCAACCTGCAACTTTTTTCCAATTGCAATGAAAGGCTGCACATCTCCTCGAGTTCCCACAATCAGCATTACAATTTGAAGTGGTGGAATGTATTGCAGGTCTGTATCATCTATAGAATCTTCATCAGCAGACTCGCGACAAAAATTTGCAGGCACACCGCCGAAAGTATGAGGTTCAATGTCTCCAGGCACTTCAAACTCTACAGTACCATCATCTTTTACTGTCGCAATCCTATTCAGCAACTTAAGCTGCAAAGAATTCAAAGGTCACAATGCAGGAACCAAAGCAAAACAAACTAGTAGATAACCAATCTACATTCCTTCCAAACTTTCGCCAAATGCCATTGACTAGAAAATCATGTTGATAACTATTTATAATGAAGAGAATCACAAAATCTTTAGGCCGGGAAGAATATCAGATTGGGAAGGATAAGCAATTCAGCAAAAAGACATTTAAATTAAATCAATAGCTCATATACAATTTGTGTTACTCCCTCCCATTCTTTGGAAAAGCACCCTTAAACGAATATATGTGAGTAGTATTTTATTCAAAGGGTGCTTTTCCAAAGAATGAGAGGGAGTAATTGTCAATAGCATGCAATGTTGGTGCAGAAACAACTTCAGTCTTCATGTGTTTCAAAGCTTTGAATAACACCTCAATGAATAAAACTGAGTAAAATTCAGGTTCCACTTTCAGTATTTCCAAGAATCAGCAATGCATCAAAAACAACTTTGTTCTTTTCTGGTGAAATCACTTCATCCCTACAAAAAAAAAAGGTTGCCCAACTTCTCATCTCTTCCCCCCAACCCACCCCACCCTCCTAAAAAAATAGACAACGCAGACACAGCTGTTTACTGCTTTACGTTTATTAAAAGATCAGGGAATCGGAAAAGCGATTATTTTATAATTATAAAGATGATTAATTGTCAAAAGCATACAGCATCTAGTCCTGTTTAAGTTAGGGAAATCAATAAATTCCACCGGTAGTTTATAAGCCTCTGAAGTTTGCTGATGCCATAACTAGTTTACAATGATAATTTCGAGTTCGTGTGGTTTTAACTTTTGGCTGATGCGTTATGCTTCTACACTCACTGGAAGCCTGGAAGGACAACTACAAGTCCACAACCCATAGTTCATGTTGACCAAATTTTTATTTTGTTATTAATAGCTATGTGCTATACTGCTATGTGCCTATGCCTCTATCCTATCCATTTATTTCCACTCTCCAAATTCACATGTCACATGCGGGTCTTAATATTTGTACTATTAGGTAAGTTTTGGGTCGCTCAAGTTTAATACGCCCCTCTTTTTCTTTGTTTAAATTTGAAAAACAAGTTCATGAGCACTATCCCTGACAATCACATATTCCTATATAATTGTAATGAAATGAGTGGGGCGAAGGGAGCACGGTTATGAATTGTAACGATAAACTAATCAAAAAGGAATAAGGGTTGCAAAGATGGGGAACATAAGAGTGGCAAGAAAACAAAAGACAGTGTCCACTTTCATAGGAAGAAGACCAAACATATCATGTTTGTCAGTAGTTAATAGAATTTCCAAAAGCTGCTAATTGTGGATGACAGAAAGATCAAGGGTAGTAAGCACTACCTTCTGTTGAACAGAGATTTTGTTGTCAAAAATCTGAGCAGCCTCAGAAGCAAGTATATTTGAAGTTCTTTGGCTTTCAGTTTTTGATCTTTCAAGCTTAGATTGGCTCAACTCAGGCTCTAGATTAGAAAAACTTCTCTTCTCCGCAGGTAAAGTTTGCACCCTAGAAAAGCTTATACCCACTGAAAAACCGACCAAGATCAGAAATATCACATCAGTTGCACACCATAGAAAAATATAAATTAAGACCTTTGTATGTTAAAAGGACGAAATGAGTGCTGCATCAGATATTGAAGTTTAAAACAGAAGCAATATAAATAAATACTAAAGCTTTGAAATAAGAAATGTATGCCATCAAAACATCTTTGCCTTCACTTAACGCAACTACTTCTTAGCTCAGGACAGTATCTTCCACTATGGGCGTAAATAAAGGCTAGTGATAATGCCAAAAAGAAAATATCATGAGCCACACACTTTGTGTTTATATTGTCTAGGCTTAAACTAAGAGCTATATGATATTATAGAGTGTCAATACAGCCAGCCTAACTAAATGAACCTGTCTCAAACAGTCAAAGCGCAAGGGCAGAGGGGATTCTGAGAAAATGTCATCTCATGTTTTGATTGACTAAACCTAAGCAAAGTTATGGTTAGATTTATATGCCTGTATCCGTCCAAGTACAAACCATGCTAAGCTGATCCATTCAATTACCACTCATCTTTACAAAGTTATAACAGACTTGATCTTACACAGACGTGGCCACATTAAAATGGGATCATCATCGACAAATAGAAAACAGCACACAATATCAGTGAATGGATTCTTGTATGTGGAATCAAGAAAATGAAGGCCGAGAGATCAATAACAGCTACTGGTATTGTTGATCCAGTATGACATCTTTGTTGTACGACCAAAAACTTAAAACATTTCCCATCACCGGTTGAACAAAATAGCCATGCAACAGATAAACCTTTCTGATGAAAACTTCCAAGACTTCAGCCTCCTTGAGATTATGTCAATAGGAAAGTTGTTAACACAGCATGACAGCATCGGCTGTCTAACAGTTGTAAATCTTCGATCTCAACTCATTGCTTGGATTTTATTTCTGAATTTCAGTCATGATGGTGGAAATTTCATTTTTCTTTATCCATAGCTCCTCAAAATTTTTGGAAGTACAATTTTTATACTTTGTTGAAAGCTCAATTGGGTAATGAAAAGAGAGAAGCGGCAACCGTAAGGAGCTTTCAATGTTCCATCCGGTTGCAGGTTTAATTATCCCACTGAACTAGTGCTGAGTGACTCAACTCCAACACAATCCCTAACCAATAACACTTAAAACCCTCATTTTTGAGTCAAAGACCCAAAATGCAACCGAGTGGCACCAAAATGAGCATATCTGAAGTATAACAGCGACCCCCTCTCAAAAGCTCTTAAATTCTGGAAGCACCTACTATCACTAGACTACTAGCTTCAAGCACCATCACTCCTTCGATGCGAAAGCAGCTCTCAATTCCCCTCTTTCTCACACACACACATATTCTCTCTCTCTCCACGCATTTAAGTATAACCACTCCCTAAAATCAAGTGCCAAATTGGCAAAATGACGACGAAAAGCTGCTCAATTAGAGATTAACAGCTACTCCACCACCAAAAAAGCATTGTCCGAAACTCAATAAGCTACTTCAAGATAACCTCACCCACACATCAACATAACGGTCACACCAAAAAAATCCGAAGTTCAAATAATTACACCAAAATCAGCACCACCTAATCAGTGGCGGAACTAAGGGGGCTAGCCGCTAGCGGGCCTGTCGCCCCTAACAATGACAAATTTCAAATCTTCTTTAGTAAAAAGTTTCGATTTCTTTTCTAATCTACCTTATCGCATTAATAATTCCCCCGAAAATCCATAACTAACTACAAATCTTAGTTCCGCCATTAAACCTGATCTAGCTCCACTAAAACAGCAATTCAATACTACAAGAATCTATCAACAATTGAGTACTAAAGCACAAAAATTGAGCAATGAGCAGTATGCTGTATGCAGTTAATTACCAGGAGAGTTGGCGCCATTGTTGTTGGTAAGAGTAGCACCAGCAATTTTACCATGGCCATCACTTGACGAACTTGTTGAAATTTCTCTCTCCTTGTGCGAATCTTCCGCCATTAAAGCAAGCAACAGAGGAACTGAACAAAGGTTAATTTAGTAGTTTGGGGAGTAAATTAGGATGTTTGTGCGTATAATTAAGAAGTAAGAGTTACGGGAAGTTGAAGCACCGCCATTGTTGCAGCCATGAGAAGGCGGTTTAAAGGGAGGTGTCCACGTTAAGAACGTGGGGAGTGAGGTGGTAGTATAGTGGAGAATCTATCAGGGCTATTTTCGGGACTAGAAAAACGTATGTAGGGGATTCGAGGGGATATTTTTCATCCGCATTTTCATACATTTGTTCAAATTACTCCGAAAAATGTGTAATAACAAGTTGTAAATTTGTTCAAATTACATGGGGGAACATTATTATATCCTTAAGAGACATGTTCACAAATTACTTGTTCATAAGAACAACAAACATTTTATTGAGTTATTCACAGATATTCATTTAACAAAATATACATATTCACACAATTTAACATGTGAATATGTCACTTAAATTTTGTGAATATATATTTAAATATTATAAACGAGTTTCAAAATATAGGAAATATGATCTTTTTTATTGAGTAAAAAATATTATGAACATTAGGTGATTTTTTGTTTTTTAAAATTGGTAGTTAGATTAAAAATAAAGTCATTTTAAATATATATGCACCTTTTAATAACTACCCACTAATTACATCACAATTTTAAAAAACTGATGGGAGTACACCATGCACCATACTCTCAGTTAATGTATTATACAACTGGTTGTATATACAACTTTTTCAATGTAGTTGAGCTTTGTTATAAAGTTATCGAGTTCTACTAACAAAATTATCGAGTTATGATACAAAGTTATTGAGCTTAACAGAATAACTGTTGAGCTCAATAACTTTGTAAAATAGCTCAATAACTTTGTGTAAGAGCTCAACAACTTTGAGACGGTTGTACAATGCTACTATACAACTGGTTGTAGGATAATATTTGTGTCATACTCTTGAGTGCATGGTATAAGAATTGTTAAACACACCTCCGAAAAGTGTAAAATAGCAAGTTGATCTCAAAAATGTGTAATTAGGCCTCTTAAGGGTCATTAGATGTTCGGGGCTTAGTCCCTCTTACGCACCAAATAAAAGGCTCATTAGATGTAAATTTTAGTCTCATACATTTTGCTTGATACTAGTTATTGTTGCGGATGTGAGTGAATCAACACCAGCTATTTCTTCTGAGGATTAGAATTGATCCCCCTCTTCTATTCCACCGGTTACCGAGAATGCTACACAGATACCTCCTAAGAAAACTTGCTCTAATGTCCTTAAAACTTCATCTAAGGGTATGAGTTTATCTTATGTGATTGATCAATCTTGGTTTAAGCTAATTAGACACTTAGCCAACTGGCCTAGACACCGCTGAAGTTGAGTTGTTCATGGACCGTCCAGTTCATTGATCTGAGTCCTGACTCATCCAACCTATAAAATAAGTGGGTATAGAGTCTATAGACAAGATATTCAGAAAAAATACTAAGGACAAGTCTATTAATTTATCCTAAATTCACTAACCCGTTTGTTCATGGGCTTTAATATACATCCGTCCCAAATATGCATTTAATCACCTCTACTATAACCCAGATGCTAGCCTAACACATAGCATAGTTTAGTTCTACAACTCCAAACATTAAAAAAGGGACGTGTTTTTTCACATACGGATTTTACTCTTTCACATACGATTTTTACAATATTACCCTTGTCATTTTTCAGTCCCTCACCCACTTAATTTTTTCCTCTCTTCCCTCACCACTCCCATTACATTATTATAGTTAATTAATTAAAAAAATCAAATTAAATTAATCAATGAATAATGTACCCAAAAAAAATTAATCAATGAATAAGAAAAAAATTTAAAGCTAAAAAAAACAAAATAATTACTACATGGAGGAAAATGGAATATTTAAGAAAAGATGAACAAAGTAAGGGTAAAAAGGCAAAAAAATAGGGGGTCATTTAATTGTAAGATTAATTGTGGATTTAGGTGGGCCATGTAATGACGTTTTGTATAAATATCGAATGGGTATAAGAACAACTTGGTAATGTTGTGGGCCAAATAAGGAATGTTACCTTTGGTTTGGATCCTCCGTTTATAGTAAGTGTTACTTTTAGTCTAGGTCGGAGGGAGTATTATATTGAAAAGAACAAACTAATTAATATGTAAAAAAAAAGACAAAACAACAACCCAACAGCAATCCCGTAAACTTCCTCCCCAACACCGCTTGACCGCCACTACCTCTGTCCCAGCCAACAACCAGCCCAACCACTCTCTACAGTCATTCGCACCGCAAAACCCCACCTCACGCTATTACCCCCAGTTGACACCATCTTAAACCCACCACCCAGCTGTCCTCCATTAGCAACGCACCACCCAACCGTCCTCCTTCCTCACCAACGCACTACCCTCATCGAACCATCGTCACCGCCCTATGCCCCTAACCACCGCGCATAGCCAGAACAACCGTCAACCACCGTGCCTTCCACCACCCATAAACCCTAATTAATAAGAATTGCTAAGCATATAATTTCAATAAAAATTGAACTTAATAATTTCAATAAAAACTATTTATAATTGCTAAAAATCAAAATTACTTAACTAATTAGAGATTTATAATCCATTATTTTAAGTTTTTTGAGTAATTAGATTCAATATTAGGGATATATGTATATATAATAGTTAATTTGGTTATGTTTAGTAAAAAGCGTATGGTACGAAAACTTTAAGAAAAAATGTATGTGAAAGAGCAAATTCGTAGGAGAAAAAGTAATTCCGTTAAAAATGTTGACTAGTGACTTGACCAGCATAAAGACTAGAAGGTTACAACCCCATGGTTGAAAATGTGTAACACTCCCGTCTTACCAAGCCAAGGTAATCGGGAGATGTTGTAACACCCCCATACACCAAAGTGTCTTACCAAGGACCACCCCAGTGCATAAAGGTGCTACCATCTCGGTTGCCCGAGTTAAGTAGATCAAATAAAAAATAACAGAACATTTATTAAATAACTTTATACTTTACATTATAACCAACGTAAGAAAGATATAACAAATACAACTGGGAGAAGTGAGAACTACTAAACATGAGTGACAGCGATATCTATTTCAGTAGCGTGATGACTCAGTTCCCTTTCATGTCCCGCAAGCATCAAGACTAGCTGTACCTGCTAAACCAACTGCTCACCATCCCCAAAGGGATCACCACTAGGGCTGAGCAAAATAAACCGAACCGATTTTTTAAACCGAAACCGAACCGATAACCGAATTAAGAAACCCGATAATTCGGTTTTTTTTCGGTTCGGTGCCCGAACAGGTTTTTTTTTGGGAAATCCGGTTCGGTTTCGGGGCCTAAAAAAGCAAAACCGGGCACCGGTTTTAAACCGGTTTAGTTTTTTTCCGGAAAAAAAACAATAAAAAAATGACATAAAATAAACAAAGACGTATGATTTGGTTGAATTAATGGGGATGCATGATGGTTTAGGTAGGAATTTAAGAGTTAGGATGGAGACGTGCGTTGAAAAGCGTCAATTTGGGAGTAAAAAAAGTTAAAACCGGTTTATAAATTCGGATTCGGATAACCGGTTTTCGGATCCGGTTTTTAAGTTGCTAAAAAACCGGTTATCCGGTTTAAAACCGGGGCGGTTTCGGTTTGGGAAAAACCTGTTTTTGAAAACCGGTAACCGAACCGGTTTTCAAATCCGGTTCGGTTAACCGGTTTTGCTCACCCCTAATCACCACAGTTTAGAAAACACAACACAGGGTCAGTTCACTAAATAATAAAGATACGCAACATACAACAATGACAAAAGCAGCTGTTCCATAATCATCTCCAATTCACAATCACATCTCATAACTGAAGTCCTGCCAGATTACTGTCGTGACAGATAATCCTCACCGCCAGTGGGGGACCGCAGTCTTGCCCACCTAAGCCCCGCTCGCCACAACGAGCAACAACCCATGTTCCTTAATGTGCACATCCCCTCTTGTGGCGGGTTCCACCAGGGGCGAATCAAGGGCGTGAAGCCACTCCCGCAAGTGACTCCACTCAGCCGAGGACGCACCTCACAATCATCAACAATCCATCACAACTCCAATACTTCAGAATACAATCAACCAACAACATTCAACCAACAATATTAATCATATCAATTAAATCACAACATCACAAACATCAATCTTAATTCAATTACGCAATCAACTGAGTAGGGAAACCCTACCTTTTTCGCTATTCCATGAAAGTGCATCCAACAACTAGCCAAGTAAGACTCCGAGATGAATCATACAAGTAGTAATCACATTCTATTACTAGACTATTCAAGACCTACTGAAAGATGACGACGAAATATATACTCACCTTGAGACGCGGACCGATGCCGGCAGCGACGGCAACCCGACTTGACGACTATAATTATGAACCATCCTCCCCCGTGGGTTAATGTCAAGGCTATGTGAGAGTGTAGGGTGATGGGAGGTAAATGGGAGAGAGAGAGAGATTAGGGTTAGAAAGAGAAAGGAACCGTCGAAAATGAAATGAAGTTCACTATCTCGCGTTTTATAATGACGCGTTAATAGACGTGATACTCGGCCGAGTATAGGCATACTCAGCCGAGTAAGCCCTACTCGGTCGAGTATTCTGACTACTCGGCCGAGTGACCTTCACTAGGTCGAGCAACCAGTAACATAGGTCTCCTAACCTCTCCCATATCCCTTGCTACGAGTCTCCTTTGGTCAAACGATCAGTCAACGGGTCCTTAAACAGGGCGGGTATTGCAGATGTCACCATCTCGGTTTCCCGAGGCAATGAATCGGAACTTCAATTGAGTAACACTTTATATAAATAAAATGTTTAAAGAATTACATAAACGAATAAATGAATAATATAATACAAGTCTCAACTACTACAGTCTTTCAAATGAACTCTATGTCGACTAACATATGACAACTCGAATAGACATCAATGCTCGTGGCTCGGCCTGTCCCGCTCATCATAAATCCAAACATGTTCTCAAGCTGCTCCCCATATGACCGGAAGTATCATATGGTTCATCACATGCCACCCCAATTAAAGTAGGCGACAGTTACACATAACCAATACACGTTAGTTTCAATAATACAAATAAATGCTCACGACATAACATGTAGACACGACTATGAAATGCATCTATGAAGCACACAAACACAAGTCTCCATCCACCACACACACCACTTCCATATATAACCCGGTGACGGCACCGCAGCACTCCCCATCAAACAGTCGAACCGCAGCCCGTAAAACAGGTATTGGGGACACGCCCGTGGTATCGAGCTCGGGCACTAACCGGACCGCTGACAGACGTCATGGCACCACACGAGTCCATCCATACTAAAGCCATTAACGTGCACATACATCTTGGGATGAGAAACCCGAAGAGGCGACCTAAGCGTAAGACGATCTCTCGAACCGCCTTACGTCTCCTCAAAATCCTACAACAACAACAACAACAACAACAACAACAATCTTCAACACCCATCAACATCCAACAACAATTACATATACACAATATGCCAATTTTACATTAAACATGTATCTTTAACATGACATGAACACAAGTATCAACAACTACTCCAATACTTTTAAGATAACATATCTCATTATCATGTTATAATGTAACTCTAACAACAATATAAGACCGCGAAAATTATCCATCCTTATATTATAATGCAACTCAAACAATAATATGAATTCAATATCCATTACCCAATATCATGTTACAAAGCAATTCCCACCATAATATGAGACTAATAACAATTACTCTGTAACACCCCTTTCTTACCCGGTCAAGATAATTGGGAGATGTCACCATCTCGGTTTCCCGGGGCAATGAATCAGAACTACAATTAAGTAATCTTATATAATAACATGTTAATTGAATTACATAAATAAATAAATGAATGATACAAGTCGTGACTACTACAACCTTTCTAATACAATTATGTCGACAATCATGCAATGACTCGAATGAACTTCAATGCTTGTGGCTCGGCCCGTCCCGCTTGTCACTAAAACCAAACCTGTACTCGAACTGCTCCCCATATGATCGAAAATATCATATGGATCAACACAGGCCACCCCAATTAAAGCAGGTGACAGTTTACACACAACCAACACACGTCAGTTTCAGTAAAACAAATACTTAAGACACGACACATGCATATGAATATGCACTGCATTAAAATCACACAAGACAACACTCTCCATCCACCACAACTCCACAACTACCTCACTTGTACCAGGAACATATCCACGGTACCAACAACCCAGTGACGGCACCGCAACACCACCCACCAAACAACCGGACCGCAACCCATAAAATATGTACTCGGAACACGTCCGTCGTATTGATCCCGGACTCTAACCGGACCCCCAGGCGTCGTGACACCACACGAGCCCCTCCGATCTGTACTCAAGTCATAAACGTACACATTCCTCTTGGAGTGGGAAGCTCCAAGAGGCGACCCAAGCGCAAGATGGTCTCCCGACCCGCCTTACGTCTCCTTAACAACCAAATATCACCACTACAACTCCACCATATCCTACGACATATACAACAATCACAACGAATGTAATATGCAACAAGGCATGCTAATATACGACTCATCATGAGACACACTCCCAAATATGCCATAAACTATAATTCCTCAAGTATTCCGGCTCTTTAAGTCACCATAACTCAATATCATGCAAACATGCATTTCCGACAACAACGTGAGACTCACAACAATCTCAATACCATAATATGATGCAATCTGACTTATATCATGAAAACAATGACCATGACACAACAATAAATAAATATTCATATTACCAAAACCGAGTAGGAAAATCCTACCTTTTAGCATACTCCGTAAGCAATCCGACACAAGCAAGATCCCGTCTCTTAAAACCGTCTTATCCTACATAAATAACATAATAACTATCACAATACATCCTATATATATTTATCATGTAAAACCCCTTATTATTACTCACTAATTACCTATATTACTAATACTAATTACCAATTAATCAACCCACCAAAACCCCCCAAAATTTAGGGTTAACATAAAAGAAAGAGAAAAGGTAGATCCTAACTTATAAGGTGAAAGGAAGAAGGAGAAGGGTGTAGATCTTTAAACCCAAGCTTAGCATCCAAGGAGAAGTGTTTAGGAGGGTTTTAGAGAGAAAGGAGAGGATTTGGACGTTTAGAGAGAAAGAAGGAAATGATTTAGGGTTAAGTGGAAATGAATCCTGACATAGGTTATATCTCCTTCTGAGTTCTGACACAGTGCACTCAGTCGAGTGCTGAGTCCACATGGCTGAGTGTCACTCACTGGGTCGAGTACTGTCAGTACTCCGCCGAGTGACACCTACTCGGTCCACTACACCTTCCACTCGGTCCACTGCATACTCACTTGGTCTAGTACAGGTTACACTTCGTCCACTGCTCAGCCATTCCTCACTCACGAGTAGCCTTTCGTCTAGCCTAAGGCCCTCTCACATATCCCAAGTTTCCTTTATAAGTCTCAAAGATCCGGGTATTACATACTCAATATCATGTGATAATGCAATTTTAACAACAATACAAGACATGTAAACATCCATATTATTGAAACCAAGTAGGGAAAACCCCAACTTTTAGCAATTCTCCAATTAGCACAAGCAAGCACACTAATCCTCCTCTAAGAAGCCACATCCTACAATTAATAGATTAATACTTATCACAAACATGTCCTACAACAACAATAATAATACTAGTAATTCCTTAATTAAACCATATAATTACTCAAAACCCTAATTAAATCCTAATAAGACACAACCTCTAATTTCTAGGGTTACTACTAAGACTTAAAAGGAGGAAAAAGAATAAATAGCAACTTACAAATGTAAAGAAATGAGAAAGGGTGGATCTTGAGCACAAATCTTCAAGATAAGGTGAAATCTCAAATGGATAATTTTTGAAAGATATTTTAGAGAGGTTTTGTGGTGGAGAAGAAGTTGATAGGTGCTAAGGGTTGTAAAATGAAGAAGAAAGCTGAAAAGAAGGTATTTATATCAAGGCCCAACACACGGAACCCAATACGCGAAAATAGGGTCTGGGCTCGTACAATCGGTCGAGTGCTCGGTAGCACTCGATCAAGTGCACCAGCCACTCGGCCGAGTGACTTACAACTAGGAGTTGAGTTTCTGCTCAGAAGGCACTCAGTCGAGTACTCTGCTACTCGGTCAAGTACTTTGCCGTACTCGGCCGAGTGCACAGCTACAAAATCCGGGGTATTACAGTCTTCCCCCCCTTAAAACGAACTTCGCCCACGAAATTCCCACCCGACCTTCACAAGACATCTCTAACACTCCTCTTTACGTCCCAACAACATCCCAGTGAGAAGGTCTCTACAACACATAACACCAACTCAATGGACACGGTCAACCTCACACGCGACTCAAACTACCGCAACACTCTACCTATCGAGCTTCACAATAATCGCCGCAACACTCTACCTATCAAGCTTCACAACACCTACTAGTAATCCACTAATTCAACACCGACTCCCAAGCATTACAACCATCATCACGTTCAACCTATCATCGTCATTATGCGTCCCACGATACTAAAACCCCAATACTAATGACATTCACCAAGTAAGGACATCTATGAAAATGAAATGTTACATTATTACCTCCTTAAAATGAACTTCGGCCCTGAAGTTCGCTCACACTCAACACCATCAAAGTTCGTTCACACTCAACACCATCAATACTATCACAATTGTGCACAACTACAACTCTACTTTATGACTTCATTCATTCTAGATAAGTAATACCACAAGTACCCCAAATAAGTAATACCGCAAGCGCCACCAATATTTTTAATGATATCAAAACTCAAGTATATCCTCGATTTTTCAACTAAATTCTATCATATTTCATGCTTAGTAATACCTCAATAGCACAATTGACAAACAAAGTATATCACAAAATGTCCACTCCGTACTATATCCTTAGCTACTTTCGTTCAGTAACATCGTCCCCTCCCATCGATAACCGATTATCGCTTAATATAAACACCGATAGCTAGACCTGTTAAACGGGTCAAACGGGCGGGTTACGGGTTCGGTCATTTCGGGTTCGGGTAAAATACGGGTCGGGTCTATTTCGGGTTTGAAAAATACGGGTTTATACGGGTTTTGGGTCGGGATTTAGGGTCAGAACGGGTCAGATTGACGCCTTTTTAAAAAAAATCATTTTCTTTAATTCTACTTATAAACACATAATTATTCTTAAATTTTTATTATTATCTAATTTAATATATGATATTAGTAAGATAAAACATTTTTGCTTAATATTTTTAATATCACACCGTTATATGAACGGGTCGATATGGGTTTTGGGTCGTGTTCGGGTAAAAAAACGGGTCGATCAACATCTCTTTTTTATCATTTTTTAAAACTTCTTTTTTATCGTAATTCCTACCACTTATACGATTTTTCTCCTCTTCCTCGTCTTAGTCAACTTAATTGTCACCATTCTCGCCATCACCACCTCGTCATCATCATCATTACCCTCACTAACTCGTTAAGTACGACAGTGAGAGTCAAATAAGATGACAATGATGACGTGGCATGTGATCCGAGGTGATGAGGTGGCAGTGCTGAAGTGGAGTGCGATTACATGTAATACAATGAAAGTGACAGTGTGGGACACACTTCGAAGTGATGACGTGGCATGTGATCGAGGTGATAACGTGGCAGTGCTAACATGGAATACGGTTCGATGTAACACGGTGAAAGTAATTGCGTGGCACACACTTTAAGGTGATGACATGACATGTCGCCTTAAATGATGACGTAGCAGTGCTGACGTAAAATACGGATCGACGTAACATGGTGAAAGTGACGTCGTGACACACACTTTGATGTGATGACGTGGCATATGGTTAAAGGTGATAGACGTGGCATTCCGTATATATACATATCTTTCCTTAAAATTTTATAAGTCAATACTTATTTGACATTATAAATTTTAAGGAAGCTATATTGCGTTGACCCAACGGTCAACCCGTTACGGGTGGGGTTTTGACCCGCTATTTACGGGTCAAAACGGGTTCGGGTTGAAAAAACTGGGTTATTTACGGGTCGGGTTACGGTCGGTTTTCGGGCCGGGTCAGATTTTGACAGGTCTACCGATAGCTACTCCCACATGTAATGTTCTCTATAACAATTGGCATACCTCCAATCATTCCTCTCACCACCTAAGGTTTACGACGAAATCCTCAGCATAATCCACTCAATTAACTTTGCGACCTTAACACTCAATGACATCTTCCACAGTTCACGTACTTACCCCGAATACATAACACACGACCCAAGGTTCTTGCACACAAAAGAGATCCTCCAAAGTTCCTTTTTATTACTACTAACGTTGCCCATCCATTAACATGCCACTAATTCCCAATACTCTAACCCTTTTACTACTCCAAAAAAAAAAACTATATATGGACCACATGTAACTTCTAGCTCAAAACAACACACATTCCGTTAACTACATGTCACTACAAGTCTATGAAGGATTCATCCAAGTCAAGCTCGTAAGCGCTACAACAACTATGCCTTATTAACAAACATCTATGAAATATATTAACACAATAACCATAGTTAAAATTTCCAATCTATCGTATATATACTCTACTCTTTCACCCATAAGCAGGAAATTACACAAGTCAAACAACAGTACTGAAAACATAACACCAATCTATATGACAATGATATATTGAACATAATATTTCAAAATTTGTTTCGCATCCATCCCGTCTCCTCCTCCATAACCGGTGACGACATCACAATACGGCCACCAACAGCCGCACCGTAGTGTGAAACACAACAGCCACATTGATATCAATCGCACTTTATGAAATCTCATGCACACGGTCCCAACACAACATTATTCACAAGGAATAACATCACAATTCAAATAAGTAATTGACAACCAGATCACGATGCATAATATGAACACTTCACGGAATAGTTAGAAGACAACTTTACAAACAACAACCATATTACCACTCATAGGGTCGTAGTCTCACACTCTCACTTTCAAACGTCATAAATAAATACTCAAATTATCCGGTTAGTCTATATAACACAAGGGATCAAAATTCCTCAACAACAAGATTAAACCCATATGTATTACATACCACATTCTTAATCTCGTACCCGCGAAGACCAAGCTCGGTAGTACTAAATCCACAACTATATATCCCAACTATTATAACTAGAACTCATCCATTTTATCTCGCGGCCGATAGCACAATCTCCTTACAAGGGTTCATCCCAGACTTGTAACAAATTCCTTTAAAATCTCAAATTTTCAATTACATAATCAACTTTCATTGGACAACCTCATTCCTCTATCTCACAAAATAACACTCCCCGAAAACCGACTTCGGTAAAATAGTATAACCATCGTTTATCCTATCACACCTATACGACCACTCTTAGTAGTTTCCACCAGTCGTTACTAGGACTTCCACCGCCTATTACTTAGAATTGCCCCTTCTCTATATAATTGGTCACCTCAATTTCATCATTTCCTTCCCAAAATTCCTTATTAGATATCATATCACAAATCTTGAAGAAGCTCTAACTCACATCTCGTTCTAGTACCTTCTTATATTCCTGTTTCATAAATCCTCTGTCCGTATCCATCCTTAAATCCAATTTACTCTTTCAAACACTATTAACAACTCATGTTATACCCTCACTCAACTTTTTGCTACCTCAACTATCTCTTTATCATTCCACAATTCTAATCTCAACTATTTACCAACAAAAATTCACAAATCATACTCAATAATAGTCACCCTCACATGCCCTCCAAACCTCATTCACTAACTATGAGTCCAAACGACCGCCAAGTATCCAACCTTGATTACACACCACTCATCATCCATAAGTTGCCTCATACAATCAACTCGCTCAAGTCAAGACTTGGTATAAGCTAAATATCTCCCTGCCATTTTCAATTCCCAAACATAGGCTATATACAAATCCACACTCCAACCCTTCATTATTTTAATCCTTCAATGCACCTACACTTCTGGACGACGAAGTAATACTTCCTTGAGCACAAAACATCACTACTAGTATAAAATACTTCTTCCTCAAAAGTTCATTAGTTCACTATTACCTTTTCATATCCCTCAATTTCCATGCTCTACCTGTTAGTTTCATAAACCCCTATTAGACTCATCTAATCATTTTATAAATTACTTATAATTTATATTTATGTGGATCTAGTTGCATGCATAACAAAAGAATAAGAAAAACGATTTCCTTACATAGAGAAAGACACGAAATGGGCACAAGTAAGGTCTCCTACCTTCACTTGTTCTTGAGCTATAATGCAAATGGATGATCCTCCAACAAATCTCAAGTGTAGAGATCCTCCTCAATGTTGCACCCAAGACAAAACCTCTTAATACTAATATATTAATTAACTAGATTAATATACTAGTAATAATCCTTAAAATGTATTCTATATAATTTATTACTACTTCTAGTGATGTTTTATGTAATATAGGAATGAACAAATTTATTACTAAAATAATTTTAGAGAGATGGAGGAGAAAAGAGCATGCAACAATTATGCATGAGATAAGAATGAAAAATTAGAGACAAGCTCTTCATTTTGATGGGGAAAACCGGTTGGGGAGGGTGCGAGAAGACCCCATGCATGCTCTCCCTTTTTCAATTGTTCTTACCCATAAGACTAGGTTTGCATGGCTAGTAATATTAGGGTAATGATGATGTTTATTTTACAATAAAATAAACCATCCACTAACTCAATTGTCCCTCTAATTTTTGGCCCCTAGAGATAAAATGGACTCCATTTTAAGTTTGTGTTTTGTCAAATGTAAATAGATAGGTCATTTGTTACACACCATGTCCATAGGAATTTTAATGTATATTTAACCCCTTAAATATCATTTTACAACAAATAAACTACTTGTGACAAAATAACTAGTAATGCATGATTACAATTATTAAAATGGGTCATATAAATATAATTCACAACATTTTGCAATTATAATTATTCAATCATTCTTAATTTAATTGTTTCACAAACAATAATGAATTTTAGTAATGAAATCTTTTAATTACTAAAATAAATCTTATTTAATCGAATTACAATAAGGTACAAACATTCTCAATCACAAATGAATTGTTCAAATTTAAGGAATTAATTAACTTATATCGACATACAATTAATCAACTTATCTATTAAGGGAATTGTCCTATAGGTGTGACCTTAAGGGATCAACTGATCACCACCGTCAAACGACAGTAATGTCAAACTCTAGTTAGCCAATCATTACCGATTAATGTTGATCAGTTGACTATATAATAAATCATCCCTTACGTATTCTTATTATGAGATTTAACTATGATCTTTAATCATGTGATCGCACTATTGTTGAGGACACTTACTCCAACAATCTCCCACTTGTTCGAGACAAGTGTGCGTCACCAATTCTCTTGTCCTATTACATCATCTCCTACTCAATGCAAGGTGTCTTGCAGGTCGTACTTGTATTTGATCATATCTTGAGTGGTTTCCTCGATCTAGAGAGTAACTGTTTGACCGGAATTATCTACCGTAAATACCTTCCGAGCGTGGCCACGCATTTTCAGTTCACTACTCCTCGAGTGGCCCTGAGATTTCAAACAACCCTGACAAGGGGGTGGACAATTTCTATCGCACTATTCCCTTCGTATAGCCACAGTTCATCATGACCCAAAAGATACTCATTTGACTTCAGTTATGACAGTCGTAGAGCATAAATTAAAGCCAATCAGAAACTGTGTCAACTTGGGCGAACAATCTTTAGTCAAAGAATCAACTCAAAAGAATACTATAGTAGCTCTCGCCACGACCAGGCTTTATAAAAATTACCAGAACTCTACAAGCGGTCACTGCCCGACAGAGTGTCCCATACAGTCTACCTAGACCTGTCAAACGGGTCGGGCGGGTCGGGTCCCGGGTCGGGTCATACGGGTCGGGTCAGAATACGGGTCGGGTCAAATACGGGTCGGGTCAGATACGGGTCGGGTCATACGGGTCACGGGTCGGGTTAGGGTCAGAATACGGGTCAAGAAATAATTTTTAACGCCTTTTTTAAACGATTTTTTAAATTTAAAAAATATATTTTTAAAAATTAAAATATGTTTAAAATTATTATTTTAGTCATATTCATCATATACAATAATTATATTGATATAATTATTAAAATAAAGTTTTTTAATAATTATTTTATTATTAAATATTATAAAAGTTATATAAAATTGACTTTTTAGTTGAATTTTTAATTTTAAGTAATAAAAAAATAATTTTTTAACTATATTTTCAAATATAATATATAAATAATAATATTTTTAATAAAATTCATGATTTTCCCTTGACCCAGCCCAATTCGACCCGTTCGTCGGGTCTCCCACCCTAAAATAACGGGTCATTTCGGGTTCGGGTCAAACGGGTCGCGGGTCGAAAAAACCGGGTTTGTAACCCTAAGAAAACGGGTCGGGTCGGGTCGGGTTTCGGGTCGGGTCGAGTTTTGACAGGTCTAAGTCTACCTATGTGATCGACTAGTCATCTCTTATGACTCTATGGCACTTGAACTTGCCATCAATCCCATCACACTCTAGTCACTTCGAGACGTCACCTCATATAAGCAACTAGGGGCCAATACTATGTTAATCCAGTTCACTTTAATAGGGTTCAACGTTGTCCATACAACCTATTTGGATATAACAAAGCAATAAAAGAGTTTTTAATAAAACTAAAACGATGAATGCATTATCACATATGTAAAATTGATACCATATCAATTACTACATAATCTATAATCCATACTTAATATTGTATATAACTATACATCTCAACTCAATTGAAATGACATGACTTATCATGCTTAGCCTATGAAAAAGCCTTGGTTAGCAAGTTTTAGCAATACTTCGCACTTTCCCTAACCTTACTATATACTATTTCCCATTCATGTGAATAATCTTGTATTATAAGAACTTCTTTGAGTACGTGTCTAGATCCAATCTGGACATAGGCTCTCTTGCCTTTGAATAACTCCCATTGTCCTCACAGTGTGTAGGGATAGGACCTTCGGTTATTGGAACGAACTACCATAATTCTCCAATTCATAAAACCGAATCCTAATATCATCCCTTCCTTCTTGCATATGTCATTATTGCAAGTGTACTCAATTTCTGTTGTGTGTATCTCATTGTTCAACTGCCTAGGATGTTTCTAGCAGATATCCTCCTTAAATAATATAGCCAAGATGGTTCTCTAACCATCCTTATGTGTTTAGAATATGGTTTTTGTGTAACTCCTTGCACATAAGTCCATCTCAATTCTAAATGCTTAGCTTCATATCTTTGTATTTCCTGAGTACTAACTAATGAACTATGTGGCTATATAGAGACTTCTCTCAAAGATTCGATTTGTAACTTTTCGTCATACTCCAAGTATACGAAGTTTAAGAATAGTGATACATCTTAGCGTAATGAATTAATCCCGCAGCGGAAGCATGTGGATTCAATTTCTACATGTTCAATACTTTTGAACTTTGTCAAGATTCTTATTAACATAAGAATATTCATTCAACGCTAATATCCTCTTAGAACTATCTTTATAGGTCTGGATACCTTAGAGATGTACTATTCTTCTCCTAAGTCTTCCATCATTCAAAATGATCAATATGTCCCTTACACATAAGACTAGTAACACCATATAACTCCCACTAAACTCCATGTATAAACAGAACTACTCGACAATTTGAGTAAAGTTTATCACATATACAATTCAACTCCTTAACTTCTACTTTAAAACTTTTTCTTAAGTTTTCATCCTATGTTAGGATAGTTGCGATTTTCAAAAACTCATGCAAGATGATTTTAAAATCCAACTGTTAAATTATATCCGAATTTAATGAGGCGTTGTTGTTGCGTGCAAAACCCTTTGTCACCAACCAACCAAGCTAAATACACATTTTCATGTTTATGCTCATTTCGGACTTTTGTGGAGTTGAAACTAGATAAAGCATCTTAATAAGTTACAGGTTTGTTACTTCTAAAAATAACATGACTCCTGTCCACTTAGGTTTCGAATAAATAATCACTGATTTTGACCAAGAAGGAACATCTTCACACGTCTTATTCTCAGTTTGTGGCTCTTGAACATTTTCTCCCACTTTGTCTTTAAGAAATAATCTTCTTTTCTTTAATAGACAGTATCACGAGCCACAAACCCTTTGTTCTCATGATCATGTAGGGAAATGAGCACATGTTTACTATCGAAACAAGCTACAACTTAGGTGCTTGGCCTAACCATATCTCATACGAATTGTACTTGATTGCTTTAACCATGTTTTGTTTTAGTGGAAAATTTAAATGCCATATAAATTTTATAACAGAAACTACCTCCAACTATATTGTAAAGATTTAATCATATCGTAATGAAAGTAAACTTATGATACCATATCACACTCTTTTTGGTGCAGATGAAAGTCTTCACTTTATTGTTCCCTATTTTAACAAGGTACTAATACTTTGGTTTTAAAATCTGTAGGTTTTGATACCTTTTAAACATTCATTGAACATATTCAAAGAATTTCTCTTCTTACCTCATTAAGTGGATATCAAGTATCTACCTAATTCGTTGGTAAAAGAGATGAAGAAGTAATAACCTTTTCTGATTGAAATTGTATTCGGCCATACACTTGTAAGTGTAAATAGGGCGAATATCTTGCTCTATTCATAATCCTTTTCCAGAAAAAGTCATGAATTTAACTTGCTTTGAATACAAGATTTGTATACACCAAAAGATTCCCAATCAAATGGTTTGGGAGACTAGTCAAAACTAGTTTCTAAATGTGATTTTCAATCGAGAATTGAGAAAGGATAGGGGTCACCAACTTGAGTTTTGTATATATGACATCTTATTTCTAGTTTGAATATAATTACCTTGATTTGTATGGTCTCACCATAAACTTAATCATGGTATGTTAGGGCACAACGCTTGTTTTAATTGCATAATAGTGAAACCCCTTTGTTTTTATACAAAAACTTGAATTATATTCTTATTTAGAGTTAGTGTACATCATAACAATTACTGAGGTACATTTCTAAATACAAAACTAAAATGAGTACATTACAACATTCATATGTTCATGGATAAAATGGCAATTACCCTAGTTCCATTCATGCAAATTACTGAACTTATTCTTGCTAGTCGTCACACGATAATGCCAAAAATTATGATAAAAGCATAAATTTGTATCAAATACTCATGATGTGGTATTTGGTAATAATGTAATGTCAATGTCATAGATATTCAAGAAGGAATATGTTGGAGTCACACAACCAACTTCTTTGATCTTTACTTATTTGGGGTTTGTATCTATTCTAGTGTCTAACACCTTCTCATTCGAGCCTCGTTCTATCCTTAACAATTAAGATAGGTGATACGTGCATATTGTATAGTCTTTTTAGCCTATTTTAGCACGTATTTCCATGTACTTTTGTACTATTTATATCGCATTATGCCCCGAATTGGCTACTTTGGTTCGTTTTGTCCATTTTGTAGAAATGAACGCGGAAGTAGTGGAATCGTACCATTTTCGTCCTACTTTGTATTCATTTTGAGGAGACGGGATTTTTCTGAGCGAGATATTGCATTGGGATGCGTGAAGGCACGGTCTACGGAGCAGTCAGTCACGAGTTTGAGCTGTTTTGGAGGAAGAATACTCGATCGAGCTGTTTTATCACTCGATCGAGTGGTTTCTATGGCATTGGTTGGTCGATCGAGTAGTTTTATACTCGATCAAGAAGAGCTGGAATTAGGAGTTACTCGATCGAGTAACAATTATGTTCGATCGAGTAGATTTCTTGGAGTTTTACTCGATCGAGTTGTTTCAGACTACTCGATCGAGTGATTTTGGCTGTCGTGGGCTTTAATTAGCCCGTGAACTTGTTTTAGTTATTGGACTTAGTAGTTTTTCTATTTAAACGCACGTTAACTAGGTTAACAGGGAGCTATTCTATCATTATCTAAGTTTTATCTGATTATTCACCTTTCACTCTGAAGACTGCGTTACTTTTTCTTCTCTACTGTAACTTTTGCTTTCGGATTTTCTCGCTCGGATTGTTTGTTCTTTATGCCGGATTCTTGCGATTGTAATCTCTTTCTCCTCTTTAATATTAATCTATCTTTTATTCATCTTAATTACTTGTTTTGCTTCCTTTTAATTTATGCCCTAATTACTTTTTATGTAATTTAATTATTGTTTTATCATGTTGAATATTAGTTTGTTCATCATTATTAGTTCTGACAATATTAATAGCATGAGTAGCTAATCTGTTTCATGTTAGGATTAGGGAATCTACGGTAGAAATGTGACGATGTAGTAAATAGGTTGGATGAATTATTTGTGAGATTCTGTCCCCATAGCAATATAACTGTATTTACCGACTTAGTTGAGTGCACGCTTCTGAGTCACCCTTTTAATTTGGTTAAATTTAATCCTGGATCGGAAGATTGGACTAAATAGGCCTGCTATGAACAGTAGACTACCCTGACGAGGACGGAAGTTAAGTTAGTGGTAATTTAGGATAGAAAGTGGACCGGAAGGACCTTTCCATATCCGTCTCGCAGTAATTTATCTAAGTTGTTTACAGTTGAGTCACTGGACTACCGTAGTGAACTGAAATCCTGACATGTCCCTTCTCTATTGATAGTTTATTCTCATTTTCTGCCTTTACTGCTCTTTCTCTGCTTCTCTTCCTTTAAATCTTTTAGTTTAGAAAACCAATTATAAACACCCCCCATTTGTGACCAAATAGACGGACTTTTACAGATATCTTGCCTCCCCGAGGAGATTGACCTGACTTCCCTAGCTATATAGTTAGTTTAGTTAGTTATTTTTGATAGGCATACGACAACCCTGTCAAATTTTGGCGCCGTTGCCGGGGAGGCAATTGCCCTATCTGTCTTTGTTTCGTTTATTTTATCCGTCTCAGGGAATTTTTATTCCTTGAGGCAGTTCTTATTTATTTTCTTTCAGTGTTGTGTATGCCCAGGTCAGACAGGTTTGAGTTAGTTTCAGCTGATTCTGAGCCAGAGAGGCTGTTCAGGCATAGACTCCGTCTGCAAAGAGAATCACGAAAGGAAGACTTGAGTACTTTCGAACCAGAGCTTCGGCATTTCCTTTTTACAGAAAATCCATCTTTTGAAGAAGACACTTTCATTTCTGTAGACCAACCAGTAAAGATGCCGAATATTGCTAGTCACTCGAAGCCTAAAGCATCATCAATTCCAAAGGGTTTCAATCTCCAGACTGAGGATGGGAATACATTTGACATCCGTCCTTCCTATATCAATCTGGTGGAGAGAAATCTCTTTAGAGGTATGGCAGGTGAAGACCCGAGGAAGCATATGGAGGTCTTTACGGACTACTGTTCTACTATCCCCGCCACAAAGGGGGTAACTCAAGACAAGATTAAGGAGGTCTTTGTTTCCTTTTTCTTTGATCGACTCGAATGCCAGGAGTGGGCGATCGATTTGGACCGCACGGCCACGGGGGTCACAGACTGGGAGACCCTTGCTCTTGCTTTTTATAAGAGATATTTCCCTCCGCAGCGCACTAATCAGCTGAGGGCCAAGATTACCAGTTTCAAGCAAGCACCTGATGAAACGTTCTATGAAGCATGGACCCGTTTCAAGAGGTTGGTGAGGTCAATTCCTCACCATGGTTTTGATCCGTGGTTTCTGTCCAATCAGTTCTACAATGGGCTATATGATGATCACAGAGCCATACTTGATGCATGATGGTGAGATTGTCGTCGGGTCTCCCAATCAAACACATTTATAATACTCAACAAACAACTAGTTAGCGGTAAGTCGAGGTCGATCCATGGGACGGTGTGCTTTGGGTTCTAAGTCTATCTATCTCAATTTATGCTAGTGTCACAATTGATGGGGTTTGTAGTTGTATTCTAAACTAATGAAAGTAATAAAGTAAAACAAACAATGAACTAAGAAATGTAAACAAATGACTAAAAGCACTAGGATGTCATGGGGTCATAGGGGATTCATGGTGTTGATCATACAAACATGTTTACAAAGTTGCAAGCAATTAATGTTGTAAAGGAACCGAGTTGGTTTATGTCTTACGGTTCTTAGGAAGGGTTGGGTCCCGGAGCCGAATCGATTAGATTGTACAACACCTACAAGTCGACTTACTTTCCTCCTAATCACTTCTATGCATGGTCTAACAAGACTCGAGTTGGTTTATATCTTACAAGTCAAGTTGAATAGATAAGAGATGGTTATAAATGCAAGGATTCATAGGCTTAGCATTTCATCAAACATAACATGTGCATAGGTTGACATCACAACAAGCAAGCAAATTAATTATGAAAACATATTAAATTAAGCATGATTAATCCCCATGTTTGTTTCCCTTAATTACCCATTAATCCTAGCTAAAGGAAACTACTCACTCATTATCATGGAAAACATGTCATTAATGGTGTCAATCATTACAACAAGTATAAACATGATAAGAGCTTAAGGAAATAAACGATAAAGAGTAAAGAGTAAAGGAATTATACCAAACTTGAGATGATCCAAATAATAAAGCAAAGAATAAAAGAAGAGAACTTGATTGATTGATGAAGAGTTGTCAATTCTCCAATAATAACCCAATAATCTTCAATTACCCAATAATAATAAACTTGAACAATGATTAAGGAAAGATTAATGTGTAATTTTGTGGAAAGATTGAAATTAATCTATTCTAATCTACTCCTAATCTAATCTAAGAGAGTTTTCTACTAAGAAGGCTTGATCCCTTTGATTATTACAAATGGGGTATTTATAGTGGGGATTAGGTGCACAAATTAAGGTTACTAAGGGCTTAAATGACGATTAAGTCCTTGAGGAATCGCTCCTCTTAAGAAAAGATGCGGGTCTCCTTTTAGCTAGTCTTTCAAAAATATGCGCATGTTGAATGGAGAAAGAAGAGGACGTGTTGCACTGGAAAGGAATCCGAGCGGCCAAGGTGTCGGGACGCTCGTCCAGTAGCAGGGGGAGACGAGCGGATCAAGCACGGGACGCTCGGATCTTAAGGCAGTGTTTTTCTTCATTCTTGTCTGTCAAACAATCCCAGTGCCTTGAAGGGAAGACGCTCGTCCTGGAGGAGACGAGCGGATTGGGTCTCGAGACGCTCGTCCTGGAGGAGACGAGCGGATTGGGTCTCGGGACGCTCGTCCTGGCGGACAGTTTCTCTATTTGAGCTCGGATTGTAAAACAGACGTCATTTTCTCATCCGGACTCCTATTGGAGTGATTCAAAAGCCTAGATCACTTGATTTTTCGACGCCGTTTCATCTAGCATACTTTCAGAGCCAAAGGAGCAATCCTTGGTTTGGTTCCGAGCAATTTATTCTTGCAGTGACTTCCTTCTCGTCATCCTTGCTTTTAACGCTATGATCCTTCTATATACTCTTTATTTCTACATCCTTGGTCACCATTCTTGCCTCCTCTTCATACTAGTCCATCTAATATCATCAAAAAGTTTCCAAATATGCACGAGAGACGGGAATTTCCGCCTAATTATCTTCCTTCCTACAAAACATACGAAATGCACTAGGAAAGCAAAATAGAAAGCATTTGACGGATAAAATGGTCATGGAATGTTATAATAGTATGCAAAATAGGCTCAATTAGGGGACTAAATGTGCGCAAATAATGTTCACATCAAATATCCCCAAACCGAACCTTTACTCGTCCCGAGTAAAGAGGTGACAAAAACTAGACCTTTATTTAAACTATCCTACTAATATAACCGATATGAGACAATTAGCGGGTCTCACTCCGCCCCTTCAACTCACAACAAGACAACCATGAGGTAGGATGCCTTCTTGCAAGGCAAGGTGGGGCTTGCCAAAATGGCGACACATCCAAGCATTAAAGCACACAAAATCAAGTAATGGATGCATCTACAAAATAATGGCCACTTTCCGCATCTAAGTGGCGGAAATTGTCTACAAGGGAAGCAATCTAAGGGTACACATTCCATTATAGATATGATTTCTTCAAACTACTAAGCCTAGAAGGATACCAATAAATCACCTCCAAGTTGTGTCAAGCTAGGGTACCTTTATCCTCAATCGTTAAATGCTTTCGTCAAGAATAGGCTCCCTATGGTGTTAGAAACACTGGAGGATCGCGGAATTCCCCTTCTTGCCTAGACAAGAAGAAGGGTCGTCCCCTCTCTACCATGCACAAAAGTGGATACGATGGAAAAGGGATCAATAGAATTTTGAGTTTCATTTGGGAGTTTGCTTTTGTTGTTGTTTTTCCCCAATTTCTTTGTGGCATTTGACATTTTGAGAACATTTCTTTTGCCATTTCTTTGATGTTTGGCATTTCAATACTTGACAACTTTCAACTTTTTGCATTTTCTTTTGAACATTTTCAAAGTTACCCCAATTAGTAACGAGGGTGCCTTATATTTGAAGCATAGGAGTTTTTATTTTTGTTACTCCTCTTTTCTTTTGATGCAATTGCAAACTTTTTGACTTTTCATTTCATTTCTTGAACTCAAATTTTGAACAATTTTTGTGCCCATTCCTTTTGATGACAAAATGTGGTAGAACATGGATGATGGATGGTTGCATGGTTTCAAGGGTCACCTTGGAATAAACGGTAGCCAAGGAGTTATCACACCACAAGGTACTCTTGACTAGGCCTTAATCCATGGGTCAAAGGATACTAGCATGACACATCGTAGGGTGTTTTACAAGTATTCTAACAAGCAAAGTCTTAAGAAGAAAAAGTATCTACAAGGGCCTTTTATACACTTATCAAGCTTCCCAAATAGACGGTTTCACAAAATGTTTCCTAAATGCAACTATATGCCATGATGCAACTAACATTTATACATCCTAATGCATATGATTCTACCAACTAGTATGCCAAATAATCTAAATGCAAGTCCTATAATCACATTGTTTATACCGCATCAATCAAAATAAAGCCACATAGTCATTAACATAAAGAGGAAAAAGGAGATTGGAAAGATCATACCATGCAGTCTTCTATATCCTCATGTCTCGGATGTGGCGTAGTCGATCAATGTGAACAAGGATGAACAAACACAATATATACAAAACAATATATACAAGACTACACTACAAAGGAAATGAACTTGTTTTTAGATTTTTAAATTTTTCAAATTTTTATGATTTTTGTGTTTATGAAATAAAAGGACATGTTTTTGTATTTTTCAAAATTTTTCAATTTTTATCATTTTTGGAATATAAATTCCCATCCCCCACTTTATTTTTGACATTGTCCTCAATGTACATGTAGGAGTAGGAATGAAAAAGAAATACATGTTTTTGGATTTTTAAAGTTTTATGGAAATTGAAGTGCAAATGCAATGATATGAATGAATGCATGTTCTAACTAAATGCAATTCTATATGACATATATAACAAATGAATGCAATCTAAACTACACTATATGATGCATGATTTCTAGTAAACTATGGTCACCTATGATCAAACCTCCCCAAACCGATTTAAACACTATTTCTAGTGTAGAAATGAATAGGATTGGTCATTAGTGACTATGCATGAATTCTAGTCTATATGCAACTATCTACATGAATCATGTGAGGTATATTACAATGCAAGTTATACTATATGAACTAACTAATATAAATGCAATATGAAATATAATACAAATGCAAGCTAAATGTATATGTATATAACTAAATGCATGTGTAAATGTAACGCAAAGTCAAAGGAAAGGGTATCTTACAAATGGTGGTTTGAGGTAGGACTCCACCAAACTCATTCATATTCCATTATCCATGGAGCTCAATGCTCTCAATAACCGGTCAAAAGCTTGTGAATGGTCTTCAAGTAGGCAAGTGTAAGTTTTGAACCATTTCAAAACGGAGTAGGGCCAATCCATGAGGGACCTCCCTTTGAACTCCTTCCCCTTCTGTTTTGCTTTGTGATGATGGCCTTCCCGGCTCTTAAAACTAGAAAACTTGAGATTCTTGTCATGGGGGCTTTTCCGGTTGCTCCTATTTCTTCCATAGTTGATGACGCAAATGCTTGGACTAGTCAATTCTCCAATGATAGAAGACGAACTTTCATGGCATTGATGATGGGATGTCTTAGGAGTTGGGATGGTGGGTGCCAAATTTTCACATGTAACCTCCTTCTTGGCCTTTTCTTTGAGCTTCTCCACTAGGTAATTCTTGTATGACGATTGTAAAACGGACGTCATTTTCTCATCCGGACTCCTATTGGAGTGATTCAAAAGCCTAGATCACTTGATTTTTCGACGCCGTTTCATCTAGTATACTTTCAGAGCCAAAGGAGCAATCCTTGGTTTGGTTCCGAGCAATTTCTTCTTGCAATGACTTCCTTCTCGTCATCCTTGCTTTTAACGCTATGATCCTTCTATACTCTTTATTTCTACATCCTTGGTCACCATTCTTGCCTCCTCTTCATACTAGTCCATATAATATCATCAAAAAGCTTCCAAATATGCACGAGAGACGGGAATTTCCGCCTAATTATCCTCCTTCCTACAAAACATACGAAATGCACTAGGAAAGCAAAATAGAAAGCATTTGACGGATAAAATGGTCATGGAATGTTATAATAGTATGCAAAATAGGCCCAATTAGGGGACTAAATGTGCGCAAATAATGTTCACATCAATGCATCATCTAACGGAAGATTCCACAAGAACACTGACGATGATAAGGGATGGGCCCTTCTTGAAGAGATGGCGACCCACTGTGCTGAGTATGGAAACCCGAGGGATGGTATTAGAACAGTTCATGCAGTCTATAAGCAAGTTGTGGCTCAGCTGGAAGCCATGAATGCTAGGTTTGATAAGTTGAAGCTGCATTCAGCTGGGGAGCCTCCGACGGTCCATTTGCTTACTAGAGGGGAGACCGTCACGTGTGAGAGGTGTGGTAGCAATGACGGCCATACTGCTGTTGGCTGTCTTACAAAGAAGGAACAGGTCCTTGCTTTTCAACAATACAGGCAAGGAGGGGGTTCCTATTATAACAACCAAGGGGCAGTCCATCCCAATTTGAGGTGGACAAGTCAAAATGTGCTCAATACTACCCCTCCTCCGCAGCAGCAACAACCATATGTCCCTCCTCATAAGAATCAACAAGGCTTTCAGAAGCCTCCTTCCTTCCCTCCTCCCAATGACGGTGCATCATCTTCTGGTGGGGTAAGTGAGATAGGTGAGTTAAAGATGATGTTGCAGTCTTTTACAAAGTAGTGGCAGTTAAGCGACCAACAAAAAGATGCATCTATAAAGGCACTTGAGACTCAAGTTGCCCAGTTAGCCGCGAACCAGTCCACAAGGAAACCGGGTCATTTACCGTCACAAGCTGATAAAAATCCACATGAGACGGTAAATTTAATTAATTTGAGAAGCGGTCGTTCATATGAGGGACCGGAATTACTGAAATCAGACCCGAGGAAGGTAAATATTGCTGATGAACAGTGTTCTGTTGAAGAAAAGGAGCTGACGACAAAGAAAGTACTCGATTGGCTAGTTTCTGGGGGTCGATCGAGTAAAAATGCTGAAGAAAGGACTCGATCGAGTAAAATTTCTACTCGATCGAGTGATCAGAAAAAAGATTCTACTCGATCGAATGAAATTTTTGGTCGATCGAGTGATTTTGTTGAAGAACCTGCTCGATCGAATGGTATTTTTGGTCGATCGAGTGATGCTGATAAAGAACAACTTGATCGAGATCCTGCTAGTGCTCGACCGAGTGAAACATCGCCTGAAAGACCTCGTTCGAGAGGAAAGAAGCGTTCGAAGGATTTAGAGCTTGATCCGGCTGACACATTGGAAGAGAGGAATAAAGGGCTCGAGATACCCATCACGGTGCCCTTTCCGAGGCGTTTGCAGAGTACAAAGGCTAATCAACAATTCGGCAAATTTGCCGAACTCCTGAAAAGCTTGCAAGTCACTGTGCCATTCGCCGAATTGCTGACACAGGTACCCTCTTACCTTAAATTTATGAAAGAAATTTTAACGCGTAAGAGCATATTAATGATCATGAGACGGTAGCTTTGACCGAGGTAGGGACGACCCTAGTTCAGAATAAGTTACCTCCCAAACAGTCAGATCCGGGTAGTTTTTCGATTCCGTGTCATATTGGTACCCATTTAATTGATAACGCGTTATGCGATCTTGGCGCTAGCGTGAGTGTCTTACCGATGTCTCTTGCTAAGAGACTTGGTTTGACCAAGTTTAATTGCACAAATATGACTGTTCAGATGGCCGACCGTAGTATATCACGGCCACTAGGTGTCATAGAAGACATACCTGTTAAGATCGGGAGGTTCTTTATTCCCGTTGACTTCGTTGTACTTGACATCCCCGAAGACACACATACTCCTATTATTTTAGGGAGACCATTTTTATTTATTGCCCGTGCAGTGATAGATGTCGGGGGCAAGACATTGACTTTTCAGGTTGGGGACGAGGAATTGATATTCCACCAGTCTAAGTTCCGAAGGGCTCCCATGCAAGCTCAGCCTTGCAATGCCCTTTCTTCTAATGACCCTCCTATTGACACTCCAAATGAAAATTTGGAACATTGTGCTGCTATCGTGACCCCTCCGCCTCAGATTGAGAGCAAAAAGGAGGAAAGTTCGTCTGTTTTCCTTGCTGCAGGTACAGATGAAATTATTGAAGGAGCTGTCAATGATTATTATGCAATTAATGTCAGTCAAAGTGGGAATGATGATGCTACAACTGGTAAGAAAGGAGTGAGGATGAGAAAAGTTCGAGCGTATGTGGACGTCAACTATTCTCCTCCTAATGATTCAAGTTCAAGCTCATGGAAATTGAAGAGGACGATCAATGTTGCTGAGGTGACGTCCTCCAGTCAGGAGCGCTCCGAGGGGCTACTGAATTGCTTTGGGAAGTGAGCGGGGAAATGCCCCGTATAACAAATTGTAAAAACAATTTTTAAAATTTTCCGTTGAATTTTATTTATTGCTTTTAATTAGGACAATTAGAATTTAGACAATTTTTAGCGTAGATTAGAAGACTATAGACTGTTACTATTCGTATTTGGTATTTTGGGATATTTTTGCGAGTGTTTTTATGTAGGTTTGGGGAATTATACGCAAATTCAAGAGCTTACACGAGGAAAAGAGCTCGATCGAGTACTTTTTGTACTCGATCGAGTGGAATTTGTTCGATCGAATGGTTTCCAGTTGATCGATCGACCAAAGAAGAAAAAGGGAGTTCTCGATCGAGTAACTTTTTACTCGATCGAGTGGATGAATACAAGAAGTCCTCGATCGAGCAGTTCTAAACCACTCGATCGAGTGAAATTGGGAATTACACACAGGGAGTCTCTTTAACTCCCTCATTTGTTTTATTATTTCATTTCATCCTTCATTATTTCGCCCCTTTCTTCCATATTTGCGATCAAAATTACCCCCAAAATCCTCCATTTTCTTGCCCTTTTACCAAATCCACCACCTACATTTTGTTTATTGCTAATTAATCGTCATTTGCCCTCTGTTTTCCCTTTGATTTACGCTATTTTACACGGTCTATTAAGGGTATTAGGGTTTGCGATTTTCCGATAAAAAAAATCGCCTTTGTTGCTTGTTGATTGTCGATTAATTGCTATTTGTAGGTTCCTAATCATCAAGTAAGTAATTCCTACACTTTTTTGCATTTTAATTCCATTAATTTTGCCTTTCTTGAAGTGAATTAGGAATTAGGGTTTCGGTTTTCCGTTTTGGGTCGAAATTTTCGACTATAATCTTGATTCAAAGCTTCATTTGTCTTACTTGATGATTAATTCCCATGCCTCGTTGATATTTACTTGTTTAATTCGAATTTTGCGAGAAATTTGCGATTAGGGCTAATTACAGTCGAAATTTTCGACTGTAAACTGGTTTTTGCTGCTGCCATTTGCTTAATTTCCCTCAATTGTTGCTTAATTTGCTGCATTTATCCTCTGCTACCCTTCCGCTATCGCTGTTTACTTGTTACCATTCGAATTTTTGAGGAAACTTTGGGAATTTTTGGGCTGTAGGTCGAATTTTTTTCGACTGTTAGGGAATTTTCATGCTGATTTCACGCTGTTTTTCATGCTGTTTAACTGCTGTCTCTTATCAAATTCCCCTGCCCTATTTGTTCAGGATGGATTCTAGCTCCATGCCTTCTACGAGCTCCGCTTCCAGTCTATCCTTGTCTCTGTCTGAGACGGTAGTCCCTGCTGCTACTACCGTCTCCGCACCTGTCAGTACCTCTGTTTTTCTAGTTTCTACTGCCGGTACTGTGTTTACTGCCGCTAGCACTGCTGCTAGCCCTGTTACAGCCACCACTTCAGTCACAGCCACTACTACTGCTAGCACTGTTGCTAGCATTTCTTCCTCAGTGGCAGTCTCTGCTGCATCTACTGCCGCAGCCTCCCTTTCTACCTCCGGGCAGCCGAGTACCTCTGCTGTGTACTCACCTGCAGTTGCAGCTGCTGAGAGAGCGGCCCTAGTACCTCGTGCCGTCAGTGGACGGCCTTCTACTTCAGGTTCTAGAGGCCGGGGTCGTGGTCGAGCTACACCTGCTGCTGGCCGTGTCACGATCCGAGTGGACGACACTCTTGACTCCCACCTTGAGTACCCGCAGGTAATTTTCGTTAATGGTATTCATCGTGAAAGGTTTTATAACTTAGTTGGCTGCGAGTTTCTCCCTACGCGTTTTCTTTGTCGTACGTCACTTGAGAGCCTCGGTTTCTATGAGCCTGTTTGTGAGCTTTTACGGGGCACGGGGATGGCCGGACTCATCACTATGAGTGGCCATACCTTTCTCGAGCTGAGTCTTGAGTTCTTCAGCTCCTTCACCTTCTCCTCCGGGGCACACAATGCTGTCCCCACTAGTCTTTCCGTGTCTTTCCGGTTGTTCAACCGGACTTTTTCGATGACATTGGAGGAGTTTGGTACCATACTCGGACTTTCCTTTACGGGCGCCACTGTTGCCCCTAGGAAGGTCACTCGTCAGCTTTGGCGGACCTTGGCCCAGACCACCTTTCCCGAGCGAAAGCTCGCTCAGGTCCACCTTCCCCCTGCCCGTTACTTTCTTAGATTGATGGGGAGTACCATTTTTGGCCGAAGGGAGACAAACAACATTATCAACAACGAGCTCTCCATCTTAAGCGATTACCTGAACATCGACTGCGAGGGTCCTTTTACCCTCAACATCGCATATTTGACCGCCCAGTACTTCCAGGCCCAGGGGGAGAAGGTCACGGGATCTATTGTCTGCGGTGGCATAGCCACCATTCTTGCCCGTTCCCTCTTCCCTGCCTTGCCTCGTGACTTACCGTACCTAGAGGGAGATAGGTACTTGAGCCTAGTGTCTATGCACTCTCAGACCTGGCTGACTTCTGACTACCGGACTTGGAAGATAGACGGTTCCTTGTCCGTGGACTTACCTTGCACCACTCTCCCCCGTCTAGCCCCTTTGCCCACTGTTGCACGGGGCGCATGTCTACCTTGTAACACCCCGTAATTTCGGACTGTTAATATATTGCGGAAGTAATTTATTAATCAAGTAAAATTTGATATTAGTGTATTTGAAGTAATAATAATTCAAAGAAATATAATTTTATTATATTTTGAAGAAAAATATTTATTTTGATAGTTTCGAAATGTTTAAAAATAGTTTAAACCGTGTAAAAACTTTTTATTTCGAAATAAGGGCATATCGGGGGAAAAATGACAATTCTATTGAAAATTGGGCAAACGATTTTGGAAATGGGTCGTATGAGTATTCAATTTTCTTGTAATCTCGTGTTTAAGAACTTTGGTCTTGTCGGAATTTGCGTTTGACGAACGGTTCTAATTATTATCGAAACGAGCCGAAACCGACTCGTAAAATCCCGACTAAACCCGCTCCCTTCCTTTCCTCCTTTCCTTTCCCGCGGACACCCCCCTTCCCCTTCCTTTCTTTTCTGATTTTTCTTTTCCCATCTACTCTAAAGCTCTCCTAATCAACAAACACCATTTTTCTTACCTTTCTAAGCTAATTTCGCCATAATTTCTTCATTTCTTGTCGGATTTTCACGAAATTTATATTTCCGGAATCCTCTCGTCGAGATCTACAACCTGGTATATTTTAATTTCAGTTTTCTTGATGTTTTTTTAAGACGAATTTGGGGCATATTTCGGTTTTTATGCTTATTATTGTGTTTTTATTGTTTATTTAGGTGAAGAATTGGAGGACGAGTTTGGGGACTCGTATATTGTCGAAGATAGTGGCTAGTTGCTTGTTAGGGTTTGGTTTTCAAGGTGCTAATTGCTCATTTTCTAGCTTAAGGTAACATATTTCGAGTTACTCGACGAATAATCGTCACATTCTTTGCTTTTTGTATGTTTGTGTGATTTTTGTTTGAGTAGTAAATTTTTCACATGATAAAATGGGTTGCATGCATGTCTTTTGTTAGTTTTAGTACTCATATTAGTATAGAAATGGAATGGGAACGATTAAGTAATGCTTAAAACGGAATTAAAATGAACAAAAACGGAAAAATGGAGGATTGGGGATGGCGGCAGCAGGCCCGGCAGGCCCGTGCAGGCCCACGGCTGGCCCGGGTCAGTCCGTTGCTTGTTTCGCGGTTTTCCATGCAATAATTGTCATTTCGGGTTTATTAATGTCATAGTTAGTATGAGTTACATATGAGTACACTTTTGAATTAAATCATATTAGTAGTAAAAATTATGTTAAAGGTAAAAATTATGCTTATATTGGTAGTTAGCACATGTTAGGATAGATTATAAAATGAAATTGTAATGAATAGGCTCAAAATGAATTTTATAGTGATAATTGTAATGTTTTGTTGATTGTCTTAAAAAATCGAGCCTTAGTCCCTTTGATCGATTCGATGTCGATCAATTGAGTGATTGGTCACCGCAATTTAACCTGCACTGTCGCAGGTCAGGGTTGCGGTAAAAATTCGGTTGGATGAAATTTTAAATGAATTGGATAATCGGCCTTTTTCTTGTTTTAGGCCATTTATCAAGTTTTTAGTTCACATGTATAGTTGGTTGAATTTAATAGTTTCTTATATTGTAAAAACGGCCCTAGATTCCCTGAAGCCTTTAATATTGTTAATATTGCTAGATTTGGTATTGAAGACTTCTTGCAGGTTGTTGTGTTTGTCATAGATAGGTCTTTATAGTCTCCGATTTAGTATATGTTCACTGCTTGATAGCCTTTGTGTTCCTGACTTGGTGGGTTTATATCCAAGTTGGGGCATGACCTCGTTACTTATTTTGATAGTAAGTGGTCAGCTTAAGTACTAGCCAACCCTTTGGTGGACTCCTTAGGGTACTCACTTTGTTTTAGAAAAATTGTGGGTCTTGGGTGCGGTGGTGTGTATCCGCATGTCTAGGTCTGCGCAGATTTTAGGCTAGGGTTGTGTTGTGTCTTGGCCATGTTTTATTAATATTAACCGCTGAGCCAAGATACCGGTTCGATTACCTTCCCTACCTCGTGGTATAGACTCGAGTTACAGAGTGACTATTGACGGTGCTAAGAACTTATGCCTGTCTTTGATATATTGCCCTTTCTTGTATGGTGATTTTATGAATTGTAATAGGTGAGATGTAAGCCGGTTACAATTGATAAAGTTTGGATTACTACTTGTTATATGTTTCACATGATAGTTTAAATTGGTCAGTTTAGAGTTCACATGTTAGAATACTTGATAAGTAAATGGTTTATCAAATTGTTTACATGTTACACTACATGTTACATTAAATATGACATTTCGTGGCTGGGAGGACTCGAAGTTACTCCCCACTGAATTGTGGCTTTCGTGTTTGTATAAAATGCGATTGACAGGTACTTGATGCTTAGTTGGGGTTCACGGACGAGCTAGTGAGCAAGAGAACCTTGGACCTAGTTTGGCTATTTTTGTAGTAAACCTTTTAACTTTTGGTTATGTATATATTTTGAAGGGACATATGTCTCCCTCTTTGATTTTGGGTTGTATCATTATATTTTCTTATCGTTAGCTATGGCATGTAAATTAGTTCGTTAGCATTGCAGGTTTTGGCACCCTCCTCTTGGGAATGTTGGAAATGTTTGTGAATGGTTTAGGAAAGTTTTAAAAATTACAGGTTTTGTCTAGTTGAACCAATTACAAACATATCCTGTCAGTTTTTCTGTAGAATTTACGTGTTTAATTAACGTTTTTTTTAAGGGTGTTATAGTTGGTATCAGAGCATATTTGCTCCCGACGCACGTTTGTGCACCCCACCTAAAATCACTTGACCTTTAAATAATAAACTTGAGAGATGGGTAGGATGGGTAGAGTTAGGATTTTATGTGGTAGTCTGTTTGTGATTGCTATTTGTTAGGTTTTAACCAATGTTCTCTTTTGCAAGATGGCTCTCCAAGAAATGTAGATAAGGCAATCCTACAAGCTAGGTTTGTTAATTGTTAGTTATTAATTTTCGTGCCGTTGTCGAATGTTGAAGATTGGTTATGCCAAATGAAGGATGCTTCCACTTTCTCGATATTTCTTTTCGTATTCAGTGTACCTTACCTTAATATTTCAATCTCGTTGTCTATTCGTCTTTCTAATTCCTCTTCTCTCGCCTAGGTAACTATTCTTCTATTCTTTCTCCCGATTCATCCTTGGTTCGTTTTATTCTTATAATAAGAGTCCTTGAGGACACCTTCCTTTATTCCGCGGGATAGTGCCCTTGTTCATGAGAACCCGGTTTTGAGAGAATGTTTTTAACTGAGCCTCGTACGTTGGGGTGAGTGAATGTATCATTGGAGGGCGTGGATGAGTTGAGAAATTGATTGTTTAAGGTTTGAGTTGTATATGAGAAGATAACTTGGGACCCTTTGGTTAGTCTTGTTAGTTGTGCTTGATGTGAGAGTCTAGTGAGTTGAGAAACACCTTGGGGTTTATGTCTTTTGAGAGCTTGTTTGTTATAGGTGATTGAGCGTGGGTACTACCTTAGCACATAAGTTGAAATGAACCTAAGCTACTTCATTTGAGAGTCTCGATGTTTCTTGTGGAGAATTAAAGGAATGATAGTTAGCCCCAATCTTGGTAGGCCTTGAAAGGAATACAATAGGACATGGACGTTGCTTAATGGATTGGTATCGTACTTTGGAATTAGTTTGTTTGTTAAACCTTTTGAGTTGACCAAATCTAGTATATAGTAGCCCTTGTTGACCTTATTAATCATATCTGAATTTGGGAATTTTTGTGGAATGTTATTCGATGTAGTTCGTGAGTTCAAAGATGTGATTCTAATTTATGGTATCGGAGACTAGAAGTATTAAGTGGTGTGATGATGGAGTAAACAGGCCATGGTACTTGGGGATGACATAGTAAGTGAAGTTCAATGACGAGAATTGTAAAGGAGATACTTTGGGACTTGGATGGTAACAAATGAATTTGTGTGGTGAATTGATTTTGGCTCTTGGAACCAATTGAGTTTAGGAAAACCTACCATTGTGAGTCCTTGTTAGTCCTATGTTTTGGTAGACTTTTAAGTCTTTGTTGAGCACCTTAGTGATGTAACTTTATCATAGCAATCATAAGCTTTGAGGAGTGTTTGGTTAAGCGGTAACCCTTTCATTATGCCGCTGCTATTCTCCTCTCCTTCTCTTTAGCGTTCGTTGAACTCTGTTTTTTATGTCGAAGTTTACGTATCTTCTTCTTGCCCGAGATATCTTCTTAACTCGAGTACCTCTTATTTCTGTCAACCGTTATCTTTACGGTCCGACTCCTTAGTTTCCTAACTTGTCATGCTCATGCACCCTTCGAAAATATTTTTACCGTTTCTCTATCCCGTTATAACTCCTTATCTACTTAGTGTAGTTGGTACATTGTTGACCATGTTTACAGAGTTAGTGGGATGTGCTTTGAGGATTTTTGTATTTTGATTTTTGTCGGGAATTAGTGTAGGAGTTTGTGTCTGTATTTGACCATGTGATATGAGAGCTAGATTTTTGATGGAATTCTTATGATGGCAATGTTGTAGTCTCCTTGCGAGTTAAGGTTCGCGTGTTTTGGTGGTATAAGACTCACTTTGGTTTCGATTTGATGATGAGACTAATGGGATTAGTTTACCTTGGTGGAGTATTTCTATGGTTATTTTGGATTTGTTTTGGGCATTGTTCGTTCGGGGATTGTTCGTTTGTCATTTGATCCTTACTTTACGGTATTGGGGATTGATAGCTAAGTCGGTGGAATGTTATTGTAAATTTGGACCTTATATTTAATCCTTTGAGGAATCTTTCTATTGGAATTGGAATATTGTTGGGAAGTAGGATAGTGAATCTTGAGTAAACCGATCAGATGATTTGTGTGATGAACCCATTTATCTTATAGTTAGTGCTAATTATGGATTGGATAGTGCAACTTGTTGCTTGTGGGTTGGTTTCAAGCATGAATGCGTTTGGGAATATTGAATCTTGGTAAGGGTATAATATTGTTACTAGTTTCGACTTTGGATTTTGATTTTGTTCGGTGGAGGATATTGGTGGAAACATTTTGATTGGGAAATGGTTAAGTTAATTGTAGAGGATAGGATTGTCTCAAGGATTAGCTTATGCTAAGACTTGTCGATGAGTGGTTCAGATGGCTCTTTGGATTAGTGTGGCCTCTGGTTGTTGCCCTGTTGATGTTCGGAGGACCTAGTAGGATGACTCTGTGGTTGGAAAATTGAGTGAACCTTTCTCGATGTACCGATCTTCCTAATTCCGATCTCCGACAATTGTCATTCTTGCTATTCTGGCTTGTTCCGTTGTGTTCGCCTTTATGGAACTCATTTGACCTCTTGAGTAAAGCGTCTTGTTCGTTGACATCTTTATTGACTTCATCCAAAAATTCCACCTTTAAGAGTTCAATTCCTTCTTGTCTGTTGGGTGTGAGTTCCCTATCGCGACTTGCACTTCTCGTTCCCGAGTTGTTTTCCATCTTGCATAGATTCTATATAGTTTGAGTAAACTTTTGGTTCATTTTTTTTAATTTGGAGTTAAATCTACAAATTGACCTCTTTCTATAACATTTGAAAATGATTTCTCACTCTCTTTCAACCCTAGTGTTCGATTGGATACCTAAGCTAATTCTCGTTTTGTGTAATGATTCCTTTTTCTTACTCTTTTTCCGCGTTACTAAGCCGTATTTAATCATAATTAGTAAAGATATTATTCTTATTATAGAATTTTAAACTAAAATTTTGAAAATGCTTTTATGATTTTTAATGGTTTTAACATTTATGAGTGTTAAATCTCGTTGTTGGAGACGTCCCAATAATGGGTTTTCTCATTTATTGGTGTAGAAATATTTTTATATCTTGATATGGATGTGGATGTTCTTGTCTGATCAACAAGAGTATCACCGTTTCATTGAAAAGATACCTATATTTTCTTATAACTATATTATGAAGATGTTGTTTACTATAATTTCTCCTTCTAAGTTTCGAGGACGAAACTTTTTAAAAGGAGGGGTGATTGTAACACCCCGTAATTTCGGACTGTTAATATATTGCGGAAGTAATTTATTAATCAAGTAAAATTTGATATTAGTGTATTTGAGGTAATAATAATTCAAAGAAATATAATTTTATTATATTTTGAAGAAAAGTATTTATTTTGATAGTTTCGAAATGTTTAAAAATAGTTTAAACCGTGTAAAAACTTTTTATTTCGAAATAAGGGCATATCGGGGGGAAAATGACAATTCTATTGAAAATTGGGCAAACGATTTTGGAAATGGGTCGTATGAGTATTCAATTTTCTTGTAATCTCGTGTTTAAGAACTTTGGTCTTGTCGGAATTTGCGTTTGACGAACGGTTCTAATTATTATCGAAACGAGCCGAAACCGACTCGTAAAATCCCGACTAAACCCGCTCCCTTCCTTTCCTCCTTTCCTTTCCCGCGGACACCCCCTTTCCCCTTCCTTTCTTTTCTGATTTTTCTTTTCCCATCTACTCTAAAGCTCTCCTAATCAACAAACACCATTTTTCTTACCTTTCTAAGCTAATTTCGCCATAATTTCTTCATTTCTTGTCGGATTTTCACGAAATTTATATTTCCGGAATCCTCTCGTCGAGATATACAACCTGGTATATTTTAATTTCAGTTTTCTTGATGTTTTTTTAAGACGAATTTGGGGCATATTTCGGTTTTTATGCTTATTATTGTGTTTTTATTGTTTATTTAGGTGAAGAATTGGAGGACGAGTTTGGGGACTCGTATATTGTCGAAGATAGTGGCTAGTTGCTTGTTAGGGTTTGGTTTTCAAGGTGCTAATTGCTCATTTTCTAGCTTAAGGTAACATATTTCGAGTTACTCGACGAATAATCGTTACATTCTTTGCTTTTTGTATGTTTGTGTGATTTTTGTTTGAGTAGTAAATTTTTCACATGATAAAATGGGTTGCATGCATGTCTTTTGTTAGTTTTAGTACTCATATTAGTATAGAAATGGAATGGGAACGATTAAGTAATGCTTAAAACGGAATTAAAATGAACAAAAACGGAAAAATGGAGGATTGGGGATGGCGGCGAAGAAAGAGCCGGCAGTTGCGCAGCCCACGGCAGGCCCACGGCTGGCCCGGGTCAGTCCGTTGCTTGTTTCGCGGTTTTCCATGCAATAATTGTCATTTCGGGTTTATTAATGTCATAGTTAGTATGAGTTACATATGAGTACACTTTTGAATTAAATCATATTAGTAGTAAAAATTATGTTAAAGGTAAAAATTATGCTTATATTGGTAGTTAGCACATGTTAGGATAGATTATAAAATGAAATTGTAATGAATAGGCTCAAAATGAATTTTATAGTGATAATTGTAATGTTTTGTTGATTGTGCCGAAAACTGAGCCTTAGTCCCTTTAACTGATTCGATGTCAGTCAATTGAGTGATTGGTCAGCCGCAATTTAACCCGTACCTGTCGCAGGGCTGGGGTTGCGGGTAAAAATTCGGTTGGATGAAATTTTAAATGAATTGGATAATCGGCCTTTTTCTTGTTTTAGGCCATTTATCAAGTTTTTAGTTCACATGTATAGTTGGTTGAATTTAATAGTTTCTTATATTGTAAAAACGGCCCTAGATTCCCTGAAGCCTTTAATATTGTTAATATTGCTAGATTTGGTATTGAATACTTCTTGCAGGTTGTTGTGTTTGTCATAGATAGGTCTTTATAGTCTCTGACGAGTATATGTTCACTGCTTGATAGCCTTTGTGTTCCTGACTTGGTGGGTTTATATCCAAGTTGGGGCATGACCTCGTTACTTATTTTGATAGTAAGTGGTCAGCTTAAGTACTAGCCAACCCTTTGGTGGACTCCTTAGGGTACTCACTTTGTTTTAGAAAAATTGTGGGTCTTGGGTGCGGTGGTGTGTATCCGCATGTCTAGGTCTGCGCAGATTTTAGGCTAGGGTTGTGTTGTGTCTTGGCCATGTTTTATTAATATTAACCGCTGAGCCAAGATACCGGTTCGATTACCTTCCCTACCTCGTGGTATAGACTCGAGTTACAGAGTGACTATTGACGGTGCTAAGAACTTATGCCTGTCTTTGATATATTGCCCTTTCTTGTATGGTGATTTTATGAATTGTAATAGGTGAGATGTAAGCTTGCCAATTGATAAAGTTTGGATTACTACTTGTTATATGTTTCACATGATAGTTTAAATTGGTCAGTTTAGAGTTCACATGTTAGAATACTTGATAAGTAAATGGTTTATCAAATTGTTTACATGTTACACTACATGTTACATTAAATATGACATTTCGTGGGTCGGGAGGACTCAAGTTACTCCCACCGAATCGTGGCTTTCGTGTTTGTATAAAATGCGATTGACAGGTACTTGATGCTTAGTTGGGGTTCACGGACGAGCTAGTGAGCAAGAGAACCTTGGACCTAGTTTGGCTATTTTTGTAGTAAACCTTTTAACTTTTGGTTATGTATATATTTTGAAGGGACATATGTCTCCCTCTTTGATTTTGGGTTGTATCATTATATTTTCTTATCGTTAGCTATGGCATGTAAATTAGTTCGTTAGCATTGCAGGTTTTGGCACCCTCCTCTTGGGAATGTTGGAAATGTTTGTGAATGGTTTAGGAAAGTTTTAAAAATTACAGGTTTTGTCTAGTTGAACCAATTACAAACATATCCTGTCAGTTTTTCTGTAGAATTTACGTGTTTAATTAACGTTTTTTTTAAGGGTGTTATATACCACCTCTACCTGACTACCACCTATCAGTCCGCCCACCTATTACCTTACCCGCCGCTAAGAAGCGGCGCAGACTTGAGACCGGAGAGGGATCAACACCTTCCACGGGTGGCCAGACTTTCACGGCCACATCTACCCTGATCCCTACTCCTACTCCTACTCCTGCGCCTGACCAGACACAGCTGGTCCTACCGGCTAATTTTGTTTGTCCTCCACCCTTTGAGTCGTCTACGGTCATGGACCAAGGACATCGTGACGGTTTGTTGATTGAGATGGCAGAGAGACAGGCTCGTATGGAGCGGGACATAGCTTTGACTTTGTTCCCTCTATACGAGTATCACATGAGTAGACACCGTCCGATCCTAGAGGGTTGGCCACACCTTCCTTCCTTTTTACCTACTACCAGAGGGGTACCCGGAGACTGCTAGTGAGGAGGAGGAGGACGAGGACCCGGCGGCGGCGGCGGAGAGAGCTCGAGTTGAGCAGAGGAGGAGAGAGCGGGAGAAGGACCCGGAATACACCGTGACGGTGGAGGACGTGACGGAGGAGGCTGACGAGTAGCTGCTGGTCTACTCACTTCCCCAGTTTTCTGGCTGGTTTAGGGAAGTTCGTGTTTTGTATGTTTATTCTCGCTCTTTTATTTATTTTGTCTCCTTTTTATTTTCTTGTTTTTTTTCTTTATTGGTTGTATATTCCCTTTCCCCTGTATATATCTGCTGGTGTTTGCTGGAGGACAACGAGGGCGTTGTCCGTTTTGGTTTGGGGAGGGTACTGCATCCTTTTGAGTCTGCATTTGCATTTGTTTTGCATTCATGTTTCTATTTTTCAGCTTGCATTTGTATTTCTTTATTTCATTAAAATTCAAAAAAACCAAAAAAAGACAACAGTTTGGGGAGAAATGCAATAGGAATGAAACTGTTATCGTGGAGTTAAGAGAACAAGTCGCGCAATTGACACTCGTGAAAGACCAAGCTAACCATCCACCGACATGCGACCCAGTTAACGCCATCAATCTCCGAAGTGGCCTTGCTTATGAGGGGCCAAAAATGCCGAAAGACGGGGTTGTGACAGCTGATAATGCCCCGGAAGAAGAGGTAGATGAGTACACGGACGATATCCCTGCTGTACATTGTCCTGGCACTCGATCGAGTGAAATTTTCCATCAAGATATTCGATCGAGCATAAATACTACTCGATCGAGTAATGCTCAATTTGAAGAACTCGATCGACTATTAAATTCTACTCGATCGAACAGTTTAGCAGATGAAGTCACTCGATCGAGTGAAAATTGTACTCGATCGAGTGAGCCAGAAGTCCAAGAGCTCGATCGAGTGGTTCAAAAGCTCGATCGAGTAATTTCCAAGACAAAAGCACTCGATCGAGTGATAAAAGTGGTCGATCGAGCACCAAAGCCAGCGGAGAACCTATTTTGACATCTACTTCCGCTACCGTGTCATCTTCCCCTGCTGTGAAGACGTCACGCACTGGTAAAGGTAAAGAGAAAGTCGCGGATCCACTCATTGCTACCAGAGTACCCTTCCCAAATCGTCTGAAGGACGTAAAGGTCGAGCGACAGTACGGTAAGTTTGTGGACGTTGTGAAGAACCGCCAGGTAACTGTCCCTTTCACCTAACTTGTTACCCAGGTACCTACTTACGCTAAATTCATGAAAGATATTGTGACGCGTAAGAGAGAGCTAAGTGAATTTGAGACCGTTTCATTTATGGAAGAGTCTAGTAATTTACTTTTAAATAAGGCTCCACCTAAAATGAAGGACCCGGGTAGCTTCTCTATTATTACTTGTGTTATAGGCAATGTAGTTATTGATAAGGCTCTTTGTGATTTAGGAGCCAGCGTCAGTGTCATGCCCCTATCTATCTGCAAGAAATTGAATATGGGTCACCTTAAATTGACTAACATTACCCTACAGATGGCTGATAGATCTGTTAGGCGACCCTTGGGTGTCTTAGAGGACGTGCCTGTGAAAATAGGCAAGCTCTTTATACCAGTAGATTTTATTGTTCTAGACATTGCTGAGGACACCCTACCCCAATTATATTAGGAAGACCGCCTTTGTACAACAATATTATTGATGTCAAACAAGGGCGTTTGACTCTTGCAGTAGGGGATGACGCGATCACTTTTAGCCTGCCTAGCACTTTGGCTCAGCCAATGATAGAGGATACATGTTATTCTGTTGATATTATTGACGAGTCTATTTATGACTTCTGGTCGGGTTCTTTTATAAAGGACCCACTAGAAGCCCTTATGCTTTTGGATGAGTGTGCAGATAACCCAGATGACGATGACGCTCTGTTGGATTTGCTTAAAGATGATTTAGATGAGCGTGAACTCACCGACGCTGAGGGAGAGCATGTGGAACAAATGATCAGTACCCTACGCTCCATTGAGGTTAAGGTACCTGAGCGTAAGCCTCTTCCCTCTCATCTAAAATATGTTTTCTTAGATGATACTGAGCAATATCCAGTCATTGTTAGTGCTAAGCTTGATAATGATTAGCTGGCTTCCTTGTTAGCTATGCTTAAGAAAAACAGGAAAGCTTTGGGTTATTCCTTGGACGACATCAAGGGGATTAGTCCCGATATTTGTATGCATAGGATAGAGCTGGAGGAAGATCACAAACCTTGCAGACAGGTCAGGTCGGCGAATCGAAGATGCAAGATGTTGTGATGGCTGAGGTAATGAAGCTTCTCGACGCATGTATTATCTATTCTGTTGGTCATTCTAAATGGGTGAGTCCAGTGCAGGTGGTCCCGAAGAAAGGAGGGACTACCGTGGTTAGGAATGACAAGAATGAGTTAATACCCACTCAAGTAGTGACTGGTTGGCGGATGTGTATAGATTACAGACAGCTGAATGCCGCCACCAAGAAAGATCACTTTCCCCTTCCCTTTATTGATCAGATGGTAGAAAGGTTAGCTTCTCATAAGTTCTTCTGCTATTTAGACGGGTATTCAGGGTTCTTTCAGATCCCTATTCACCCAGATGATCAAGCTAAGACTACATTTACTTGTCCTCAGGGCGTGTTTGCTTATCGCAGGATGCCTTTTGGTTTATGTAATGCCCCTGCCACCTTTCAAAGGTGCATGATGGGGATATTTTCAGAGTATATTGAGTCTATTATGGAAGTTTTCATGGACGATTTCAGTGTTTATGGAAGTGATTTTTCTAACTGTCTGTCTAACCTTGATAAAGTGTTGCAGCGCTGCATTGAGGTTAATCTCGTGCTTAACTGAGAGAAGTGCCATTTCATGGTCAACGAGGGAGTTGTCTTAGGGCACTTAGTCTCTGATAGGGGAATAGAAGTTGATAAAGCAAAAGTGAAAGTGATTCAGCAATTACCTCCTCCTGTTAATGTTAAAGGAGTGAGAAGTTTCCTTGGTCACGTCGGTTTTTATCGCCGGTTTATCAAGGATTTCTCAAAAATTGCTAAACCACTTACACAGCTGCTACTTAAGGATGCCCCTTTTGTATTTACTGATGAGTGTCTTTCTCGCTTTTAACAGGTTAAAGCGAGGCTTTGGTCTCTCGCCCGATCATACAAATCTCCCGACTGGGATTTGCCGTTTGAGATAATGTGTGATGCCAGTGACTATGCACTAGGAGCGGTGCTAGGCCAAGGGAAAGACAAAGCTTTAAATGCAATCTACTATGCGAGCCGAACTCTGTATGAGGCTCAAGTGAAGTACACCACCACTGAAAAAGAGCTGCTAGCTGTAGTTTATGCCTTAGAGAAATTTCGTTCTTATTTGATTGGGTCATAAGTTACTGTTTTTACTGACCATGCAGCTTTGAGGCATCTCCTTGCTAAGAAGGAGGCTAAACCACGGCTATTGAGATGGATACACCTTCTCCAGGAGTTTGATTTGCAGATTAAAGATAAGAAAGGAGCTGAGAACGTTGTAGCTGACCATCTGTCGCGACTGTCACGGCAAGAGGGGGAAGATTCTTTACCTATTGATGAGTCTTTTCCTGATGATTCTTTATTTACCGTATTGTCTTCTATTATTAACCAAGAACCTTGGTATGCAGATATAGCTAACTACGTATTCAGTGGCAAGCTGCCACCTGACCTTTCTCATCAGCAGAGGAAGCGTTTTACGTAGATAACGCTAAGCGATTTCGGATGATCCTTATTTGTTTAAGGAATGTGCAGACGGTCTCTACAGACGGTGTATTCCGCAGTGGGAGACCAAAGTAGTCCTGGAAGGCTGTCACTCCTCCTCCTATGGTGGTCACCACGGTCCATCGCGCACCGTGGCTAAGGTACTTCAGTCTGGTTTTTACTGGCCTTCTTTGTTTGCTGGTGCTAAGTCTTTTGTTTCAGCTTGTGATGCCTGCCAACGTGAAGCAAATGAAGATTCATATACATACTAACATACTCTTATATGTTAAAATTAATTTGTCATAAAATTAAATACGGATTTTATGCATGCAAACAAATAATATAATAGAGAAGAAATCATCCTTACAATGTGATTTCGGTTCTAATGGGCACAAAAGAAGTCTCCTTTTCTTTTGTTCTTGAGCTTTCCAAATGGAAGAACAAGGATTCAAGTGTAGAATCCCTCCCAAAAGCATATACCCAAGGAATACAACTTAAAGACTAAAATAATATGATCTAGTATTAAAATTAGTCTTACTTAAAAATATGACACAAAATGTTTTTGTTCTCTCATATATTTTGGTTGAGAGAAGAGGAATTTTGTGATTTTATTTCTCTAGAAATCTCATAAGATTGTAGAGAGCATCTTCATTTTCTTACACTAGAAAATTGTTGTATTGTATGAATGAATGAATAATTGAAAAAGAAAAACTCCTTTTCTTTCCTTAGGGTGGCCGAAATATTGGCTTGGGTAGGATGCCCAATACCTTTTAATTTTGCTCTTCTCAAAAGCTTAGGTTTGCATGCCTACTAGCTAGCTTTCATCATTGTGTTAATACTTAAACAATTAACACAATTTCCACTAACTCCCTCTTAATTTTTCGGCACTTATAAAATGGAAAGTCCATTTTATATTTTGTCATTTGTCAATTTTGTCACATGTTACATGTTACATGACATGTTACAATGCAATGTATTTTTATCATATTAAAAATCAACATACTCATAAAATATGTCATTTACAAAATTGACTAGTAATTCGTAATTACTCGTACCAAAAATGTTTCCACATTATAAACTACAACATTCTGTATTTATAATAAATTATTCATTCCGTTTCAATTGTTTCTGTAAACAATAATTTCATCCAAGTAATAAAATAATTCGATTACTTAGACCGTGTCTTATTTAATCATATTTACAATAAGATACGTAAATTATACTCACAAAATCATCCGTCAATTTTAAGCAATTTAATTAACTCGATCGATAGATACGATTAATTAAATAATCAATTAAGAGTATTTCCCTATAGGTATGACCTAAGGGGATCAACTGATCACCACCGTCGCACGACAGTAATGTCAAACTCTAGTCAGCCAATCATTACCGATATGTGTGGACCAGTTGACTGTAAAATATTACATCCCACATGTATTCTTAAAATGAGATTTAATAATGATATTTAAATCATGTGATCGCACTATTGTTGAGGACACATTTCCCAACAATCTCCCACTTGTCCTCGACAAGTGTGCACCACCAATTCTCTTGTCCTATTACTATCTCCCACTCAATGCAAGGTGTCTTTCGGGTCGTACTTGCAAGTGATCATATCGAGAGTGGTTTCCTCGATCTGGAGAATAACTGATTGACCGGATTTATCCACTCTGGATACCTTCCGAGCGTGGCCACGCATTTCCAGTTCATTACTCCTCGAGTGGCCTTGAGATATTGTTTTAACCCTGACAAGGGGATGGACAATTCCTATCGCACTCATTCCCTTCGACTAGCCACAGCCATCATAACCCAAAATATGCCCATTTGACCCCATTTACGAAGGTCGTAGTAACACAAATCAAAGTTAATCTGAAACTGAGCCATCTTAGGTGAATAGTCTTTAGTCAAAAGAATCGACTCATTTGAATACTATAGCAGCTCTCGCCATGACCAGGCTATATAAATTTGCCAGAACTCTATAAGCGGTCATAAGGCCCGACAAAAAGTTCCTAACAGTCTGCCTATGTGATCGACTAGTCATCTCACATGACTCTATGGCATTTGAACTTGCCATCAATCGCATCACACTCTAGTCACTTCGAGACGTCACCTCATACAAGTGACTATGGGCGAATACCATGCTAATCCGTGTTCACTTTAACAGGGTTCAATTGTCTCTACAACCCGTTTGGATGTAACAAGGTATAATAAAAGAGTTTTAAAGTAAAACTCGAACGACAAATGCGATTATCACATATGAATAGTCAATGCTTGATTACTATTTCATAATCTATAATCTAATTTGATCTTGTATGTAGTTGTTCATTTCAATTCAGTTGAAATGGCATGACTCATCATGTTTAGCCTTTGAGAAGGCTTTGGTTAGTAGGTTTTATCAATTTCTTGTACCTTACTCAACCTTACTACATACTCGTTTTCCTTTGTAATGTATACATTTGCATTACAAAACTTTCTGAGTACGTGTCGAAATCCAATCAAGACATAGGCCCTCTAGCCTAAGAATAGCTCCCACTGTTTTCACAGTGTGCGGGACTCATCCTTCTTGCACATCTCATGATTGCAAGTGTACTCAATTTCCGTTATAAATATCTCTCATTGTTCTTTATTGCCTAGAACGATTCTAGAAAATCTACTTCTTAATTAACATAGCCACAATGGTATCTTAACCATCTTGATGTGTTTTGATTATGGTTTTGTCGGAAACCATGCGCAATCTCAATTGTCAATTGTCACTTGTGTAAGACCCTTACACAAAATTGCATCATAAACACTTTGCTTTACTTCCTTAATGCTTCGCAGCGCTTAAGGGTAATCTTTATAGCTTACTTGGTAAAGATTACTTAAATTCGATTTTGAAAACAATTCATCATACTCAAAGCATATGAAGTGTTATACATCATTTCTTTTTAATTGATTCGGCAGCGGAAGCAAATGAAATCAATCAAATATGTTCAATTTAATTGAACTAGTCATGAATCTTATCAACATAAGACTTCTTACTGACGCTAATATCATTTGGATTTATCTTCATAAATCCGGATATTCAAGATGTATTATAATACTCCAAAAGTCTTAAATCATTCTCAATGATCAATATGTCATCCACATATCGGACTAATTAAAATTTTCCGTAACTCCCACTAAACTCCATGTATAAACAGAACTTCTCGACTTATCGAGAAAAGTTTTATCACATGATCAAAATGTTGACTCCAACTCATTGATGTCCTACTTAAGATTCTCTCTTAAGTTTCACATTATCTTAGGATTGCAAGAATCTATAAAACTCATGACATGTATTGAATACATTCCTTCTATTGAAGAAGTGGGTTTTAGATTCACTTGCCATGCATTTCATAATAATGAAACACAATCCCTAAGAAGATCCAAATAGACTTAATCATTTCAATTAGTGCAAAACCCTTTGCAACCAATCTTGTTTTGAAATATCTCTTTATTAGTGCAAAACCCTTTGTCACTAATCAAGCCCTTTCGTTTCGGATTTTCATGGCTCTAAGCCTTGTATTGAGTTGTGACTTAAACACTCTTATATAAGTTACATGTTCATTACTTTCTAGAAGTAATCAACTTGAATCAAACAATTTCTTTTGTAAGTTATAAGCTCTTTACTTTCTTAAAAGTAGCATGAATTCATCATTTTTAACAAGTGACGAATTTAACCTCATAGGTTTTGAAGAAACAATGTCTTACACAAAACGTCTCATGTAGCCAAGAAAGACCAGTTTCTTGCGACATAACATTCTTTGTGGCTCTTGAATAATTTCTCCCACTCTGTCTTCAAAAATAAACTTGTATTTTAGAAAGACAGCTTCACGAGCCACAAACCCGTCGTACTCGTGATAATTGAAGGGGAAAAATGAGTATTTGTTTCTTGTGAAAACTTACAAACATGGTACCCTTACCATTTCATATCTCATATGATTCGATTTAGTGGAAAAATAAATTAGACAAAAATGATAAAATCCCCAAAAGGATCAAGTAACTCAAAGTAACTTGATTGAAGTCCAAACCATATCGAATAGCGTTTGAATTCATATCCAACCACACATTATTCCATAATGCGTGTTTAAGAGAGATTAATTTGTGATACTATATCACATTTCCTTTAGCTTATATCAAAGTCTTCACTTTGATAATCCCATCACGACTAAATCGTGATTCCTTGAACTCTTTAAAATTCTTCAAAGATTTCTCTATTTACCTTATTAAGTGAACACATTAGCGTCAACTTAAATCTTTGGTAAAAGAAAATGATCAACCTATTTTGGATCAATGATTTACAACCTCGATCTCCTTTTCAACCAAAAGGCACGAGACATCTTGCTTTGAATACAAGATACGCATATACCATTAACAATCTAATGGTTTCAAGAGTAGTCGATAACTCTTTGCGTTCATCATTCCAAAATTTAAGGTTTAATCTTGGGTTACCAATTTGAGTCTTGCAACATCTTCATGATATATCGTTCTAGTTTGGTTTAGAATATTATCACCTTGATAATGGGCTAGCCATATATCAAATCGTGGTGTAAAGGGTCACAAAAGTGAAACCTCTTTTGTATCTTAACAAGTTTGTATTCTTATTTAGAGTTTATGTGCTTAATAGTCACAATTAAGTACAACTCCAAATCCAAAAACTAGATTTGAGTACACAATTACTCTATCTCTCGTCATTATTGATGCTAGTCGTCATATTCTAATCATTCTATGTATCAAGTACAACGATGTAAACCACCACCGGTTTCTAATATTGACGAAGTAGTACTAGCAAAATTTTATGTTTAATCAAATAAACATTTTAAAGAAGAAGGTCCTATTAGATGTCCCACAACTAACTTGTTGATTCTTCAATAATTTGGGGTAGTTTCCTTTCTCGTGTCCAACATTTAAGACAATGGAAACTATATCGGTCGGGATTGATATGTTTAGCATCGTCATTCTCAACAACTTTACCTTTAACATTACCTTGTATCAATTCCATTATAATCTTTACTTCTTGAACCTCGTCCTCATCTTAACGTTTTTAAGAGAATGCTCCCACTCATTTCAATGAGTCTTTGCTTTGAGAAGCAAAATTGAATTCATGAAGATTACTCTTCATTTGTTCGTTTTAGTCTTAAAACTTTCATTGAAGTGGTTGCGTTATTTTTTGGTCAATTACTTAATTACGACAAAACTAATTACCAAAATAATTTATCGCTTCAAGGTACTTAATTCACTTAAGTATATGAAAAACAATCCATTGTAAGTAGAAGTGTTAGTCAAGAATCAAAAACCTGTTTGATAATGAATAACTTTAATCTATACTCTTTACAAGAGATCCTTAGCAATGGTTCATTTGAGGTTTTTAGAAGCAAATTCATATTTGTCTCTAGTTACGATGTTTTAATGGAGATTTTGAAAAATCGAAATGATATCGGTATATGAATTGTGGTAAAGAAATAGAACAAAATGATAACGGAATAGTGGAAAACTTAACATTTATCGTTTTATAAATACTTGTAAATAACAAGTAAAGCATTTACATAGTGACCTCTACCCAACTATGATAAATGATTCCAAGACCCAAATTCATATTAACTTGGGCACGGTATGGCCGATGAAACCCTTATCAATATAACTCGGTGGATTAACGCTTTAATCGATTCTACTTTTAGAACTCTTGGTCGATAAAATTACTCTAATATTTATCTATAGCCCTAACACATGCAACTACGGTCGCGAATACTTCCGCACAGCTCAATCCAAATTTCGAATAAATGTGTCCATGATCCAAATCCACATCAACTTGGGCACGGTATGGCCGATGAAACCCTCATTAACATGAACTCGGTGGATTAACACTCATCACCCACTTCCCCTACGTAACAAGGTTTGTACCCCGGTAAGGCCGAGTGCACTCCCTCACGAAATAGGTTTTCATGGTTTCTACTATTTGGTAAGGCTATGTCTCAATTGTTTTGTTTTAGCGAGAGGTCATGTCAATTTATTATCTATCACGTTTTAAGTGAACTAAAGCGGTGAACTACGATAATTATAATTGACACGGTCGATAAACTCGATAAAAGAAAATGCATGTTTTAGTTATGGCGATTTAGCGATGCATGTGACATAAAATAAAATGCAAGCATAAAGATAAATAAATCCTAGTATGGCCTTCCTAAAATAGAAAAACTATTTAACTATTACATTTCGGAAACCAACTCCATTGGTCCCTTGAACTTCGGTTGTGACACGCATCTCGAGGTAACACCGTCTTTATGTATCAACATCTTGAAGAAATCCGTCTTTGGGAACTCTGAGAATAAATAAAATTACATAATAAATTACATAATTTCCTATTATACATTTGTAATTAAAATAAAATAAATCTATTAAATATTACAAAATGGTGATACGAGATCACAATAAAAATTACAACCGAATCGATATTCCCATACATTTCGGGAAATACCAATTAAAATCTAAGGCCATACTAAGTAAAATTACATAATTCAAAAATTACATAAATTAAAATTATGACAATCATAAAGAAAATGCAGCATTATAATATGTATGAACATGCCCAATTTTATGCTAAATCGCCTTTAATTAGCCAATATCGTATATTACTCGGTTTTTACGGATTTGCGTGATTTCAACATTTTACAATCACAAGAATACATAAACTCATATTTATGCATAAGTTAATTACCCTAACCCTCTTAGGACTCAAAATTTAGTCTTCACTAATAATTTGACCATAATTAACTCATATTTTTATAAAATTGTTCATAAATGGACCAAAAATTACAAAATAAGCTATTAAACTTCAAATAAATCACAAAATTTCAAATAAATTCAAAATTTGAAATTTAAACTCATGAACATTCTGGAAAAATTCCATGACACTCATAATGTTCAAAATCTTAGGTTAAAAATTTCGAAATTTTCCCGGAAAAACAATGTTGCGGTTTATCGATTTTTAATAAAATAATCATAAAAACATGGAAAAATTATTTTCACTAACTTTTCAATTTTAGATCTGAAAAAGATAATAAAATGCAACATTAGACGTTTTTCCTAAGTCATAGATTATGTTTTATTAATTTTTCACTAATAATGTCACTATTTATGCTATTTTTCTTCAAAAAATCATAAATCATGCATAAAGACTTCTTTATAGCCAATTATTTTACACACATCTTGTAAAATTGCATGTGACAACATATAAATTTTCTATGACCAGATTCGAAATTTAAGTCATATTAACCTATTTTTCACCTAAATCCGAATTTAATAATGAAAAATCCATTTTTCGAGCATAATAAGCCCAAAAATTATGAAAATTTACAGGTTATCTCAAAATAATATATGTGAAAACATATCAAAAAATCAATGAAAAATTCGAAGTATAGCTATTTTTAGACCGAAAATGACATTTTTACTCATAAAATCACATTTAAATGTCATTATAGTAAAATATGAACAATAAAAATCCGAAAAATAACCAAAATATCCCAAAACACTTTAGGACCAGAAATATTAACATGCATGTAATGATTTCGTGATATATCATAATAACACAAATTTTACAAGTTTTATTTGTTATTCTTATAACTCGGAAAAACTTTTAACCAATTTGCATGCAAACAACCGTGGCTCTTGATACCGATTGAAGCAAATGAAGATTCATATACATACTAACATACTCTTATATGTTAAAATTAATTTGTCATAAAATTAAATACGGATTTTATGCATGCAAACAAATAATATAATAGAGAAGAAATCATCCTTACAATGTGATTTCGGTTCTAATGGGCACAAAAGAAGTCTCCTTTTCTTTTGTTCTTGAGCTTTCCAAATGGAAGAACAAGGATTCAAGTGTAGAATCCCTCCCAAAAGCATATACCCAATGAATACAACTTAAAGACTAAAATAATATGATCTAGTATTAAAATTAGTCTTACTTAAAAATATGACACAAAATGTTTTTGTTCTCTCATATATTTTGGTTGAGAGAAGAGGAATTTTGTGATTTTATTTCTCTAGAAATCTCATAAGATTGTAGAGAGCATCTTCATTTTCTTACACTAGAAAATTGTTGTATTGTATGAATGAATGAATAATTGAAAAAGAAAAACTCCTTTTCTTTCCTTAGGGTGGCCGAAATATTGGCTTGGGTAGGATGCCCAATACCTTTTAATTTTGCTCTTCTCAAAAGCTTAGGTTTGCATGCCTACTAGCTAGCTTTCATCATTGTGTTAATACTTAAACAATTAACACAATTTCCACTAACTCCCTCTTAATTTTTTACTTATAAAATGGAAAGTCCATTTTATATTTTGTCATTTGTCAATTTTGTCACATGTTACATGTTACATGACATGTTACAATGCAATGTATTTTTATCATATTAAAAATCAACATACTCATAAAATATGTCATTTACAAAATTGACTAGTAATTCGTAATTACTCGTACCAAAAATGTTTCCACATTATAAACTACAACATTCTGTATTTATAATAAATTATTCATTCCGTTTCAATTGTTTCTGTAAACAATAATTTCATCCAAGTAATAAAATAATTCGATTACTTAGACCGTGTCTTATTTAATCATATTTACAATAAGATACGTAAATTATACTCACAAAATCATCCGTCAATTTTAAGCAATTTAATTAACTCAGATCGATATGATTAATTAAATAATCAATTAAGAGTATTTCCCTATAGGTATGACCTAAGGGGATCAACGATCACCACCGTCCGCACGACGCAGAATGTCAAACTCTAGTCGCCAATCATTACCGATATGTGTGGACCAGTTGACTGTAAAATATTACATCCCACATGTATTCTTAAAATGAGATTTAATAATGATATTTAAATCATGTGATCGCACTATTGTTGAGGACACATTTCCCAACACAACGATCAGGGAATATTTAAAATAGACATAAGATGCCACAAAATGGTATCTTAGAGGTTGAGGTTTTCGATGTCTGGGGCATTGATTTCCAAGGACCGTTCCCGTCTAGTAAAGGTAACAGGTATATTTTAGTAGGTGTCGATTATGTGTCTAAGTGGGTAGAGGCAATTGCCTCACCCCATTGTGATGTCAAGACCGTGATTAAAATGTTCAAAAAGGTCATATTTCCCCGATTTGGTGTCCCTAGGGTCGTCATTAGTGATGGGGGAATGCACTTTAAAGAAAAGAAACTAACTTCCATTCTGTCTAAGGTTGGTGTTCAACACCGGCGTGGTTTGGGGTATCATCCCCAAACTAGTGGTCAGGTTGAGGTCTCTAATCGCGAGCTGAAAGAGATCTTGTCTAAGGTAGTTTCTAAATCACGGAAGGACTGGAGTCTTAAATTAGAAGACACATTATGGGCCTACAGAACTGCCTATAAGACACCAATTGGTGCATCACCTTATAGGTTAGTTTATGGGAAATCATGTCATTTACCTGTTGAGTTAGAATGTAAGGCTTGGTGGGCAATTCGTGAGCTTAACTTTGATCCTAAGTTGTGTGGTCAGAATCGTCTTTTGCAGCTAGATGAATTGGAAGAATTTAGGCTTAATGCCTATGATAGCTCGCGCATTTACAAGGAAAAGACGAAGAGATGGCATGACAAAAGAATTCTACCTCGGAAATTTCATGTCGGGCAGAAAGTGTTGCTGTTTAATGCCCGACTGCGATTGTTTCCTGGCAAGCTGAAGTCCAGGTGGAGTGGTCCTTATACGGTGACAGCTGTCACTAAATTTGGATCCGTTGAGCTAGAAGGTCCCGAAGGAAATCAGTTCAAGGTGAATGGGCAATATGTGAAGCACTATCACGAAGCAACTGAAGGAGACAATCGTGTTGAAGTCTTGTACTTCGACGAGCTTGACGCGCCAGTGAATTGATGCCAGAAAAGGTCGTGTGGGACCTCTTAAACCTGCGCTCTCCGGGAGGCAACCCGGACTGTTTTGCTGTATTTTTGTTGAACTTTTTCCTTCACATTTAGCTTTTGTTGAACTTTAAACGCTGTTTTATGCACCCTTTGTATTTTCCTTGCTCTTTACTCGTGTTTTGCAGGTGTATTCACTCGATCGAGTAGTTTTTCTACTCGATCGAGCACTTTTGAGTTGAGAATCACTCGATCGAGTAACATATATACTCGATCGACAAACTGCAATTCCACGTTCATTCGATCGAGTAATAATATCACTCGATCGAGCATTCCTGACACCAATTCACTCGATCGAGCTATTCCAAGCCACTCGATCGAGCATTTTCGTCTTCCAGTTGTTCCTCTTCATCTATTGAGCTACTGCTTGACTTCCTTTGACCTCCCATGTTCATGGTCGGTTTGGGGAGGTCCCTCTTCACGACGTTTTGTAAGTATTCTGACTCCAGTTATCCTTTTCTCCTGAGTTTGCATTTCTTTCCCTATTTTTGGTACAATGAGGGCATTGTACGGTTTGGTTTGGGGAGGTATGCATCCATATCTGTGTTTGCATGTTTTCTTGCATTTTCGTTTGCACGTTTATTTATTTTCGCATGCATTGTCGTTTTTTAATTCAAAAATCACATAAATTTCAAAATTTCATTTCACGTTTAACTTGAGTCGGAACGTTTGAACTTTGACGCTACATTGCATCCCTACCTTAGCCCTGCATTTTCTTGACATTTAGTTGGCATGATAATGTACAGAATCTACGAGTTTTTGTTTCTCTCTTATCTGAACGAATAGACTTGACTCATATATTGGTAAGCTACACTACATTATGAGGTTAGAGCTTTATAAACTGGTGACATTCCTGACCGGTTTCATTTAGGATGTGAGTAGTACTCTCTGTAAGGCATGTAACATCAATTTGCATAAGCATGAGTCTAGTCTTCTTAATACCTGTATGCATTCGGTCTGTGGATGGTGACGCATGTCAGGAGAGGCAGTTCCCTTTTATTTCATTCTACCCATGAGCCCCACATAGCCAAATTGCCTTTTTTTGTCCTATTAGCTACATTCTATAATTTTTCCTACCCTAGCCGAGCTAGTGATGAGTAGCTGTTTGGAATGCTTTGCTGCAGTTTGGTTATATTTATCTGATTTCAGAAGTTGGTGGAAGAATTGAAGGGAATGAAAGAAAAAAAATGATGAATGAAAATGAAAAAAAAGGAAGAAAAGAATGAAAAGAAAATAATGGAAATACGAAAAAGAAAAAGAAAAAATCATGTGCGAAAAAACGAGAAATTGTATAATGATTTTCACTCCCATGTTTTATTTATATTTTATGGGGAGTTGACAAGTCTATGGTGTATTGTGAGTTGAGTGCATTGAATTTGCACCGTTTTGTTTTGTTATATTGAGTACGAAGTTGGGATGCAGTTCAATATTTGGATTCGTTGTTGCTAGCCTGGGTATTAACTCCCCATATCTAAATTCATCTTAGCCCCTTCTTACCCATTACCTCACTTACCCAAATGTAAGTCCTCGGCATGTATCCTGGTCATTAGTATGGTTGGAATGCGTATGTACGGTTGTAGAGACTTTATTCATGTTAACTGCATGCATGTTCTTATAGGTCGAGCTAGGTGAGTGTCTTTACTTCCTTCTATCTTTCACATATATACTCACCTCGTGCCTAAATTTGAGTGACGAGCGACCCGTGAGAGTCCAATACTTTTGAGTCTTGCAAGGTCGACGGTTCAGTAAGTTCGAAACATTGATTTAACTCGTTTGCATTTATCACTTGCCACTTTGTTAGTTGTTGCATTAAACTGGTTTTGGTGGATGATTTGTAGCTGATGCGTTGGTCCCGTTCCACTGTTTATTCTTAGTTGCATTCATAGTTTGCTTGGGGACAAGCAAAGGTTTGGTTTGGGGAGATTTGATGCGTGTATTTTATATAAGGTTTTTACCTCCTTTTTACACGCATTTCTATACTATTTTACGTGGCATCTAGCTACAAATACCCCCGAATAGTCTACTTTGGTTCGTTTTGTGTAAATTGCAGGTATAGACCGAAGAGAAGATAAATCAAGCCCAAACTCGTCCCATTTGCATACATTTATGGAGAACAAGGAATTGGAGCTTGGAATCTAGTACTTTGAAGACGTGTGAGCTGACTTCGGAAGGTGTCATAGTGTCTAACGTGCCAAAATAGCTCGATCGACTACTTTTCTAGTCGATCGAATGCTTTATATAATGAAGAGTACTCGATCGAGCAATTCTAGTATTCGATCGAGAAGGCATTACAAGGGGTTACTCGATCGAGTGGTTTATTTCCACTCGATCGAAATGTTTGTCGCCAAGTTACTCGATCGAGCGGTTTTATTCCATTCGATCGAGTGGTTTGCCCTGTAATTGAGTTTTTCTGCCTAATTTCGTATGGGATTTTGTAAATAGGCCTTTGGATTAGGTTTAGAAGAGGATTTTTCGTATGCTACTTAGGCAGTAGACTGCGTAATTCACTTCTAAATCATTTTTCACTGCTTCACTCTCTTTTACACTTTTCCACTCTAGAACTCGGATTCCCAATTTGTAATCGGTATTATTTTTCCCTTTTATTTCTTAATCATAATTATTGTTTTGTTTCTATCTTTTTCTCATTGCTTTCATTATTGTATTATTTGACCCTTCTGTTTTTATTATTATCATGTTTAATTCTCGTTATCTATATATTATTATTGTTGATTCGATTGTAATGTGTAGCTAATTCCCTTTTACTAAGACTAGGGAATCCATGATTATGAAGGGAGAGTGATTGAAATATTAGGTTAATGCTTGTGTAGTCCTTGTTGTTAATCGCTGCACTTATTTGTATCTGTCTAATTGAGTCGACGCAATTAGGCATTTAAATTATAGTAAACCTTGACCTGGACCGGAAGGTTGGAAAGGGTGAGACTCGTAGCGAACATTAGGGCACTGTAGTGAGGGCGGAAGCTAAGCTATTTGTGCTTTAGGGCGAATTGAGACCGGAAGGAGATATTCACTGCCCCTTTGACCATACTTGCATTAACCTGAGACCTAGATCGCTTGACTGAATGATCATGGTGAACCGACTGTCTTAGCTGCTTTTTCCTTGTCTGCTTAATCTTTATTCTTCTGCCTTTTTCTCTTTCTCATTCTCATTAGTTTAGAACAACCCAATTAAAACCCCCCAATTTGGTTACCGTGACGAACTTAGACAAAGTTGACATTTTCCCATCTCCCTGTGGAGATCGACCCGACTTCCCTAGCTATATTAGTTAGAGCCAGTTGGTTATTTTTGATAGGTATACGACTGCCCTGTCAAACTTTCCAGCGCACAATTCCTGCTTCGCGCACTGAACTTCAAACGGCTGCCATTTCTTCGTTACTAGGGCAAACAGGACGATTCTAGTGGCGTTGGAAAGCTAAGAGAACAAGATTTCATCTACAATTGGAATAACCTGAAAATAAGTTGTAGAACTCGAGATATGGCTCTTCAAAGTAGGCACTAGCAATTTGAAGTTCTTCCTTTGCTCGCCTAGCTATCTTACTTCTTTGCGCATCTCAAGACAGCTACATTCCCGCTCCAAATTCACTCTTCCTCCAAATGCATGCTAAACGGACGGTAAAAGGCTCGATTTCACTATTTTCTGGTCCATTCCTACAAATAGAACAAAACAAACCAAAGTAGCATATTCGGGGCATTTCGTAGCATAAAACTACGATAATAGCATAGAAATACGTGCATAAAAAGGCCAAAAAGGACTATATAAAATGCACGTATCAAATCTCCCCAAACCAAACCTTTAGTCGTCCTCGAGTAAACTAAATGCAAACTAATGGAACGGAAAAGATAACTCAGAGCTAGCTACAAATGCCCACTTAAACCAATTTAATGCAAGCAAACTAACACTTATAGCAAACAGTACGTCAAATGCAAACGAGTTATAGGATGTTTATAAAATAGCTGAACTGTCGACCTTGCAAGACCTTTAATATTGGACTCTCACGGGTCACTCTTCTCTCATGAAGCAAAGGGTAAGCATATAAGCATAAGAGAGAAAGAAATATAGTCGCTCACCTAAACTACGACCCACATAAACATGCATGCAACTGATATGATAAACAATTCTAGCTACCGTACATACATTCCAACCGAACAAGGTCCTGTCACAGCCGAGGGCTTACAAAAATATGGTAAAGTGAGGCAATGGGCAAGAAAAGGCAAAACATTTATGGGAATGTGGAGGTATAGGAGGCCAAGCTAGTACCTAAACAGAACCATGTAACAACATCCGATTCTCACTCAATTATAGAATTAAGCACGAGTGCCCTTCAATTGGCACAAAACTCACCTAACCGAACTGAAAATACTCCTCAATAGATATAAATAAAGCATAGGAGCGAAACCGTCAACAATCAAACATCTTTTTTTTTTTTTTTCGGTTTCCTTTTCTTTTTCGAATTTTTTTCTCTTTTTTTCTCTTTTTTTTCACGTTTTTTTTCGTTCTTTTTCCCTTTTTTTTCACGTCTTTTTTCATCATCCTCCTTTTATTTTCTTCATAAATTACCAACTCCAAATCAATGGATACAAGCCAAACTCGGCACAATAAAATATATACCGCAAAAATATACACTAAACTAGCTTGACAAGGCAGGCTAAATTTGGAATGTAGCTAAGGGTCAACAGGCAAATTCGGCTAATGTGGAGTTAAATGGGTAAAAATGAAAGAAAGGGAAATGTAAGCACCTCCCTGCATGTGACACCAACCACTAACCCGAATGTATATAGGCAAAAAGCAATTGAATTTCATATACGTGCAAATTAATGAACATGTTATTTCATTAAAATTCAAAAAAACCAAAAAAATCAAAACAAAAAATTTCAAAAATTCAAAAATATTCACGTTTATTTTGCATATAGGTTGAGTCGGAACGGTTGATTTCCGTGATGATATTGCACTATAACTTGTCATTTTACTTGAGCCTTGCATTTTTATTGATAGTTATTAGCTTTGTCATACGCATAGTCTACGAGTTTTTGTTCAAATATAGCTGACTGTTTAGACTTGACCTGATAAATTGGCAACCTACTTTACAATTTCTGAGATTTAGAGCCCATAACTGGTGACATTCATGACCAGTTCATTAGGAATTGAGAGTAGTACTCCTTGCATAACATGTTCATCATTTTTGCACTTTTATGACATTCAATTTCTTGTCAAATGCACACATTCGGGTTTGTGGTCGGTGTCACATGCAGGGAGGTGCTTACAAATTTTCCCCTTTTCTTATATTTTTCACCCATTTAGCTCCACTTAAGCCAAAACTTGCCTTTTTGACCCATTAGCTACATCCCAAACTGAGCCTGCCTAGTCAAGCTAGTTTAGTATGTCTTTTTGTGGTATGATTTTCCGTCTGCAGTCCGGCCCGTATCTTTTTGTATGGAGTTGGTGGTGTAAATAAAGGAAGGAGAAAATGAAAAAAAAGAGAATTGAAAAAAAAAGAAAGGAAAAACGTGAATAGAGAAAAGAAAGAAAAAAAAGGAAAAAGAAGAAAAAGTGTGTGATTCACGTGGAAAAAAAAAGAAGAAAAGAAAAGAGTTGAAAAAATATTTGATTTGTATCAGTTGATTCATTTAGACGGTATTAAAAAAGGTAGGTTTGTGACCGTCTAGCTCCTCCATTCTTATTCCATATTTTTGAGGAGATTGTGTATGAGATTAGTGAGCTGGGTGCCAAATGAAGGGCACTTGTACTTTATTTTTCAGTTAGTTGAGATTCAGACGGTCTTATATGGTCCTGTTTAGGAACTAGCTTGACGCTTTTACCTCCACATTACCATAACTTGTTTTGCCTTTTCGCACCTGAACCTCACTATTCCCATATTATTTGTAAGCCCTCGGTTGTGACGGACATTATTGGTTGGAGTGTGTGCATTAGTACTTGAATTGCCTTTCATTTTTGTTGCATGCATGCTATGTAGGTCGCAGTTAGGTGAGTGACTGTTTTTCTCTCTCTCTTTTACATATATTATTCACCCTTTGCTTCACGAGAGAAGAGTGACCACGTGAGAGTCCGATTTTGTTGGTCTTGCAAGGTCGATAGGTCGGCTATATTTCTGAACAGCTTATAACTCGTTTGCGTATTGACTGCTTAGCTATGACTGTTAGTTTTTGTTGTATTAAACTGGTTCAAGTAGACAAGTTAAGCTAGCTCTGAGTTTTCATTTCCGTTCCATTAGTTGCATTTTAGTTTACTCGAGGACGAGTAAAGGTTCGGTTTGGGGAGATTTGATACGTGCATATTGTATAGTCTTTTTAGCCTATTTTAGCACGTATTTCCATGTACTTTTGTACTATTTATATCGCATTATGCCCCGAATTGGCTACTTTGGTTCGTTTTGTCCATTTTGTAGAAATGAACGCGGAAGTAGTGGAATCGGACCATTTTCGTCCTACTTTGTATGCATTTTGAGGAGACGGGATTTTTCTGAGCGAGATATTGCATTGGGATGCGTGAAGGCACGGTTTATGGAGCAGTCGGTCACGAGTTTGAGCTGTTTTGGAGGAAGAATACTCGATCGAGCTGTTTTATCACTCGATCGAGTGGTTTCTATGGCATTGGTTGGTCGATCGAGTAGTTTTATACTCGATCAAGAAGAGCTGGAATTAGGAGTTACTCGATCGAGTAGATTTCTTGGAGTTTTACTCGATCGAGTTGTTTCAAACTACTCGATCAAGTGATTTTGGCTGTCGTGGGCTTTAATTAGCCCGTGAACTTGTTTTAGTTATTGGACTTAGTAGTTTTTCTATTTAAACGCACGTTAACTAGGTTATTAGGGAGCTATTCTATCATTATCTAAGTTTTATCTGATCATTCACCTTTCACTCTGAAGACTGCGTTACTTTTTCTTCTCTACTGTAACTTTTGCTTTCGGATTTTCTCGCTCGGATTTGTTTGTTCTTTACGCCGGATTCTTGCGATTGTAATCTCTTTATCCTCTTTAATATTAATCTCTCTTTTATTCATCTTAATTACTAGTTTTGCTTCCTTTTAATTTCTGCCCTAATTACTTTTTATGCAATTTAATTATTGTTTTATCATGTTGAATATTAATTTGTTCATCGTTATCAGTTCTGATAATATTAATAGCATGAGTAGCTAATCTGTTTCATGTTAGGATTAGGGAATCTATGGTAGAAATGTGACGATGTAGTAAATAGGTTGGATGAATTATTTGTGAGATTCTGTCCCCATAGCAATATAACTGTATTTACCGACTTAGTTGAATGCACGCTTCTGAGTCACCCTTTTAATCTGGTTAAATTTAATCCTGGATCGGAAGATTGGACTAAATAGGCCTGCTATGAACAGTAGACTACCCTGACGAGGACGGAAGTTAAGTTAGTGGTAATTTAGGATAGAAAGTGGACCGGAAGGACCTTTCCATATCCGTCTCGCAGTAATTTATCTAAGTTGTTTACAGTTGAGTCACTGGACTACCGTAGTGAACCGAAATCCTGACATGTCCCTTCTCTATTGATAGTTTATTCTCATTTTCTGCCTTTACTGCTCTTTCTCTGCTTCTCTTCCTTTAAATCTTTTAGTTTAGAATACCAATTATAAACACCCCCCATTTCTGACCAAATAGACGGACTTTTACAGATATCTTGCCTCCCTGAGGAGATCGACCTGACTTCCCTAGCAATATAGTTAGTTTAGTTAGTTATTTTTGATAGGCATACGACAACCCTGTCAATAGGTACTTACTTCTTATTGCTCCCACTGACTTCAAGAATTTCTACTTGATTAAGACTTATCTTCATATAAATTCCTAGTTAATCCTTCACAAGGATGAACTCTATTATGGTTGTGACACCCCCATACTCCAAGTGCCTTACCAGGACCACTCAGGTGTAGGAACATCACCATCTCGGTTATCCGAGGCAATGATAATCATAAGACAATAAAGAAACGTACTTTAAAAGTAAATATAATTTAAGTGATTACATGTCTCAAACCAAAACAAACAAATGAAATACAACCAATCCGAAACTGAATAACTAAAGGACATCGTCTGACACAGCGTAAGACTCTTCTAACTGCAAGTGATGACTCATCCCTGCTATCCCATACGCATCGTCCCATACCTGTTCAATAACTGCTCACCACCCCCGAATGGATCACCACAGTTTTTAAAACATTTAAATGGGATCAGTACTAATCACACAATACAATCACAATAAGACAAGTATCAAAACAGCTCAATCGTCACATCAACCCGAACTCCATCACCAACTCCTCAATACTACCTACGCACTAAAGTGTGTAGCCCTGCCAGAGTACCCATTGCAACAGGTTACTCCTCGCCGCCAGTGGGGGACCGCAGCCGTTCCCACCTAAGCCCCGCTCATCTCCGTCGAGCGATAAACCCAAATCCATTAATGTGCACATCCCTTCTGTGGCGGGTTCCACAGAAGTCGAATCATGGGCATGAAGCCACTCCCGCAAGTGACTCCACTCAGCCAGGGACGCACCCCGAAGAACACAAACAGATACAATCAATCACAACTACTAACCAGCAATCAAACCCAACAACTGTCACAATACTCGTACGATAAAACTCAACAATCACAAAGCACAAACAACACATCATGCGACTAACACTACTACAAAACTCGTTATGGACATCAGTCGATGGACATCGGATTATCTGGAAAACAGATGTACATAACATGCACATCGGTTGTTTGCAAAAAACTGATGTGCATATAATTATATATACATCGGTTGCGTTAAAAAACACATGTCCATTATTTCTGATTTTAAAGGACATGTGATATTTAATAAAACCCATGTCTATATAAAAGTCATGGACATGGGACATTGCATTTAACCGATGTGCATCAAAAGTGAAAATTATAGGCGGCAAAAATATTTGCCACACCGCCATAACTTATAATTTCGACTACATACATTCTTCCCCAAACACTAAAAGAAATACGCGTTTTTGAGTCCGCGTTTTTGAGACCGACAGAAAAAACGGTCTCAAAATATAATTTGGGACTGAACCCAGTCTCAAAACTTTAAAATCGGTCTCAAATTTGTGACCGCCCCTAAAACAATAAAACGGACTCAAAAATGTAAAAGTAGTCTCAAAGTTGAGACCAATTATAATTTTTAGGACTATAATCGGTCTCAAACTAACCCGCTAGCGATATATGTTATGAGACCAACAACTTTGTTTCATTTATTTCATTATCCCTCACCTTCTCTCTTCGTTTCCCAAACCGTGCAATTACCACCCCCACCCACGCAACCATCGCACCCAACGCGCACGAGCACCGACGACTACTACCCATGCGACCACCGGCGCCGATGACGGCGACTGCTATCCTACGCGAACAACCGATGTGAATCGAATTTGGTAAGAACCCTAATTTTCAACTTCAAATCGTTTATTTAATCATTTTACTAGCTGGACTTTCATTCATAGTTAGGGTTTATGAAATGTTTATATTCAGTGATTTGTTTAATTATCTTAATTTAGTTTCTGTTATTGAGTTGGCTTTGCAATTATGGTGGATTGAAAATGAATTATTTGTTGATAAGGTAATTTGGCTTTGCAATTATAGTCTAGCAGCCGAGTTACATCGTTAATTTGGGGTTTGTTGATGAACATGAATTATTTTTTGATAGGGTAATTGCTACACTAAAATGATGCACACCGAAATGAGACTAAGTGATGGGCAATGCAGAGTTGCAGACCATTGGGGGTGTTTGGTTCACGCGTGGGTATGGGTTTGGAATCGGGAATCATACCTGGGTGGTATCGGGTTGGAACTCGATACCTCATACCTTCTGTTTGGTTCAATTTTGGGGTATAGGGTTAGAAATCAATCAAAGCTAAAAAATCTTCAAAATACAATATTTTTAATAATAATTTTTATACTATTAAATCATGTAGAGAAAATTTAATCAAATAAATATATAAAAAGATTTGTTTACAATTGTTTTTATCACTTTTTAATATGTCTAATTTGATACCATGGGTATCAATCTCATACCCACCCCCCTCCTTGGGTATGAGAAACCCATACCTCATGGGTTTGAGGTATGGGTATGAAACCTTCATTTTTGTCAAACAAACACATGGTATGGGTTTGGTTCATTCCAAACCCTTACCTCATACCTATATTGGGTGAACCAAACACCCCCTAAAGGATCTGGTTAGAAATGGGAATGGCCTGAGAACAATGTCAAGGATCTGGTTAGATGTGAACCCCAAAAATTTAAGACCACAAACCAGATCTTTATGTATTCTATACATTAAAAATGACGGGTGGTCCAAGTCACAAATTGGCACAGTAGTTGTCAGGTTTACAGACAAGTATGGGGCAGAAAGAGTCTTTTGCAACCCTGAATTATATCTTTCACCTTGGAAACAAGAATCCTGATCAAACTGTAGGAACTCAGGTAAAGGTAGTAATTTCATTACATACTTCCCACCATCACAACATGGAAGCATCATGCTCTTTAATAATAGCAACACTTGACTTGAGAATAGAGATGGAACCCAAATCTTGTCAGAAACCTGCCTCAAAAGAAGAGATAAGGTCTTCACTTATTTAATCGAGGAGATACTTTTCTATATAAGTGTAATTGTCAAGCTTCCTAGTTCCTACCTCCAGTAAACCTATATCAAACCAAGCATTTCTCAGTTTCTCTCATTCATATCTACAAAATTCCCTTAATATTGAAAAAGGTGGTTATGTTTGAGAAGGGAAGTGACCGAGACCAGAGCGTTGAGGTCCATGAGATAAACCGTGAGGGTGAGATGAAAGACAAGTCAGGGAATTGGTTAAGTTTAAGTCTCAATGACACTATCTTTGTCTTTTATACTAGTGGGTTGCACATAGCTACTTGCTCTAATGCTTGTCTAGATCAACCTGTTGAATTACGGATATACAAGCTAAGGGATAATGTCTTGTTGAGGCAAACCGGGTCCTTGAGGACAAGGATCGTTTCAAGGGGACGGTATTGATACACACCGAAATGAGACTAAGGGTAGCTTAGTCATTTATCTCTTGTGTCTTATTCCCCAAGTCATTAGTAGTCTATATAAGGGCATTAGTTAGTTTCTAATAACCAATGAATAAAAATTATGAATGTACTTATGAGATTTATCTCATTTGTCTTATGGAATCTAGGTGATTTATTTACTAAAATTTTATTATTGGGGTAGCCTATCGATCTTTAGGATCGAACAGCTGCATTTCTATCCTTCACATTTTCCGTCTTAATCTAGATCGTATCAACTGGTTATAAACAGATCTGAACTAGAGTTCATTTCTATCTATTCCTATGCCTCGTGTGAATATTCTTACTCGAATTGAATGAAATCCCTCCATTATGCTGTTTGCAATATTTAGAACTTACAAATTCTTCAGGGAGCAATCATTTTAATCTGTTATTTATACAACAGTTCAGGTTTGTGATGACTTTTAGTTCCCAATTCCAATTTATTTGTACTATTGTAATCGACTTGAAGCATCTATCCTTTTACATGAGTGAATTTTAATGTGCTTATTGGTTTATATTATCGGACTATTTAGCTGGCTTTCTGGTTGAATTGGTTTTGTTTTGATGACAGGTGATGAGATTTGTGCACTATGCTTGTAGATTGGGGATCCAAGGTCCTTTTAGTTGGATTTTTCCTTCTCGACCTTGCATCAGACTATGAACTTCCTTAAAAGCTTGTTGAATAGTTTAATGCTGGTCCAAAACTCGTTTATGTTGGTTTCGGTAGCCTGGTAAGCCTATCTCACTAACTGCAAATGTTATGCATGTTGTCAAGTACCAGACACCATCGTTGGAGTGTGGTAATGTGCAAGAATTTAGTATGTGTTTATTGACAATCAGACATACGAACCATTTAGCATCAACCCTTCCTAAGGTTCTTTGGCTGTTTTATTTATCTTACAAAGACTTGACATTTAATTACGGTTGTTTTGATAATGTTCAGTATAATCAAGAGCCTTAGAAAATGACTCGGATAGTTATGACTCGGATAGTTGTTGACGCACTGGAAAGAACTGCACTAAGGGGCATCATTAACAAGGGCTAGGATGGCTTGGGTTAAATTGTAAGGTTTTTCCCTTCTCTTTTCTCATTTGGCGGATCAGTAAACCTATCACTAATGTTGTTTGTGAGGGCGAGAAGAGCTTTATCTATTTTCTTTATGTCACAGGTGGCTGAACCAAAGGAATCTATATACATATTGAAAAAATGTGCCCCGACCTTGTTGAGGATCCGCACATTCAGGTGAGTGTATTGCTAGTAGTTGTGATACTTAAAATACAGTAATGTATGTGTCTCGTTAGTTATATAGGATCTTCTATGTTGATATTTTGTTTTCTCGTTAACTTTGTTGTGTTGAGTTGTGATACTTAAAATACAGTAATGTATGTGTCTCGTTAGTTATATAGGATCTTCTATCTTGATATTTTGTTTTCTCGTTAACTTTGTTGTGTTGAACCAGATTCTCTTGGTAATATGCCCAATGGGAGATGAGCAAATCTGAGGCTGCCAAAGTAGTCTTGTCTCTTCGGCTTTTATTTAAACAATTAGTCAGTTTACATATCGGTTTATATTTTTGTATAGGTTAGTCGTTTACGTAAATTTGACACGTTATGTAGATGAAATTTTTTTGTAATTGGCTTTGGATAACCGATTGATTATATACAGATATTTTTTGTTGATTATGGAATCATTTTGCATTGTCATCATGTGTACGACTAATATGGGCAACAGCGTAATATTTTTTTTTTATATAAAAAATAATATTTATAGACATCGGATTTTTGCAAAAAACTGATGTCCATTGATCAAATAGACATCGGTTTTCCTAAAAATCCGATGTCCATTAATCAAATAGACATCGGTTTTCCTAAAAATCCGATGTGCAAATTTTAATGGACATCGGTGTAAAACCCGATGTCCATTAATCCACAATGGACATGACCAAACTCTACATCGGTTGTGTATCCGATGTCCATATAGCGAAAAGTCCGATGTCCATCACAAGTTTTGTAGTAGTGTAATACTGAGTAGGGAAACCCTACCTGGAATGCAAACACAAGCAGACGATCTCAACAGCTGTCTCAAAACCTCTCCTCTACGAATCCTCCTCCTATCACATAATCACATAATCACAATCTAACATTAAGAAATCATAAAAACCCCAAATTCCCAAAATTAGGGTTTAAACAAAGTCAACTAAATACTATAAAATTGGTATGTAGATCTTACCCTTGACGCAAGGAACACTATGATGCAAAGAACAAGATGATCCGACACTCCTAGCCTTGGGGATTTGCCAACAACGCGACGAGAGAGAACTACGTAACTCCTTTTTCTTTTGAAAGGTTTAGAAAGGTTAAAAAGTGATGAAATAAACTGACAGAAACCTTTTATATTAAACTCGCGTTATTAGCAAAACCCGTCAAAATAACCCCGTAAAACACACTTACTCGATCGAGTAACTAACGTACTCGATCGAGTGCCCCTTACTCGATCGAGTACCCAACTTACTCGATCGAGTACCCTACAGGCAGACTACTGTTTTGTGTCAAAAACTACTTACTCGACAGAGTAAGCCCCACTCGATAGAGTACCCATAGACATAGAAAACCGTAGTATTACAGTCTTCCCTCCTTAAAAAGAACTTCGTCCCCGAAGTTCAACCCATACCCAAAAACAAACATACTAACTCGATCAAGACACAACAACCAACTAAGAACTCAAAATAAAATCCCAACCGACCAAACATGAACTCGTAACACCAACTCCACCAACTATTCCTACCTCCACAACATGGCTCACGATATCGTACCAACTCCATTATATCTCTCTTGAGACTAACCCTATACACTACCAACTACCGTCCACAAACGCTGTTAGCTCCGTAATATATCATCCACTAGCAAATCCAATATCAAGACACTCATAGATATCAAACGGAATGTTACATTCTACCACCCTTAAAAGGAACTTCGTCCTCGAAATTTACTCACACTCATAACATCATCATCCAACTGTCAACACTATCGAAATATTCTCCCACTCCTAAACATCGAACTACTACAAGCCCAGCCATGGCCTTTTAACACTATCAACCACAATATATACAAATCCATTCTTTATGCTACACCAACACTCTACTTCCAATTATACTACGACATACACAACCCTCAAACGCTCTTTGCCGCATCCTACTCCTCTTAAGACACATGTTACGTCCTCGTAACTCACTAATACTAGATCCTTAGCTATATCCTCTCATTATCTTCATCACCACCACATGTCAAAGATAACCGCCTATACCCTCACACCTATAACCATTTCTATTTCCAAGGCTCTCTTACTTAAACAGTTCTCATACCTCAACTTATTCTGCACTCCATCTAACCAATACCACAAAATCCTGATCATAAGAGACACTCTAACTCTACCACATTACCGCAATGTACATACCTCTCTATATAAACTATATAAAACTCCTATCACCAAAAGCATAACTCACGATCCACACTTGTTACGTACACTCACACTAGATCCTCAAGTTCCTTTCTTTCATTACCGCAAAACTCATTCATAACTCAACATGACACCAATTCCCAACACCCTATACTCACTTGTCTCAACGAAAGATTATGAACCGCCCTGCAGACTTTTCGAGATCATTACCACACATGTTCTACGAATCACTTGCCATGACTATGTGCACCTGCCTCATCTACAACAAGATCAAATGTCTTCAGTAACAACTTCGACAACCGTGTCCCATCAACAGAATATCACTATAACATGACAACAACGAAAACATATACAACTCTCTTTCATATCATACTCTACCCTCATTCCCAAACTTAATCGCGGTAAGAAACATCAATAAACAAAACAACTGTCTATCTGTACAAACTGAAACTCACAGGAAGCAACATCAAACAAAACAACAATTTATGTATAACTGGTATGTACCTTCGAAACTCGAATCATAATCATCCCGCCTACTCCACCACAACCGGTGACGACATCGCAACACCGCCACCAACAGCCACACCGCAGTGCGAAAATACCCGTATCACAACACTAAGTACCGTGCCCGGATCACCACCCGAGGCACCACAACCACACCGATAGACATCGCAACATACACAATTCCATAAACACTGACTCAGAAATAACTTCTCGGACAAGAAAACTTACTCAAATCCACTTTACTAAATCACAACGCAACATATTATATGAATAAACGGACAAGCACCTCATGAACATCATCCCTACCATTTCACGGAATACACATGTATTATAAATACACATACAATTATAACTAACCATGCCAGATCAATCAAACTATTACCATTTTTTTTTAAATCATTCAATTAGGTTACCGTACTCAGCATATAGAAAATTCAGATAACAACTTTATAATTATCACATAATACCACTTCTTGTGAGGTCAAAACCTCACACAAACATTAATACACATCATAGACCCGTAATCATATCCAACTAGTCAATCCTGATCACGTAAGTTACCACCTGACAAAGGTTACCTCTCACCCGAGCTTAACTCGTATGCCCCTCATAACATGTTCTCCCATTCGCATATCCATCACCATATGCCAGATGTAACCATACCATTAATACTCAACTACTAACAACCGCCTCACATAACCATATCTTATACTCTCTCACAACCATATATATTAATCTGGTCTCTACAAAATCAACCTCTTTAGAATTGGTATCTTTCTTATCCATCATCACCTTTAACCGCTATTGGCAATACCACAACTTCTCGAATAACAATCTCTTACACTCACTTCTAAATATAACAGTTCATTTCCTATCTTCGGTTAGCATCCCAAATAACTAATATAGAATCCATCAATAAAATTACCTCAACATTATTTCCAATTCCATCCTTAATTGTATCGTCACCCAACTCACCACCAAGATCTCATATCGTGCAATTTTTTTTTTTTTTTTTTTTTTTTTACCCAACTTTTTACTTTCCTTAATTCCTCGAAACGCATGATTATCATGTTGTCCTAAAACTCCTATATAACTGTTAACTCCAATCCTCATGATAGCATCATACATCTCGACGATTCCTTACTTTTATATCACATGACTCCGGTGAACATTTTCCTAGTTTTACTCCCCTCATTCTTTTCTTTTTACACTCGACAAAAGCAATTAACCATTCAACTCCTTATTACTTCTACCTAACTCTTTAGTGCTCCGGTTACCTTCTCATTGCTCCAAAACTCACATCTCATTATTTCATATCGATATCATCTCACTCTTTCTTACCATAGCTATTCTCTTATTATGCTATCACTCACCCTTGCCACTAATCCATCCATAGAATCAACGTTTACTTGTTCAAACAATTGCATCTCTTTTTTTTTTCATCTCTAGAAATCAAAATTCATTTTATACCGTTAATTGCCCAAGGAAATCACACATTAGTTTCACCTCTTGATAACACAAATTCCCAAACTCACTTACTATCTGCAAATCCTCGTCGCGACATGTCTCCATTAAGTTCACTATACACCACTCTTCTCAATCCCTCTAAAACGACCTTTCATTATATATATTCTTAACCAACACAATTCCTAACCATCTCCCTCCATAATTCTTTACACATTTCAAGTTGCTACTATCACATTCTTCCTTTCAATCTATTCATTCTCACGCTCCTTAGACTCACATCATCCCTTGCCCATATTTACTTACATTTACATTACTCAACACAAAATCATATCACTCATCTCTTCTCACAAAACATGCTCCATGCCTTAATAAGCCTTACCAATCCTTCTTTTCTTTTTCCACTATCCATCACAACCGCATATAACTCATGTCCTCCCACCGAATTCATACCCACCATAAGGTGCCACTCACTACACCATAATATTGGGTAACTTACGCATCAAGACCAACATACATGTAAAACAATGCATAAAGAAGCAAAATAAAACCTTTGAATTAAACATGATATGCAACGAAGTCAAAAGATAAGCATATGACCCAAAACAGGGGTCACTAGATCGAGTACAGGCCACTCGATCGAGTAAATGACTTACTCGATCGAGTAGGTGAAAGTCAGAGACACGTATAACAAATTACCAGGGCTACTCGATCGCGTAAGGGCTACTCGATCGAGTACCAAGAGGTGCACTCGATCGAGTAAGGGCCACTCGATCGAGTACCCTACGCATTTCTCAGCACTGTCCAGTTTTCGTAAAACGGTCATAACTCACTCATTTCTTGGTCGTTTTAGGCGTGTGACCTATCGTTAGAATCGTAACAGAACAAGCTATCACCTCCAATTAGAATCACATTAAAATCATTTATGAATCTCAAGTTATAATAGTTTAAAGACAACTTCTCTATAATCGATAAACACAACTACTTGATTTTTACTTCCAAACATCTTATACGATAACAAGGTAAACAAAACAACTCAATACTCATAAAACCAGTATTCCTAATCACATGTTACTATCTCCAAAAGCCAAGCAACAACATTCATCATGCACATATATTATTTAACTTGTCAATCATGATTTTTTCCCACATGCTTTTATTCTATACCTTTACGTACAACAATAACATATTATACGACATAAAATCCCCTATTCACATGTTACTAGCATAGCAAAAGTAGAAAATCCACTTCCATCACATAAACATGTTCTCCACATGAATTTCATATTCTCATCCAATTCCTTACTTCATCTTTTCAAACCAATTCATAGATCATATTCATACCCGTATTCATACAATTTATTCATCCAATCATATGCATATAAACAATAGTAACTAGTAGCAATTCTCACCACAATTCATGTTATCATGAAAAATTACCTTCATCTTTTCCACCACACATCCATTCAACTATATAACACTCATCCATCCAACACATTCATACAACACATCACCCAACATACGCAATAGAATATTAGTAAACACATAGCGATTCCATGACACCCCATAGTGACCGGTTCAAAATTGTAGGGCGAGTTCGCGACTTTAAGACGTCTCCCAAGTCTTTGCATTAGCTCCTACAACTTCTACCCCGGGTTCATTTTATTTTGACTCCCTATGTTCATTAGATTAATTGGTTACAGGTTTCAAGATCGTCGCTCTGATACCACTTTGTGACACCCTTATACTCCAAGTGCCTTACCAGGACCACTCAGGTGTAGGAACATCACCATCTCGGTTACCCGAGGCAATGATAATCATAAGACAATAAAGAAACGTACTTTAAAAGTAAATATAATTTAAGTGATTAAATGTCTCAAACCAAAACAAACAAATGAAATACAACCAATCCGAAACTGAATAACTAAAGGACATCGTCTGACACAACGAAAGACTCTTCCAACTGCAAGTGATGACTCATCCCTGCTATCCCATACGCATCGTCCCATACCTGTTCAATAACTACTCACCACCCCCGAATGGATCACCACAGTTTTTAAAACATTTAAACGGGGTCAGTACTAATCACACAATACAATCACAATAAGACAAGTATCAAAACAGCTCAATCGTCACATCAACCCGAACTCCATCACCAAATCCTCAATACTGACTACACACTAAAGTGTGTAGCCCTTCCAGAGTACTCATCGTAACAGGTTACTCCTCTCCGCCAGTGGGGGACCGCAGCCGTTCCCACCTAAGCCCCGCTCATCTCCGTCGAGCGATAAACCCAAATCCATTAATGTGCACATCTCTTCTGTGGCGGGTTCCACAGAAGGCGAATCATGGGCGTGAAGCCACTCCCGCAAGTGACTCCACTCATCCAGGGACGCACCCCAAAGAACACAGACAGATACAATCAATCACAACTACTAACCAGCAATCAAACCCAACAACTGTCACAATACTCGTACGATAAAACTCAACAATCACAAAGCACAACCAACACATCACGTGACTAATACTGAGTAGGGAGACCCTACCTGGAATGCAAACACAAGCAGACGATCTCAACAGCTGTCTCAAAACCTCTCCTCTACGAATCCTCCTCCTATCACATAATCACATAATCACAATCTAACATTAACAAATCATAAAAACCCCCAATTCCCAAAATTAGGGTTTAAACAAAGTCAACTAAATACTATAAAATTGGTATGTAGATCTTACCCTTGACGCAAGGAACACTATGATGCAAAGAACAAGATGATCCGGCACTCCTAGCCTTGGGGATTTGCCAACAACGCGACGAGAGAGAACTACGTAACTCCTTTTTCTTTTGAAAGGTTTAGAAAGGTTAAAAAGTGATGAAATAAACTGACGGAAACCTTTTATATTAAACTCGCGTTATTAGCAAAACCCGTCAAAACAACCCCGTAAAACACACTTACTCGATCGAGTAACTAACGTACTCGATCGAGTGCCCCTTACTCGATCGAGTACCCAACTTACTCGATCGAGTACCCTACAGGCAGACTACTGTTTTGCATTAAAAACTACTTACTCGACAGAGTAAGCCCCACTCGATAGAGTACCCATAGACATAGAAAACCGTAGTATTACAATGGTATTTGGTTAATCAAAATTTCTAGCAAATTAATTTACCAATTTAACATTATCATGTTCTTAACAACTGAAGTGCTTGATGACAAGTTGTTTAGGTTGAGCAATAAAGGTTTTGAATCATGGATGCATAGAAGATATAATCAAAACATTTTTTGACTAATGATTACCTCTAGTCATATTTCTTCACAAGAAATCATACATAGGTATGTTAGGAATTTTAATATGCTAATCTTATATGACATAGGACAACTCCTATGGAGTTCTATGGAATAGAACGATTCCTATGGAGCTAGTCCACAATCTATGATACAGTTCATTTTTAGAAAGATATACTTTGTCGTTAGCAATAGTGGTTTAGCGGAGACTCGTGTTACAATCGAATGATTTCGCATATGAGTAGGAGTAATGAAATAGAACAACATTAAAAACCAACGAAATAGTGGGAAAAATAAACATCCATCGTTATATCTAAAACATTTTAGCATGTTTTAGCATTTATATAATGACCTCCACCCAATTATATAAATGATTCCGAGATCCAAAATTCATATTAACTTGGATGTGAGCCAACGAGCCCTCTACACCTTTACTAATATAACTTGGTGGGTTAACCCTCTTAACCGATTCTACAATTAGAACTCTCGGTTGATGAATTTACGTTAAGTTCATCTTTAGCCCGAACCTATTGCGGCTACGGTCGCAAAATACCTTCGTTGAGATCAACCAAACTTTCGAAGTGTAATAACTATTTATTACCCCACTTAACCAACGTCAAAGCAAGCACCCCGGTATAATATTTCAATACCGTATTGTACCTATACGAAATTGAGATTCATGGGTTCTTACTATTTGGTAAGGCTATGTCTCAATCTTTAAAAAGTGTGAGGTCGAGTCAATTTATTATCTATCAAATTTAAGTGAACTAAATTGTTGAACTATCGATAATTATAATTGACACGGTCGAAAACTCGATATGATATGCATGTTTAGTTTATGGCGATTTGGCAATGCATGCAACATATAATGAAAAATGCATAAGCAATAAATAAATTTCCTAGTATGGCCTTCCTAAAATAGAAAATCAAATAATCTATTACAAATTCGGAAAACAACTCCATTGGTCCCTTGAACTTCAAGTGACACGCCTCCCAAGGAAAAAAACCGTCTTGATCGGAACTCCTTTCCTAATGGCTCCGTCTTTAGGAAACTCCGGTATTACAAAATAATAATAAAAATACATGGCTATTCCTATTATACATTTGTAATAAAAATTTAAATCTATTAAATTACAAAACGGTGATGCGAAATCACATTAAAATTACAACCAAATCGATATTCCCTTTCATTACGGGTAATACCAATTAAAAACTAAGGCCATACTAAGATAAAAATTACATAATTCTAAATTATATAAATAAAATATGACATTCATCAATGAAAAATGCAGCATTATTGTATGATCTAACATGCCAAATTAATGTGCCAAATCGCCCTACTTATACCTTATATCGTATATAATCCGGTTTTATGGAAATGCGTGATAATAACTTATTAAAATCACAAATCAATACTTAAATCAAATGTAAGCTCAAGTTAATTACCCTAACTCAATTAGGACTCAAACATTAGTCCTTACTCAATTTTTGACTATAATTCAACTTGGTTTTGTATTATTGCTTATTAAACTTTTTTTAATCATAACAATTATGAAATAATTCCCAAAAAATCTTAAAAATTTGGAAAAATTCGAAATCACATTTTTGTAAATACTGAAATATTACCAAGATTCCAAAAACTCAATAAAATTTACCCACAAAATATTTATAATTTATTTCATTAATAAATCGTGTAAATCATAACGTTTACCATTTAATTCCAAATTAAACATAAAAATTATGGAAAAATCAAAACCAAAATTTTGAACATTCTTAAATAATTTACAGAACCTGGAAATGGCAAAATTTCAACCAAAACTTTCGAATTTATTTTTATGACTAATAAAGTTGCCCTTTTATCGATTTTATCACATAAAAATCAATAAACATACCAAATCAATCAAAATTAATCATGCAACTTTAGATATGATGTTCATATCAAATATACAACATTAGGAAAAAATTTCATGCCATAAAATTTATTTTAGCTATTTTTGCTAAAAATAGTCACTATTTATATAATTTTAACCATTAAAATTATAAATCATGCATAATAAATCACATTTATCTAAAATTTTACATACAATATGTAAAATATGCATGTGACACCATATTAAAATTTCATGGCCTATTTCGAAGTTCAACTATTTTAGTCATTTAACCTCCATTTTTAGAATTTTTTATCTCATAAAAATCATAAATCATGCAATATTAATCACATTAATACGAAATTTTACATACAATACATAAAATATGCATGTGAGGTCATACTAAAAAATCACGGCCAGTAGTGAAGTTTAACTATTTTTAGTAAATAAAAGTTTATTTTACTCAATAAAATGTAATTATTTCACTAAAAATCATTAAAATAAGCAATAATCATCCATAAATCATCAATATGACCTGAAAACATTTTAGAACCAGATTGTATAACATGTAAAAAATTTCGTGGCTTTTATCCTTATAAATCACTAAATATCTAGTTTTAATTAAGTTACATTTAACTCGGAAAAACCAAACCGATTATGCATGCAACACCAAAGCTCTGATACCAATTGTTAGGTTCATAAACCCCTATTAGACTCATCTAATCATTTTATAAATTACATATAATTTATATTTATGTGAATCTAGTTGCATACATAACAAAAGAATAAGAAAAACGATTTCCTTACATAGAGAAAGACAAGAAATGGGCACAAGTAAGGTCTCCTACCTTCACTTGTTCTTGAGCTATAATGCAAATGGATGAACCTCCAACAAATCTCAAGTGTAGAGATCCTCCTCAATGTTGCCCCCAAGACAAAACCTCTTAATACTAATATATTAATTAACTAGATTAATATACTAGTAATAATCCTTAAAATGTATTCTATATAATTTATTACTACTTCTAGTAATGTTTTATGTAATATAGGAATGAACAAATTTATTACTAAAACAATTTTAGAGAGATGGAGGAGGAAAGAGCATGCAACAATTATGCATGAGATAAGAATGAAAAATTAGAGACAAGCTCTTCATTTTGATGGGGAAAACCGGTTGGGGAGGGTGAGAGAAGACCCCATGCATGCTCTCCCTTTTTCAATTGTTCTTACCCAGAAGACTAGGTTTGCATGGCTAGTAATATTAGGGTAATGATGATGTTTATTTTACAATAAAATAAACCATCCACTAACTCAATTGTCCCTCTAATTTTCGGCCCCTAGAGATAAAATGGACTCCATTTTATGTTTGTGTTTTATCAAATGTAAATAGATAGGTCATGTGTCACACACCATGCCCATAGAAATTTTATTGTATATTTAACCCCTTAAATATCATTTTACAACAAATAAACTACTTGTGACAAAATAACTAGTAATACATGATTACAATTATTAAAATGGGTCATATAAATATAATTCACAACATTTTGCAATTATAATTATTCAATCATTCTTAATTTAATTGTTTCACAAACAATAATGAATTTTAGTAATGAAATCTTTTAATTACTAAAATAAATCTTATTTAATCAAATTACAATAAGATACAAATATTCTCACTCACAAATGAATTGTTCAAATTTAAGGAATTGATTAGCTTGTATCGACATACAATTAATCAACTTATCTATTAAGGGAATTGTCCTATAGGTGTGACCTTAAGGGATCAACTGATCACCACCGTCAAACAACAGTAATGTCAAACTCTAGTTAGCCAATCATTACCGATTAATATTGATCAGTTGACTATATAATAAATCATCCCTTACGTATTCTTATTATGAGATTTAGCTATGATCTTTAATCATGTGATCGCACTATTGTTGAGGACACTTACTCCAACACTACCTTGTCAACATACACTTATATACAACCCATTTCCATTGATTAGTCCCTTATCTACAACTGTAACACCCGCAATTTTCTAATCTCATTTATTTTAATTTGTATTTATGAGATTTAAATTTTAATACTTATATTTATCATTTTTTTGTTTAAATCGTTAATTAATTTCCATTTTAAATCAAATTACGGTTCGATTTCTTTTGGATCGACTATTTATATAATGGCGTTTTATGATCAAATGTTAATATCATTTTTAGCTCGATCTTACTTGTTGAGCTGAGTATATGAGCATTAGATAAGATATTTATTGATCTTAATTTATTCATTTCTTTTAATCCTTTTATTTTCCTTCCTCCTTTATTAATTTTCTACCAATTATTTTTTGAGGAGGACTTTGTCTAACAACCCCTTTTAACCAGTTTTGTTGAGGCTCTTATGCGATATTTTTTTCCCCTCTTTGCTCATTTAGTTCCTCTTAAACCCTCTTTATTTGATCAACATTATTAGGTCATTTATTATCTACAAAAATAAGAAAACAAACCTACCTACTTTTCTCACAGATTGCCGTGAGATTCATCGTTGAATTTCATACTTAATAATTACGTACATGCCTACCTTCCTGCTTCTTTATTTCCAAATTCTACGTACGTGCTTGCCTTCTTGCTTCTTTATTAAGATCGATCTTCCTTCATCATCTGTTCATCCTATTCTAAGGGTAATTGTTGCTCTTAATCGTTGTCATATATTTAGTTTTGGTTTTTATTTAATTAGTATATGATTTAATCATATATGAATATTTGTTTTTGGAGGCTATCGTCAAGATCCGTACGAGTAAGAGTATTTCATCGACTTGGAACGCGAATAAGAGGTAACTCTTAAGGGCATGACTCGGCATTTCATTAGTTATTGTTGAGTAGTTGCTTGTTTTTGATTATTATCATTGTTTTAATCAATTATGATATTAAATTTATATATTTTGAATTTTTGTTCTCATGGCATGAAAGTTTGAATTTATCATATTTAGTATTGTTTTTATTAGATCTAATGTTGTTGTTGTTATAATCGCAATATATCGATTTCTAGGGTTTTAAATTACTAATCATTGTATAATTTCGTCTTTATAATTTTATTCTGGTCCTATGATAAATTTTAAGACTTAGGATCATAAAAGTTTCAAACTTTTAATCTTATTAGTAATTATTATGATTTATACAATGTTTCAGCGGTTTTGATGTTTATTAGGTATTAATTCATTTTTGATTTTTCTAATTCATGAAACCTATTTTATTAGCTCTGATAATACATTATGGAATGATATAAATTTTGTTAAAATTTTTTTTTGGTCGAATCATTATTTTAATATATAAAATACAGTTCTGGCTGTTTTTGGAATACGATTTTAATAAATAGTATTTACGATTTTTAGTTGCTGGGAAAATTATTTTTAGTGTTTTTACTTAATTACAGAATGTTACAAATTTTCTTGGGAACCTTTCTCGTCAGAAACTATTTTTAATTATTGAAATGGTGTTTGCGGTTTTTACGATAATCCGGTTTTTAATTCGGTTCATATATCAAATGAGCATATATTTTTACGAAATTTTACATGTTGGTCGGAGATGTTATAAAAAGTACTCAAGTTAAATTTCATGATCATAGAACTTCAAATCTATCTTATAAAAATAAAATACTGTTTTGGTTAAACCGAGTAAATAATGGTTTTGAAGTTAATTTTTTGGAGAAGGGTATTATTGTATCTTATACTTTAATGTTTCTGGACTTAATTTTTATTTTCAATTGTTCAAATGCTTATTTATGTTTTTAACATTTTATAATGAATTGAGGTTTCATATTTCAAGTAATTGTGGTTTTAGCATTTGCTTGTCTTTAACTTGATGAAATGTGGCTGGGAGAACGCCTGAGTTACTCCCCACTGATTGTGACTGTTATGTATATAACATGACAGGTATTTGTTTTGCTGGGATTCGAGGAGTGAGCTAGCGAGTAGTTGATCCTACTCTTTTTATTTTCGTTTCTTTTGGGTTGTAGAACCCTGTTTTGGAGGTTTTAATTTTTAGCCCTTTTTAGCAAAAGTGACAATTGTATCGATTACCTTTTTGGAAATGTTTCCAGTGGATTATATTTATTTTAATCCGAGTTTGGTTATTTAGTTTTATCATTGTGTATTTAATCCCATTCGACAGTGTTTCCGCCACTGTTTTGCACTAGATTTTATAAGGGATTACAGTTGGTATCAGAGCATACTGCTCCCGACGCTCACACTTTGATCTTTAGGCAAAAAGACTAATAAATGTCTGATTGAGTTAAAATGAGATAGAGAGAGATGGGTAGAAACAAATAAGGACTTGTTTGCTAGCTTATGTGTTTGTGTAACTCAATGGCTAGCATTGAATTTATGTCTTTTTTTTTTCCCGACAATGAAGATGAAGGGACGAGGAGATGGTGCTGCAAGGAAGATGCATCAGTGGTTTCCAGTGCAAATTTAGTTTTGCTCGAGCTACATGCCAGATGACCAAGAGTAGACTCAAGTCTCAAAATGGTGTAGTAGATTAAAAGATGATTACACTGTGGATCCGTCAGATGGAGCGACCCAAGGCTGGAGTGTTTGTTTCTGAGTAAGAAGATGGAGTGACCAAGTGAACTCCCTTGCATCTTCGGAAGCCTGAAGATTCCTTCTTTGTTCTCAAATCTTGATAGTTTGCGATCAAGGTTCCTCTTCTTTCACTCTTACAAATCTTCATTACCTATTCTGGTGAATGAATCCTTGTTTGCGATTCTTCCACTCTTGTTATTTATTCTCTTGAGATTCATTGGTTAGACTAACCATTTCCTTGTGAACTGTGATGGAAGTCAAGTGCGTTTGAGGTGTAGTGGAACTTTGTTACTTTAGGTTTGAGGGTAGTGAGTTTTACCTTGAATGCCTAATCTTGAAAGAGTTTTTACTTATGGATTAACTTAAATGGTGACTAATGATTTATGAAGTTAGAGTTTTGGCTTAAATGTTGGCTTTGGATTATAGGTATCTTGCATATTTTGGACTAGATGTGATTAAGGCGTTAATAGTAACCATGTATAATTATTGGTTGACCTAGATTGATCTCAGTTTCAATTCCTATGCATTTAGATCGTTGAGTTCTGATATAAGGTTGTAACCTTTGAACTTTAGGTGCTATCACTTAACTTTATTTGGGTTCATTAGTGGTAACCTTGTGAATAAGGAATGTTATTGCAGATTGTGTTTATTTGAGGAATGTAAGATCTTGAAGTTGAGGATTGGATACCTTTTGTGCTTTGATGTCTTAACCATAGTATATGGAATACTTCGAGGAATATTTTGGTTCGAATTACCTTAAAGGAAATATTTATTTGAGGACCTTAGACCATCGAGATTGTGGCTTAGTTGAGTTGATAACCACCTAGTGTTGCGATGTTATGATTGGAATTTTGGTGGGAATTCTATAAGTCTTTGATGGAATGGTGTTGTTAGATGGTGGTTTTTATTTTGATGTTCCATAACTTGAGGGGTCTTATGGATTTAGTAACCTTGTTTCTTTGGTTGAGATCTCAAAAGAGTAGAATCTTTGAGTGTGGTATGTCTTATTTTGACTATTCTGGGTTTAGAATTCTTCTCGAGTGCAAGCCTGATGTGTTTTGAACAGTTTTAAGAGCCTTATGAGTTAATTGGATTAGTTGTGTTTTCATAACTTGTGGAATTTTGGTTAGTAACATTGGATTTTGAACGACTTGGATTCTTACCATGATGTTTTGAGAGGTTGAACAATTATGTAATGTTGTGGATGGGAGTTGTATCAATCGATGAGATTGGAGGATATAAACTAGGAAGTTAGGCAACTCTGAGGTTGACAACTTAGTTGCCTGGTGTTAACAAGCTTGGTGTTGGTTTCGATGGAAATAGGAAAGTTAGAGTTTTATAGATTAGTTGTACCGAGAATCTCAAGATGATTGACCTCTTTTTCTATCCTTGAGAGAGCTTTGTATAGCTCTTGAATCTCCTTCCCTCTTCTCTCGAGCATCGGATTATTGCAGTTATTATCAATTTCCTCGACCCTTGCTTAAGTCTGAATACTTTTGGTTTTGACTTGTCGTTAACTTTTTCTCGAATATTTTCTTTTTAAAGAAAAGTTTTGCCTTCTGTAAAATTTTGGTTATCTTGGAAATTTTAACATTCTGGGTTATGATTTCACAACTTTAAACTTTATTTTAGTTTTACTCTTGGTTAGTATTTAAACTTGGTTTTAGTTTCGGAATGCCTCAAAATTTGTTTGTAAATATTTCGAAATTGCTTTAAATAAAGTAGATGATGCTTCGAAAAACTTTCAAATATTGACTTTCAAATATTGTATTGTATTCATAAATTTGATTTGTCTTATGGTTTAAGTAAGGTTTAAACATCTTCTTTTGGATTTAGACATTGGTTGGTTGCTAGGACTTGTCATTAAAGTAATGACCGGTTCGGTACTTGCTAACGTTTGGTTTGAGATTTGATTTTTCAAATGTTAACTTGCTCTTATCTTGGATGACAGAATTCTTGTTAGCGACAGGTATTCTCTCGTTCCATGGGAAGAGACAAGTAATTTATAATTGTTCAATTTTAAAAATTGGTTTAAAGATTGTTTTGATCTCAACAAAGACTTTTCAAATATATTTGTCAGCTGAAATGTTTTACAAGTCTTTGTTCTTCAAATCTTATCTTTAAACTTTCAAGTTTCGGGGACGAAACTTTTTCATAGTGGGTGAGGTTGTAACACCCGCAATTTTCTAATCTCATTTATTTTAATTTGTATTTATGAGATTTAAATTTTAATACTTATATTTATCATTTTTTTTGTTTAAATCGTTAATTAATTTCCGTTTGAAATCGAATTACAGTTCGATTTCTTTTGGATCGACTATTTATATAATGGCGTTTTATGATCAAATGTTAATATCATTTTTAGCTCGATCTTACTTGTTGAGCTGAGTATATGAGCATTAGATAAGATATTTATTGATCTTATTTTATTCATTTCTTTTAATCCTTTTATTTTCCTTCCTCCCTTATTAATTTTCTACCAATTATTTTTTGAGGAGGACTTTGTCCAACAACCCCTTTTAACCAGTTTTGTTGGGGCTCTTATGCAATATTATTTTCCCCTTTTTGCTCATTTAGTTCCTCTTAAACCCTCTTTATTTGATCATCATAATTTGGTCATTTATTATCTACAAAAATAAGAAAACAAACCTACCTACTTTTCTCATAGAGTGCCGTGAGATTCATCGTTGAATTTTATACGTAATAATTCTACGAACGTGCCTACCTTCCTGCTTCTTTATTTCCAAATTCTACGTACGTGCTTGCCTTCTTGCTTCTTTATTAAGATCTATCATCCTTCATCATCCGTTCATCCTATTTTAAGGGTAATTATTGCCCTTAATCGTTGTCATATATTTAGTTTTGGTTTTTATTTAATTAGTATATGATTTAATCATATATGAATATTTGTTTTTGGAGGCTATCGTCAAGATCCGTACGAGGAAGAGTATTTATCTACTTGGAATGCGAATAAGAGGTAACTCTTAAGGGCATGACTCGGCATTTCATTAGTTATTGTTGAGTAGTTGCTTGTTTTTGATTATTATCATTGTTTTAATCAATTATGATATTAAATTTATATATTTCGAATTTTTGTTCTCATGGAATGAAAGTTTCTGATATTTAATTATATATCAAAATATATTTTATTTACGAATTTATCATATTTAGTATTGTTTTTATTAGATCTAATGTTGTTGTTGTTATAATCGCAATATATCAATTTCTAGGGTTTTAAATTACTAATCATTGTATAATTTCGTCTTTATAATTTTATTCTGGTCCTATGATAAATTTTTAGACTTAGGATCATAAAAGTTTCGATCTTTTAATCTTATTAGTAATTATTATGATTTATACAATGTTTCAGCGGTTTTGATGTTTATTAGGTATTAATTCGTTTTTGATTTTTCTAATTCATGAAACCTATTTTATTAGCTCTGATAATACATTATGGAATGATATAAATTTTGTTAAAAATTCATTTGGGTCGAATCATAATTTTAATATATAAAATACAGTTCTGGCTGTTTTTGGAATACAATTTTAATAAATAGTATTTACGATTTTTAGTTGCTGGGAAAATTATTTTTAGTGTTTTTACTTAATTACAAAATGTTACAAATTTTCTTGGGAACCGTTATCGTCAGAAATTATTTTTAATAATTGAAATGGTGTTTTGCGGTTTTTACGATAATCCGGTTTTTAATTCGGTTCATATATCAAATGAGCATATATTTTTACGAAATTTTACATGCTGGTCCGAGATGTTATAAAAAGTACTCAAGTTAAATTTCATGATCATAGAAGTTAAAATCTATTTTATAAAAATAAAACACTGTTTTGGTTAAACCGAGTAAATAATGGTTTTGAAGTTAATTTTTGGAGAAGGGTATTATGGTAATTTTTCATATGATTCTAGAATGTGTTAAGAGCCTGTTTTATAAGAAGTATTTGACTAAAATTATTTTTATCATTTTAAATAATGGATTAGTATTTAAAATGGGTTTACCCAAGTTGGTAATAAGATAATAACTTATATTTTCCAACTTCTTAAATGACATTATTTATAACATCATACATTACTATTTTCATAAGATTTCTATTTTGAGCAGATATTTACTCTAAGAAAGATTCTATTTATAGAAAGTTACTATTTTTGGAAGTTGCCTTCTTGGAAGGTTTCCTTTTAAAGGATTTGAATAATGAACACTTTTGAAGTGGTTTTGAATACTTATGGAACAGTTAGGTGTAAAGTTTAGAATAATAAACTTAGGATATGCTTAGTTTTGCCATTAGCTATAGAACTGATGATTGTCATCGGTGGTCGTCTGGGAGTGTTGCACCCCGGGAGTTATGTACATACACTTAGACTAGGGCCTCGCACTGCGGAGTAAGACGCCGCCCTATTATAGTTGTGGAACCGCGGTACTTTAGCATAGTCCGAGTGAAAATCTAGACTAAGACACTAAGCTGGTTTTCCATAAGGAGTATTTGATATTGTATCTTATACTTTAATGTTTCTGGACTTAATTTTGATTTTCAATTGTTCAAATGCTTATTTATTGTTTTTAACATTTTATAATGTATTGAGGTTTCATATTTCAAGTAATTGTGGTTTTAGCATTTGCTTGTCTTTAACTTGATGAAATGTGGCTGAGAGAACGCCTGAGTTACTCCCCACTGATTGTGGCTGTTATGTATATAACATGACATGTATTTGTTTTGCTGGGATTCGAGGAGTGAGCTAGCGAGTAGTTGATCCTACTCTTTTTGTTTTCGTTTCTTTTGGATTGTAGAACCCTGTTTTGGAGGTTTTAATTTTTAGCCCTTTTTAGCAAAAGTGGCAATTGTATCGACTACCTTTTTGGGAATGTTTCCAGTGGATTATATTTATTTTAATCCGAGTTTGGTTATTTAGTTTTATCATTGTGTATTTAATCCCATTCGACAGTGTTTCCACCACTGTTTTGCACTAGATTTTATAGGGGATTACAACAACACTTACATCACCACTTAATAAAGTCCAATGCAAAGCGATATACAACATTTGTAGTAGCTATCAAAGTTCTTAACACAATTAAACTAAGAATAAAACATGAAATCAAAACTTTGATATGAATGTTGGGCATTTTCGAAACTTGGAGAAATTTTAAGACAAAATTTCCAATTAAAGACAATACAATGCATTACTAACAAATATTGTAACACTATGGAACAACGAAACCATGTTTTAAGTACAAAAATTAAAATTTGGTCATGTAAACTATGATGTTTCAAAAATTTGGGCAAAAGTTTAAGACAAAATTCTCGATTTAAGATAATACATAGCATTACCATCAAAGATGGTAGTCTTATGAAACAATTAAACCAAGCTTTAAACATGAAAAATCAAAATTTGGACATACATGCTATGATTTTCGAAATTTTGACTCAAAATTTTAAGACAAGATTTCAAATATAAGACAAGTCCTAACATTACTAACAAATATTAGAGCCCTTTGAACAATTAAAGAATTAGTTAACGCAAAAATCCATTTTTTTTTGTCTTAAGAACCCTAATTTTCGAAATATACAAATTTGGGCAAAAGTGCGACATGATTTTTTTTTTCCATATTTGACATTAATAATGTTATACAAAGTCAATTAATACTATAATTTAAACAAAAACACGCAAATAAATGGTAAAATTTGAGAAACTAGTCTAGTTCCAAGGAAAATCAAATTGGGGAAAACAAGAGGAAAGAAAAAGTTATTTACTTTGAATAATTAGTAAAGATTAAGAAGAAGAAGTGTAGTGGAAAGCTTGAATCCAAGTGGTAAAATGCAACAATGGAGTTTTGGAAATATTCTTAGAGATTTTGGTGTTGGTGTTATGAAGAATGAAGAAAAGAAATGTTGAATATAGAAATAGATAAGAACACGATTTTTACGAAATTGTTGCCTAGAAAAATGCACTCGGTCTGATGCCGAGTCTACTCGGTCGAGTGCCGTGCACTCGATCGAGTACCCCATTTCCAGAAACTTTCCAGATTTATGAAAAATGGTGCACTCGGCCGAGTGTCAGGGTTCACTCGGTCGAATGTCTGGTACTCAGCCTAGTACTGGCTCGCACTTTGTAGAGTGCATCTCTATGGCTTGCAATTTCCGACTAGGAACAAAAAGAGTGATATTCCTGCAATAAGAGATCGAGTAAGGTTCAGCGGTCCACCGGCCATTGGTGACTCACTCCGAGTTAGATTACACGTTATCACACTTACCACTTCCGATATACTATTCCTATACTAGCGACTACTCTAGTAACAACTGCTGAAGGATTATACTCTAATAGTACTATTAGCAAAATTTACGCACATACACGATCTTAGAAGCCAAAGAATAAAACTAATACCCATCATATTCCAACATCCAATACCCATCCTTCTAACATGTCATACATATCAACCTTTTGTCTCACTTTCACATGTTAACATACACCACATTAGGAATAACCACTTCATGTAGTGAATCTAACACCTTACCATATCACACATGTAACCACATCATATTGCACATAAGCATTCGGCCACATTCATAGCCACCTCATAGTTTACCGATTAAGACAATAGGGTCTAGATTTCAAATGAGGGCGCTTACTCCTCCAAAGCCTATCTCCTATTGTACTTATGTCGGGTTCATTTTATTAGACACTCCTAGGTTTATTTTGGTTCATTGGTTTGGGTTCAAAAATCGTCACTATGATACCCCTTTGTAACACCCCCATCTTACCCGGCCAAGGAAAGCGGAAGATGTCACCATCTCCGTTTCCTGAAACAGTGAATAGGAACTTCAATTGAATAAAACTTTATATAAATAACATGTTTAGTGAATTATATAAACGAATAAATGAATAAAATAATACAAGTCTCAACTACCACAACCTTTATAATGAACTTTATGTCGACTAACACACGACGACTCAAATAGACACCAATGCTCGTGGCTCGGCCCGTTCCGCTCGTCACTAAATCCAAACCTATTCTCAAACTGCTCCCTATATGACCGGAAATAGTATATGGTTCATCACAGGCTACCCCAATTAAAGCAGGTAACAGTTACACACAACCAACACACGTCAGTTACAATAATACAAATGCTTAGAGCATAACAAGTAGACGCGTATGAAATGCATCTATGAAGCACACAAATACAAGTCTCCATCCACCACACACCACCTTCATATATAGCCCGGTGACGGCATCACAGTGCCGCCCACCAAACAGTCGGACCACAATCCGTAAAACAGGTACTCGGGACACACCCGTGGTATCGATCCTGGGTACTAACCGAACCCCTGCCAGACGTCGTAAGACCATAAGAGTCCCTCCATACTCAAGCCATTAACATGCACGTCCCTCTTGGGATGGGAAACCACAAGAGGCGACCTAAGCATTAGACGGTCTTCCGAACCGCCTCACGTCTCCTCAACAACCGTACAATACAACAAAAACTCCGCCAACAATCTCCAACACCCACTAACATCCACCAATAATCACATATACACAATATGCATCACAATATGGGAATATGTCAATTTCACACTAAACATGCATCTTTAATATGCCATGAACACAAGTACCAACAATTACTCCAATCCTTTTAAGATACCATATCTCATTATCATGTTATAATGCAACTTTAACAACAATATGAGACCCCAACAGTTATCCATCCTCATATTATAATGCAACTCAAACAATAATATGAATTCAACACCCACTACCCAATATCATGTTACAATGCAATTCCCACCATAATAAGAGACTAGTAACAATTACTCAATATCATGTGATAATGCAATTTCAACAACAATAAAAGACATGTAAACATTCATATTATTGAAACCGAGTAGGAAACCCTACCTTTTAGCAATCCTCCAATTAGCACAAAGCAAGCACATTAATCCTCCTCTAAGAAGCCACATCTTACCATTAATTGATTAATATTTATCAGAAACATGTCCTACAACAATAATAATACTAGTAATCCCTTAATTAAACCATATAATTACTCAAATCCTTAATTAAATGCCCATAAGACACAACCCCCAATTTCTAGGCTTGCACTAAGACGTAAAAGGAGGAAAAAGAATAAATAACAACTTACAAATGTAAAGAAATGAGAAAGGATGGATCTTGAGCACAAATCTTCAAGATAAGGTGAAATATCAAATGGATAAGTTTTGAAGGATATTTTAGAGAGGTTTGTGGTGGAGAAGGAGTTGGTAGGTGTTTAGGGTTGTAAAATGAAGAAGAAAGCTGAAAAGAAGGCATTTATATCAAGACCCAACACACGGAATCCAACACGCGAAAACAGGATCTGGGCTCGTATACTCGGTCGAGTGCATTAGCCACTCGGCCGAGTGACTCACAACCAAGAGCCGAGTTTCTGCCTAGAAGGCACTCAGTCACCTGACTCGGTCGAGTACTATGCCACTCGGTCAAGTACTATGCCGTACTCGGCAGAGTGCACAACTACAAAATCCGGTGTATTAAAAATGTGCGGAATAAATAAAGGGTTATACTCATTCATGGACATGATTTTCTCAATCATGGACACAAATGACCTTTTTACCCCTCCCATTTCAACACACATATTTTCCTCTCTTTTAAACTTTACCCCCAACCACCACTCATGCCGCCTGCTGCAGCCACCCAACCACTCACCCACATCAACCACCCCACCGGCCCGTACTTGTGCTGCTTTTGCCTAGGTCGGCTGGACCTATCCGACCTAAAACCATTGCCTACCAGTCCCCTCCTGCCTTACGCAGTAGACAACGACCACCAGCACACCGCCGTGCATACGCCTAAAGCGGCTCGACCACCAGCCCTTCCACACCGCCCTCAACCGACCTCCACCCTCTCTCTCGGCCACCACCAGACCCGCTTCCCCTTTTACCTCAGCCGCCTCTTTCCCATAAACCTTAGTTTTCATATTCCCTAATTTAATAAACCCTAATTAAACTCAATCTACTTAATTTGGTGCAAAGAAGTGGGTGCACAATCAATAAAGATATGAATTATGACTTGAAAAAGAATTAAGAAACTATAATCAAGTAATTTGTTGAAAATCTAATTAATTTGAGATGAAGATAAAAGAAAAGTTTAAGTTTTTGTTGTGTTTAAGGAAAAGGGCAAATTATAGAAAATTTGTGGCAAAACGTTCATGAAAAAGCAACTACGATACAAGAAAAGCATATTTTGTAAAATCTATACAATAATATAAAAAGGTTAGTTGAGTGGTAATTATAAAAGCCTACGTGGCATAGCTATATGATCAAACATAAAAAACCACACATTTTCTAGCATTCTATTCAAAAGCCTACGTGGCATAGCAAAATTGAAAAAGAAAATACAAATAAAATAAAATTTTTTTAACATTCCTTAATTCACTGTCCATATATCTTCCCCAACCCAAGAAGCGTTTATTTAGGGAAAAAAAGAAAGAAAAAGGATGAAAGAAACTCACAGTCAACCTTCTATCATTCTCTATCACAAACTTCATGGTTATCCTACCCTCCCTCTTCAACTTCTTTACCGTAAATTGGAAAAAAAAACGTTTCTATTAAATAAGATCAATAATTGACCCTATAGTCAATAATGATGCTATTGTGTATAAATTACATAATAAAATCTTGAAATCCTACTAAATCATAATTCTCTCTTCGATCTCCTGCGCCATATTATTACGAAACAGTTGTTGCCTTCATGCATGCGGAGTCATCAATATTGCCCTGATTGCAAATAATAGGTGAGATTTACTTCTCGGTTCCGGGATCTTTTACATGTTCGTTTTGATTATAAATCGTCTGTCTATTGCTTGAAGGTACGATTTTGAACATGACTCTAACTTTTGCCTTAATTAACTTGGTATTTGACTACCTTGAATAATATTGATTTTTACACTCTTTAAACGAATTAGTCCGATGCGATTGATTTTTGATCAGTTGTTGTTGAAGTGATGAGTTAAGCACCGTGAGGGCCGCAATTAAGGGTAATTTCATCTCTTCCTGTGTATTTATTGGTAATATAAAGAGTATCTCCTATTAGCTATAACTATATCATCGATTGAATTTACTTAACTCATTTTGTTTCAGTCATTTATTTATCTTCTTAACAGAGTTAGTTGGTATGCATATGCTTTTTGAAGAGGTTATCCGGAAGTTACTAAAATCTACTTCAGGCATCGAGAAGAGTAGAGAATTGTGTAGTGTAATGACGGCGTCTACCCCTTCTTAGTGGTAATTTTATGGAAGATGTTGACACCTATTTTAGACTATTGTTTGTTGCTTCAGAGTGCTCTTACTAACTTAGCTATGAATTTATTACCTTTGCTTGGTGATTTGTAGAATGTTTATTACTCCCTCCAGCTTACCAATATACTTTGTTTCAAGTCGAGTTGTATCCTTCATTGTAAAGGTTAGAACCATTTACTTTATGCTTCAATCTCTGAAATTCGAATAATCTGTTGTTTTTGTGATTAATGAGTTCAAAAGTTCACTTTTAATTTGTCGTATTTCAAGCTCAATTTCCGGGTTTGCTTTGTTGTCCAATAGAATTGATATTTTTGCTCAAGTGAATAGTTAGTTTGCAGATAAATATAAAGAAATAAAGCGAAGAGGAAATTGAAGATCTTTTCTTATTATTTGGAGCAGGGGCGGCCAATGAGTTTTCGTGGCCCTGTTCGATATCGAAAAATGTGGCCTCCATGCATAAATAAATTCAATTTCAAGCAAAACCGATCTAAAATTGTTGTTTTATAAAAAAATACAATATAGAAAATCCATTTTTTGAGATTGAATCAACTCTTCAATCCTTTATTTCTTCTTTTGTTTTTCATACCCAGATTCATGTTTTCTGACTTTAGAAGACATGGGGAAAAATTAACAACCAACACACTTAAGCAAATGAGCAATTCACAAGCAAGAAAGACTAGAAAGTCACCCAGATTAATAAGGCAGTGAAACACAACCACAATTGATTATTGATTGAATTATAGTCCTTAAAACTTCAAAATGTTTAACCTAAAATAAAATCAACATTCAACAAGTATTAACAACAGCAATTGAAATAGACAAACCAATTGAAAGGAAAAAAAAAACTAAACAAAAACCGACCCTAACTAATGAACACAAATAAAAAATAACAACTTGCCGTAACAACTTGCCGTAACAAGTGAAGAGTAGAGATCGATGATTGAAGTTCGAATGATTAAAGAGTAGAGATGATCGAAATTTGAATGATTGAAAAATAAAGATGATCGAATTGATGAATTGCTTCTCTTTAATCTTTATCGTGTACTTGTTTTAATGTTTTTGGGAAGAGTAAAGAGTAAAGGAAGTTTGGTTTGTCCTCTTTTTGTTTCCTGTTTGTCGTAGAAAAATAGCAGTAGATATTTTTTTTTCTTTTAAGTTAAAAAATCAGGTAAGTTTGGGCCCTTTATGGACTTGGGCCTCGGTGCAAGGAGCTGAATTGCTCTATGTTTGGGCCGCCCCTGATTTGGAGATTTCAAGGACGAAATGAGAAGAATATCTCTAGGCCGAAAGAGCACGAGGATAATGAGAGTTTGATGAGCATGAGGAGTACTCCATATCTACGTCACGATAGCTTTAGTATGCATGTAGTATTTTATTCCATATTATAATGAATAATTAGTCTTTGCAAGTAATATGAATTATAGTGAATAAGAATTCACGTGTTTCGACGTTAAGAAAATTTTAATATTTTTTATCATTCACACTCAATTTGTTCCACTTGGCATTTAATAATTGACTCCTTTCCTATTCCTTGATCTTTGTGCCAAAACAAAAGCACAATAACTGACCGAGACAGAGGGAATAAAAAATAAATCTCCCTAAAATGAAACGGGTAAATAATTTTACGTAAAAAATTTAATGATGGTACACTTAAATAATTTTTGAACCAATACATTTTTATATAAACTTAAGTTAAAGGTTCACCATTAAGAACAACTTATATTAAAAAAACAAAGGGGGTAAAAAATTTGTGAAATATTATCTTAAATATATGTTAAATTCAATCCCGTGAATTTTCACGGGACCAAAAACTAGTTATATATCAATCTTCCTATTAAAAGACTGATACGCGCTCTCCCAACTTCTCAAATCTCACTTTCACTTGAAGAAAGACTTATATTTCCAACAATTTGAGACTCCATAGTCCACAACCAAGAAAAGCAATTGGACATGGACCTGATATAGCAAACCCCGCTGAAATTATAGCAACCCCGTCGTACGTAATATTACAAACAACAAAGAAACCAGTAACAACACTAGTCCCTAATATTGGAACTAATGAGTTGTTACAAGGGTAAATAAAAAATCAAAACGAGCCTAAAACTATATAAGACTCGAGTATAATGAGATCCCGGTAAAGTTTGACTATAAACAACAATCACATTTTATCCATGAGTTGGTAAATAATGTTAAAAATTGTGCTAGCTATATATGACGTTATATAAATTAATTTACATTTTCTAATTATATGAACCTGTTTCATAATGTAAGCCTCTAACTAAAAAAAAAGGCCAAACACAATAAGTTTTAAGAGGAATATATTTAACCAAGCTTTAAAATATATCACAAACACGTAAACATTACATGAAATTAGAATCACACTGACTAAACTCTTGATGCTTAATTAACATTCTATAGGTTGACATAAACTCAACACCAACTATTTAAACTAATACTAGTTACAATTACGATAAAAGTTTACTAACAAAAACGTTTAACTATGACAAATTTCACAAAATTAAAACTTCGGCCCTTGATAGACAAACTAATGATACTTCATGGTTGGAATCATAACTAGAGGATTAGCTCCTTTTAGAGCTGGAGCTAGTAACTTAGAGGCCTAGCGTGAATGTTATTTTAGGGTTATTAATAACAATAATAATAATAATAATAATAATAATAATAATAAAAGAGGATAATAAATAATAGAACAATCGTGACAAAAACACTAATTAATGCAAAAATAGTTGTGAATAAACAATGCCAACATTTTGTAAATTTCGGTAAATGTAAATATGCTAATATATAAATAACATAATATATTGTATATATACTGTATATATATTGTGCCAATGTATTATGCAAATACACATACAAATATTGGATTTTTTTTTTCATATGGGGCCTCTTTGTCTCGGGCTAGTGCAACCGCACTTGCTGTAGTAGGTCAGATCCGGCCTTGGCTCATTTCACATATTAGAGCACACGCACACCTGAGAAACGAAATCAACATTCATAGAAATGATGATACATAAGTCTTGTTTGGTAAACAACTGATTAATATTGGTAGAAGCAGATTTAGAAAGCAAATTTGACTAGTAGAATGATTTAGCAGGTTTGACTAGCCGATTTATTTAGCAGAACTGTTTTAGAGGTGTTTGGTAATTGGCAGTTTCAGATTAACAGATTGTTTAGGTCCTTTGGAAAATGATAAATAAGGACATGAACAATATTTATCAAATATATAAGAGGAAGGTTAATATTTTTAAGGGGGTAAAGAAGACAATTTTTTTTCTTCACCCCAATATACTATTTCAATATGTTATTAACCAAACGCTCTAAATAACATATTCGTAAGTCAAATATGCTAAATTTCTCCAATATGCTAAAATCTAGCTAACATACCATTTATCAAACAAAGCCGTAGAGTTAAGGCAAAATTAAGGAAAATATGGGAAAATTTTGGAAAGCATGAGGTAAACTTACCAACGTTGATATCATTAGTTGGCATCGTCATGATTCAAAAAAGCATTTTGATCATGAAAATAGGAGTCACAAGTATCACATAAAATACAATTGTTCTTATGTTTACTATTCCCGTCTTGAATAAGGGCGACTTTGTTGTCGAAAAATGAACTCTTCTTGCCATCTTCGTCACAATTTTTGTGCTTGCATTGCCATGGCCCATATTTAATAAAAAAAAGTAGCGATTTTTTAAAGTTTTAAGTTGTTAGCGGATTTGAATAGTGTTTACATTTCATCATATTTTAGGGATAGATTTAAAAAAAGAAAATGGGTAAGATATTATATTCATATTAAGCATATCTCGACGGGAAAAGTAAGTCAGATTCAAGTCGCATGAAGATGTTGTGAATTGAACTTGATCCAACTTAATTGTTTTGTTTTAATGGAAATAGACTCGAGATGATTTATGAGTTGCGATCTACCGTTGGCTCAATTAGCCAAAAATGATGACCTGAAAATGAATAAACTTAGTGCTAAACGGGTTGTAGATGATTTGCGAGCTGCAGCCTACTACTGGCTTGAAAATTTCTGTTCCTCTTGAGATCACATATCCCACTTTGTATGAGGCCATTGAAAATAATACTGATGTATGACAATTGCTACAAGTTCTAAGTTTGACAATTGAAAACAAGAACAATCTTAGACTAACATAGTAAGATTGCCTTTTTTATGAAGCCATTGAAAATAGTAATGCTAATACTTAAAAAACATTGCACAAAAAAAAAAAGACTTAAAAAACAACTAGGCATTACCAGGAGTTACTATCCTGTGTAGGTTTGTTTTGTAGGAGTGAATTGTAGTCATTTTCAAGGTAAAAAGCACACATTGAAAGGGTCAATTTATAAGTTCAATCTATGCATTAAGTGGAGATAACTCTCTTGTGTAGATACGCCATAAAAAGTTTATCTCTTCTCTTATTGGGCTCGAGACTCGAGAGCTCGATTCAAGTCGCCTGAAAGTGTTCTGAACTGAGAATAATCCAACACAATTGTTTTGTTTTACCAGAACTTGGTACTAGTCTTACTTCTAATATGTATGACCCAAATCACCGATTGCCATTTCTATAATGTGATTAGATTAATAGTTTATCCCCCCATAAGATTATATTAATGTAACCATAATAATGGTGGAGTACTCAAGGAGTTATAGCAGGAGTGTTCACCCCTTTACAATGAAGTTTGAATTTTAGGTGACATTTCCATTTGTTTCGTGGAGGATTTTATCGGGGATAGTAGCAAATTAGCCCATATGTTTGTTAGTATGTGCAAATTACCCGCTTAAGTATCTATACATGCGTCTCATTCGAGTATTCGACGGTATCAGATACGGAGTACATGTCATGGATAAGTTAAGTAACACAGTGATTGCAGTGCGTTATAACTGTAAATTGAGGTATCACATTTTACGTTCAAGCTCGGTTGTTGTGCTAACACTGCCCAACGAAATGAAAGCTATCACCTTCTGAACCTTCACGAAATAATTAAATTTTCCGGTAATTGGATTTTAATAATTGTTCCTGCATGGGATTTGGTAGTTTTCCGATGAAAGGTCGTCGGAATATCGTAATTGGGTCTATTCGGATATATTTGCACATTTACCAAAACATATGGAACTAATTTGCACATATTAAAACTTGAGGGTAATTTGCACACACTGACAAACATGTGATTTTTAAACTACATACTCCACATTCTAGCTCTCTCTTAGACCATGTTTATCAGTTGTTCCTGCAGCCCTACTTGGACCTAGTTCCTACATTAAAATACTAATATATACTTCTTTTCCTACTTACAAGACCTAGTTCCTAATTTTGTTATTTTATCAGTTGTTCCTGCAGCCCTCCCTTATCCTACTTATCATCTCATATTTTTATTATATACTTACATCATAATTTTATTTTGATAATGATTATAAATATATTTACGATTAAAATGGGTTAAATATACACCACTTGGCTACTATAAAAATAACTAAAAGAAATAATAAAATTAAAATTTGCTCTAAAATATACTAAATGTCATATCTGTTTATAGAGAATAAAAAATTATGAATAATGACATCTTTTATTTTAATTTTTTAAAATTGGTAAAATTAAGTTAATAATAATCATTTTAAAACCCATCAATTGTTAGTCTAAAGAAAACTTGCCTGCCAATTAAAGATTGCCATGTGACAACTTTTTGCTCACGTAAGCTTAGCACATGATTTTCCCAGTAGTTCCACTTTCAGCTCTAGGCGTTCCATTTTGGAACGGGTGGAACGCTCTCCACTCAATATGGGCTAGATTTCTAATTTAATTTATTTTTATTTTTTTAATTATTTTTCGTCTTTATTCAAGACCTACACCTACTAAACCCAACTTATAAACATAGTCTTAACACGAGTTTGGCTTCAAAAAATCTACGAATTAGAACAATTTACAAGTAGTACTTCCACGAGTTGAATAATCTTCCCTAAATATATTGATTACTACAACAACACATATGCACATCCTAGAGCTCTTTTTGGTAAAGAAAAGAGTCACCTCGTATGTAGAAAAAGTGTCTATTACAGATTTACTTATTGCTAGTCGTTTTCCTTGACTCTACTATGCGTCTATGCAGAATTGCAAGAAGGGTAAAATTTAATTAATTGTTATTCGTGGTTGTTACTGCGTTTTAATGGAAACTGACTAAAAGTAGCTCGTGACTTACGATCTAGCACTGAATTAGACATGATCAACGGGTTATTTGGTTCAGTTTCGGATCGGGTTAAATCAGTTTTTTTTTTAAATCGGGTTGACCATAACTTCGGTTTTAGATCGATTTTTATTGGGTTCATTTCGGTTAGCCACTTTAATCGGGTTGTGTTATTTCGAGTCGGGTACGGTTCGGGTCGAGTGAATACCAGTTCAGGTGAGTTTCGAGCTTTCCCAAAACTCGTTTTGGTATAAATGTAATTTTAACATAAAATGAATTTAAGAAGATTCAGAAATGTTTTCAAAGGATATGTGTTTTGAATTTTGATGTCAGATGGGTTCATAATTATTTATTTAAGAAGTTTTATATCTTGATGATAAAGTATGATGAAAACATGATACTTTGACGAGCCATCGTTTAGATGCATGGTAGAATTTAAAATTTTGTTGATAAGATATCTCTATGATCGCATGTTAGAAAAACCGTTGTATTATTATTGCTCATGTCTCAAACAATTACAATCATATCGCATTTTTACTAGTCTAAAGATTTAAACATGATAATCGTATCGTATATGTATTTTAATATTAGTAGAATAAATATAGCTTATTCCATATTAATAGTATTATTCCGATTACGATATATTAAAATATACCGTAATATCCTCTGACAATGGTCGCTTCTATAATGCCACATAAAAGGGTGTGGTATGAAAGTTTGTGTTCTTGACTAGAATAACACCTATTAATCACAGTTGCATTAAGCCCTTAGAGCAAATGTAATGGGAGTTCTTATTCTTGAGTTTGTCAATAAGAATTTCAAAAATAAAGTTCTTCCCATTGTGAATGGCATTGGGTTTGTAAAAATAAAAACTTGGTTCTTATTTAAGAACCAAGTTCTTTGTTAGTTTCCAAAAAAATTAAATAGGTTGATTGAGATAAGATAATAATAGTGGGCCCTAATTAAGAACTAAGAAAAAGTTCTTCCATTGTGGTGTAAAGTTCTTGAACTTAGTAATTAGTAAAAAATGACTTAGGAATAGAAAGAACTTTATGTGAAGTTCTTCCGTTGCACTTGCTCTTAGTGAATTGTTTAAAAGAAACTCCTGCACAAATAATATAGAGTACTCTGAAAGTAAAATACGACTGTATGTCTCATGTAATTTGCTATTCCTATTCAATTGCTAGAGTGATAGCGAAGTACTCTCGTCCAAGGTAAAAAACAACTAGGCATGCATTACCAGGAGTTACTATGTATCCTGTGTAGGGTTGTTTTACAAGAGTGAATTGTAGCCATTGTCAAGGTAAAAAGCACACATTGAAGGGGTCAATTTATAAGTTCAATCTAGGCATTAAGTGGAGACAACTCTTTTGTGCAGATAAGCCATAAAAAATTTCTCTTTTCTCTTATTGGACTCGAGACTCGAGAGTTCGATTCAAGTCGCCTGAAAATGTTTTGAACTGAAATTGATCCAACATAATTATTTTTTTTTACTAGACCTTGGTACAAGGCTTACTTCTCCAATATGTATGACCCAAATCACTGATTGCCATTTCTGTAATGTGATTAGATTAATAGCGTATCTCCCATAAGATTAGATTAATGTAACCATAATAATGGTGGAGTACTCAGGGAGTTATAGCAGGAGTGTTCACCCCTTTACAATGAAGTTTGAAAATTTTAGGTGACATTTCCATTTGTTTCGTGGAGGATTTTATTGGGGAAAGTAGAAAATTAGCCCCATATGTTTGTTAGTATGTGAAAATTACCCGCTTAAGTTTCTATATGTGTCGAGTATTCGAAGGAGTACATGTCATGCAATAGGTATCACATATTGCGTTTAAGCTCGGTTATTGTGCTAATAATGCCCAACGAAATGAAAGCTATCACCTTCACGAAATAATTAAGTTTTCTGATAATTGGATTTTAATAATTGTTCCAGCATGAGATTTGGTAGTTTTCCAGTGAAAGGTTGTCGGAATATCGTTATTGGTTCTCTTTGCACATTTACCAAAACATATAAGACTAATTTGCACATATTAAAACTTAAAAGGGTAATTTGCACGAGGAAGGATCTTCTCCAGTACCAAAAATGTACTGGATTACCCCCAATCCAAGGGCCAAAAATTGATTGTCCTGAAATATAAGGGCCAAGAAAGGGTGGTAATTGATTTTTTTCCTTCAAAAATTTACTCGTATTTACCTTGCAATTATTAGCCTTAGATTTGATGGTGTGCAGATTTTTAGCCCTTGGATCTGGAGATGATCCTTGGGCGAAATTGTCATACTAACAAACATATGAGGCGACTAATTTGCTATTTCCCCAGTTTTAAACTACATACTCCACATACTAGCTCTCTCTTAACACGAGTTTGGCTTTAAAAAGTCTACGAATTAGAACAATTTAAAAGTAGCACTTCCATGAATTGAATAATTTAATCGGCTTGTGTTATTTCAAGTCGGGTACGATTCGGGCCGAGTGAATAACAATTTAAATGAGTTTCGGGCATTCCCAGAACTCTGTATGGTATAAATGTAATTTTAACAAGAAATGAATTTAAATAGATTTACAAATAAAGAGTTGTTATCAAACATCATCATCTCTTTCAAAACACAAATGTTTTCAAAGGATATGTGTTTTGAATTTTGATGTCAGATGCGTTCATAATTATTCATTTTAAGAAGTTTTACATCTTGATGATGATGAATGATAGAGACAGGATACTGTAGATACCCAGTATCTGCTGAGACTCCAACAAACACCCGATGATTATCGGACTACAACATGTTTTGGAATAGCGGCGTTTGATCGACAGTTTGTGTACAACTTTACGTCGGAAAACTTAAAACGATTTCGAAAAGAAAACATTTCAAAACATTTCAAAAATACCTGGAGTGTTTAATGCACGACGACGGGGTCGCAATGACACTAACTAGAGTCAAAACCGACACCGGACCAAAAACCGACTCAAAAATTCAAATCCCGACTCCAACAACGAGTCAAACCGAGTCAACCACCAAAAACAAAACATTTCAAACCTTCTACCTTAAGTTTTCCCGGATTTATGTTTGGTCAAGTACCAAACATATGACTACAAAACTTAGGATAGAACAAATCATGATTGCGTTTGTGTGAAAGCGACAACACACCTCGAAGACCCGCGACGTGGCTCGCGCCTCTTTGAGCAGCCCAGGTGGCCACGTCGCTCAAAACTCACACAACCACTCATTTCCCTATAAATACCCCTCAAATGCCCCCCATTTGAGAGTTATGCGAGTGTCCGCCCCCTCTTTTCTCCCTTAAAATTCTCGACTCGACTTCTTAAGTCGCAATCCGACGCGTATTTACGACCTACCGATCGTAAATACAAGCCTTACACATTGTTTGGTACCGTCATCGTGTATTAAATCACTTGACCGACCACTTCGACCACTACACCGTCACTAATCTTAAAACACTCTTTTTACTTACCAAAACAGTTTTAAACTGAGTCTTTTCCGACCAAACGAGTTGTTACACTTACGTCGGTCACTCGCCATAACCAAATATGTAAGTATGAGGGTGTAAAAATCCTCTTTTTATCATGTTTTCATTTGTTTCATGACTATAACATGCTAAAACGTGCATAACATGAACCGAAACATGGGATAAACGAGCCAAAACTGATTTTTGGCATGAGGCAGAAACCCCTTGGGTTGCAGGCTTGCCCGCGCCTAAATGGGGTGTTCAGGTCAGAGATCAACCGTGTTTGTTCTCGTCTTTCCCCTTTAATTCATGTTCATATTTGTAATCGGTTTTTACCATTTCAAATATTTTCAACCCTTTTTTATTTTATTTGTTTTAACCATAAAGCATTTTTCACCCTTGGTTCCTCATACCATGACGGACAAATCCGTGTTTCGGTGATAATATTTGGTTAATAACATTTAAAAGGTATTTTAAAGCCTTTTATTTTTTATTTTTGGGAGGTATTTTAAAGCCTTTCATCATTTCTTTACATTTTCAAAATAAACATATTAGTCACCAACACAAAGTCATCCTTGGTTCTACATACCATGCCGGATTTTAACCCGGGTACGATGATGAGTATCGGCTAATTATATTCAAATGAACTTAAAACAATTAGTTCATAATTATTTTCAAAACTATTCATGTCAAGTTTGTCAAAATCGAACCCGACCCCGAATATTATTAAAATAATGATGATTATTTGAGTCTAGTTCTTCAAATCAACAAATGCGGTCTAAACGACCCTTTCAAACCAAATCGGGTTCAAATACCCATTTTTCAACACGTTTTATAACGTTTTTCAAAAGGTCAGAACACGGCATATAACCGTAGGCTGACCCGCGCCTCAAGCAGGCCTTTTCTTTCTCATTTTCAGAACCAGGGGAGGCCCCTTGTATCGCCGGCCGGCTCGCGCCTCATATAGCCGTCTGGTATAGGGCCTGTTCCCCCTCCAGCATTAGTCTAGGACGATCCCGACTCCGGTTAGCCCAGATATAGGACGGATCAGATGACCATTTGCTTATTCAAAATCACATTTGAAAAATGCCTTACTAAGACAAATGGATCATGTTATGCACCATAAACCTAATTTGGTAAATGGATGTTTAATTTCCGTCTTGCATGCAAATCAATCATTAATCCAACTCGACATCTTATACTTGATACTTGGATTAAATCAACCGATTTAGAAAGCTCTCACATGTTAGGTTTAAATTGTTGGATGCGCATTCGTGCATTTAAACCGTTTTATCAACTTTTGCATTCAACCAACCAAGATCGATCAGTAGAGAGAAGCTACATGGGCGGGATTGGGTGTCTGATTAAAGGGCTTCCCAATACGTACCTTCACCTCTTACTTAGAAACTTTGGATAGTGGACGACCTTATCCAGGGCGTACGAGAGTCATTCTAGAGATAGGATGCTAAAGAGGGACGATTTCCTTATCTTTAGTACCTATGTCAAACGCTGCTTTGTGCTTCGATTTGACCGAGGTATAAAGTGAAATTCGAACGGGTTCCAAGGATCCCACAAATGATTGGTGGCGACTCCGAACATCTCTAATCGTTTCGAGACCCTTACCGAGACGAAACCGACCGATCTAAAACGATCCGGTCGAAAGCATTTTTACGCCGCCGGGCGTGGCTTTCAAAAGACCGATGTACGTCCACAGATTGGCTGGGCGTGCATGTGGCCCATGTCCACAGTTTGGCGACTCCGCTGGGGAAAACTAGGACACTTACGTCTTTGTGATCCCTAGATGGTGAGACTCGAACAAAGTCTTGGTTGGAATGCATTAATTGATATTACGGTCACGGTCGGGTTCCTTGTCCGGACCCACAACCTAACCCTTTTCGACCAATTGGCTCGTCTCGTCGGCGTGAGTTTTCTCATCCCCGCGTTTCGAATCCCGATTGAGTCAAGCATGCCATTGACGTTACACATTTCTGTTTCGTCAAAGAGCTTTCATCACTTTCGAGCACGAGGCTAGGGCACCCTCCTTACACATTTTGTTTGGATTGGTATCCCTCTCGCAAATCGGGGTTTGATTGCTTGGTGTGTAACCCACCCTCTTAAGCCAAAACCTGTGTCAGCATAATGCATAATATAATGAACTGTGAGTGCTTATGTGCTACTTGATCATAAGTCCTTCCGTGTCATTTTCAAACTTTCAAAAACACCCCTTTTGCGCCGTTATAATGGCCATTTCAAACCTCGGTCTTTCGCCGACCGTTGCACGCCTCTCTAGGCCGTCGTAATGACGATTTTCAAACTCGGTTTTATAACCATTTCAACACGCCTTTCTAGGCCGTCGTAATGACGATTTTCAAACCCGGTTTTTATAACCATTTCAACACGCCTTTCTAGGCCGTCGTAATGACGATTTTCAAACCCGGTTTTTATAACCATTTCAACACGCCTTTCTAGGCCGTCGTAATGACGATTTTCAAATTTGGTTTCTTACAACCATTTCAAATCACCTTTTTACGCCGTTATAATCGCCGCGTCTAGACACGGATTTTAACCCGTTTCGCGCCGACAATGGCTCTTTCAAAACCCGAGAAAAGCACACACCCTTTTCTCGAGACACTTTCGAGATCCCGAGGACCATGCACCGTCCCCGAGACCTTTTCGAACATTTCAAACCCGATTTTTAAAACATACAATTTTGAATTTCAAAACCGTCTTGGGAAACAATATACTGTTTTCCGAGCCGACTCAAACTCAAAACCATCTTTTTCAAATAAACTTAAGACAACCCTTTTAACTCATCGACTTGCGGAGATCTCTATCTTCGGAAGCCGTCCCAAAGTGACGAATGAATCTTTTTGAAAATTTCTATTTTCGAAAACTTCAGTCCACCATTCCAATTCCGCCTCGTGTCTATCGAGTCGAAGCAAACGTACTTATGGGTCTTTACTTATGAGTTGTCTCACCACGAGACCCGTCCAATGGCGTCGCGCCGTTATATTGGACTCGTGTCAAAAGTTCGGTCAACACCGTCACGTCATAAATCGAGTCAGCATCGAGGAACCACACACGGTCACCCTCGTCTTGTTGAGTCTGATCTTTGTCTCGTCTCTTGCATTGTCTGCGTTCAGTCTTTGAACCGTGTCGGATTGAGTTGTAATGTGAGCCATTTTTCTGCCTCAGAGCCATGGCCCCGTCTTCAACTTCATCTGTCAACAACAACAACAATGATAACAACAGAGATGTCACGACCGATCGCCTTCTTGCACCGCTCACCGCTCTTAAGGTCACCCTAGATCGCGTCGAGACTCGTATCGACGCCCTGGAAAACAAAGAAACTGGAGAACATAATGCTCCACCTCTGACTGAAACTGAGAAGAGGCTAAAGCTCTTGGAAGAACAGCTCCTAGCCCCGGGTAACAATATCCATTTTGAGAACAACCGAAGGTTCAAACCTGTTGGGGATCAATTACCTGACAACTTTACCCTAACTGATGTGCCTAAGTTCAAAGGAGTGGAGGACCCGCTCAATCATATCCGTGCCTTCAAAGACTACATGGCCATTAAAGGGGTCAAACATGAACTTTTCACCCGGATCTTTCCGTCCTCTTTGGAACCGATCCCTCGCCAGTGGTATTACTCCCTTGATCCGAAAAACCTTACTACTTGGGATGAGGTCGCAGTTGAATTCGCCAAACAATATGCTGACAATGTTGAAATCCAAGCTAATACCCGTACTCTTGAGGTTCTAACCCAGAACGATAAGGAAGGGTTCACCGAGTTCTTAACCCGTTAGAGGAGGTGAGCACTCAATTGGTCAGTAAACCGAGTGAATCAACTTTGGTGGAAAGGTTCGTCAACAATCTCCGCCCAGTGTATGCCAATCTACTGAGGTATCAAAATATCAAGACCTTCCAGGATCTGTAAATTCTGGGGACACGCATTGAAGATGACCTCCGGAAGGGTGTCTTGGCCAAGACTACTGGCAGAGGCTACCAAGGATCCACCTCGACCGGATCTCGCCCTTACGGCCAAACAAACAAGATCGATGAGGTCAACCTCGTTGAACCATCTGCTAAGAGAGCTGAGCGCCCCCAGAGAGTGTTCACTAATATAGGGTCAACTTACGCAAGTGCTCTGAAGAGGCTCATGGACCAGGGAAAGTTACAACCAATCGGAACCACCCCAGATCCGACCGATGCTAAGAAGTCCCGGTTCTGGAACCCCAATGCCTACTGCCAGTACCATCAAGGGAAGGGGCATGATACTGAAATATGCTTCAAACTCAAACGCATCATCCAAGACATGATTGAGAAAGGAGATTTGCCTTTACCCCCACCGACTAAGCCAAACAACAAAACAAATCCTCTGGGAATCCACGCCATCTCCAACGATGAGCCAACTCTGGACTGCTCTCACCTCATCCTGCCAATTGATGACGAGGTGAACACCTTGGAGAAACATCCCTCGGACGGGGTATTTGTGTTTAGTGCCGCAACTATGCTCACCATGTTCCAACAGGTTGAGGAAGCCATAGCCAGCCTCTCCGAGAGGATTACCCGACTTGACGATGCCTACCGTCAACTCATCTTCAATCCTCCGCCGCCACGCCCGAGGGAAAGTCCCCCGAGCGCCAAAAACTACCCACACCAGGACGGATTGCTCCTACGACCATTCTGGCATCAACCTCACAATAATCATCCTCACAATAATCAACCCCACAAAAACTACCCCCACAAAAATTACCCTCACAAAAATATCCCTCACAAAAACTACTCACCAAGGAATACCCCTCCAAGGTGCCTTCGAGATCCTGAAATCAACGGCATCTGGAGAGACGACGTTGAAGATGTCTACCTTATCCCAGAGAAAGAGAAACGGGCGAAAGAGATCGGCCACCTCACCCGGTCCGAGCGCCCCTATCAAAACCCGAACAATCCAACGGTCGTTCCAACAACGAATGACCAAGTCGTCCCAGAAGTAGACACTCAACCGAGGGCTCCTGAGAATTCAATCCTTAAACAGTTTAAGAAGGCAAAAGCCGAGATCTCGATCTGGCAACTGATCGCAACGTCCTTTGAGCATCGACAGGCTTTGCTACAGGCCTTGGGAAAACTAACCGTGCCCTCCACCTCTTCCCCTGAAGAAATAGTGGTACATATGACAAGGGACGCCCCTGATTTGAACAACCCAGTTGTCTTTTCTGACGAAGATATCCCTCCCTTCGGGGCCAATCATAACCTTGCCCTGTACATCACCGTACAATGTCTCAAGAAGAGTGTGCCCATGGTCCTTGTGGATAATGGGTCCGCAGTGAATGTCATTCCCCTCAAGACTGCTCACAAGCTGGGTATTAAGGAAGCCGATTTGGTCCCAACAAACCAAGGAGTACGCGCCTACGATGGCACTCGTCGCAAGGTCGCGGGGCTCATCACTCTGACCGTCGCAACCGGACCACTGGAAAGACAAACCAGTTTTCAGGTGGTCGACATCGACGCCTCCTTCAATATGCTCCTGGGACGTCCCTTGATCCACGCCGTCAAGGTAGTTACCTCAACTCTCCACCAGAAAATCAGGGTCCCCTTCAACGGGAAAACAATCACAATCCCTGCTTCCCCGATCAAAGCTGTCATGAGAAAGGGAATAGCCTCCCAAACCATTGAGGAGGATGACAATGAAATGTAGGGTTTCCAAGCTGTGAATGCCATAACTGATGAATCAACAGCCTTTGGTTGTGACCCGTTTGCCAACCTCACAGTCAACTGTATCATGATGCGCCAGGGTTACTTCCCGGGCTTACCCCTCAATCCACTGAAGAGCACCTTACCTCCCTTAAAACAGGCTAAGGTCCCCAACAGTCCCTTCGGACTGGGATATGAACCTACCGATGAAGATATCCAGGAGATGAATCTCCTAGTTCGAAAACTCAAAAAGCACGGAGTTATCCTCTGTCCCTATCATCTGACCCTCAATGGATACTTTGTCCCCGAGAGAGAGTCTGAGCTCTACCATGGCTTTCCGGAGCCGATCTATGACTCTGTGGCCAAGGCTAGGTACCCGGGTGTGGAAGTCTTCCAGGACTGCTACTTCATCCCTGACAACACCGAAGCTGCATCAACCGAGTCTAAGCCGTCGTCATGCCTCGATGGACAAGCTGTCACTCTCCTCTTTGGGGAAGATAACATCAAGCACCTCGACTATGAGGACATTATCAACATCGCCCCGAAGGACAATCAATTTGACCCAACCGCCTTGATCTCCGACACCGACTCGGAGAAAGCTACACAGAGCTGGAGGAAGACCGTCAAGTGGACCGATCGCCAAGGCCGCATTCTCAAGATCACAACTGTAGAAGACCCTATGTTCAAGGAGGGAAGTGGAGAAGAATCTGAATCTGAGTCTGAGTCGGAGTCAGAGTCTGTCATAGCTCCTAACACTCCTGATGTCCCAGTCAAGGTCCCCTTCCCACTGTTTTACCACAAGGTCGTGGCTGATTCCGAGGCTGAGTCCACTAGGGTCACCCCCACTCCCATGAAAGGTGACAACCTGGAGCCTGTTCCAGGGGCCACCTCCTCCGCTGTGTCGCCTCTGACTGACCACGAGATGTCTGTCCTTTCCGAGCTTTTCGCTCGTGTCAACTTAATGAACGCTAAGTTTGCGTATGACTCGTCTCAATTTAACTGCAATGCAATTCTGAATGACTATGAGGAATTTGACTTGAGTGACTACCCACCTCACCTAGCCAAAGAACTTGACAAACGGGAAACCAGAACCCCCATCATTGAGGAGACCGAACCTATTAACGTAGGGACCGACAATACACCCCAAGAACTTAGGATAGGGACAACCCTGGACCCCTCGGAAAGACAACAGTTCATTGACCTCCTCCACGAATACAAGGACGTATTCGCCTAGTCCTACAGAGATATGCCCGGGATTGACAGGGAGATTGCAGAGCACCGGATACCCATTAAACCCGGAGCTACACCTGTGAAGCAGAAGTTACGTCAGATGCGTCCTGAATGGGCCCTAAAAATCAAGGAAGAAGTGGATAAACAGTTCAAGGCTGGTTTCATCAAAGTATCTGAATACTCTGATTGGGTGGCCAACATTGTGCCCATACCAAAGAAAGACGGAAGAATTCGGGTTTGCGTCGACTTCAGGGATCTGAACAAGGCGAGTCCAAAGGACGACTTCCCTTTGCCACATGTTGACATTCTGGTAGATAATACCGCCGAGCACGCCCTCCTATCATTCATGGACGGGTATGCCGGGTACAACTAGATTAAAATGGCTGAGGAAGACATGCACAAGACAGCATTCACTACACAGTGGGGTACATATTGCTACACGGTCATGCCCTTCGGTCTCATCAACGCCGGGGCTACCTATAAAAGAACCGCTACCACACTCCTACATGATATGATGCACAAGGAGGTAGAGGTGTCTGTCGATGACATGATTGTCAAATTAAAGGAACGGGACGGCCACATCAGCGCCCTTCGGAAATTCTTCGCTCGTCTGCGGAAATATAACATGAGACTAAATCCTCAGAAGTGTGCATTCGGGGTCACCTCCGGAAAACTCTTGGGACATGTCGTTAGCAAAAGAGGCATTGAGATTGATCCAACAAAATCAAATCCCTTCAAATGCCTCGGCCTAGAACGAGAAGGAGATTCGGGGATTTCTCGGTCAGTCCAATACATCACCGCTTCATTGCCAAGCTCACCATGATTTGTGAACCAATATTCAAGAAGCTTCGCGCCTCCGATCACACCGATTAGGACGACGACTGTCAAAAGGCCTTCGACAGGATAAAGGAAATCCTATCCGAACCTCCTGTCCTCATGCCACCTCAACCGGGGATTCCTTTATCCCTATACCTGACTGTCACCGACACAGCCATGGGAGCGATGTTAGCACAAACAGTCGGCAACGAAGAATGAGCCATCTACTACATCAGCAAAAAGTTCATCGAATACGAGACAAGGTACACCCAACTAGAAAAGACATGCCTTGCCCTAGTATGGTCAAAAAAGAAGCTGCGGCATTACATGCTCCGCTACACGGTCCACATCTACTCCAAGATGGACCCAGTCAAATACATCTTCGAAAAACCCGTACTAAACGGAAGGCTGTCTAGGTGGACACTCATGCTGTCCGAGTTTGATCTCAAGTTTGTACCCCTCAAGGTTATCAAGGGAAGAGCAGTTGCCGATTTCCTAGCTGAAAATCCCGTCAACGAGGATCCAACGACTGACACGTGGTCACTTCCTGACGAAGACATCCTTTGTGCCGATTCCGACGCACGGGACCTATACTTCGACGGTGCATCTAATCTGAGAGGCTTCGGGGTAGGAATCCTTCTAATATCACCGAAGGGAGAACATGTTCCGATCTCGGTCAAGCTAGACTTCACCATCACCAACAATGCCACTGAATATGAAGTATGCCTCATCGGCCTACAAGCAGCCATCACACTTGGCATCAAGAGACTGAGGGTCCACGGCGATTCCTCGCTCATCATCAATCAGGTGTCCGGATCATGGAAAATCCGATCCGACATCTTAGCTCCCTACCGAGCAAAGATCAATCATGAGGCCGAGTTCTTCGACCAAGTCGACTACTTCCATCTGCCACGGGAGGAAAATCAATTTGCTGATGCCCTGGCAAAACTTGCCGCACTCATCAACATACCTGACGACATGACATCGATGCCCCTACGTGTCGAGAGAAGGAGCGATCCAGCTCACATTTGTGCCATCAACGATGACGAGGAAAGCCATGATGAACCTTGGTACCAAGCCATCCTCAACTACAAAACCAAAAATGAATTCCCTCCCAACTCTGATCAAAGAGGACAAAGAGCCATCCGTTTACTTGCATCACAATTCGTGATAAACCAAGATCAACTATACAAAAGAACACCCCAAGGAATTCTCCTCCTTTGCATTGACCATCACAAAGCCAAAAAAGTCATGGGAGAGGTCCACGACGGAGAATGTGGCCCTCACATGAGCGCAATGATGCTTACTCGAAAAATCACACGGCTAGGTTACTACTGGACCACCATGGAAGCCGATTGCCATAACTACGTCAAACATTGCCACAATTGCCAAATCTTCGCCAACATACAACACATACCACCATCCCTTTTATACACCATGACGTCACCCTGGCCTTTCTCAACCTGGGGCATCGACATTATCGGGAAAGTCAACCCGGTAGGCACCAAGGGGCATTGCTTCATCCTCGTCGCCATCGACTACTTCACCAAATGGGTGGAAGCACAGTCATATGCAGTCTTGACCGCCAAACAAGTGGCCAAGTTCATTCAAAACAACATCATCTGCCGGTATGGGGTACCCCATGAAATCATCAGCGACCAAGGCTCACACTTCCGGGCGGAAATTCAGGCCTTGCTGGACAAATACAAAATCAAATGACATCGATCATCCCCCTACCGTCCCCAAACCAACGGAGCAGTGGAGGCAGCGAACAAAACTCTTGTCACCATTATCAAGAAAATGCAAGACAACTACCGCGATTGGCCGAGCAAACTCCCATTCGCACTCTGGGGATACCGAACCTCCATTCGAACACCGACAGGCGCCACACCCTTCTACCTAGCATACGGTATGGAGGCGGTTCAACCGGTAGAGTTAGAGGTCCCTTCTCTACGCATCCTACTGGAGAGTCAAGTCCCTGAGGCGGAATGGACCCGTCGAAGGTACGAACAACTCACCCTTCTAGACGAACGGCGACTCAACGCCTTGCACAACGTCCAGCTATACCAACGACGTATACAACGGGCATTCAACAAGAAGGTTAAACCCAGGAACATCCAGGAAGGTGATTTGGTCCTCAAGTCAGTTCGAGCACCGTTACCCGTCGATCCGAGGGGGAAATTCAAACTCAACTGGGCCGGGCCATACCTGGTCAAGAAAATACTTTCGGGGGGCGTAGTGAGACTAAGTGACCTAGATGGGGAAGACTTTACAAACCCGACCAACCTAGACCAACTCAAGAAATACTACCCTTGAACCATAGCAACCCACGACCTAAGCCTAGTTTTACAACTAGCAACCAACTCAACCCCTTTTCAGGTCAAGTTCCTCAACGTGTTCTGATTTGAAATTGCATGTTTTATCGAGTCTAAGCTACGGCACCTTGACCGTTTCGAATGTCCTTTGATCTATCAAAGGCAACAGCCATTTGCACTAAAACAAAAACCCCTGAACTACGAGCATGGTTTGATTTCACCTCTTCAGGTGGATACATAGGCAGTCCCTCTTATGCATGAGGGATACAACCACAAAACCCAATCAAATTTACAAAGCATTTCGAACTACGATCATGGTTTGATTTCACCTCTTCAGGTGAATACGTAGGCAGTCCTTTCTTACGCAGGAAGGATACAACCATTCCCACAATAAAAAAACAACCATTCCCACAATCAAAAAAACATTACCCACATACAAAAAAACATCCCCATCAAAAAAAGAGGAAGGGAAACCATTCCCCTTCCCGACAAAATACAAAAATAAGCCTTTCTCCCTTTCCACAAAATACCACTTCCCCAAGTGCAAATGTTTAGGATAATTCAAATCGAATTGCCTTCACCAAATGGATGGAAGAAACAAGCGTTCACAATTTTCGACACGGGCAATCCTCTTATTTAATTAATAATGGGAGGGATTACATTTCCAACAACAGACAAAGCTCGACGAGTCTAGAACTTATCGAAGCTAAGGTGTCAACTAAAACACCTCACATAATAAAACTAGCACAAAACACACAACAACTAGCTAATACAACATAATAAAAACTCACAACAATAATACAACATAATAATAAAACGAGTAATGGAGGTCTTCACTCTTCCATTCTACCCTTGCCTTTTCCCTCGGGGTACATCTGCCCCTTGTTCTTCTTGCTGGCCCGCCCGGCATGGACTTCCTCCTCGGAACGGATCCTCAACGGATCTAAGATGGCGACAGCCTCCGGTCTAGCACAAGACCCCACGTTCGACCCACAAAGAGCCAATGCACGGCCCACCATATTCTTGGGGCCGGAACTCCTCCTCTTCGGTGGTCTCATCACATCGGGGGTAACTCCATCAACATACTCCTCAAAGAAGGCACGGTTGGCCTTGCCAACCTCTCGGTACTTCAAGTCGACAACCTCGTCCTTACAAAATTTGGATCTCTCTTCCAAGGACGGAGCGCGTGACCACTTGACATAAGCAGGAGTCACCCATGTCGTGGCAACGGGGTTTGGTACCTCCCAAAGCGGTCGAGTGGCCCACCACCTTTCGAAGACCTCCACAAGATCGGAGTTCCGGAAAACATTCTCTTGGACAAGGGTATCTTGAGCGGGCACCTTTTGTTGACGCCCCATTTGCCTCATGAGCCTTTCGGGATATATGAAGGAAGCAACCTTCAAACCCACCACCATCAAGGAACAAGGACTAGCACCCGAAGCGGGCAACCCCATGAAGGACCTCAAGTGCCACCACGGCACCACCCAACGGATGTGAGGACCACCCTCCTCCGCCAATCTTGCGGCCCAATAAGCCTCGGTAGAAGCAAAACTATCCGGGTACAACTTCTTCCTCATGGTAAGGTGACGGAAGGAATAAGAAGAAGGATTAACCGGAGGCTCTACATACCTTAGCCTCTCCAATAGCCACACTTGAAGGATCCTTGGGGATCCGAAAAAAGGGAGCTTCTCCACAAGAGCCTTCCTTGTCCAAAGCTTGGATGATCTCTCCAAGCACCAACCATGATGGATCTCTACCATGCTCCATTTGCTCAACCACATGAATAAGGGTCATGCTACCATATCACTTTGGCCCCTCCTTCTTCAAGACATCAACAAAGAGGTACACATGGACAAGGCAAAAGGCAAGAGCCCTTCTCCTAGCCACTTCCGAGACATTGGCATCTAATCGGTTTGAAAAGATGTTGATAAGGGCTAACATATCCACACCATGTGGAGCAAGAAGAAAGTTGACTCGACTTGTCGACAAACCCAACATGGAACGGAATTTCTCCTTGTAGCACAACCGAGTCGGAGGAAGCACCGGAACACAACGCGGCCACCCACCAATGGCTCCAACTTCTTCGGCAAGAGGACAAATCTCACCTTTCGGGAAAACGAAAACATGGTGTTTCGAATCCCAAAACCGAGAACATGCTTCAAGAAATGAAGGTTGCACCTTGACTTGACGAAGCACCAACAATTGACCAACTCCCATGCAAATGAGTTGATACTTTTCGGGAGGCGACAAATCCCGGCACCATTGTCGCAATGCGTTCTCAAAGGCATCCATGAAATATTTTTGTGGAAGAAGAGGAACAAGTTTTGTCGAGATGTTTTGTGTTTCGGATGATGAAACAATGAAGCGCAAACATCACTATTTATACAAAAATGATCAGCGCGTTTTTCAGAAAAAGGGGAGAGCCGGCTTCCATCGCCAGGCTGCTCGCGCCTCTTTGAAGCTTCCCCAGGATTCCCGCTGTTGACTTGTCTCTTTCAACTTGTGTTTTCTCCTGACACCTCAAACCTCCCGCCAGGACGCTCGCGCCTCTTCGGGATGATCAAGGACATTTTTGTGTTTCCTCACACTCACATTTCCTTGTTTCGCGTTTTACGAAATCCGACACGGTTTCCATGACGCAGCTTTAAACATACAGATTTTTCTTTCTTTTTTTAAGAGGGGAAGGACTAGTCGCCCCGATCCGCGACGGATCGTTTCCATGTCAGTCGAAATTCCAAAAAATTTCGCTTTTTCGCAATTTTCCATCAAAATAAAAAAATCGAAAATTGATAACACGACGTCAATTTCCCTCAAACTTCAAGCACTCAAAAACTCGAGTCTTGACCTCAAAAATCAAATACACTCGTATAAAAAAAAAATCTTTTCGAAAATTCATCCCTGACGGTTTGGTTTGAAATTTTTTTTCGAGTCGCAAATCAATTTCAATGATTTCCGATGCAATTTAATTCAAGACACGAGTTAATTGCTCAATTTTTTTTCAAATTAATTCCTTTCGGGGTCCAAACGTGACGACTTGTCGCGAAAATCCTGAAAATTCATTTTTCAAATTTTAACTCCAAGTCATCTTGGTTAATTTTTGGTTCAAATGCTTTTTACGTGTTTACGTTTATGCATATGTGCTACCTGTTGCCTGTTTTCTACACTAACGATGCAGGAACTAGCGCAAAGCAAAAGGAGAATCAACAGCCGACAGCGCTCCTCCGAAACACAACACAAAAAAAAAGCCAAAAATAAAAAATGAACCACAATCCAAAACACATATATACAAACCGCCTCACGCAAAATACATCGACACGCGACAACTGACCGTACAAACAGGATCCAGTACAGACATCTATCATACAGACACTGGACTAAAACAACCATCTATCATACAGACATTGGCCTAAGACTGTTAGAAATCATTATTCTCATTATTCAACATATTCATATATGTTACATTTTAATTTAGTCATAAAATTAAAACTAGATCTTATGCATGCAAACTAAAATAGACAAGAGAAGAAATCGTCTTTCTTACTATGGAATTTCGGATTAAAGGGCACAAGTAAGATCTCCTTCTTACTTGTTCTTGAGCTTTCCTTATATGGATGAACAAAGATTCAAGCTTAGAATCCCTCCCAAAGATGAATACCCAAGATAACCTCTTAAAAGACTAATATTATTAGTACTAGAATAATATTAATCTTGCTAAAATTGACCCAAAATATTTGTCTTGTCTCTTGTAATTTCGGCCAAGAGGAAGGATTTTTGGAGATTTTATCTCTCTAATTTTTCATAAGATGTAGAGAGGAAATTATATTTCTTACACTAGAAATTTTTATGTGAAGTTGTGAATGAATAATTAGAGAGAAAAACTCTCTAATATTCCCTTTGAAAACCGGTTGGCATGGGGAGAGTAGAGCCAATGCATGGGCTTGTAATTCTTCTCAAGAAAAACTAGGTTTGCATGGCTACAATCTAGTTATAATCATTATGCTTTCCACTTAAGATAAAACACAATATAAACCTAATACTCCCTCCCCTTTTTCGGCACTTACATAAAATGGGAGGTCCATTTTATATTTTGTCATTTGTCAACTGTCACATGTCACTAGTCATGTGAAATTGTCATGTATTTTTAACATATTAAAAATCAACGTATTAATAAAAATACGTCATGTACAAAATCGACTTGGTAATTCATAATTACTTGTACCAAAATGGTTTACCAATTATAAATCACAACATCTTGTATTTATAATAAATTATTCATTCAGTTTCAATTGTTTCGTAAACAATAATTTTATCTAAGTAATAAAACAATTTGATTACTTAGACCGTATCTTATTTAATCGAATTACAATAAGATGCGTCAATAATAATCACAAAATCGTCCGTCAATTTTAAGCAATTTAATTAACCCGTATCGACATACGATCAATTAAATAATCAATTAAGAGTGTTATCCTTTAGGTATGACCTAAGGGGATCAACTGAACACCACGGTCGCACGACAGTAATGTCAAACTCTAGTCAGCCAATCATTACCGATATGTGTGGACCAGTTGACTGTAAAATATTACATCCCACATGTATTCTTAAAATGAGATTTAAACATGTGTTCATCATGATCGACAGTTGTGATCGCAGTATTGTCGGAGGACACATATTCCAACAATCTCCCACTTGTCCTCGACAGGTGTGCGTCACCAATTCTCTTGTCCTATTACTATCTCCCACTCAATGCAAGGTGTCTTTCGGGTCGTACTTGCAAGTGATCATATCGAGAGTGGTTTCCTCGATCTGGAGAATAACTGATTGACCGGAATTATCCACCATGGATACCTTCCGAGCGTGGCCACGCATTTCCAGTTTATTACTCCTCGAGTGGCCCTGAGATATTGTTATAACCCTGACAAGGGGTGGACAATTCCTATCGCACTTATTCCCTTCGACTAGCCACAGCCATCATAACCCAAAATATGCCCATTTGACCCCATTTACGAAGGTCGTAGTAACATAAATCAAAGTTAATCTGAAACTGTGTCACCTTAGGCGAACAGACTTTAGTCAAAAGAATCGACTCATTAGAATACTATAGTAGCTCTTGCCACGACCAGGCTATATAAATTTGCCAGAACTCTATAAGCGGTCATTAGCCCGACAAAGTGTTCCTAACAGTGTGCCTATGTGATCGACTAGTCATTCTCATATGACTCTATGGCATTTGAACTTGCCATCAATCGCGTCACACTCTAGTCACTTCGAGACGTCACCTCATATAAGTGACTATGGGCGAATACAATGCTAATCCGTGTTCACTTTAACGGGGTTCAATTGTCTTTACAACCCGTTTGGATGTAACAATGTATAAGAAAAGATAAAAGACAAATGCGATTATGAACATGAACAAAAATAACACTTTTATTTCATTTGAAAATCTAACACAAACTTGGTACACGTTTAAGCCCATGGACACCATATGTCCATTGTGTTTAGCCTGCGATAAAGGCTTGGTGAGCGGATCGGCTATGTTGTCATCCGTCCCAACCTTACATATCGCAATTTCCTTTCTTTCAATGAAATCTCTAATTACATGATATTTTCTAAGTACATGTCTAGATCTATTACTAGACTTTGGCTCTTTAGCTTGGAATATTGTCCCACTATTATCACAATAGAGAGTGATAGGATCATTGGCGGTAGGTACTACTCTTAGACCTTCCGTGAATTGCCTGATACATACATACTTCTTCCTTGCGAGCTTCGATCTTTGCAATGTACTCACCTCCGTTGTTGAATCCGCGATCCACGACTTCCTTGAAGCTTCTCCATAAGACCCTCCATTGAGCATGAAAATGAAACCAGCTTGTGATTTCATGTCATCTCTATCTGTTTGGAAACTTGAGTCCGTGTAACCATTAACACGGAGTTCGGTGTCTCCTCCAAACACTAAGATAGAATCCTTAGTTCTTCTCAAGTACTTAAGGATGTTCTTGACGGCTATCCAGTGACTCTCACCTGGATTTCCTTGATATCTACTCGTCATGCTCAAGGCATACGAGACATCAGGACGTGCGTGTGCATATCATGGCGTACATGATTGATCCAACAGCAGAAGCATACGGGATCAACTTCATGCGTTCAACATCATGGGGTTCGGAGGGCGATTGAGACTTGCTCAATATCGTCCCAGTTACCATTGGTACCAATCCCCTTTTTTATTTGTCCATGCTGAAACGTCGAAGAATCTTATCAACATAAGATTCTTAACTTAGTGCCAATATCCTCTTGGATCTATCTCTATGGATCCGGATACCTAATATGCGTTGTGCCTCTCCTAAATCCTTCATTTGGAAATGGTTACCTAACCACTTCTTAATAGAAGACAACATTGGAATGTCATTTCCAATGAGTAGTATGTCATCGACATACAAGATTAGGAACACAACATTGCTCCCACTGAATTTCATGTATAAACATGGTTCCTCAACACTTCGAGTGAAACCATTCTCTTTTATCACATGATCGAATCGATGATTCCAACTTCTAGATGCTTGCTTAAGACCATAAATGGATCTCTTAAGTTTGCACACTTTGTTAGGATTTTTAGGATCGACAAAACCTTCGGGTTGTATCATGTACACCTCCTCTTCTAAATGCCCATTTATAAAAGCGGTTTTGACATCCATTTGCCATATTTCATAATCATGGAATGCGGCAATCGCTAACAAAATCCGTATGGATCTTAGCATGGCTACGGAGGCGAAGGTTTCATCATAATGAAGACCTTGGACTTGGGTAAATCCTTTTGCCACTAGCCTAGCTTTGTAGACATCATCATGTCCTTCTATGCCATTCTTGACCTTGAAGATCCATTTGCATTGAAGAGGTCTTGCCCCTTTAGACAAATCCACCAAGTTCCAAACTTGGTTTTCATGCATAGAATCCATTTCGGACTTCATGGCTTCAAGGCATAAGGAGGAATTTGGACTAGAGATTGCGGCCTTTGTAGGTGGCGGGCTCGTCACTTTCTAAAAGCAACACATCAAGTGTTCCATCTTCTTCGATAAGTCCCACATATCGATCGGGATGGCGAATAACTCGGCCCGTTCTTCTAAGTGGAGGAGGGACAACCGCGTTAGATGACGAAGGAACATCTTCTTGCGTCTCTAATTCGGTTTGTGGCTCTTGAACTTCATCAAGTTCAAAATTTATCCCACTCTGTCTCTTAGAAATAAATTCTCTTTCTAAGAAGACAGCCTCACAAGACACAAACACTTTATTTTCTTGAGGTTTATAGAAGTAATAACCTCGGGTGTTAGAATAGCCTACAAAGGTGCATTTGTCAGATCGTGGGGCTAGCTTATTGTCATTTTTGGTTTTGACATAAGCATTACATCCTCAAATTTTCATGTAGGATAGATTAGGAACTCTTCCTTTCCATATCTCAAATGGAGTTTTCTCGGTGGCTTTGGTGGGACAATTGTTCAAAGATCTTATTGCGGTTTGAATCGCAAATCCACAAAACGAGTTCGGCAACTCGGTTTGACTCATCATGGATCGAACCATATCAAGTAGGGTTCGATTTCTCCTTTCGGCAACACCATTGAGTTGTGGTGTTCCGGGTGGAGAAAGTTGTGATATAATACCATAACCTTTCAAGTGTGAATCGAATTCAAGGCTAAGATATTCTCCATTACGATCGGATCGTAGTGCTTTTATCTTTTTGTTCAATTGTTTCTCTACTTCATTTTGAAATTCTTTGAATTTCTCAAAAGCTTCACTTTTATGCTTCATTAAATAGATATACCCATATCTACTCAAGTCATCGGTGAAGGTTATGAAGTAGTCATAATTTCCTCGAGCGGTGATACTCATTGGTCCACACACATCGGTATGTATGAGTCCCAATAGCTCACTTGCTCGAGTTCCTTTACCGCTAAAAGGATTACGAGTCATTTTGCCAAGAAGGCAATATTCGCATGTTCCATATGATTGATAATCAAATGGTGTAATCACATTAGTCGAAATTAATCTTTTGATGCGATTCTCGTTTATGTGACCTAATCGACAATGCCAAATGAACGATTCATTTGGATCACTTGATTTGAGTTTCTTTGATTGAATGTTATAGATGTCATTAGTCGGATTCGAGGTTTCTAAAATGTAAATGCCATTAATGGAAGGAGCTTGGCCTATGACCAAGTCGTTCCTTGAAATAGTACAACGATTGTTTTTAATGACAAAACAAAAACCGTCCATGTCCAACATAGCGATTGAAATAATGTTTTTAGAAAGTGTAGGCACATAAAAACAATTATGTAAATACAACTCAAATCTATTAGGCAAAGCTAATACATAAGTTCCCTTGGATTCGGCCGCTACTCGAGCTCCATTTCCAAGGCGTAGATCCACATCTCCTTTGCTAAGCCTCTTCAAGTCTCTTAACCCCTGTAAATGATTACAAAGGTGAGAACCACAACCGGTATCCAGTACCCATGTCGTAGTGGAAGTATAATTTATATCAATAACATAAATTTCCTTAGGAATTTTACCTTTTGGAACGCTGATTCCTTCCCTTATATTTCGCAAATATATGGGACAATTCCTAAGCCAATGTCCCATGCCATAGCAATAATGACACTCATCTTCAACTTGCTTGAAGTTTTTCCCTTTCTTTCCCTTCTTCTTGAACCTTTTGCCCTTGGAAGCAAGAACTTGATTTCTTGAGCTCCCACTAGTTTTGGCATCTCTCTCTTCCAAAGGCAAAGATCCTATAGATTTTATGAGGCGGTCTTCCTGAGACCGGCTCACAAGAGATCTTGTAGTAGTAGGAGGTTTAGAAGAAGTGATGAAGTTTATGTTTCCATCCGAACCTATCCCAAAAGAAAGTTCTCTAGTAGTGTCGAAATCATTGTTGATGCAAACGTCGTCAAAAACATTGTGGCAAGACTCAATAGTTATCGGTGTAGTAGCGTTTGATGGATTCATTGTAATGAACTACATGTATGGAGGAAAAGGAAATATTAACATTTGTCATTTTTAATCATACTTGTAAATGAAATTTAACAAGATATGAACATTTATATAGTGACCTCTACCCAACTATTATAAATGATTCCAAGACCCAAATTCATATTAACTTAGGCATCGGTAAAGCCGAATACAACCCTTATCAATATAACTCGGTGGATTAACTCTTTAATCGATTCTACTTCTAGAACTCTTGGTTGATAAAATTACATTAATATTTATCTTTAGCCCGAAACACATTCGGCAACCGTCGAGAATACTTTCGTTGAGTTCAACCCAAATTTCGAATAAATGTGTCCATGATCCAAATTTACATCAACTTGGGCATCGGTAAAGCCGAATACAACCCTCATCTTTATAAATTCGGTGGGTAGACATTTATCACCCACTTCCCCTACGCAACAAGGTTTGTACCCCGGTAAAGCCGAGTGCACTCCCTCACGAAATAGGTTTTCATGGTTTCTAATTTTTGGTAAGGCTAAGTCTCAATTGTTTATTTTAGCGAGAGGTCATGTCAATTTATTATCTATCACGTTTTAAGTGAACTAAAGCGGTGAACTACGATAATTGTAATTGACACGGTCTATATAATTCGATTAAATGATAATGCATGTTTTAGTTATGGCGATTTAGCGATGCATGCAACATACAAATAAAATGCAAAGCATAAATAAAATCCTAGTATGGCCTTCCTAAAAATAGTAAATCTAATAAACTATTACAAATTCGGAAACCAGCTCCTTTGGTCCCTTGAACTTCAGTCTTGGCACGCATTTCAAGGCAACATTCTTTGATGGATCGCCTTCTTGAGTGGCACCGTCTTTAAGGAACTCCGGAATAAATAAATTACATAATTTCCTATTATACATTTGTAATTAAAATAAAATAAATCTATTAAATTACAAAACGGTGATACGATATCACAATAAATTACAACCGAATCGTTATTCCCATACATTTTGGGTAATACCAATTAAAACTAAGGTCATACTAAGTAAAATTACATAATTCAAAAATTACATAAAATTAAAATATGACAATCATAAATAAAATGCAGCATTATAATATGTATGAACATGCCCAATTTTATGCTAAATCGCCTTTAAGGAGCCAATATCGTATATTAATCGGTTTTTACGGATTTGCGTGATTTAACCCTTTAAAAATCACAATAATTACATAAAATCATATTTATGTACAAGTTAATTACCCTAACCATCTTAGGACTCAAAATTAGTCTCCAATAACATTTGACAATAATTAACCTAGATTTCTTAATATTGTTCATAAATGGACCCAAAAATACAAAATTATGTCATAAACTTCAAATTAAATCATAAAAATTTCAAATAATTTCAAAATTTGAAATTTAAACTCATGAACATACTGGAAAAATACCATGACACTCATAATGTTCATAAACTTAGGTTAAAAAATTTCGAAAATTTATCGAGAAAAACAATGTTGCGGTTTATCGGATTTATCAATTTTGACCCTAAAAATATGAGAAAAATTATATTCATCAACTTTTCACTTTTAGATCTGAAATATATGATAAAATGCAACATGTGACGTTTTTCCTTAGTCATGAAGTATGTTTTAGCATTTTTACTAATTAAAGTCACTATTTATGCGATTTTTCATCAAAAATTCATAAATCATGCATAAAGACTTCATTATAGCCAAATATTTTACACACATCTTGTAAAATTACATGTGACAACATACTAAATTTTCATGAGCAGATTCGAAATATAAATCATATTAACCTATTTACACATTTAAATACAATTTTAACTTGAAAAATCCATATTTCGAGCATAACAACTCATTTTATCGTGAACATTTACAGGTCATCAGTATTTAAAATATGTGAAAACATATCCAAAAACCACTGAAAAAATCGAAGTTTAGCTATTTTTAGTAGAAAAATGACATTTTTATCATAAAAATCACATTTTAATGCCATTATTATATAAAATGAACAATAAAATCCATAAATAAACCAAAATATCCTAAATACATTTTAGGACCAGAAACTTTAACATGCAAATAAATTTCGTGATATTTCATAATAAACACAAATTTATAAGTTTTGTTTGTTAATCTTATAACTCGGAAAAACAATAACCGATTTGCATGCAAACAACCTAAGGCTCTGATACCACTTGTTAGAAATCATTATTCTCATTATTCAACATATTCATATATGTTACATTTTAATTTAGTCATAAAATTAAAACTAGATCTTATGCATACAAACTAAAATAGACAAGAGAAGAAATCGTCTTTCTTACTATGGAATTTCGGATTAAAGGGCACAAGTAAGATGTCCTTCTTACTTGTTTTTGAGCTTTCCTTATATGGATGAACAAAGATTCAAGCTTAGAATCCCTCCCAAAGATGAATACCCAATATAACCTCTTAAAAGACTAATATTATTAGTACTAGAATAATATTAATCTTGCTAAAATTGACCCAAAATATTTGTTTTGTCTCTTGTAATTTCGGCCAAGAGGAAGGATTTTTGGAGATTTTATCTCTCTAATTTTTCATAAGATGTAGAGAGGAAATTATATTTCTTACACTAGAAATTTTTATGTGAAGTTGTGAATGAATAATTAGAGAGAAAAACTCTCTAATATTCCCTTTGAAAACCGGTTGGCATGGGGAGAGTAGAGCCAATGCATGAGCTTGTAATTCTTCTCACGAAAAACTAGGTTTGCATGGCTACAAGCTAGTTATAATCATTATGCTTTCCACTTAAGATAAAACACAATATAAACCTAATACTCCCTCCCCTTTTTCGGCACTTACATAAAATGGGAGGTCCATTTTATATTTTGTCATTTGTCAGTTGTCACATGTCACTAGTCATGTGAAACTGTCTTGTATTTTTAACATATTAAAAATCAACGTATTAATAAAAATACGTCATGTACAAAATCGACTTGGTAATTCATAATTACTTGTACCAAAATGGTTTACCAATTATAAATCACAACATCTTGTATTTATAATAAATTATTCATTCAGTTTCAATTGTTTCGTAAACAATAATTTTATCTAAGTAATTAAACAATTTGATTACTTAGACCGTATCTTATTTAATCGAATTACAATAAGATGCGTCAATAATACTCACAAAATTGTCCGTCAATTTTAAGCAATTTAATTAACCCGTATCGACATACGATCAATTAAATAATCAATTAAGAGTGTTATCCTTTAGGTATGACCTAAGGGGATCAACTGATCACCACCGTCGCACGACAGTAATGTCAAACTCTAGTCAACCAATCATTACCGATATGTGTGGACCAGTTGACTGTAAAATATTACATCCCACATGTATTCTTAAAATGAGATTTAAACATGTGATCATCATGATCGACAGTTGTGATCGCATTATTGTCAGAGGACATATATTCCAACAAAGACAACCGTCTATCATACAGACACTGGCCTAAGACAACGAACTGGGGGCTATCCGCCACCTACCGAACTAAGCACTCTCTATCCTCTCAAACAGAAAAGAAAGGGAGCAACATAAGAAACAGAGGAGCAACAACGGAAGCGGAGGTGGTTACCATGACGGTAATACCTCGTTCCTGCTCCACGACAAAAATGAAGACAGTGTCTTGCAGACTTCGGATGTTAAGGAGGCCAAGAACCGCGATGCGATGAACCACCCCGGTGCTGACCCCCAATAATCAGCCATCCTGTCTATGAGACACAATGAAAAGGACAAGCCGGCCACATCAGCCGCCTCTCCTCCTCTACGGAAGCATCCTCCACCACCGCCTCAAATCCGGCAGCCTCCTCGGTCACTGCAGCTCCTCCGTGATCATCTTCCTCCTCCAGTACCTCAACAACGGACCCCATAGGTCCCAAATGGTACCCCGCGATCAAGGGAATAAACAAAGAACGTCAGCCGAAATTTCGGCATTATGACGGCATAAAATGGACAAGTCCAATAAAAAAAAACAACACAACCTGCAAAGCAAAACAAGGGCAATCCCGCCCAAAATCCAACCAAACAAAACCATTCACAAAAAAAACAAAAAAACAAAAAACGCAAAAAACGACTCGCCCATCTTTTCAAGCAAAAGACGAGTCAAAACCACAAAAAAAAAACAGCATTTCAAGACCCATACAAGGTTCGCCAACGAACCAAAAATACATTCCCAAGGCAATGGGAAAATTTTCTACGGCTTGAAAAGACAATTCATACGCCAATTTGAGTACAAGCCGGTCAAAATTCAAAAACGACCGCAAAAAGGGCAAACGTGATTTTATCACGCCTCAAGGCGACCTAAACTACCAATAAGGTCCATTTCAAGGCAAACTGACTCAATTCAAGCTTAAACAGACGCTTATTTTGTCAGACATAAGACCGTCACAAAAGGCAAAAATTCCAATTTTGCCCACAATACCCAACAAAGGTCCACAATGGCAAAAATGATCTTTCCCGACTACAATGCAACCTAGCTAGTGGGACCAATTATCCAAGCAAATAAACTTGGCATTGTGAAATGAGATGGTTTCTCACCTCACTCACGTTTTTCAAGCATGGGGAGCGGGAACGGGGACCAAAATGCAAACTAAAAGTACCCCTATACTCCTAAACAGGCTTCTAACCTAAGGCAATCATCAATTTCACTCGAAATGGGCTCAATCAAAAACGACCAAATCGATTTTCTAGGGTAAAGGTTCGCCCGGCCTAATTCAATTAAGCTAAAGATCAACAAAAACAAATGGATTCGAGAGGAAATGCATACCTTGAGACGACATTATTGTTGATGGCACGAATGGAAGCTAGCAAAAGTCCAACAATGGCGATTTTTTATGGGTTTTATGTCGAAGGTTGAAGATGAATGAGGAATGAAATGCAGTCCAACCTCGCGTCTTTTTACAGAAAAAAGGGAAGCCCCCTTGGTTCGCCAGGTGGCTCGCGCCTCAATCAGGCGTCCCTTACTCTTTCAGCGAATTTTGGGCTTTAGCCCGATTTCCACATAACAAACTTCAAATCTTCATTGACGATACCAAAAATCGTCATTCTCTCAAAGACAAAAACAAATAGTGAAAATTTAACTTCGCTATTTTCGAAAATTTCAGACAAACGGCGATCAAAACAGCCAATTTCAAAAATAATAGTGAAAATTCAAAATTCGCTATCTTCGCCAATAATAGTGAAGATTCCAAATTCACTATTTCCATCAAATGTCAACGGCGGCACATAAACCGTCACTTCAATCAATAGTGAAGATTCCAAATTCACTATTTCCATCAAATGTCAACGGCGGCACATAAACCGTCACTTCAATCAATAGTGAAGATTCCAAATTCACTATTTCCATCACATGACAACGGCGGCACATAAACCGTCACTCCAAGCGTGATAGCGAAATTTAAAATTTGCTATTTCCTTCAAAATTCAAACAAACGGCGATCAAAGCCGCCACTGCAAATTCAAACAAACGAGTAGTGGAAGTTCAAATTCACTATTCCTTCAAATGTCAACAGGGGGCTTCCTCGCGGAACTCGCTTATTTCAACAACATTGTTAGTGAAATTTAAAATTCACTATTTTCACGGCGGCATCACGAGTTCGCTACTTTCAAAACTAGCCCATTTGACGCGGCTATTCTCACGGTCCATTAACCGACCGCCATGGCTGGCGAGCCTTACTACGCGCCATGGCTGGCGAGCCCTCCTTAGATACGCCCCATGGCTGGCGAGCCTTACTACGCACCATGGCTGGCGAGCCTTCCTACGCACCATAGCTGGCGAGCCTTTGTCCGCATACACCCCAGGACATATCCCGAAGATGCCTCGGGTACAACTCCTTGTCACGGCTGGCGAGCCTTTGTCCGCAAACGCGCAAGGACATATCCGAAGATGCCTCAGGTATAACTCCTTCTTATGGCTGGCGAGCCTTACTACGCGCCATGGCTGTCGAGCCTTACTACGCGCCATGGCTGGCGAGCCTTACCACGCACCATAGCTGGCGAGACTTTGTCCGCATACACTCAAGGACATATCCCGAAGATGCCTCGGGTACAACTCCTTGTCACATCTGGCGAGCCTTTGTCCGCAAACGCGTAAGGACATATCCGAAGATACCTCATGTATGACTCCTTCTTATGGTTGGCGAGCCTTCATACGTCGTCTAACGGACTTTAAACGACCCGCACGGATAGTCGACAGACTCTAAACTGTTCCCGACGACAGGTCCTTGACTCGTACCCCGAGTCGCCTTGGCATCGCCCTTCCCGACGGCAGGTCCTTGGCCCGAATCCTTTCGAGCCTCCTCAACGTCGCTTGGATCTCCAGGTTATAATATTCGATTGACCTGGGGGCTCTACTTTGACTTTCGCCCTGTCCAAGCCTCAGTTAAAGTGGGGGCTCTGTAGATACCCAGTATCTGCTGAGACTCCAACAAACACCCGATGATTATCGAACTACAACATGTTTTGGAATCGCGGCGTTTGATCGACAGTTTGTGTACAACTTTACGTCGGAAAACTTAAAACGATTTCGAAAATAAAACATTTCAAAACATTTCAAAAATACCTGGAGTGTTTAATGCACGACGACGGGGTCGCAATGACACTAACTAGAGTCAAAACCGACACCGGACCAAAAACCGACTCAAAAATTCAAATCCCGACTCCAACAACGAGTCAAACCGAGTCAACCACCAAAAACAAAACATTTCAAACCTTCTACCTTAAGTTTTCCCGGATTTATGTTTGGTCAAGTACCAAACATATGACTACAAAACCTAGGATAGAACAAATCATGATTGCGTTTGTGTGAAAGCGACAACACACCTCGAAGACCCGCGACGTGGCTCGCGCCTCTTTGAGCAGCTCAAGTGGCCACGTCGCTCAAAACTCACACAACCACTCATTTCCCTATAAATACCCCTCAAATGCCCCCCATTTGAGAGTTACGCGAGTGTCCGCCCCCTCTTTTCTCCCTTAAAATTCTCGACTCGACTTCTTAAGTCGCAATCCGACGCGTATTTACGACCTACCGATCATAAATACAAGCCTCACACATTGTTTGGTACCGTCATCGTGCATTAAATCACTTGACCGACCACTTCGACCACTACACCGTCACTAATCTTAAAACACTCTTTTTACTTACCAAAACAGTTTTAAACCGAGTCTTTTCCGACCAAACGAGTTGTTACACTTACGTCGGTCACTCGCCATAACCAAATATGTAAGTATGAGGGTGTAAAAATCCTCTTTTTATCATGTTTTCATTTGTTTCATGACTATAACATGCTAAAACGTGCATAACATGAACCGAAACATGGGATAAACGAGCCAAAACTGATTTTTGGCATGAGGCAGAAGCCCATTGGGTTGCAGGCTTGCCCGCGCCTAAATGGGGTGTTCAGGTCAGAGATCAACCGTGTTTGTTCTCGTCTTTCCCCTTTAATTCATTTTCATATTTGTAATCGGTTTTTACCATTTCAAATATTTTCAACCCTTTTTTATTTTATTTGTTTTAACCATAAAGCATTTTTCACCCTTGGTTCCTCATACCATGACGGACAAATCCGTGTTTCGGTGATAATATTTGGTTAATAACATTTAAAAGGTATTTTAAAGCCTTTTATTTTTTATTTTTGGGAGGTATTTTAAAGCCTTTCATCATTTCTTTACATTTTCAAAATAAACATATTAGTCACCAACACAAAGTCATCCTTGGTTCTACATACCATGCCGGATTTTAACCCGGGTACGATGATGAGTATCGGCTAATTATATTCAAATGAACTTAAAACAATTAGTTCATAATTATTTTCAAAACTATTCATGTCAAGTTTGTCAAAATCGAACCCGACCCCGAATATTATCAAAATAATGATGATTATTCGAGTCTAGTTCTTCAAATCAACAAATGCGGTCTAAACGACCCTTTCAAACCAAATCGGGTTCAAATACCCATTTCTCAACACGTTTTATAACGTTTTTCAAAAGGCCAGAACACGGCATATAACCGTAGGCTGACCCGCGCCTCAAGCAGGCCTTTTCTTTCTCATTTTCAGAACCAGGGGAGGCCCCTTGTATCGCCGGCTGGCTCGCGCCTCATATAGCCGTCTGGTACAGGGCCTGTTCCCCTTCCAGCATTAGTCTAGGACGATCCCGACTCCGGTTACCCCGGATATCGGACGGATCAGATGACCATTTGCTTATTCAAAATCACATTTGCAAAATGCCTTACTAAAACAAATGGATCATGTTATGCACCATAAACCTAATTTGGTAAATGGATGTTTAATTTCCGTCTTGCATGCAAATCAATCATTAATCCAACTCGACATCTTATACTTGATACTTGGATTAAATCAACCGACTTAGAAAGCTCTCACATGTTAGGTTTAAATTATTGGATGCGCATTCATGCATTTAAACCGTTTTATCAACTTTTGCATTCAACCAACCAAGATCGATCAGTAGAGGCCGCTACCGCGGGCGGGATTGGGTGTCTGATTAAAGGGCTTCCCAATACGTACCTTCACCTCTTACTCAGAAAGTTTGGATAGTGGACGACCTTATCCAGGGCGTACGAGAGTCATTCTAGATATAGGTGTGGGATTTATCTGTATGCATCCCTTTAATTTTAAGGATTATAACGAATATATAGTGATGATTACGAGTCATAAAACTAAATTGCATAAACAAAAGCGTAAAGGATTAAGAAATAACCTTCGGTCCTAGCTTTTATGGCCTATGAACAATATCGCAATGATATTCTCCTATCAGTTGCACCCAAGACGATATGAGATATGTCCTTGCTTCTTGCTAGAATCGATCCCCAATTTTCTCTAAAATATTTAGGGTTTTCTTTTTGTGTTTTTGATGAGAGGAGAGGCTAGGTTAAAAGAGAATTAGGTAAGAGAAAATGATCTCCCTTCCCCTCTTATTGAAACCGAAAATGAGAGTGAATAAGGGAGATATTATTTTCCCTAAATTCGGCCCATCTAACCGAAATTAAGAGAAAATATTTTCTCTTTTTTTCGGTTTTCCTCCTTACCAAAAATAAGGAGATTAAATCGTCTTATTTTGGTAGTATACAAAATGTATAAAATGTATTATTTATAAATTGTCATCTAGTGAGGATCGATCCCATAACCTCTTGGTTTGAGTACCCTTACTATTACCACTATGACACATTCATCTTGTTGATTAAATATAACCGATTACATTTAATTACGAATTAACATATTAATTCGTCCAAGCTTACATCATATACATTAATTAAATATAACTTATTATATTCAATTTACGAATTGACAGTTAATTCGTCTCAACTAATATTATTTAATCGGCATTAAATAATCGTCTCATCAACACATTGACTAACTGTTTAGTCATATAAGGCATCAATGTGATTACATTTCCATAACCACATTTTTCAAACACATCCTATAGGTGTGACCTTTAGGGACCAGTTGATCACCGCCATCTGTATGATAATAACGTCAAACTTTCTAGCAAGTCAACCGTTATTAGGTAATCGTTAATCAACTGATTAAAATACGAAGTATACCCTTGTGAACCTGTAAGAGATTTATAAATGTTATCACACTAATTTGTGGAGGACACAAGCTCCAACAATAGGATGCTAAAGAGGGACGATTTCCTTATCTTTACTACCTATGTCAAACGCTGCTTTGTGCTTCGATTTGACCGAGGTATAAAGTGGAATTCGAACGGGTTCCAAGCATCCCACAAATGCTTGGTGGCGACTCCGAACATCTCTAATCGTTTCGAGACCCTTACCGAGATGAAACCGACCGATCTAAAACGATCCGGTCGAAAGCATTTTTACGCCGCCGAGCGTGGCTTTCAAAAGACCGATGTACGTCCACATATTGGCTGGGCGTGCATGTGGCTCAAGTCCACAGATACTTTGAGGAGCCATCGTATAGATGTATGATTGTATTTTGGTGTTGACCAGGAGTATCCCCTACCAACAATTGAGGCAATCTCCTTCGGTGTACTGAAGGCAATGTAATGGGTTTTATTTTAAATCACATTTTTTCCTCCTTAAGTATTGCGTACAATTATGCATAAAAGATGCGTTTTTTTAACTAGTTGTTCTCTCTGTTGGATCACAACTCGCATTAGACCCGCTTTCATTTTAGATGCTGATGACCCTTTCTAACACCCCCACATACCAAGGTGCCTTACCAAGGACCACCCTAGCATGAGAGACTGTTACCATCTCGGTTGCTCGATGTTAGTATATCAAAAGAAACCATTCCACAACATTTAATAAAGTAATGGATTATAGACCCATAGCATGCTGCACTGTTTTTTTTATAAAACAGTGAGTAAAATCTTATGTGGTAGACTTAAACCTCTTTTACCCAATATCGGGAAGGGGCAAGGAGCATTTATGGAAGGAAGGTGCATATTTGAGAATATTATGCTCACTCAGTCTTTGATTAAAGGCTATGGTCAGAAGGGTATCTTCCCTAGATGACTTATAAAGGTCGACATAAAAAAGGCATTTTATTCTTTGCAGTGGGAATTCATTGGTCAAATGCTGAAGGTATTCAATTTTCCTATTCAGTTTCAAACTTGGATAATAGAGTGCATAACCTCTACTTGGTTTAGTGTGAAAATTAATGGAGATACAAATGGGTTCTTTAAGGGTGCTAGTGGATTAAGACAGGGTGACCCCCACTCTCCCTTTCTCTTTGTCATGAGTATGGAGATGTTGTCCAGGTTGCTAAGGGTGATTCATAGAAAGGAGCAGGTTACTTACCACCCTAAATGTGGGAAAATAGGGCTTAATCATCTCATTTTTGCAGATGATCTAATGGTCTTTGTCAGGGGAGACACCCCTTCTGTCCAGGCTCTCATAGACTCATTAAATTCTTTTGCTCAAATGTCTGGTTTGAAAGCCAATCATGAGAAGACAAACATTTACATGGGAGGAATTAGGGATGAAGTTAAGCAGGAAATACTGAGGGATACTGGTTTTACTGAAGGTACTTTTCCCTTCAGATATCTAGGGGTACCACTAAATGAGGGGAAACTGAACAAAGCTATATTTGCTAATCTGTTGAATAAAATTCAGAATGCACTGCATTATTGGGCAACACATAGAATTTCCTATGCAGGCAAAATAAGTCTGATCAATACTGTCATACTTGGGTTGGAACAATACTGGCGTGCCACATTATTGATCCCTAAGGGAGTGAACAAACTTATTACTAAGTTTTGCAGGAACTTTCTCTGGAATTCAGAGGAAGGGACCAGGAAAATGGTAATGAAGAGTTGGGCTTCATGTTGTGTGCCACATCAAGAGGGAGGGTTCAATATAAAAGAGATTTTGGCATGGAACAAGAGTATCTTAGGTAAATGGATTTGGGCAATTGATAATCACTCTGATAGTACATGGTCCCAATGAAACCATATCTACAATATTAAGGCAGATAGCTTCTAGACCATGCAAACCAAACCTCATCATTTAGAGAGATGGAGGAGCATACTATATGTGAGGAATGAATTGATTGCAAGAACGGGGAACATTGATAATGCAAAAGCAGCTTTGAGTAGCTGTGTTAAGGTAGGGAAGTTAAAACTGAATCTGCTGTATGATCAGTTTCGAGAGAAAGAAAATAGAGTAATTTAGGCAAGGGCAGTATGGCTTCGAGCTGTTCTACCTAAGCACAGTTTCCACATGGTTTTGACAATGCAACGGAGATTAGCAACTATCTATACAATATAGTTAAAAGACAACTTAAAGTATTTAATTTTAATCCACGTGTAATTTTGCTATTGGTTAATAATAATTTACTTATATTAATTACTTGATTATGTAACTAGAAGTAATCTCTAAACACAATGTGTTACATGCTTATAAATAAAAACAAAATAAAAAATATTAGTTGCAAACTGTAGATACCCAGTATCTGCACCTTCCAAAAACCACCCGATGATGATCGGACTGTAACGTGTTTTTGATATGCGTACGTGGATTGGCTATACATGAGACGGTTTAATGCACTACTCGAATATGAAAAATGATTTCAAAAGTTTTCTAACTTCATTTGCATTAAAATAACACTATTTAGAGTTAAAACCGTCTTCGGACCCAAAACCGACTCAGAAACCCGCAACTCGAGTCAACCTGAGTCAACCCGAGTCAACCCAAATCCCGAATGTCAAAAATAATGCCATGAATGCCTTTATCATGTCTTTTCCATTAAAATGACCCTAATTAGAGTCAAAACCGTCTTCGGACCCAAAACCGACTCAGAAACCCGCAACTCGAGTCAACCTGAGTCAAACCAAATCTCGAATGTCAAAAATAATGCCATGAATGTTTTCATCATGTCATTTCCATTAAAATGACCCTAATTAGAGTCAAAACTGACACCGGGCCAAAAACCGACTCGAAATTCAAATCCCGACTCACACGGGTCAAACCCGAGTCAAGCACACAAAACACCTACCTCAAGTAACACCAAAATCATCTTATTAGATGCCCATATTGTTACACGACATCCTATTTAATTACCACAAATCAATAATGGATGGAGAATAAACTACGTCCAAATTGAAAGGGACAATACACCCATTTGTATAACGAGGTAGCTCGCGCCTCAATGGGGTGTCTGCTTAGCCTCCAAGCAAACTCAACCGACCTACCATCCCACATTTCTCTATAAATACCAACCATCACAGACTACAATCTTCACGCGAGCGTCCGCCCCCTCACATCTCCCTTAAACTTCTAGACTCGACTTCCTAAGTCACAAAATCGACACGTGTTTACGACCTACCGATCGTAAACACAAACCTTACACATATTGTTTGGTACCGTCGCCGTGCATTCGACCAAACCATTCGACCAACTCAACATTAATCAACATGTTTTAATTAACATATTTTCAACATATTTTCAAAACAAAATCCTTTTTTAAGTTACCTTTTTAAACTTCTTTGATCGCGATTAGTCACAACGAGAAAACCGTCTCTAAAGTCGTCTACTTCGCAAACATCAATACACGTAAGTTTGAGGGTGTAAATATCTCACTTATTCCATGTCTTTACTGTTTTCATGAGTTCATATGCATGAACAATGCATAACACGATTCAAATATAGGTTAGACGAGCCAAAACCGAGTTTTGGCCTGAGACAGAAGCCCTTTGCTATGCAAGGTGGCTCGCGCCTCTTGTGGGTCTCGGGTCAGACTCATCCGCGTTTGTTCTCGTCTTTCCTCTTTATTTCATTTCTTATTTGTAATCGGTTTTTACCATTTCAAATGTTTCAAATCATTTTTATGATGAACTTTTTAACCATAAATTAAAATCATCCTTGGTTCCTTATACCATGACGGTTTAATCCGTGTCTCGGTGATATTAATTGGTTAATTACATTTTAAAGGAAATCATTTTCTTTTATTTACCATTTTAATTCATTTTTATGATACATATTTTGACCATTACAAAAATCATCCTTGGTTCTTTATACCATGACGGTTAAATCCGTGTCTCGATGATTTTATGGTTAATTACATTTTAATGGGTATTTTAACACCCTTTTCTTTTATTTACCATTTTTCTCATTTATTTACATTTGCAAACATATTAGTCATAATTCATAATCATCCTTGGTTCTTTATACCATGTCGGTTTAATCCGAGTACGATGATTAACTTGACTAATTACAAAGAAATGAACTTAACATGATTAGTTCAAATCAAACATTTTACGTTTTTATTTGTAAACTATACTTTTCAAACTTGCAAATCCGACAACGAATATTACTAATATTATAGTAATTATTCCGAGTCATGCAAATCATGCTTGCAAATCATTTATTCACAAATACGGTTTTAAACAACCATTTTAACAACCAGGAGGCATCTCTTGGCTCGCGCCCCAAGAGCCTGCCTATTTCCATCTTTCAAACCCTGGGCAGACCCCTTTACCTCGCCAATAGGCTCGCGCCCCAATGGGGTTGCCTGGCACTGTTCTGCCTCATTTTTAGCACTTGTCTAAAACGATCCCGATTACGGTTTATCCGAATACGTGACGGATCATATTGACAAGTTTACGTTTTTTACACTTTGTCATTTGACACCCTTTTTCAATAAATGGATCGTGTTAAGCATCATAACCCGAACTTGGTAAATGGATGTTTAATTTCCGTTTTCACATGTGAATCAATCTAAATCCAACTTGACATCTTATGCTTGATATTTGGATTAACAAACCGACTTAGAAAGCTCACATGTTAGGTTAACACTTTTGGATGTGCATTCATGCATTTACACCGTTCTATCAACTTTTGCACTTAAACAACCACGATCGATCAGTAGAGGCCGCTAACGCGGGCGGGATTGGGTGTCCGATTAAAGGGCTTCCCAATACGTACCCTCACCCCTTACTCAGAACCTTTGGATAGTGGATGGCCTTATCCAGGGCGTAAGAGAGTGATTTTAGGCATAGAATGCTAAAAGGGGGACGACTCCTTATCTTTAGTACCTATGTCAAACACCGCTTTTTGCCTTGATTGACCTAGGTATAAAGTGGATTCAAACGGGTTCCAAGCATCCCACAAATGCTTGGTGGCGACTCCGAACATCTCTAATCGTTTCGAGACCTTTACCGAGACGAAACCGACCGATCTAAAGCGATCCGGTCGAAAGCATTTTTACGCCGCCGAGCGTGGCTTTCAAAAGACCGCTGCATGTCCACAGATTGGCTTGGCGTGCAGGTGGCCCGTGACCGCAGATCGGTAGGTGGCCCAAATCCAGAGACCGGCCTATGGCCCATGTCCACAGTTTGGCGACTCCGCTGGGGAGAACTAGGACACTTACGTCTTTGTGATCCCTAGATGGTGAGACTCGAACGAGGTCTTGGTTGAAATACATTAATTGATATTACGGTCATAAGTCGGGTTTCCTTGTCCGGGCCCACAACCTAACCTTTATCGACCAATTGGCTCGTCCCGTCGGCGTGAGTTTTCTTATCCCCACGTTTCGAATCCCGATTGAGTCAAGCATACCATTGACGTCACACATTTCTGTTTTGTCAAAGAGCTTTCATCACTTTCGAGCACGAGGCTAGGGCACCCTCCTTACACATTTTGTTTGGATTGGTATCCCTCTCGAAAATCGGGGTTTGATTGCTTGGTGTGTAACCCACCCTTTTAAGCCAAAACCCGTGTCAGCATTATGCATAATATAATGAACTGTGAGTGCTTATGTGTTATGTGATCATAAGTCCTTCCGTGTCATTTTCAAACTTTCAAAAACACATTTTGTGCCGTTATAATGGCCGTTTCAAACCTCGGTCTTTCGCCGACCGTTGCATTGCAAAAACACCCTTTTGCGCCGTTATAATGACCATTTCAAAACTCGGTCTTTCGCCGACCGTTGCACGCCTTCCTAGGCCGTCTAATGATGATTTTCAAACCCGGTTGTTTATAACCATTTCAAATACCCTTTTCATGCCGTCGTAATGACGTTTTTCAAACCCGGTTTTCTACAACCATTTCAACACGCCTTTCTAGGCCGTCGTAATAACGATTTTAGATCCCGGTTTTCATAACCATTTCAAGTACACCTTTTTATGCCGTTATAATGGCCATTTCAAAACCCGGTTTTTTATAACCATTTCAATTGCACCTTTTCATGCCGTTGTAATGACGATTTCAAATCTCGGTTTCCACAAACCATTTCAAAATACCCTTTTACGTCGTCATAATGGTCGTTTCAAACCTCGGTCTATCGGCGACCGTTGCATTCTCAAAGCGCCCTTTTACGCCGTCGTAATGACGAGTTCTACCCTCAGATTTTTAAAATTCGAAAACAGTTTTTAAACAAAAACGTTTTTTCAAACCGTCGTAATGACGATTTCAACCCGTGCAACTTTCCAAATTTCAAATCTCATTTTCGAAATCAAATTTGGCTTTTCTAAACCGTCGTAATGACGATTTCAATTCTCACACTTTTGGATTTGCATACCGTCTTTCAAAGGTTAAAACGGTTTTCTAACCCGTTGTAATGACGAATTCAATCCTCGAAATTTCAAATTCAAAATTAAAACTTTGAAAACAAATTTAACAGTTTTCAAATTTCAAATTCAAAATTAAATCTTTGAAAACAAATTTGACCGTTTTCAAGTTTCAAATTCAAAATCGAATATTTGAAAACAAATCTAACCGTTTTCAAATTTCAAATTCAAAATCAAATCATTTTGAAAACAAATTTAACCGTTTTCAAATTTTAATTCAAAATCAAATCTTTGAAACAAACTTAACCGTTTTCAGATTTCAAATCCAATTTCAAATTATTTGAAAAAAAATTTAACCGTTTTTAAATTTCAATTCGAAATCAAACCATTTGGAAACAAATTTAACCGTTTTCAATTTTCAAATTCAAAATCAAATCCTTGAAAACAAATTTAACCGTTTTCAATTTTTCAACCCAATTTTAAATCCTTTGAAAACAAATTTAACCGTTTTCATGGCCATTGTGATGACAATTCCAAATTCTTCGTTTCTCGATTTTCAAAATCCGTAATTCGGAATTTCAAAACCGGCTTCGGAAACAACACATTGTTTTCAGAGCCGCCGCAATTTCAACTCAAATCGTCTTTTGAAAACAAACCTAAGACAACCCTTTCATCTGGCCGACCTTTTGAAGATCCCTACTCTTCGGAAGCCGTCCATAAAACGACAAATGAATCTTTTTTTTTTGAAAATTTCTATTTTCAAAAATTTCAGTCCGCCTTTCCGATTCAGCCTCGAGTCGATTAGAGTCCGGTCGATTTCAAGTCAAGTCGTCTAGATAACGTCGAGTCTCTGCCGAAGTTAGTACCTACCCTCTGGTCTAGGTCGTGCGCCTAATTGTCGAGACATCTCCTATGGCATTAGCAGAGTCAAAGTCTCTCAGGTATTAAACCCGTCTTTCCCCTACATTACGGGTCGAAGGTCAAGTTTGTGTACATGTCTTATCCAACGGCGTCACGCCAGCAACAAACCTCCAAACTAAGTCAGAAGTCGTCTGTCTAGGCATCACTACGCCAAAGTTGACACTCGAGTCTAAGTTCAAAGTCGTGTACCAAGAGTTCAAACACAAGAGGTCATTCACGATCTTTAATGAACTCATAACCTAGTCACACCGTCGCGTCTTCACGACAAAACTGCCTTTTGTACATATGTGTCGTACTTGCCTTTGTTTGTGCAATCCCCTGCCAAGACAAGTTATAACGCCTATCGTTGTGTCAAATAGGAATCCCTTGGGTGCCATCAATCGCCAACCAGAAACTCAAGAAGCCGATCAACCTGCATCTGCCATGACTTCTGCTGAAACCAACAACTTGGTCCTTCGACTCCTAGCTACCGTAGAAGACTTGAGCACTCGTCTCTCCCAAGTTGAGGACAAAATGATAACCGGGAATCTTCCCTCTTCTGATATTGAGCAAAGGGTTAAGCTCCTTGAAAGCCGACTACTTGCCAACAACAGAAACAACCCTCCCGAAAACCCTATCGAACACAGTCAGGAACTTTCCTTGGGTTGCTCTCATCTCGTCCCTCCCTACGATGAGAAAGTTTGTGCAATTGGTGAAGACGGACTACAAAGCGGTATACCTATGATCTCCGTCTCCATCAACAACATATTCTCAAAGCTGCAAGTGGCTATCGATGATTTGAACACTCGGGTAGCTAATTTGGGGAAAAGGAATGGTAATGCCGAAAACGAACCTGACCACCAAGGAGAAGACCAACACCCAATTCCCCAACAAACAAATGCTGAAAATGAGGAACCGTCTGATGGTTCCCCCATCCACGAACCTACCAACAAGTATAATGAAATTGCCTCACCAAAATACCCTTTAAAATATCAAACAACATCCCCAAAACTTCCCATTGACAACAACCAAATCCTACTTCCGCCTAGGATTGACAAAAACAAAACTCACAAAAATATCCCAAAAAACACCAATGTTGGAATCAGGGGAAAACATCAAAGGGTATTCACAGATCTGGGAATAACATATGGCACCGCTCTGAGGATACTTTCTTCAGAAGGATTACTGCAACCTATTAGTCCCACTCCGGATCCAAAACCCGAAAACATAACCCAATTTTGGAATGGCTATGCATATTGTCGATATCACAGAGGCAAGGGGCATAAAACTGAAGCGTGCTACGAGCTCAAGCATGCCATAGAAGATGGAATTGAGGATGGCAGGTTTTCCTCCTTACTCCTAACCCCTCCAGACAAAGAAACTGGGCGGCCTTATAGGAAGTTCATCGATTTGGGTGATCGAGAAGATGAGTATTCTGCCAATCATTTGATAAAAATGAGAAAGGTAGGCCCAACACCATCCTATGGAGATGAGGCTTTAGTTAAACATGTCATTGACTGCCTTCACCCAAATTATGCATCCCGTTTGAAGGGTTGTAACATCAAAAGCGTCGAGGACCTATCAACAGAAATTTCTCGCATCGATGAAATCATTAAAGGAGGCTCAACATCTGCGACCCCTCCCGAAAATAAAACCTTCCGCATTACCGAAGTAAAATATGTGGAGCCTTCGCCAGAAAGAGCCACACACCCACAAAGACAATTTTCAGACTTGGGCATGCCTTATGCCATTGCTTTCAGAGTGCTCGTCTCTGAAGGACTAATCCAACCGATTGGCCCCACTCCAGATATTACACCCAAGAAAAGAGGCCGGTTTTGGGACGGTTCCCAATATTGCCTATTCCATAGGGGTAATGGGCACAACATAGAGATGTTCTGGAAGCTCAAACACATCATCCAAAAGATGCTCGATCGTGGCAGGTTGTCTTTATCAACCCTAAATCATTAAATGGAAAAGAGTGGTCCCCATGGACGCCTTACTCCTCAAAAAAAGGACAACCTTCTAGGACCTCATCCTTCTGGTGTCCCAAACAACGAGAGTGAAGTGCTCAAGTGGGTCAATGCTCAAGACCAGACATTCAAGCCGCTGGATGCTGCGAAAGAGACCTTCGAGGAGGAACATGATGATTAGAAGTTCATATCTACGATTGAGTCCGAGTCCGAGTCTTAGGCTTTCTCATATATATCCTAGCGTCTGTCCTTTTATTCCTAAGTGACAACTGGGGGCTGTCCCCATGAGTCACATGTATCCATTGAGTCTGTGCTAACCTCTTATTTATCTAAATAAAAGCACAATTTCCAACTATCATGTATTCTCCTCTTTACCATTTCCCGTTGACAACGAGAATTGATTTGAGAATTGATTTAAAACAGATTTAAAACAAACAATATGTTCCAATTCAATGTGAGTACACTCGAAGTGACGTTCCGTACCGAGTAAGCAAATGACCCGAAACTCCGTGTCCATTCTCTTTACCTATTCCATGTCTGGCAATAGAAACCTTTCATTAGCACCCGATCTAGAACGAGCTCTCAATCAAAGGGATCCTGCGACTAACCTAGATAACAAACCAGAACGTCTCCTTGTTCAGAATCAATGACGGAAGGCAAGCCCATTCCCCACAAAAATATCCAAACATAGAGAATCGACCTCTCACCACTGGGAACATCCCCGTCTGCACCTCTACCTTCCTCGAACGAAGGACGGTAAAAAAAAAAATCAATATCCATTCACCCAAAGCCAAAGCGAAAGGCCAAAATCAAAGGCCCAAGCCAATAGCCATTCACCCGAAGCCAAAGCGAAAGGCCAAAATCAAAGGCCCAAGCCAATATCCATTCACCCAAAGCCAAACCAAAAGGCCAAAATCAAAGGCCCAAGCTAATAGCCATTCACCCAAATTCAAAGCGAAAGGCAAAAATCAAAGGCCCAAGCCAATAGCCATTCACCCGAAGCCAAAGCGAAAGGCCAAAATCAAAGGCCCAAGCCAATATCCATTCACCCAAAGCCAAAGCGAAAGGCCAAAATCAAAGGCCCAAGCCAATAGCCATTCACCCAAAGTTAAAGCGAAAGGCCAAAATCAAAAGCCCAAGCCAATACCCATTCCCCAAGCCAAAATCAAAACAAAACAAGATTGAAACCCTTTTTTCAAAAAGGCGAAAATCCAAAGAAAACATCCAACACACAAAATCTCGAACCAGTAAGTCCAAAACACCAAGTCCAGGACCAACGAGTCCAAAGCTCAGGACCAACAAGTCCAACACACCAAATCCCGGACCGACAAGTCCAAGACACCAAACACTAAAACCTCAACCAAAACTCCTTCACCCCTAAGTCCTTCTACAGACTGTTACAGGGAGACCTATCTAGGATCCTGGGGATTCCCCTCAAGATCATAACCAAAACTGCTTCACCCCTAAGTCCTTCTAGAGATCACTGCGGGGAGACCTATCTAGGCTTCTGAGGATTCCCCCTCAAGCTCGTAATATCACACCTTAACCTTTAAAGTCCAGACATGGAAATCTGATCCCATGTTATTTACCAACCATTTCGTGCTCAGGCCACATCAAGCCGGAGACCCCATTCCGCACCACATTTCAAGCCGTAATCCATCGGCCTAAACACCACAAAATCCATGCTCCAGATTTTTATCATTTAAGCAAACCTATTATTACCAGGCTCCGCATTTCATAATGTTGTAGCCATTTTCACCCTGACCCAGATACGGAGTTTTCAAAAACATTGCTCCCTGGGACAACACATGCCCATTACATTCTTTGAGTCCACTTTTTAGTGTGCTCACATAACAAGAAACATTTTCACAAACTATACCTCTTCGATTCATGATCAAGAGGTAATTCTCCCGTATCAACCTTCGAGTCACCAAACGGAATTTCCCGTCGTGACCCTCAACCCCAGATTTTTATATGTCAAAACAAACCCATTATTACCAAGCTCCACATTCCATAATGTCGAAGCCATTTTCACCCTGACCCAGATACGGAGTCCTCGAATGCTTTGCTACCGAGAACGGGACATACCCAGTCCGCCCTTAGGGTCCACTTCTTAGTGTGCTCACATGATAAGGAACATTTTCACAAATTACACCTCTTCGATTCATGATCGAGGGGAATTATCTCAAATCAATTTCTCGAGTCACCAAACGGAGTTTACCGTCGTGACCCTCACACTTTAAGGTCCTAACAACTCGTTTAGGCACACATTCTGAACTACGATCTGGTTTGATTTCGCAAACACACGAATATGTAGGCAGTCCTATTACGAGGGCACAACCATACAACCACACACATTCAATTTTCAAACCTTCAATTTGCAACCCTCAACACACAGCTTAGAACTACGATCTGGTTTGATTTCGCAAACACGCGAATACGTAGGCAGTCCTATCACAAGGGCACAACCGCATACTCCTTTCACAACATTTCCAATTTTCAATCCTCAATAACCAGCTCAGAACTACGATCTGGTTTGATTTCGCAAACACGCGAATACGTAGGCAGTCCCCCGACAAGGACACAACCGCACACCCATTTCAATCTCAACCATCAACATCAATCCTCAAAAGCAGCCCACCCAGCTACAAAAATTAATCGTATACCTCTTTACTGGGGGCTTCTTCCTTAAGACGTCGCCCATTCCTTGTTTTGTCATATCCCACCTTCTCACTCTTAGAGCTTCTCTTTCAAGACGCCACCCGTCCTTTATCCTCAAACATCTTTTGAGTCTCAACTACAGTCCAAAATAAAACCGCCCATAGCCTAGTGCTCGGTTCGGACAATGACAAGGTCTTAGTTCCGCTCTCCGAATCATCAAAACTCGGGAAGGGATCTCAAACAAGCAAATAAGGGCAAAGATGTCTGGAGAAGATAATCATTTCGTGTTCCCCAGCCGAGCGGACCTTCTACCTCAGGGATTTGATACGCGTTGTCACCCTTTCTTGGCTAGGAGTTGCACTTACATGTGCAAAGTCTGTCAGAGTCACCCCCGTGTTCTGTCGACACTGCCATTTGCATCACGTTCACGACCGCCTGTTTGTCAGTCTGTCAGTATGCGTCTGTGTCACAACGGTCACGTGTCTCCAATTTATCAAATCACGGATCTACGAGTAACAAGACTCGCCGTTAAGTTTCACAACAACCAAAACTTCTATCTCCCGTCGCGTGAGATATTCCATGCTAGTTGCATATATGCTAACTGCTCACATGCTTATGTGCTTACGTACTTATATGCTTGCATTCAACGTGCTTGTCTATGCGACTGCGGATTTGTGTGGTCACTAACCATGCAGGTAATCTTGAGAAGACAAACACACTCCAGCTAAGTATTGGGTTCTTCCCAAGAAACGGCGACCCGTCAAGTCCAAGGGCTTCAACCGCATCAATTACATGGCATACGCTACCTTCCAGCGAGCAACAACTCATATCCCCGGCGAGTCCTGAGAATTTTCTAACTCCCCAGCGAGTGCCGATTTTCAAATGGATGTCACACATGCTATTTTCCACAGTTGATCATCCGACCATAGATGGCTGGCGAGCCTTACAACGCACCGCGGCTGGCGAGCCCTCCTCATGTACGCACCGTGGTTGGCGAGCCTTTGTCCGCAAGCAAGATACAACTCAAGGACGTATCCCGAAGATGCCTTGGGTACGACTCCTTTTCACAAGCTGGCGAGCCTTTGTCCGCAAACAAGGTACAACTCAAGGACGTATCCTGAAGATGCCTTGGGTACGACTCCTTATCACAGCTGGCGAGCCTTTGCACGCACACAAGATACGACTCAAGGACATATCCCGAAGATGCCTCAGGTATGACTCCTTCCTATGGCTGGAAAGCCTCAAAGCACGCCGCCTTCAACATCGGCTGGCGAGCCTTTGCGCGCAAATGATTCAAGGACGTATCCCGAAGATGCCTCATGTATGATTCCTTCTTATGGCTGGCGAGCCTTTATACGTAGTCTAATGGACTTTAAACGACCCGAATCAAAAGTCGACAGACTCTAAATTGTTCCCGACGACAGGTCCTTGGCTCGTACCCTCGAGTCGCCTTGGCGTCGCCCTTCCCGACGGCAGGTCCTTGGCTCAAACCCTTTTGAGTCACCTCGACGTCGCAATGGTCTTCAGGTTGTAATCTTCGATTGACCTGGAGATCATACTTTGACTTTCGCCCTGTCCAAGCCTCAGTCAAAGTGGGGGCTCTGTAGATACCCAGTATCTGCACCTTCCAAAAACCACCCGATGATGATCGGACTGTAACGTGTTTTCTATATGCGTACGTGGATTGGCTATACATGAGACGGTTTAATGCACTACTCGAATATGAAAAATGATTTCAAAAGTTTTCTAACTTCATTTGCATTAAAATAACACTATTTAGAGTTAAAACCGTCTTCGAACCCAAAACCGACTCAGAAACCCGCAACTCGAGTCAACCTGAGTCAACCCGAGTCAACCCAAATCCCGAAGTCAAAAATAATGCCATGAATGCCTTTATCATGTCATTTCCATTAAAATGACCCTAATTAGAGTCAAAACCGTCTTCGAACCCAAAACCGACTCAGAAACCCGCAACTCGAGTCAACCTGAGTCAACCCGAGTCAAACCAAATCTCGAATGTCAAAAATAATGCCATGAATATTTTCATCATGTCATTTCCATTAAAATGACCCTAATTAGAGTCAAAACTGACACCGGGCCAAAAACCGACTCGAAATTCAAATCCCGACTCACACGGGTCAAACCCGAGTCAAGCACACAAAACACCTACCTCAAGTAACACCAAAATCATTTTATTAGGTGCCCATATTGTTACACGACATCCTATTTGATTACCACAAATCAATAATGGATGGATAATAGGCCACGTCCAAATTGAAAGGGACAATACACCCATTTGTATCACGAGGTAGCTCGCGCCTCAATGGGGTGTCTGCTTAGCCTCCAAGCAAACTCAACCGACCTACCATCCCACATTTCTCTATAAATACCAACCATCACACACTACAATCTTCACGCGAGCGTCCGCCCCCTCACATCTCCCTTAAACTTCTAGACTCGACTTCCTAAGTCACAAAATCGACATGTGTTTACGACCTACCGATCGTAAACACAAGCCTTACACATATTGTTTGGTACCGTCGCCGTGCATTCGACTGACCCATTAGACCAACTCAACATTAATCAACATGTTTTAATTAACTTATTTTCAACATATTTTCAAAACACAATCCTTTTTTAAGGCACCTTTTTAAACTTCTTTGATCGCGATTAGTCACAACGAGAAAACCGTTTCTAAAGTCGTCTACTTCGCAAACATCAATACACGTAAGTTTGAGGGTGTAAATATCTCACTTATTCCATGTCTTTACTGTTTTCATGAGTTCATATGCATGAACAATGCATAACACGATTCAAATATAGGTTAGACGAGCCAAAACCGAGTTTTGGCCTGAGACAGAAGCCATTTGCTATGCAAGGTGGCTCGCGCCTCTTGTGGGTCTCGGGTCAGACTCATCCGCGTTTGTTCTCGTCTTTCCTCTTTATTTCATTTCTTATTTGTAATCGGTTTTTACCATTTCAAATGTTTCAAATCATTTTTATGATGAACTTTTTAACCATAAATTAAAATCGTCCTTGGTTCCTTATACCATGACGGTTTAATCCGTGTCTCGGTGATATTAATTGGTTAATTACATTTTAAAGGAAATCCTTTTCTTTTATTTAACATTTTAATTCATTTTTATGATACATATTTTGACCATTACAAAAATCATCCTTGGTTCTTTATACCATGACGGTTAAATCCGTGTCTCGATGATTTTATGGTTAATTACATTTTAATGGGTATTTTAACATCCTTTTCTTTTATTTACCATTTTTCTCATTTATTTACATTTGCAAACATATTAGTCATAATTCATAATCATCCTTGGTTCTTTATACCATGTCAGTTTAATCCGAGTACGATGATTAATGATGCGTGTCTATTATATGATGTTTTGCACCTCATTTTACACGCATTTCAGAGCTCAATTGAGTAGTTTATGCTACTATTTCCCTTGTTTCGTGTATTTCTTCCGTTTCTTGTGATTTTGTAGGAATATGAAGATTTCAGCGGAAAATAAGATGAATCCGTCCCTAAGTACTTAGCATTGCATTTGACATGGAGTATTGACTCGAGGAATGAGCTTGGTGCGCGTTTCAAGGCCTAAAGATAGCAAAAGCATGGGTGCATACGAGTTTAACAAGCAAAGAAGCACTTCTCGACATTGCAGGCTGCTTCAGATGGCAATATCTCGAGTTCTAGAGCTGATAATTGAGTGATTCCAATTGGAGGTGAAAGCTTATTCTCTTAGCTTTCCAACGCCGCGTAGAACGCCTGATTTGACCAAGTAACGAAGAAATGGCAGCTGTTTTAAGATCGGTGCGCGCTGCAGGAATCGTCAGAATGCTATTCTGTACAGCACTCTTGGTCGATCGACTGGTTCAAGTGGTCGATCGACCACTTCACGGGTCTGACGCAAAATAAAAGATCGAGAATAAGGAAGCCCAATATATATTAGGTTTAGGAATAATAGCTGCGTACTTTTCCTATATAACGCAGCATGAACATTCAGAATTGATTATCTAGTTTTGACCTTTAGTTTAGTTTATCAATAATTAGGGTTCGGAAATACTATTTTGGCATTGGATTTTCGTTGTGCTTTCAATCATTCCGTTACAATCCTTTTGCGAATTCGGTATTCACTTTCTCTATTTTCAGTTCTTCTATATTGCTTTGATAGTATAGAAATTGTTAGTTACTCTCCCGAAACCGATTTATCATTATTGTTAATTGTTTGTTCATTCGTTTTAAGCATGAAACCTTCTGTTTATTTCATTAATTTTATTGTTGTTATCAATCTTAGTATGAGTAGCTAATTTATTCGTGCTAAGATGTGAGGGGACCTGCGGCGAAGACGATGTAGATTAGTAGACCTGATGTCGGCCTTTGGTCGATCGACTGGATTAGTCAGTCGATCGACTGGACCTGTTGGTCGATCGACTAGCTTAGCTGGTCGATCGACTGACACGCGATAGAATAGCACCGTTTCAATGTTTTAATTGCAATATTTGACAATGAGACCGAGAGGAGATTTGTTAAATGCTTAGTATTTGACCGACCCACAAGATCGAGAGATGGGGGAGGGAAAATAGATTAATAAATTGAGACGACTAAATTGCTAAGATCGAAAGATAGGTAATTTAGGCATTAGGAATCACTTTTCAGGGCGAGAGCTAGTATTAGTGAGACCTAGGGACTAGTAGCATAGGTTGAGAGGCGCTACTTGTTAAGTTGGACCGAGAGGACTTCTTATTTGCCCACCTATCGTGATTTATCGGACTTACTTAGATACCGTCGTCGTAGGCTGCGTGAACCGACCGTCTTAGCATTCTTTCTATTATTGTTTACATCTCCTTTTATTACTTACCTTTTATTTATGCATTTAGACTTAGAAATAATCCAAATCAAAAACCCCCCCGGAAAATTCATAGACTGAAATAAGACAATTAGAACTCCCTACCTCCTTGCGGATCGACCCTTACTACCGCTTGCTAGTTGTAGTTTGGAAATTATAAATATTATTTTTGATACTTACTTCGACAATTATCAAATTTTGGCGCCGTTCTTGGGAGGCGGCGCCGATTGTAGTTGTTTTTCATTTTAGTCTATTTTTTCGCCTCAAGGAAGACCGAGTACCTTGAGGCAGTTCTTACCATCTTTTTTAGTGTTGTTTTGTTAGGTCCTACGGTCCTATCTGCAAAGCACTTCGAAGGATCCACACATGTTCCATTCTCGGGAGCGGCAGGTTCCATTTTGTGGGAGATGCGGCGGAGCGGGACACACACGATGCATGCGGGCACCTAAGGAGAAGATGATCGCTTTTCATCAACTTCCACTTCGACAATTCGTATAATTACGCTCCTACTTCACCGCATCAACCATATGAGCCTCCAAATGAAGCCCCACCACCATCCACTCTGTCACGCAAGAGTTGAAAAACGAAGTTGCGAGTTGACGAGTCTGGTGCATTTGCTTATGGTGGAGGTACGAAAAAAGCAATGCGGCGAATCGGTCTTAATCGCGAAGCGATATCTCATATTGCAACATTGGATCAAAATGCAGCTGAGATACCGAGTCAATTTCACTCTCTAAATCAGCGTATTGAGACCGTACATGCAATGACGCTGAGGAGCGGGTCCACTCTTGATGGACCTAAGAAAGCCACTGGAAAAGGAAAGAAGAAAAAGGGCGAGAAGAAGACGGACAGCAGCGATTCCGGTCGATCGACTGCATCACCTAGTCGATCGACCACTCCGCGATCCTCGCATTACCTTCGATCTCTGTTCGTTCATTCTGGAAAAGAAGAAATCGGTCGATCGACCGACCCACCGGTCGATCGACCGATGATCTTCTTGATGATGAGCCAATTCGTCCTCCAATGCCGGATAATTTGAGGATTTCTTGTTTCGGGATGAGACGACTCCGAAATTATTGAGGCAAGACCCAAATGCTTTGATGGGTCGATTCCGGTTCCAAGGTATGACCCTACGACGATTCTTGGGTCATTTACGAGACGGTCGAAGAAGGGTCAAGTCACAACAAAGACAAAGTAGTGGATTTTCAACCTAAGTCCACGATGCTTAGGTGTGAGAGACCTAGAGGAGAGGGCAAAGCTACTTCTGACAGCCCCTTATCCAGAAAGACTAGTGCCGACCAAAGATGAGGTAACATTCGATAAATTTAAAGATGTCGTGCGTAGTCTTAACGTGCAAATTCCTTTCTTAGAGCTAGTTGATCAAATACCTGCATATATGAAGTTTATGAGACAATTGCTAGCTAAGAAGAGGTCTTTGAATGTTGTGGAGTCGGTGCATTTAATCAAGAGTCTAGTTCGTACTTAACTCACACTGCTACTCATAAACCGTCGACCCGGTAGTTTTTACGTCCCATGTAGTATTGGTACCTTCTCAATTGAGAAGGCATTATGTGATCTAGGGGCTAGTGTCGTGTCATGCCTTTGAGTCGGCTAAGAAGTTGAAATTGACTAGATTCACATTCTTGATGATATGATGCAAATGGTGACCGTTCTGCGATTCGGCCGATAGGGGTTTTAGAGAATGTGCTGTTCAAATTGAAAAATTCTTTTTTCCCTGTTGACTTTGTTGTTTTGGATATTCCTGAAGATGTCAACACCCCAATTATTTTGGGAAGACCGTTTTTGCACACTGCTGGTGCAATAATTGATGTGGGAGAAAGAACTTTGAAATTTAAGGTAGGAAGCACTCTATTATGTTTGCCCAGTCCCTAGGAAGAAAGACCCCATGTGGCCCATGACTGCAATATGATTTACGAAAAGAAATCTTATTTTGTGCTTTCTGACATTCCCACTTCCTTACCTGTTCCTATTCTGTTATGACACCTCCGCCCCAGATTGGAAGCAAATTGGAGGACAATTCTCTTGTTTTGAATGTTGCGGAACCGGTTTGGGGAAGGAGGAGCCGCTCATTGCTCCCAAATGAGAAGGAGCCCATTGTTCGAGAGAGGCGGTCTAGGATGTCGAGTTATGCAACGACGAGGAGCCGGATGAGGAGCCCAAGAAGAAGGAGCCGATCAAAGAGTCGGATCTTGAGTGTGAGGAGCTGGGAGATGATGGCCATGCTTGGGAAGATGCTAGAGATGATCCGTTGAGCATCCCGGTCGGAGTAGAGTGGAGTCCGACACGATATGAGCACTGCAGAAGCTACTTCATGTGGCGAAGCCTTGGTCGGAGATTTTTCGCGATTTAGTTGATCTATTTTATTGCTTTTAGACTATTTATCGTTTTTTGTGTGCGCGAGACTTCGCTTAGTTTGGTTTGCTTAGGATTTTTTATAAACTTTAGACTTTATTTTGGGTTTTGCGCGATTTTGGGCGCGTATTATTGTGCACTTGCAGGTTTTTAGACCTAATTAGCTCAAGAAATTGAGCAAATACGAAGAAATAAGAAGTTACAAGAGATATTTCCGATCGATCGATGTCCGTTGGTCGATCGATCGTGCGGTTTCCAGGAGCTTACATTCTGTTCACTTGGTCGATCGACTGAGTGGTGTGGTCGATCGACTACCCTGCACTGCTGTACCTGTTCACGACCTCTCTCCTGCTATGTTTGGTCGATTTGCGGAATTAAGGGAGTTTTCTACCCCACTTTATCTTCCGTCATTTTATTTATTTCTTCTATGCACATAATACCGCTTCGTTATTGTCTTTCTCGATTTTATGCGTGGTATTTGTTTGTCTTTTCAGGTATTTATTGGTAGCATCTTTGCTAGCTCTCAAACCTCCTAGCTCATCTTTGGTTTGGGAGGTTTCCTTCGCTAACAAAGTCTTGTGAGTTCCCGACTTTCACTTCATGTCTTGTTTGTTTTGATTTCCCGCAAATTCCCGTGTTCTCTTTTCTTCATTACATGATTTTGCACAATGGGGACATTGTGTGATTTGGTTTGGGGAAGGGTTTTGCGTCGCATATCATTTGCTTGCATTCACGTTTACATTTTGTTTTGCATTGTTTATTTCATTTTCTCATATATACAGAAATTCAAAAAAATTGAAAAATTTCAAAATTTTCAAAAAAATGCACGTTTATTTTAGCATATAGGTCGAGTCGGAACGGTAGTATTTCAAGGATGACATTGCATTTGCATCTGTTTTTGCCTAAGCCTTGCTAATTGACATGTTATTAGTAGAATCATATATGCATAGTCTACGAGTTTTTGTTAAATTTCTTGCTGAACATGAGACTTGACTTAGATTTTTGGCAAGCTACATCATATATTCTGAGTATTAGAGCCTGTAACTGGTGTCATCTATGACCAGTTTATCTAGGAATGTGAGTAGTACTCCTTATGAGACATGTTTCCTTAATTTGCATAAATATGAACTTAATCTACTTAATACCTGTATGCATTCGGTTTGTGGTTTGTTGACACATGTGGTAGAGGTTTCCCTTTATTCATTTTGCCCATGAAACCCCTCATAGCCAAATTTAGCCTTTTGTCCCTTAACTACATCCTATATTCAGCCTGCCTTTGTCAAGCTAGTAGCCTTAGTTTTCGGGAATATGTTTATTGCGGTTTGGTTATATGCTCATTTTTGAGATAATGATGGACAAAAAGAATGAAGGAGGAAAAAGAATTGAAAAATGAAAGAAAGAAGAAAAGAAAAAAGAAAGAAAAAGAAGAAAAAATGATTCGAAAAAGAAAAAAAGTGTGTTGTACTGAAGAGGGTGGTCGATCGACTGCTTCCTTTGGTCGATCGACTGCAGCCCGAGAAAAAGAAAGAAAAAATCACATGTTTCAATTATTATGATTTGGTGATTTTCACTCCCATGTTATCATTTATATTCTTTGGGGAGTTGACTTATATCGGAGATTGTGAGATTAGTGCTAATCATTTGCACCGGATTTATTGTTTGATCTTGAGCAAAAGTGGATGTTGTCATATGGTTTTATTTGGGTACTAGCTTGGCCGCCTATACCCCCACATTTCCATAAATGTTTTGCCTCTTCTTGCCCATTACCTCACATTTCCATATTTATTTACCTCGGCATGTGTCATGGTCATCTGTTTGGTTGGAATGCATATGTACGGTTGTAGAGATTGCTTTCATATTATATTGCAGGCATGTTCTTATAGGTCGTAGTTAGGTGAGTGTCGCTACAAAATGAATTCTTTCTATCCTCTTATATATTCACCTGTGCTTATGAGTGATATGAGCGACCCGTGAGAGTCCAATTTGATAAGTCTCTATGGTTGACGGTTCAGCAGTTTTTAACGACTACATAACTCGTTTGCATGATTCACATTGCTAATTGATTGTTGGTTATTGCATTAAATTGGTTTAGGCTTTACTTGTTGCATTTCGCTCTGAGATTGAACTCGTTCCATTAGGTTTTAGGATCGAGTCTGGTTCTTGCTTGGGGACAAGCAAGGGTTTGGTTTGGGGAAGTTTGATGCGTGTCTATTATATGATGTTTTGCACCTCATTTTACACGCATTTCAGAGCTCAATTGAGTAGTTTATGCTACTATTTCCCTTGTTTCGTGTATTTCTTCCGTTTCTTGTGATTTTGTAGGAATATGAAGATTTCAGCGGAAAATAAGCCGAATCCGTCCCTAAGTACTTAGCATTGCATTTTACATGGAGTATTGACTCGAGAAATGAGCTTGGTGCGCGTTTCAAGGCCTAAAGATAGCAAAAGCATGGGTGCATACGAGTTTAACAAGCAAAGAAGCACTTCTCGACATTGCAGGCTGCTTCAGATGGCAATATCTCGAGTTCTAGAGCTGATAATTGAGTGATTCCAATTGGAGGTGAAAGCTTATCCTCTTAGCTTTCCAACGCCGCGTAGAACGCCTGATTTGACCAAGTAACGAAGAAATGGCAGCTGTTTTAAGATCGGTGCGCGCTGCAGGAATCGTCAGAATGCTATTCTGTACAGCACTCTTGGTCGATCGACTGTTTCAAGTGGTCGATCGACCACTTCACGGGTCTGACGCAAAATAAAAGATCGAGAATAAGGAAGCCCAATATATATTAGGTTTAGGAATAATAGCTGCGTACTTTTCCTATATAACGCAGCATGAACATTCAGAATTGATTATCTAGTTTTGACCTTTAGTTTAGTTTATCAATAATTAGGGTTCGGAAATACTATTTTGGCATTGGATTTTCGTTGTGCTTTCAATCATTCCGTTACAATCCTTTTGCAAATTCGGTATTCACTTTCTCTATTTTCAGTTCTTCTATATTGCTTTGATAGTATAGAAATTGTTAGTTACTCTCCGGCGACCGATTTATCATTATTGTTAATTGTTTGTTCATTCGTTTTAAGCATGAAACCTTCTGTTTATTTCATTAATTTTATTGTTGTTATCAATCTTAGTATGAGTAGCTAATTTATTCGTGCTAAGATGTGAGGGGACCTGCGGCGAAGACGATGTAGATTAGTAGACCTGATGTCGGCCTTTGGTCGATCGATCGGATTAGTCGATCGATCGATCGATGGACTGTTGGTCGATCGACTAGCTTAGGTCGATCGATCGACCTGACACGCGATAGAATAGCACCGTTTCAATGTTTTAATTGCAATATTTGACAATGAGACCGAGAGGAGATTTGTTAAATGCTTAGTATTTGACCGACCCACAAGATCGAGAGATGGGGGAGGGAAAATAGATTAATAAATTGAGACGACTAAATTGCTAAGATCGAAAGATAGGTAATTTAGGCATTAGGAATCACTTTTCAGGGCGAGAGCTAGTATTAGTGAGACCTAGGGACTAGTAGCATAGGCTGAGAGGCGCTACTTGTTAAGTTGGACCGAGAGGACTTCTTATTTGCCCACCTATCGTGATTTATCAGACTTACTTAGATACCGTCGTCGTAGCTGCAGTGAACCGACCGTCTTAGCATTCTTTCTATTATTGTTTACATCTCCTTTTATTACTTGCCTTTTATTTATGCATTTAGACTTAGAAAGAATCCAAATCAAAACCCCCAGAAAATTCATAGACTAAAATAAGACAATTAGAACTCCCTACCTCCCTGCGGATCGACCCTTACTACCGCTTGCTAGTTGTAGTTTGGAAATTATAAATATTATTTTTGATACTTACTTCGACAGGTATCAATTAACTTGACTAATTACAAAGAAATGAACTTAACATGATTAGTTCAAATCAAACATTTTACGTTTTTATTTGTAAACTATACTTTTCAAACTTGCAAATCCGACAACGAATATTACTAATATTATAGTAATTATTCCGAGTCATGCAAATCATGCTTTCAAATTATTTATTCACAAATACGGTTTTAAACAACCATTTTAACAACCAGGAGGCATCTCTTGGCTCGCCCCATGGCTCGCGCCCCAAGAGCCTGCCTATTTCCATCTTTCAATACCTGGTCCCTTTACCTCGCCAATAGGCTCGCGCCCCAATGGGGGTGCCTGGCACTGTTCTGCCTCGTTTTTAGCACTTGTCTAGGACGATCCCGATTACGGTTTATCCGAATACGTGACGGATCAGATTGACAAGTTTACGTTTTTTACACTTTGTCATTTGACACCCCTTTTCAATAAATGGATCGTGTTAAGCATCATAACCCGAACTTGGTAAATGGATGTTTAATTTCCGTTTTCACATGTGAATCAATCTAAATCCAACTTGATATCGTATGCTTGATATTTGGATTAACAAACCGACTTAGAAAGCTCACATGTTAGGTTAACACTTTTGGATGTGCATTCATGCATTTACACCGTTCTATCAACTTTTGCACTTAAACAACCATGATCGATCAGTAGAGGCCGTTAACGCGGACGGGATTGGGTGTCCGATTAAAGGGCTTCCCAATACGTACCCTCACCCCTTACTCAGAACCTTTAGATAGTGGATGGCCTTATCCAGGGCGTACGAGAGTCATTTTAGGCATAGAATGCTAAAAGGGGGACGACTCCTTATCTTTAGTACCTATGTCAAACACCGCTTTTTGCCTTGATTGACCTAGGTATAAAGTGGATTCGAACGGGTTCCAAGCATCCCACAAATGCTTGGTGGCGACTCCGAACATCTCTAATCGTTTCGAGACCTTTACCGAGACGAAACCGACCGATCTAAAGCGATCCGGTCGAAAGCATTTTTACGCCGCCGAGCGTGGCTTTCAAAAGACCGCTGCATGTCCACAGATTGGCTTGGCGTGCAGGTGGCTCGTGACCGCAGATCGGTAGGTGGCCCAAATCCACAGACCGGCCTGTGGCCCATGTCCACACAAACACAAAAAATAAATTAATATAAACTCTTTATTTTCCTCTCATTAATTTGCTATCAATCTACCTACTATATTATTTAACTTTTATTTCATTTATTTAATAGTTTGTCTTTTTGTTTTTCCTCACAATTATTATACTTTGTATTTATTTCTATACAATATAGTTAAAAGACAACTTAAAGCATTTAATTTTAATCCACGTGTAATTTTGCTATTGGTTAATAATAATTCACTTATATTAATTACTTGATTATCTAACTAGAGGTAATCTCTAAATACAATATGTTACATGCTTATAAATAAAAACAAAATAAAAAATATTAGTTGCAAACACAAAAAATAAATTAATATAAACTCTTTATTTCCCTCTCATAAATTTGCTATCAATCTACCTATTATATTTATTTAACTTTTATTTCATTTATTTAATAGATTGTCTTTTTGTTTTTCCTCACAATTATTATACTTTGTATTTATTTTACCATAATTTTGTATCCCCCCCTTAGTTCACAATCCATTCTTCTTCTCTCAAATAAATTCTTGAAATTAATTAGATAATTTATTACAAAAATTTCCTTATATAAATATTACAACAATTCTATTTTTCATTTTTATCCAAAAAGTTGGTAGGTAAAGTATGCATATATAACCAAATGAGTTATTTAACTTTTTTATTCTTATTATGTTTTAAATTAATTAATAGTTATAATTTTATTTAGTTATTATTTTTGTGTTTGTATTGAATTGCAGGAGGATGACATACTCACATATCAATCACATTGCATGAAATCTAGAAATAATGGTTATGGAACTTCTTTGCAATTTTCTTTTAACTTGAATACTTATTTTTTTGTTGGGTTTTTCATTTTTTAATTATTATTATGATGTATCGCAATATCAAATTGTATTATGAATCTCTAATTATTGGTGACATGTTACATTATATATTCTAACCCTTAGAATATATATTAATTAACATTTTTTTTTTAAATTACTAAATTGTCGTACACCCTTTCGTGCACTTTATTTTGTTACCTTGATTAGGTATCCTACCAACATATCTCCAAGATAATAAGTAAGAAGACAAACAAGCCGAATAACGCACATGAACAATACCGCAAAAAAAAAGAACAAAAACAATCAAATCCGTGATTCTCACGGGTCACAAAACTAGTTGATAACTTAAACATGAAGGGCATATGCTTGGTTAATAGGTGTATACTCTGTAAAGTAGCGTGTGAATCACATAAGCACCTATTTTTCAGGTGTCCTTTTGCAACTGCTGTGTGGCAGGGTGTGCTGCTGTGGTTGAAAATGTCAGATAGATCATGGGATATGAGAAAGGAACTCGGATGGATTGCTGGGAGAAATGCAAGGAAGCACTGGAAAGCTGCATGGTTCACTACTAGCTTGAATGCTACGGTCTATTGTCTATGGGAAGAACGAAACTCACGCATTTTCAAGGACACTGAACATACAATTGAAAATTTGATTAAGAAAATTCAGTTCCTTGTTAGTGTTAGGATTCTTTTTGTAACTCACCCATCATATGAGGATGAGATAGTAGAAAGTTTAAATTCCTGATTACGTCTAATTATTGGTTATATCTTTGTAAGATCCGGCCTCTTTATTCCCGAAATGGATGAATAAAATGGCTTGCTTTTCTTGCAAAAAAAAAGAAAAAAAAACATTTAATAAAGTATATATGTTAAAGTTTACGAGTTCCAAAACAAAATTAAAACAAGTGTTCACTAATACTCAAAACAACTGAATCTAAAACAGCTAATCTCGTAACAGCGGAAGCTAGACTCGAAGTAATGACTCCCCATCTCGTCCCCATAGCTAAAGACCATCATCACCTGTCATAATTTGCTCACCATCCCTGAATGGATCACCACAGATTTTACAAAACAACGACGAGGTCAGTTCACTGCATAATTAAAATAAGACAAAATGCAACAAAGGTAAACAACTGTTCCACCATCAATCTCCATCTCCCAATCACAACTCATAACCGACTACACACTAAAGTGTGTAGCTCTGCCAGTGGTGGACCACAGCCTTGCCCATCTAAGCCCAGCTCATCACACGAGCGATAATCCATGTTCATTAATGTGCACATCCCCTCTTGTGGCGGGTTCCAAAAAGGGCGAATCAAGGGCGTGAAGCCACTCCCGCAAGTGACTCTACTTAGCCGAGAACGCACCTCGCAAACATCACTAACCATCTCAACTCCAATACCCCATACTCAAATCCACCAACAACAATCAATTAACAATATCAATCGTATCAATTAAATCACAACACACATCTTAAATCAAATAAACAATAAACTGAGTAGGGAAACCCTACCTTAGCATAATCTGAAACGAGTCAATCAAGAAAGCTAGAACGACTCCTCTACGAAATCCCACCTAACAATAACCATACAATCCAATCACAATCATGCACAAAATCCCTTTTCCCCAAAATCACAAAACTAGGGTAAACCTTAAAAGACAAATTGATAAAACCCATAGAACTAGAGGCTTACCGACACAATCGACGCAAGAGAAGAATGAACAAAACTTACGAGCAATCCACGAACTTGAGAGAGATTAGAGATGACTAGAGTTACGTTTGAAGGTTTAGGTTTTGGTAAAAGTAATTATGAAACTGTAAATCCCGTTTTATAACTCTAATCCCCTATAAATCAAACCGCGGAAATAATCACCGTCAGATCGGATACTCGGTCGAGTATAGAGTATACTCGTCCGAGTATCCCCTACTCGGCCGAGTATTCCTGGACAGTAGCCTGACCAGAAATACACGACGCATTACTCGGCCGAGTAAGCCATATTCGGCCGAGTAACAGACTTAGAAAAACCATAGTATTACACCCGTATTGTTCTGAATCTTTCAATCTTATACATAATAATATGGTAGGTGCTAATTCTAGCTTATCATACTATGCTTGTGCTCATATTATACAAACAGGCTAGAATATAGTTATGTGGTGGGTTAGAATCAAAATAATAAATGTTTCAGGAGAAAGAAATTGGGGTAGTTAATTAATCTTAGATGAGAACCTTTATGAACCTATTAGGCCTGATATTTTACCCATCGTCCATAATAAAACTCAGTACAGGCTTGTATAAAAATTCGGCATAGCCCCATTCAGCCATTTATGGGTATAGAAATCCATTGTTAGGTCAACACTAACTTTGTAATACCCGGATATTTTTGGACACGCAAAGGAACCTTAGGATGCATGAGAAGACCTTGTGCTAGACGAGAGGCCACACGGGAGTGAAGTATAACTATAAAGTGGACCGAGTATAACCTATACTAGACTTAGTGGAGTTGTTATAATGTCCGCCTATAGAAGGGTCGTATTAAAATTATCATAACTTGAGATCTGGACATCGTATTGATGTGATTCCAATTGGAGGTGATTGATTATTCTCATAAGATTAAAACGGTAGGTCACACGCCAAAAATGACCAAGAAACGAGTGAGATATGACTGTTTTACGAAAACTGGTCATTGCTGAGAACTGCGTTGCGCTCGACCGAGTGGACTCGGTACTCGATCGATTGAGTGACACTCGACCGAGTGAGCGGCACTCGACCGAGTGGACTCGTCACTCGATCGAGTGGCTCTGAATAAGAACACGGGATAAGAAAATCTTATCCCCTTATCCCCATTCATTCTATCTTCTTCCTTATCTCTCCAAACTCTATCCCTTCTCTCTAAAACCCTCACAAACACCATTTATATGGGATTCAAGCTTGGTTTAAGGGATTGCTCACCTTTCTCTTCATTCCATCCACCTTGTAAGTTAAGATCTATGTTTCTCTAGTTAGTATGAACTCTAATTTTTGGGGGGTTTTAGTTGGGTTGTTTATTTAGTAGGTATATATGGGTAATTAATGGGTAATAATAAGGGATTTTGTACTATGTTATAGTGTAGGACGATTTTTGATAGTTATTATGTGATATTGTAGGATGAGATGGTCTTATGAGACGGATCTTTCTTATTAACTAGATTGCTTGTGAAGAATGCTAAAAGGTAGGTTTATCCTACTCGGTTTCAATATTTGGTGTGCATATTTGTGTGTCTTGAATCATCATTTTTATGTATGAGTCGGTTGGGATAACATGTTGGTATTTGAGGAAGTTTTATCCATGATATGTTGGGATTGAGTTCATGATGAGTCATATAACTGGTGTTGTGTTGCATTTTCCATGTATGGTCATTGTTGTGTTGTCTTGGAGATCATTGGTGGTGTTACTTGGTTATTGAGCAGACGTAAGACGGTTGGGAGACCGTCTTACGCTTGACTTGCCTCTTGGAGCTTCCCACTCCAAGAGGGATGTGCACATTAATGGCTTGAGTTACGGAGGGACTCGTGTGGTTGAGACACGATGTCTGGCAAGGGATCCGGTTGGCTTCCGGACTCGGTACGTCTGGGTGTGTTCCGATACCTATTTGTAGTTGTTTGTATGTCTGGGCGTGTCCCGATACCAGTGTGATTTTCGGTATGTCTCGGCGTGTCCCGGTACCGTGGTGGTTGTTGATAGTAACTCATTCATATTATTAACATATTGCATATTTACCTATCATGTTGTGTCTTATGTTTATTTATTAAAACTGGCGTTTGTGTGTCTGTGTAAATGTCACCTATTTTCGGGGTGGCCTGTGTCGATCTATATGATATTTCCGATCATATGGGGAGCAGGTTGAGTACAAGTGGTTTTGATGCCATGCGGGAGACGAGACGCGCTTTGGACTTGGATAGTTGATAGATAACATAGATAGTAGTCATGAGTTATATTCTTTCATTTATTCATTTATGGTTATGTAATTCACTAAACCTATCATTTATGATAAATGTTTCTTGATTGTATCTCCGATTCACCGCTCGGGAGACCGAGATGGTAACATCTCCCAATTACCTTGGCCGGGTAAGAAGGGGGTGTTACAAAGTGACACGTTAAGAAACCCACGGATACTCGGAAGTAAAGGATGTCCCCTCCCACGAGACCAAGTAAGACCTAAACTAGACCTAGTAGACTTCCAGTGGACCGAGTAGAACCTCTAGCGGATCAATTGAGTGGCACTTGGTTGAGTAAAGTGTATACTCGACCGAGTGAGTGTCACCCGGTCGAGTGAACCGGTCACTCGGTCGAGTGGCATTGTGCTGTACTCGAGAAATGATATTTCGGGATTTCATCTTATCCAAATCCTCCGGCCTATGAGCGGTAGTATACATGTTATTTGGTAAGTTGCCTCCCAATTATCAAGTGGAACGCCCACGCGTACATCGTGACCGTGTTGTAGTGCTTAATTGAGTAATGATGTTGTTATTATTCCTTGAGAATAATGATTGGTTAGGCCGTGTTCATGAAATAGTATGTTTGTGTCGGTAGTGTGTCTCAAACATTTTACTTTAATTATGTAATAATGATGGCCATAGGGCCAAGAGTTTGTTTAAATTTGGTTAATTGATGGTGTATTAGTCACCATCGGAATGTATTAGTATTTGTGTGATAAAATAGGAAGTTTGGAACCGAGTTGAGAATGAAAAACTTTTGCCCAGGTGACACTCGACCTAGTGCACCATGCACTCGACCTAGTATTGGGTGCATACTTTTATTTCACGATTTATAATGGTTGGTTTGTCTCGGATGAACATGTTGACCCCATATGGATGAGACCTTGTAAATTGTTTACGTTATATGACTTTTACTATTTAAGAGTGAAAATTAAATGAAAGTTATTAATTGACATGTATAATTGGATGACAAGAATGATGTGACCACTGTGTGTGGTACAAGTTAATTGCCATGAATTCATTTTGGTATGATAACAATGTTCGTATTATGTGGGTTTTGTCGTGATGTGTGTGTCGCATAGTAATCTTGAATGCATAATCAGAGTCTCATGATGCTAGTAACGGAAGTATTGAGGATGGATGGGAACTGGTGATGAAACACATGTAAGATCATGTGGTGGATTTGACGCGGTGTACGCGTGGCATGGTGTCCGGAAATGGAAACGTTGACCATGGTTAACTCACATAACGTGAAATTTTGTATTATTTGATTTTTTTTCGTGGAGTCCTCATATTCGTGATTGATGTGCATACATGTAAGTGTATGAGATTTGACGTGACGTAAATATATAATAATAATCGAGTTATACCCCGTGATAGATACGTATTCATATAACCAACATGAGTTGGGAGTTATTATGGGATCATAGTTTCAAACCGTGGGCTGGAACTTGTAATTAGATGGTTGAGAGGCTCATCGAGTGGGATTAGATCGATGGCATCATGACTATATTTGATTTAATTACAAAATTGCAATGAGTAAGAAAGAGTGTTGAACCTGGAACATTTTATGGAATTTGGTAATGAATATTATGAGAACACGTTATGAGGCTTGACAATTGAACTTCGGCACGAAGTTCTCATTTAGGGGGAGTGGATGTAATAATTCGGAAATTAAGGAAATAGAAAGTACGGAATGAGAGGAAGTAATGAGAATTGAGCAAAGAACATTGGGATAAGTATGATTGACATGTGTGGTTAATAAAAGTGTTGAGGAAAATAAGATCTTGATGGAATTTACGATAGAATAAAGGACAACGGTAATGGCGAGAGAGTACTTGAGAACCGGTAATGAGACGTAAGGGAAGCTTGAGGAATAGTTGTGAAAAGAGAGAGTGGGGCGAACTTCGGGGACGAAGTTCATTTTAAGGGGGGCAGATTGTCATACTCGGATATTTTGGGACTCGCAAAGGAACCTTGGGATGCGTGATAAGATCTTGTGCTAGACGAGAGGCCACACGGGAGTGAAGTATAACTATAAAGTGAAACGAGTATAACCTATACTAGACTTAGTGGAGTTGTTATAATGTCCGCCAATAGAAGGGTCGTATTAAAATTGTCATAACTTAAGATCTAACATGGTATTGATGTGATTCCAATTGGAGGTGATAGCGAGTTCTCTTACGATTCCAACGGTAGGTCACACGCCCAAAATGACCAAGAAACTAGTGAGATATGACTGTTTTACGAAAACTGGTCATTGCTGAGAACTGCGTTGCGCTCGACCGAGTGGACTCGGCACTCGATCGAGTGAGTGACACTCGACCGAGTGAGCGGCACTCGACCGAGTGGACTCGTCACTCGATCGAGTGGCGCTGAATAAGAACACGGGATAAGAAAATCTTATCCCCTTATCCCCATTCATTCTATCTTCTTCCTTATCTCTCCAAACTCTATCCCTTCTCTCTAAAACCCTCACAAACACCATTTATATGGGATTCAAGCTTGGTTTAAGGGATTGCTCACCTTGCTCTTCATTCCATCCACCTTGTAAGTTAAGATCTATGTTTCTCTAGTTAGTATGAACTCTAATTTTTGGGGGGTTTTAGTTGGGTTGTTTATTTAGTAGGTATATATGGGTAATTAATGGGTAATAATAAGGGATTTTGTATTATGTTATAGTGTAGGACGATTTGTGATAGTTATTATGTGATATTGTAGGATGAGATGGTTTTATGAGACGGATCTTGCTTATTAATTGGATTGCTTGTGAAGAATGCTAAAAGGTAGGTTTATCCTACTCGGTTTCAATATTTGGTGTGCATATTTGTGTGTCTTGAATCATCATTTTTACGTATGAGTCGGTTGGGATAACATGTTGGTATTTGAGGAAGTTTTATCCATGATATGTTGGGATTGAGTTCATGATGAGTCATATAATTGGTGTTGTGTTGCATTCTCCATGTATCGTCATTGTTGTGTTGTCTTGGAGATCATTCGTGGTGTTACTTGGTTATTGAGGAGACGTAAGACGGTTGGGAGACCGTCTTATGCTTGAGTAGCCTCTTGGAGCTTCCCACTCCAAGAGGGATGTGCACATTAATGGCTTGAGTTACGGAGGGACTCGTGTGGTTGAGACACGACGTCTGGCAAGGGATCCGGTTGGCTTCCGGACCCGGTACGTCTGGGCGTGTCTCGGTACCTATTTGTGATTGTTAGTATGTCTGGGCATGTCCCGGTACCAGTGTGATTTTCGGTATGTCTGGGCGTGTCCTAGTACCATGGTGGTTGTTGATAGTACCTCATTCATATTAATGACATATTGCATATTTATCTATCATATTGTGTCTTATGTTTATTTATTAAATTTGACGTTTGTGTGTCTGTGTAAATTTCACCAACTTTCGGGGTGGCCTGTGTCGATCCATATGATATTGCCGATCATATGGGGAGCAGGTTGAGTACAGGTGGTTTTGGTGTCACGCGGGAGACAGGACGCGCTTTGGACTTAGATAGTTGATAGATAACATAGATAGTAGTCATAAGTTGTATTGTTTCATTTATTCATTTATGGCTATGTAATTTACTAAACCTATCATTTATAATAAATTTTCTTAATGTATCTGCGATTCACCGCCTCGGGAGACAGAGATGGTAACATCTCCCAATTACCTTGGGCGGGTAAGAAGGGGGTGTTACAAACTTGGTAAAGACTAAATATTAAGATATTTAATCAACTTTGGATACTATTTAATTAGCACATATCAAATAGGAGTTAAGTACGTAACATTTCCTATATATTATTTTGTTGTTTTTAGGTTAAATGAAGTAAATATTACGCAAATAAGGGACATTATAGAACATAACTAAGTTTGAATGAAGTTAATATTTGGCAAATAAGTGGAAAATAGCTAGTAGGGACTAGGGAGCTTCTACCCATAGAGGTAAGGTGGATTTGTTAAGACATGACGGACCTTTATAAAATTCGCCGATTTTACGGCCTAAACTTATATCATAGATACCCCATGTCACACTTTTGTATCTCATCTAATAGGAGGTAGTTGTGAACATAATTGTCAGTGTAGTAGATACAATTAGGCCTACAAATAGGAGGGCGCGCCTCGATCAAGAAGGACGAGTTATGACCAAGAAAAAGAGCCTTATTTCCCAAACTCATCACCAGCTTGGCCTCCCTGGTATCAACATTTATCTCCCACACTTTGAAGCATCGAAGTTCCAATGTATAGTCCTCTGAATCTTCTAATTTCCGAAAGACCATCAACAACTTTCCAGCTGATTCGACCAAGTAAAAGGAGTTTGAGTATGCGCACAAGAAATTTAAATTTACCACAAGCCTCGGCGTTTGAATTTATGACTGCTATAATTTTGCGAAATTGCTCCACTGCTTAAAATTCTCCGCGGTAAAAAATAACGTCCAAGAATTGACAATAATGTGTGTTGAGCATGGTCCGTTCGTTATCTCCGTTCTTCCAGAAAGCAAGCTCGACATTGCATGGTGTTGGAAAATTAGCGTCAATCTCCCACACGCAACGGAAGCAACCAATAGACAAGTAAGGGGAAAAAGTAAATAAATGTAAGCAATGATAAGATGAGACGGTATTTATGGTCAAACTCATGGCAAAACCTCCCAACCCGGAAGTAAAACCCACTAGCCAAATTGACTAGAATTCACTATAATAATATAGTACCAATATAATGTAACCGTCCCCGAATTAATACCAATTCAAAATCTGTCGTAAAATAAAGATAAGAAAATTGCATGATTGTAATACCTCAGGTATTCTGGTCTTTGAGTACTCTATCGAGTTGGGGGTACTCCATCGAGTAAGTTGTACTCAGATTCTGGAGTACTTTCTGCTCAGGGTGTACTCGATCGAGTAGTGGCAACTCGATCGAGTAGGCGGTACTCGATCGAGTACGTTATTTACTCGGTCGAGTGCCAGTGTTTTTATGAGTTTTCGTTACGGTTTGATGGTAAAAGTGTAAGAGGTATTTAAAGGCTAAGTCGCCAGTTACTTTCATTTTACTCTTTATTCTCAAAAAGTTTTCATAAAAACTTCAACGACGTTCAATCCTCTCCATTCTTTACCATCAAATCAAGGCTAGGATTCTTAGTTTTCGAAGATCTTTACATCGTTGCGATCACCGGTAATTGGGTATATTTTTATGTTGTCCTTTTGTTAATTTACTAAGTTTTGTCAAACCCTAATTTGGGTGATTTTGAGGTTTTGGGTGGAAATCGGTTTATGATGTGTAGTTATTGATTATTGTTGTAGGTGACGATGTAGTACTCTTGTACATTGTATGATTGGCTGCAGTTATGGCGGATTGCGAAAAGGTAGGGTTTTCCCTACTCGGTTATTGTATAATTGATATAAGTGTTATGGTGGTTGAATCATATGATTATTTCTATGGTTAATTGTATTTCTTGATTTTGGCATGATTATCAGTATTGTGGTTTTTGGTTGTAATTGTATGTGGTTCGCAAGGTGTGCCCTCGGCTGAGTGGAGTCATTTTCGGGAATGGCTTCACGCCCTTGATTCGCCCCTTGTGGTTCCCGTCACAGGGGGATGTGCACATTAATGGTCATTGGGTTGTCGCTCTATGGTTTTGAGCGGGGCTTAGGTGGTAAGGTTACGGTCCCCACTAGCAGTGTGGATTATCTGTTCCGACGGGTAATCTGGCGAGAACTACACATTTAGTGTGTAGTCAGGTGAGTGGTGATTAAATGGAGATTGGGGAATGTGTTTGTGTATTTGGATGCTTATTGTTTCTTATTATAATTATTTAGTAACTGACCCCGGTTAAATGTTTTGAAAACTGTGGTGATCCATTCGGGGATGGTGAGCAGTTGTTTAGCAGGTATTCCTTTGGATAGCTCGCGGGATCTGGCTGGGATGGAGTCATTACTTTCTTTTGAGTTTTAGTCTTCCGCTGATAGTTATGACAGTTCTAGTTTTCAGTTGGTTTTGGTTTGAGACAGTTGTATCTCTTTTTGGTTTGGTTTATCAGTTGTATGCACATTTAACTTTTGAACTTAAAGTATGTTTCTTTATGGTCACTTTTGATATATTGTATCTCGGGCAACCGAGATGGTAGCATCTCCATATGTTAAGGTGGTCTTGGTAAGGCACCTTGGTGTATGGGGGTGTTACAAAGTGGTATCAGAACGACGATTTTGGAGCCTGTAACCAATGAACCCAATGAATGTAGAGAGTCAATTTAAAATGAACCCCGGTAGGAGTTGTTAGGAGCTAATGTAAAGGCTTGGGAGATGTCCTAAAGTCGCGAACTTGCCCTTACAACTTTGAACCGGTCACTATGGGTGTGTCATGGGATCGCTACTTGTTTTTGTTGTCTTTATTTAAAGTATATTTATTGGATGAAGTATGTGATTGGATTGAATGAATTGGATGGAAGTATTTGGAGTACTTGTTATGTGATGTGGAGTATATATATATATATATATATATATATAGAATCAGGATCCTGTACGAACCAAATTATGGTGCGAACTGTACGAACTCCCTATTATCCCTTCAAAAAAGAAATTAAGTCCCTGGTTCCTCATTTTTTCCTCCGCCAAAACACAAACCATATCCACACACTTATACTATTCTTTTCCCAGTTATCTATCTACTTATCTCTCATCTCCTTAACTATAACAACCATGCTCCTTCATTTGAAACACCGCCGCCGGAGCTCCGGCAACCATCGCCGACATCCAATAAACCTGTCGGAATCTGGCTAGTCTATATTTTATATCGTACCTACCAACACCATCGCTGGCCCACAACTACCACCATGTCACCGACAATGAAGTCTCCGGCAAGAAATTATACTTTCCGATGCGAAATTTTATGATTATGTCACTGGTGTAGTTACTTTTTTGAAATTCATTTTCATTTTATTTAGATCTAACAATTACTTTATAAACTCCATTTTTACCATTTTTATTTTAGATGGATTATTTTTGGTTTGATTATGTTGTTCACGATGTTGATTTGGTGCAATTGTTAGACCTAATTAGTGATATTGGGGATGAAGCGTTGAAGCAGAATGTTGTTATCCCTCATGTATATGATTTGTACTACGAAAAGGGCTGTATTTGTAGAGGCTTTGACAATGGATGTTCCTGTTTTTGATTTAGAAACTAATGAAACCGTTTTTGTCAGAGTTTATGAATCTCAAGGGTTTTCCAAACCAAATGAACATTGAGCTTAGATCTAACAATTACTTTATAAACTCCAGTCGGTGTGGAATCGGAAGTCTTCTTCGTGTTTGAGATCTGTGATTTCAATCACAATTTTTTTTTTAAAAAGGAGATCTATGGTGATTGTGAGGCGGTGGTCTGAGGGCTATTATTTACACCGACCTCCTTGCCGCAACACTACACCGTCGCTGGAGTTGTCCCGAGACCTAGTCAGAGGGCTATTATTTAGGTGGTGCGTGGTTTTGACGAATGTGGTGGCCGTATGGGAGAGGATTTGGTGGCCGGTGGTCAGTGTGGAGGTAGTAGAGTCGTGGTGTTGTTGGGTGGGTCGTGGCCTTGGTCTTGGTCGATGGTGGTCTGTCCGTGGTGGTGGTGGTTGATGGCGGTGACGGCCTGCCGGAGTTGGGTGGGGATATGTGGATGTCGGATGAATTTTATGTCAGAGATTAGTGTATCTAGAGTTGGCGGTATGGTGTTTGTCGGTGGTGGTAATATGGCGGTGGTAGGCTGGCGGGTGGTGGTGACGAAATGGTGGTGATGGTGACGGTAGTGGTGGGGGTGATGTCAGTGGTGTTACTAGTTAGTGGTAGTAGTGGTGGTGGGGCCACTGGAGCAGTGGATACACAAAATACCACCCCAGATACACACGGTATTAATACGGGATACATGTGTATCCGGCAGTATAACCATGTGTATCTGGTATTAATACGATGTGTATCCGGAAGTATGAATTTGTGTATCCAGAAGTATTATAATGTGTATCTAGCTTTAATGACATGTGTATCCGCAAAAATTATAAAATGTATCCGCAAAAAATATAAAACGTATCCGAGAGTTAGTGTCAAAACTTGTAACAATTTACACAAAGTGTATCCGCTAATAATATAAAATGTATCCGGAAATAGTATAAAATGTATCTAGGAGTTAGTCATAAACTTCCAAAAAAAATAATGTTAAAAAAGTTGTAAAAGTGCATCTAGAATTGTAGTGTAGAAAAAATGTATCTAGATATGTTATAAGATGTATCTGAATAAGAGGTGTATATGGTAAGTAGATAAAGTGTATCCAAAAAAAAAAAAAAAAAAAAAAAAAAAAAAAAAAAACTAATTAAGCTAGTTAAATACGTTCGTACGTTAAGGCGATTCGTCAACCCGCCCCTATATATATATATATATATATATATATATATATATATATATATATGACTTTAAGTTTTTGTTTGTTTGTAGTAACATGTGATTAGGAGTATTGGTATATATGTTGATGTTATAATAAGTTAAAGCATGCGGGTAGTACATGATTGATAAGTTGAATATTATATGAGCATGATGGATGTTATTGTTTGGCTTTTGTAGATAGTAACAAGTGGTTAGGGATGCTGGTTTTACGAGTATCGAGTTGCTTTTGTTTGCTTTGTTGTTGTTTAAGTTGTTTGGAAGGAGAACCGAATAGTTATGTTGTCCGATTATAGAGAAGTTGTCTTTAAACTGTTATAACTTGAGATACATATATGATATTGAGGTGATTCCACTTGGAGGTGATAGCTTGTTCTCTTACGATTCTAACGATAGGTCACACGCCCAAAAGACCGAGAAACGAGTGAGATAGGATTGTTTTACGAAAATTGGACGTTGCTGAGAACTGCGTAGGGTACTCGATCGAGTACCCCTTACTCGATCGAGTACACCTCTTTGTATTCGACCGAGTACCCAGTACTTGATCGAGTAACCCTGGTAATTTATTATGTGTGCTTCTGATCTTCACCTACTCGGTCGCGTAGGCTGTACTCGATCTAGTAACCCATGTTTTGGTCATATGCTTATCTTTTGACCTCGTCGCATATCATATTTGTTTCAAAGATGTTCTTTTGCTTCTTTATGCATTGTTTTACATATGTGTTGGTCCTGATGCGTAAGTTACCCAATCTTATGATGTAAGGAGTAACACCTTATGATGGGTATGAGTTTAGTGGGGAGGACATGAGTTATATGTGGTTGTGATGGATAGTGGAAAAAGGAAAAGGAAGATTGATGAGCTTATCGAGGCATGTAGCATGTTTTGTGAGATGTGGTGAGTGATATAGTTTTGTGTCGAGTAATGTAAAAGTAAGTGAATATGGGTAAGGGGTGATGTAAGTTTAAGGAATGTGAGAATAAAAATATTGAAATGAGGGATGCGAATGGTGGTAACTTGGGATGTTTAAGGATTTATGGAGGGAGATAGTTATAACTGGGTTGGTTAAGAATATATGTAATGGAAGGTCGTTGTAGAGGGATGGAGAAGAATGGTATATAGTGAACTTAGATTGAGTTACGTCGCGACGTGGATTTGTAGATAGTGATTGAGTTTGGGAATTTGGATTATTAAAAGGTGAGCCTAGTGTGTAATTCTTTAGGCAATTAATGGTATGAGGTAAATTTTTGGTTTTCTAGGGATACAAAAGGAAGATACAAATAATTGAAGAGTAACCGTTGGTTGTGTGGAGTTAATGGTGGCAAGTGTGAGTGAGTAGCATGATGAGAGGGGATCAGTGATAAGAAAGAATGCGAAGATATTGATATGAATTAATGGAATTTGAGTTTTAGAGCAACGAGAAGGTAGCCGGATTACTAAAGAGTTAGGTAGAAGGAGTAAGGAGATGAATTATTAATTGGTATTGTTGAGGGTAAAGGGAAAAGAAGGATGGGAGTAAGATGAGAGAGGGTTAACCGGAGTTGTGGGACATGAAAGTAAGGAATCATGGAGATGTATGATGCTATCATGAGGGTGTGAGTTAAGGGTTATAGAGGAACTTCACAACTGTTAAGATTCAATAATCTCATTAGTTTACATATTCATATATGAATTAATTTCTTTGGTCATAAAATAAATACAAGATCTTATGCATGCAAACTTAATAAAAAGAGATGGAAAAATTGATTTCTCACCATCTTATTTTCGGCCATTTGGGCACCAACAAGATCTCCTTCTTGTTAGTTCTTGAGCTTTCCAACAATGGATGAACAAGGTTCAAATTAGAACCTCTCCCAAAAGCATATACCCAAGGAATACTCTTAATAACCAATATTATTATGAACTAGTAATAATATTAGTCTTACTTAAAATTTGACACAAAATATTAATTTGTTCTCTCTTATTTCGGTCAAGAGAGAAGAGTTTTGTGAGGTTTTTATTTCTCTAAAATGTTTCACAAATTGTAGAGAGTATTTGATTTTCTTACACTAGAAAAACATATAGTAAGTTATGAATGAATAATAGAGGAAAACCCCTCTATTTTTTCTCTTAGAAAACCGGTGGGCTTGGGTGGAGGGGAGCCAATGCATGATGCTCATTTTCTTCCCAAGAAAATAGGTTTGCATGGCTACTATTAGGTAGGTAATCATTTTGTTTTTAGTCATTTAAAATATAAAAACACAACCCCACTACTCCCTTCATAAAACCGGTTATCCCATAAAATGGTAGTCCATTTTATTTTTGTCATTTGTCAATTGTGACATATGTGACATGTTACAAGACATGTTACATTATAATGCATTTTTAACATATTAAAAATCATCATATTAATTAAATATGTCACATACAAAAATAATTAGTAATTCACAATTACCTGTACCAAAATGGGGCATACAATTATAAACTACAACAACTTGTATTTATAATAAATTATTCATTCTGTTTCAATTGTTTCGTAAACAATATTTTAATCTAAGTAATAAAACTATTCGATTACTTAGACCGTATCTAATTTAATCGAATTACAATAAGACACGTTAACTTTACTCACAAAATCATCCGTCAATTTTAAGCAATTTAATTAACTCGTATCGGCATACGATTAATTAAATAATCAATTAAGAGTATTTCCCTATAGGTATGACCTAAGGGGATCAACTGATCACCACCGTCGCACGACAGTAATGTCAAACTCTAGTCAGCCAATCATTACCGATATGTGTGGACCAGTTGACTGTAAAATATTATTTCCCACATGTATTCTTAAAATGAGATTTGGACATGTGATCATTATGATCAACAGTTGTGATCGCATTATTATCGGAGGACACTTATTCCAACAATCTCCCACTTGTCCTCGACAAGTGTGCGTCACCAATTCTCTTGTCCTATTACTATCTCCCACTCAATGCAAGGTGTCTTTCAGGTCGTACTTGCAAGTGATCATATCGAGAGTGGTTTCCTCGATCTGGAGAATAACTGATTGACCGGAATTATCTACCATAGATACCTTCCGAGCGTGGCCACGCATTTCCAGTTCATTTCTCCCCGAGTGGCCCTGAGATATTGTTTTAACCCTGACAAGGGGTGGACAATTCCTATCGCATTATTCCCTTCGATTAGCCACAGCCATCATAACCCAAAATATGCCCATTTGACCCCATTTACGAAGGTCGTAGTAACATGAATCAAAGTTAATCTGAAACTGTGCCACCTTAGGCGAACAGTCTTTAGTCAAAGAATTGACTCATTAGAATACTATAGTAGCTCTCGCCACGACCAGGCTATATAAATTTGCCAGAACTCTATAAGCGGTCATTAGCCCGACAAAGTGTTCCTAATAGTCTGCCTATGTGATCGACTAGTCATCTCACATGACTCTATGGCACTTGAACTTGCCATCAATCGCATCACACTCTAGTCACTTCGAGACGTCACCTCATACAAGTGACTATGGGCGATTACTATGTCAATTTAGTTCACTTTAATGGGGTTCAATCTTGTCGAAACCATTTGAATATGACAAAGTAATGGAAAAATAAAAGACAAATGTGATTATGCATATGAGCAAATAAAACAACTCTTTTATTTCATGTCAAAATCTAACATAAAACTGGCATGCGTTTAAGTCCCATGGACGCAACATGTCCATCATGCTTAGCCTGCGATAAAGGCTTGGTGAGCGGATCAGCTATGTTATCATCCGTCCCAACCTTACATATCGCAATTTCCTTTCTTTCAATGAAATCTCTAATTACATGATATTTTCTAAGTACATGTCTAGATCTATTACTAGACTTTGGCTCTTTGGCTTGGAAGATCGTCCCACTATTATTACAATAGAGAGTGATGGGATCATTGGCGGTAGGTACTACTCTTAGACCTTCCGTGAATTGCCTGATCCATACAGACTTCCTTGGCGACTTCGATGCTTTGCAATGTACTCAGCCTCCGTTGTTGAATCCGCAGTCACAGATTCCTTGAAGCTTCTCCATTAACAAAGACACCATTGAGCATGAAAACAAAACCAGCTTGTGATTTCATGTCATCTCTATCCGTTTGAAAACTTGAGTCCGTGTAACCATTAACACGGAGCTCGGTGTCTCCTTCAAACACTAAGATAGAATCCTTAGTTCTTCTCAAGTACTTAAGGATGTTCTTGACGGCTATCCAGTGACTCTCACCTGGTTTTCCTTGATATCTACTCGTCATGCTCAAGGCATACGAGACATCAGGACGTGTGCATATCATGGCGTACATGATTGATCCAACAGCGGAAGCATAAGGGATCAACTTCTTGCATTCAACATCATGGGGTTTGGTGGGCGATTGAGTCTTGCTCAATATCGTCCCACTTACCATAGGTACTAAACCCCTTTTGGATTTATCCATGCTGAAACGTCGAAGAATCTTATCAACATAAGATTCTTGACTTAGTGCCAATTTCTTCTTGGATCTATCTCTATGGATCCGGATACCTAATATGCGTTGTGCCTCTCCTAAATCTTTCATTTGGAAGTGGTTACCTAACCACTTATTAACAGAAGACAACATCGGAATGTCATTTCCAATGAGTAGTATGTCATCGACATACAAGATTAGGAACACAACATTGCTCCCACTAAATTTCATGTATAAACATGGTTCCTCAATACTTCGAGTGAAACCATTCTCTTTTATCACATGATCGAATCGATGATTCCAACTTCTTGATGCTTGCTTAAGTCTATAAATTGATCTCTTAAGTTTGCATACTTTGTTAGGATTTTTAGAATCAACAAAACCTTCGGGTTGTATCATGTACACCTCCTCTTCTAAATGCCCATTTAGAAGAGCGGTTTTGACATCCATTTGCCATATTTCATAATCATGAAATGCGGCAATTGCTAACAAAATCAGTATGGATCTTAGCATGGCTACGGGGGCAAAGGTTTCATCATAATGAAGACCTTGGACTTGGGTAAATCCTTTTGCCACTAGCCTAGCTTTGTAGACATCATCATGTCCTTTTATGCCATTCTTGACCTTGAAAATCCATTTGCATTGAAGAGGTCTTGCCCCTTCAGGCAAATCCAACAAGTTCCAAACTTGGTTTTCATGCATAGAATCCATCTCGGACTTCATGGCTTCAAGCCATAAGGAGGAATTGGGACTAGAGATTGCGGCTTTGTAGGTGGCGGGCTCGTCACTTTCTAAAAGCAACACATCGAGTGTTCCATCTTCATCGATAAGTCCCACATATCGATCGGGATTGCGAGAAACTCGGCCCGTTCTTCTAAGTGGAGGAGGGACAACCGCGCTAGACGACGAAGGAACATCTTCTTGCGTCTCTACCTCGGTTTGTGGCTCTTGAACTTCATCAAGTTCAAAATTTCTCCCACTCTGTCTCTTAGAAATAAATTCTCTTTCTAAGAAGACAGCCTCGTAAGACACAAACACTTTGTTCTCTTGAGGTTTATAGAAGTAATAACCTCTTGAGGCAGTAGAATATCCTACAAAGATGCACTTTTCAGATCGTGGGGCTAGCTTGTTGTCATTTTTAACTTTGACATAAGCATCACAACCCCAAATTTTCAAATAGGATAGAACTAGAACTCTTCCTCTCCATATCTCATATGGAGTCTTTTCGGTTGCTGTGGTAGGACTAATGTTCAAAGATTTCATTGCGGTTTGGATCGCAAATCCCCAAAACGAGTTTGGTAGCTCGGTTTGACTCATCATTGATCGAACCATATCAAGTAGGGTTCGATTTCTCCTTTCGGCAACACCATTGAGTTGTGGTGTTCCGGGTGGAGATAGTTGTGATATTATGCCACAACTTTTCAAGTGTGAATCAAATTCATGGCTAAGATATTCTCCACCACGATCGGATCGTAGTGCTTTTATCCTTTTGTTCAATTGGTTCTCTACCTCATTTTGAAATTCCTTGAATTTCTCAAAAGCTTCACTCTTATGCTTCATTAAATAGATATACCCATATCTACTCAAGTCGTCGGTGAAGGTTATGAAGTAGTCATAATTTCCTCGAGCGGTGATACTCATTGGTCCACACACATCGGTATGTATGAGTCCCAATAGTTCACTAGCTCGTGTTCCTTTACCGCTAAAAGGATTACGAGTCATCTTGCCAAGAAGGCAATATTCGCATGTTCCATATGATTGATAATCAAATGGTGTAATCACATTAGTCGAAATTAATCTTTTGATGCGATTCTCGTTTATGTGACCTAATCGACAATGCCAAATGAACGATTCATTTGGATCACTTGATTTGAGTTTCTTTGATTTAATGTTATAGATGTCATTAGTTGGATTCGAGGTTTCTAAAATGTAAATGCCATTAATGGAAGGAGCTTGGCCTATAACCAAGTCGTTCCTAGAAATAATACAACGATTGTTTTTAATGACAAAACAAAAACCGTCCATGTCTAACATGGCGATAGAAATAATGTTTTTAGAAAGTGTAGGCACATAAAAACAATTATGTAAATACAACTCAAATCCATTAGGCAAAGCTAATACATAAGTCCCCTTGGATTCGGCCGCTACTCGAGCTCCATTTCCAAGACGTAGATCCACATCTCCTTTGCTAAGCCTCTTCACGTCTCTTAAACCCTGTAAATGATTACAAAGGTGAGAACCACAACCAGTATCCAGTACCCATGTCGTAGTGGAAGTATAATTTACATCAATAACATAAATTTCCTTAGGAATTTTACCTTTTGGAACGATGATTCCTTCCCTTATATTTCGCAAATATATAGGACAATTCCTAAGCCAATGTCCCATGCCATAGCAATAATGACACTCATCTTCAACTTGCTTGAAGTTTTTCCCTTTCTTTCCCTTCTTCTTGAACCTTTTGCCCTTAGAAGCAAGAGCTTGATTGCTTGAGCTCCCACTAGTTTTGGCATCTTTCTCTTCCAAAGATAAAGATCCTATAGATTTTATGAGCCGGTCTTCCTGAGACGGGCTCACAAGAGATCTTGTAGTAGTAGGTGATCTAGAAGAAGTGATGAAGTTTATGTTTCCATCCGAACCTATCCCAAAATGAAGTTCTCTAGTAGTGTAGAAATCATTGTTGAAGCAAACGTCGTCAAAAACATTGTGGCAAGACTCAATAGTTATCGGTGAAGTAGCGTTTGATGGATTCATTGTAATGAACTACAAGTATGGAGGAAAAGGAAATATTAACATTTGTCTTTTTAATCATACTTGTAAATAATTTTAACAAGATATGAGCATTTATATAGTGACCTCTACCCAACTATAATAAATGATTCCAAGATCCAAATTCATATTAACTTGGGCACGCTTTGGCGATACAACCCTCATCAATATAACTCGGTGGATTAACTCTTTAATCGATTCTACTTTTAGAATTCTTGGTCGATAAAATTACATTAATATTTATCTTTAGCCCAAAACACATCCGGCTATGGTCGAGAATACTTTTGTTGAGTTCAACCCAAATTTCGAATAAATGTGTCCATGATCCAAATCCACATTAACTTGGGCACGCTTTGGCGATACAACCCTCATCAACATGAATTCGGTGGATAGTCATTTATCACCCACTTCCCCTACGTAACAAGGTTTGTACCCCGGTTTGACCGAGCGCACTCCCTCACGAAATAGGTTTTCATGGTTTCTACTTTTTGGTAAGGCTAAGTCTCAATTGTTAATTTTAGCGAGAGGTCATGTCAATTTATTATCTATCACGTTTTAAGTGAACTAAAGCGGTGAACTACGATAATTGTAATTGACACGGTCGATAAACTCGATTAAAATGCATGTTTAGTTATGGCGATTTAGCAATGCATGCAACATATAAATAAAATATGAGAAAATTTAACAAATATGACCATAAAAATATGAGAAAATTTATTTTCATCAACTTTTCACTTTAAGATCTGAATATATGATAAAATGCAACATATGACGTTTTTCCTTTAGTCATGAAGTATGTTTTAGCATTATAACTAATTATAGTCACTATTTATGTGATTTTTCATCAAAAATTTATAAATCATGCAAAAAGACTTCACTATAGCCAAATATTTTACAAACATCTTGTAAAATTGCATGTGACAACATACTAAATTTCCATGACCAGATTCGAAATATAACTCATATTAACCTATTTACCCATTTAAATACGATTTTAACTTATAAAATTCATATTTCGAGCAAAAACTTTATTTTAATATGAAAATTTACAGGCCATCAGTATGTATTACATGTGAAAACATATCCAAAAACCACTGGAAAATTCGAAGTTTAGCTATTTTTCGTCCAAAAATGACATTTTTCTCATAAAAATCACATTTTAATGCCAATAATATATAAAATGAACAATAAAATCCATAAATAAACCAAAATGTCCTAAAAATCACTTAGGACCAGAAACTTTTAACATGCAAAGTTATTTTTAGGTTTATCTTCATAAATCCAAATTAATTAGTTTTGTATGTTAATCTTATAACTCGGAAAAACCATAAACCGATTTGCATGCAAAAAACCTAAGGCGCTCTGATACCACTTGTTAGGATTCAATATTCTCATTAGTTTACATATTCATATATGAATTAATTTATGTGGTCATAAAATAAATACAAGATCTTATGCATGCAAACTTAATAAAAAGAGATGGAAAAATCGATTTATCACCATCTTATTTTCGGCCATTTGGGCACCAACAAGATCTCCTTCTTGTTAGTTCTTGAGCTTTCCAACAATGGATGAACAAGGTTCAAATTAGAACATCTCCCAAAAGCATATACCCAAGGAATACTCTTAATAACCAATATTATTATGAACTAGTAATAATATTAGTCTTACTTAAAATTTGATACAAAATATTAATTTGTTCTCTCTTATTTCGGTCAAGAGAGAAGAGTTTTGTGAGGTTTTTATTTCTCTAAAATGTTTCACAAATTGTAGAGAGTATTTGATTTTCTTACACTAGAAAAACATATAGTAAGTTGTGAATGAATAATAGAGGAAAAACCTTCTATCTTTTCTCTTAGAAAACCGGTGGGCTTGGGTGGAGGGGAGCCAATGCATGATGCTCATTTTCTTCCCAAGAAAATAGGTTTGCATGGCTACTATTAGGTAGGTAATCATTTTGTTTTTAGTCATTTAAAATATAAAAACACAACCCCACTACTCCCTTCATAAAACCGGTTATCCCATAAAATGGTAGTCCATTTTATTTTTGTCATTTGTCAATTGTGACATATGTGACATGTTACATGACATGTTACATTATAATGCATTTTTAACATATTAAAAATCATCATACTAATTAAATATGTCACATACAAAAATAATTAGTAATTCACAATTACTTGTACCAAAATGGGTCATACAATTATAAACTACAACAACTTGTATTTATAATAAATTATTCATTTTGTTTCAATTGTTTCGTAAACAATATTTTAATCTAAGTAATAAAACAATTCGATTACTTAAACCGTATCTAATTTAATCGAATTACAATAAGACACGTTAACTTTACTCACAAAATCATCCGTCAATTTTAAGCAATTTAATTAACTCGTATCGGCATACGATTAATTAAATAATCAATTAAGGGTATTTCCCTATAGGTATGACCTAAGGGGATCAACTGATCACCACCGTCGCACGACAGTAATGTCAAACTCTAGTCAGCCAATCATTACCGATATGTGTGGACCAGTTGATCAAAATATTACTTCCCACATGTATTCTTAAAATGAGATTTGAACATGTGATCATTATGATCAACAGTTGTGATCGCATTATTGTCGGAGGACACTTATTCCAACAAGAACAACATGCTAGTCACGAGTTTTGAGGAATTAAGAGGCCAGGTAAGAAGTTGGTCGTGTATTTGCACGATATGAGACTTTGGGTGGTGAACTAGGTGACGATACAATTAAGGACAGAATTGGAATAGATGTTGAGGTAATATCGTTGATGGATTTGATATTCGTTAATTAGGATGGTAACCGAGGATAGGAAATGAATTGTTATATTTAGAAATGATAGGGGGAGTGTAGCGATACAAAAGATGGTGGCGTCGTGATGTTGTCACAAGTGGCTAAGGATGCTGATAAATAGAGAGAATAGCCGTTCTAAAGAGGTTGATTTTGTGGAGGCCGGATTGGTATATATGGTTGTGAGGGAGTATAAGATGTGGATATAAGATACGTTTGCTAGTAGTGAGTATTAATGATATGGGTACATTTGTCAGGATGTGATAGTTATGCGAATGGGAGAATGTGCTATGAAGGGCATACGAGTTAGGCTCGGGCGAGAGATAACCTTTATCAAGTGGTAACTTACGTGATCAGGATTGACTAGTTAGATGTGATTATGGGTCTATGATGTGTGTAAGTGTTTGTGTGAGGTTCTGACCTCATGAGTAGTGGTATGGTGTGATAGTCATAAAGTTATTACCTGAGTGTTCAGTATCATATGTCGTGCATGGTAACCTAATAGGACGGTATTCATAAAGGGTAATGGTGGTTGGATGAGTCATGAGATGATTGTTGTGACGTGACTCTTGTTTTGGTAATGTGGTTGTGTTCCGAGTTGTGATGCAGGTACTTTCACGCTGCAGTGTGGCTGTTGGTGACGGTGTTGCGATGCAGTCATCGGTTGTGGTGGAGTAGGCGGGATACTTATGAGACGAACTTTCGAAAGTGTATATCAGTTATATAGATTGTTGCTTTGTTTATTGCTGTTTCCTGTGAGTTTCGGTCTGGGCATATAGATTGTTGTTTTGTTTATTGATGTTTCTAACCAGTTAGGCTTAGGAGTGAGGGTGGAGTATGATATAGAAGAGAGTTGCGCATGTGGTCATTATTGTCATGGTATAGCGATATTCTGTTGATGGGACACAGTTGTGAGAAGTTGTTAGAGTACTTTTGATCTTGTTTTAGATGAGGCATTGGTTGACATAGTTGTAGCAAGTGTTTTGTGGAACGTGGGTGTGCTGAGCTGGAAGTGGCAAGTGGTACGTAATTTTTATTGGGGTAATAAGTATACGGTGTTGGGAATTAGTATCATGTTAAGTTATGGATGAGTTTTGCGGCAATAAAAAGGAGAACTTAAGGAGCTAATGTGAGTGTGTGTAACAATTGTGGATCGTGAGTTATGATTTTGGAGATAGGTGTGTTATAGAGAAGTATGTCATTTTGCGGTAATGTAGAAGAGTTGGAATATTGGTTATGCTAAGGATCTTGTGTTATAGGTTAGGTGGTGTGCCGAATGATTTGAGGTATGAGAACCGTTAGAGAAGGAGAACCCTGGATATAGGAATGGTTGTAGGTGTTGAGGTTATAAGAAGTTATCGTTGACATACGGTGGTGATAAGGATAATGAGAAGAAATAGCTAAGGATCTAGTATTAGTGGGTTACGAGGACGTAACATTTATCTTAAGAGGAGTAGGATGTGACAAAGAGAGTTTGATGGTTGTACATGTTGCAGTATATTTGGAAGTTTGAGTCTTGGTGTAGAATAAAGGATGGATTTGTGTTATGGTTGATATTATTAAAGGTCATGGCAGTGCTTGTAGTAGTATGATGTTTATGAGTGTGAGTAAATGATGTGACTCATATTTGCACACTTTTAGTCCCCGAACTAGCCTCGTTCCTATACTTTCTTGCATGTATTAGGGTCGTTTCTTATCTTTAGCTTCCCACTTTGCATATTCTTTGAGGTTTTGTGTCCTTGGTAGGAGAGCAATGCTAACCTTACATTTATGGAGCAATTTGGAGCTAAATGGATCGCATCTAACGACCAAGCAACAAGGAGGAGACCGATACTAAAGGCCTAAGTAGATAGAACAAGTACAATGGGCAATGATGAAGACCCCCACGACCCCTCAATGATCCCCACGGATCTTGAGGCAGTCAAGAGAAGAGGAAGCCAAGCTGACCCATGATCCGGGCGTCCCGAGAGCAGCCCGAGCGTCCTGAAGAGCAGTCCGAGCGTCCTGAAGAACAATCCGGGCGTCCCGAGGCTCAGACCGAGCGTCCCTCAAGCAGGCCGGGCATTTCCCTATGCAGTATGAGCGTCCAACATAGGGAGGTCGTGAGGCTCCTTAAGGACTTGCAAGGCGTTAATCTTCTTCTTAGGGACTTAATCGTCATTTAAACCCTTAGTTACCCCCTAATAATTGTACTTAGTATAAATACCCCATTGTGTTAGGGAATTAATCACCAATTCCTAATCTAGTTTTAGTAGAGCTTATTAGTATTCATCAAATTGTAATTACACAATTCAATCTTAATCAAAACTTAATCCTTATTTAATCATTCAAGTGTTCTTAGATTTAGTTGGGTAATTTGAAGACTATTTGGGGTTTATTGAAGAATTGACAACTCTTCATCATTCATCAAGTTTTCTTCTATTATTTTTTGCTTATTATTTGGATCATCTTAAGTTGGTACAATTCCTTTTATCCTTTGCTTAATTATTTATTGCTTTACTCATTCACCATGTTTAACCTTGTTAGTATGATTGACAACCTTATTAGCATGTTTACCATGATCATGAGTGAGTAGTCTTCTAGCTAGGGTTAATGGGGGATTAGGGGAATTAATCATGGGGGTAGATCCATACTTAATTTAGTATGTTTTCATATGATTGCTTGCTTGTTGTAGTTTCAACTTATGCACATGTTATGGTCGATGAAATGCTTGATTGCCAACCTAGAATGAATCTCTTATACATTCAACCAGACTTATAAGATATAAACTAACTCAAGCCTTGTTAGACCATGCATATAGTTGAATAGGAAGAAACTAAGTCGACTTGTAGGTGTTGTAAAGTCTTGACCGACTCGGCTCCGGGACCCAAATCTCCCTAGAAATTGTAAGACATAAACTAACTCGATTCCACTACAACAATAATTTGCTTGCATCTATGTAAACTTGTTTGTATGATCTTCACCATGATTCCCCTATAAACCCATGACACCCTAGTACCTTAATCAATTGTTTACAAACCCTATTTGTTTACTTGCTTTGTTTTGCTTTCATTTCTTTACATTTCATTGTTAAGTAGTTTAGTTTGCAAACCTCAAACTCAATCCAAATCTTGACACCCTAAGACATAACTCTCTACAACCGGTAAATCAATAAAATACCCGTCCCTTGAGATCCGACCTTTACTTGCCACTCTACTAAGAGTAGTTAGTTGAGATTATAAATATTGTTTTGATTGGTTAGCTTAGATGACAAAGTTTAGACCGAATCAGTAAACTTCGAGAACGAAGTTCATTTTAAGGGTGGTAGAATGTAACATTTCATTTTGGTGGTTGATCTTGTTTGGTGGATTGTCTTAGTATTGGGTTTGCTAGTGGGTAATATGTTAGTGAGACGGAGTTAGCGGCATTTGTGGTTGGTATTCGGTAGTGTTATGGAGTTAGTATCGAGAGGCTATAATATAGTTGATACGATATCGTGAGCCGCGTTGTGGAAGTAGGCACGGTTGGTGGAGTTAGCGTCGAGAACGGGGGAAGAGAGTTGAGTGTATGTGTACATATTTTACAGGTTGGGGCTGAACTTCGGGGACAAAGTTCATTTTAAGGAAGGAAGACTGTAATACGTCAGGTATTCTGGTCTTTGAGTACTCTATCGAGTTGGGGGTTCTCTGTCGAGTAAGTTGTATTCAGATTCTGGAGTACTTTCTGCTCAGGGTGTACTCGATCAATAGTGGCAACTCGATCGAGTAGGCGGTACTCGATCGAGTACGTTAGTTACTCGATCGAGTGCCAGTGTTTTTACGGGTTTTCGTTATGGCTTGATGGTAAAAGTGGAAGGGGTATTTAAAGGCTAAGTCGTCAGTTACTTTCATTTTACTACTCTTTATCCTCAAAAGGTTTTCATAAAAACTTCAACGACGTTCAATACTCTCCATTATTTACCATCAAATCAAGGCTAGGTTTCTTAGTTTTCGAAGATCTTTACATCGTTGCGATCACCGGTAATTGGGTAGATTTCTATGTTGTCCTTTTGTTCGTTTACTAAGTTTTGTCAAACACTAATTTGGGTGATTTGGGAGCTTTGGGTAGAAATCGGTTTATGATGTGTAGTTGTTGATTATTGTTGTAGGTGACGATGTGGAAATCTTGTACATTGTATGATTGGCTGCAGTTATGGCGGATTGCGAAAAGGTAGGGTTTTCCCTACTCGGTTATTGTATAATTGATTTAAGTGCTATGGTGGTTGAATCATATGATTATTTCTATGGTTAATTGTATTTCTTGGTATTGACATTATTATAAGTATTGTGGTTTTTGGTTGTAATTGTATGTGGTTCGCGAGGTGTGCCCTCGGCTGAGTGGAGTCATTTTCGGAAATGGCTTCATGCCCTTGATTCGCCCCTTGTGGTTCCCGTCACAAGGGAGATGTGCACATTAATGGTCATTATGTTGTCGCTCTATAGTTTTGAGCGGGGCTTAGGTGGTAAGGCTGCGGTCCCCACTAACGGTGTGGATTAGCTGTTCCGACGGGTAATCTGGCAGGACTACACATTTAGTGTGTAGTCGGGTGAACGGTGATTAAATGGAGATTGGGGAATGTGTTTGTGTATTTGGATGCTTACTGTTTCTTATTATAATTATTTAGTAACTGACCCCGGTTAAATGTTTTGAAAACTGTGGTGATCCATTCGGGGATGGTGAGCAGTTGTTTAGCGGGTATTCCTTTGGATAGCTCGCGGGATCTGGCTGGGATGGAGTCATCATCTTCTTTTGAGTTTTAGTCTTCCGCTGATAGTTATGACAGTTCTAGTTTTCAGTTGGTTTTGGTTTGAGACAGTTGTATCTCTTTTTGGTTTGGTTTATCAGTTGTACGCACATTTAACTTTTGAACTTAAAATATGTTTCTTTATGGTCACTTTTGATATATTGTATTTGGGGCAACCGAGATGATAGCATCTCCATATGTTAAGGTGGTCTTGGAAAGACACCTTGGTGTAAGAGGGTGTTACAATGATTTTCTCAATCATGGACATAAATGACCATTTTACCCCTCCCATTTCAACAGACATATTTTCCTCTTTTCCCCTCTTTTAAACTTTACCCCCAACCACCACTCGTGCCCCCTGCTACAGCTACCCAACCACTCGCCCACATCAATCACCCCACCAGCCCGTACTTGTGCTGCTTTCGCCAAGGCCGGCCGGACCTATCCGACCTAAAACCATTGCCTACCAGTCCCCTCCTCTCTTGTGCAGTAGACAAAGACCACCAGCACACCGCCGTGCACACGCCTAAAGCGGCTCGACCACCAGCCCTTCCACACCGCCCTCAACCGACCTCCACCTTCTCTCTCGACCACCACCAGACCCGCCTCCCCTTTTACCTCAGCCGCCTCTTTCCCATAAACCTTAGTTTTCATATTCCCTAATTTAATCAATCGTAATTAAACTCAATCAACTTAATTTAGTGCAAAGAAGTAGGTGCATAATCAATAAAGATATGAATTATGACTTGAACAAGAATTAAGAAACTATAATCAAGTAATTGTTGAAAATCTAATTAATTTGAGAAGAAGATAAAAGAAGAGTTTGAGTTTTTGTTGTGTTTAAAGAAAAAGGCAAATTATAGAAAATTTGTGGCAAAAAGTTCATGAAAAAGCAACTACCATACAAGAAAAGCATATTTTGTAAAATTATATATCAATCTCTTTTCTTTGTTCCTATTAAAAGACCGATACGCGCTCTCCCAACTTCTCAAATCTCACTTTCACTTGAAGAAAGACTTATATTTCCAACAATTTGAGACTCCATAATCCACAACTAAGAAAAGTAATTGGACATGGTCCTGAAATAGCAAACCCCGCCAAAATTGTAGCAACCCCCTCGTACGTAGTATTACAAACAACAAAGAAACCAGAAACAACACTAGCCCCTAATATTGGAATTAATGAGTTATTACAAGGGTAAATAAAAAATCAAAACGAGCCTAAAACTATATAAGACTCGAGTATAATTAGATCCCGGTAAAGTTTGACTAGAAACAACAATCACATTTTATCCCTGGGTTGGTAAATAATGTTAAAAATTGTGCTAGCTATATATGGCATTATATAAATTAATTTACATTTTCTTATTATATGAATTTGTTTCATAATGTAAGCCTCTAACTAATAAAAGGCCAAACACAACAATTTTAAGAGGGGTATATTTAACCAAGCTTTAAAATATATCACAAACACGTAAACATTACATGAAATTAGAATCACACTTACTAAACTCTTGATGCTTAATTAACATTCTATAGGTTGACATAAACTCAACACCAACTATTTAAACTAATACTAGTTACAATTACGATAAAAGTTTACTATCAAAAACGTTTAACTAGGACAAATTTCACAAAATTACAACTTAGGCCCTTGATAGACAAACTAATGATACTTCATGGTTGGAATCATAACTAGAGAATTAGCTCTTTTAGAGCTGAAGCTAGTAACTTAGAGGCCTAGCGTGAATGTTATTTTAGGGGTATTATTAATAATAATAATAATAATAATAATAATAATAATAATAATAATAATAATAATAATAATAATAATAATAATAATAATAATAATAATAATAATAATAATAATAATAATAATAATAATAATAATAATAATAATAATAATAATAATAATAATAATAATAATAATAATAATAATAATAATAATAATAATAATAATAAAAGACGATATAAATAATAAAAGACGATATAAATAATAAAAACAGTCGTGACAAAAACACTAATTAATGCAAAAATAGTTGTGAATAAACAGTGCCAACATTTTGTAAATTTCGGTAAATGTAAATATGTTAATATATAAATAATATAATATATTGTATATATATTGTGTGTGTGTGTGTGTGTGTGTGTGTGTGTGTGTGTGTGTGTGTGTATATATATATATATATATATAGAAATAGGATCATGTGCGAACCTAAAGTTCGGTGCGAACTGTGCGAACTAAAAATCCCAACCCCTTACTCTATCAGATTTAGAGACACTCCCGTCATATTTTCTCTCACTCTCTCTCATTACTCTAATACTCACTCTCACTCTCTCTCATTACTAACGACGACGGCGACGGCGACGGATCTTCGACTGACATTCGACGGTGACGGATCTACGTCTGCTCTGCGACGGTGACGGCATATATTTCTTCGATCCTTAATGTATGTTTCCCCCTTTTGCAACCCTAATTTTTCCGATTTTCATTGTTGAGCTGCAGTTGTGATTTATTTTCCCTTTTTCATAACTCTAATACATGTTAAATTCTCATTTTCACAAGCTATTAGTTAAGTTAGAGCATCTCTAAATAGTTGGTACAACTGTTCTTTCTTCCTCATACGATTCTCACTGCAGCTGTGATTTAATTTTCTTTTTTGTATTACTGTATATTGTGATTTAACTTGACTGAACGAAACCAAACAAAAGCGTCTATATAGATCAATTTATTGTTGTGCATTGTTGATACAATTTTACTTCGAGTATTTTAAAAAATCTGATTGATTTGAACCTAGGTAGTGAAATCCGGAATTTATTTTGTCAAGCTAGATACAATCCTTTATGTTGTTATATACACTCATTTGTTATGCTAGATACACCCTGTTAACTTTGTTTAATTCCTCAAATTTCATCCCATTCTCTCTATGGTGTCTTGGGGTACCTAGATATAGTTTAAAATGCTTTTAGAAACACACCTTCAGCTGTCTATATACACTTTACTCCGTCATTGATAGACATCGCTCACAATGTCGATTTTTGCCTTGCTTTTCTTTTTGCATTTGTTATTTGTATTACTATATGTTGAGAGAAAATATTGGGCAACATGGACATTTTAATTTACCTTTGACTAAACGAAACAAAACCAACAGCGTCTATATACAAAACCCGGAATTTATTTTCTCAAGCTAGATACAATCCTTTACCTAGTTATATACACTCATTTCTCAAGCTAGATACACCCTGTTACCTTTGTTAATTTTCCCAAGTTTCATCTTATTCCTTCTACGGTTTCTTGGGGTAGCTAGATACAGTTTTAAATGCTTCTAGAAACACACTTTTAGCTGGCTATATACACTTTTAGTCCATTATTGATATTCATCGCTTACATACACATTTTCATAATTTTTTGTGTCACCAATAGTTCTATTCTAGTTGTTTCATATTCAAGTATGACAACTTGGTGCAATGGTTGTGTTGTCAATCTTCTTGATGAGGATCAAGTGTCCTTTCGTGCGCTTTATGTCAGTGAAAAACAATCAGCTATGGGTTTCTCTTTTTCTCCGTTAAAGGAAGTTATAGTGCCTGGCCGTCACTATCAAGCATATCATTCTGTGTTTAATAATCAAGATCTTATGCATAAAATCTTCTCTAAAATTGATCTTCACGAAGATAAAGCACATATGGCGCTCGTATGTCGAAATTTGGCTCAACTGTTTCTCATTCACCCAAGTGCACCTGGTGTCAGCATGGCATATTGGCTTACTGTAGACATAAATGATGTGAATGGTGTTCGGATTATTCGTAGGGGTCCTAGAATAATCTTTCAAACATGCAAATGTTTCCTGACGGAGGATATGAATGCCAAATTCTTAGTGCATTTTAAGCAACCAAAAATTCCATCTCAGAGTACTCATCTTAATGCTCTTGATGATGTTGCACTCGGCCAAGTGAATGAGTTATTACATGCTTTAGCTGCTTCTAGTGAGGAACGAGATAGAGCCATTGGCATTGCTGCGGACTTACTAGTCACTCGTCAAAATATATCTTTTCTTGATTTACCTTTGATGTTGTATATATAGCTCATGTTTCCCACTGTTGTAATTAGGGTTTTGCATGTTAAGGTTTTAACGTTGCCCTTTTGGTAGCCGTCTACTTGTTTATTATTTATAATCCGATGTACTGTCAACCTTCTTAGTTTAACATTTTGTGTATCTATCAGATCAAAACAGTGTATGTAGCTGATCAAAGATGTGTAAGATAAATTAACATTTTGGATAATTTTGACGTGACCCCGACCCTATATAGAAATAGGATCCTGTGCGAACCTAAAGTTCGGTACGAACTATGCGAACTAAAAATCCCAACCCCTTACTCTATCAGATTTAGACACTCCCGTCACATTTTCTCTCACTCTCTCTCATTACTCTAATACTCACTCTCACTCTCTCTCATTACTAACGACGACGGCGACGGCGATGGATCTTCGACTGACATTCGACGGTGACGGATCTACGTCTGATCTGCGACGGTGATGGCATATATTTCTTCGATCCTTAATGTATGTTTCCCCCTTTTGCAACCCTAATTTTTCCGATTTTCATTGTTGAGCTGCAGTTGTGATTTATTTTCCCTTTTTCATAACTCTAATACATGTTAAATTCTCATTTTCACAAGCTATTAGTTAAGTTAGAACATCTCTAAATAGTTGGTACAACTGTTCTTTCTTCCTCATACGATTCTCACTGCAGCTGTGATTTAATTTTCTTTTTTGTATTACTGTATGTTGTGATTTAACTTGACTGAACGAAACTAAACAAAAGCGTCTATATAGATCAATTTATTGATGTGCATTGTTGATACAATTTTACTTCGAGTATTTTTAAAAATCTGATTGATTTGAACCTAGGTAGTTAAACTCGGAATTTATTTTGTCAAGCTAGATACAATCCTTTATGTTGTTATATACACTCATTCGTTATGCTAGATACACCCTGTTAACTTTGTTTAATTCCTCAGATTTCATCCCATTCTCTCTATGGTGTCTTGGGGTACCTAGATACAGTTTAAAATGCTTTTAGAAACACACCTTCAGCTGTCTATATACACTTTACTCCGTCATTGATAGACATCGCTCACAATGTCGATTTTTGCCTTGCTTTTCTTTTTGCATTTGTTTTTTGTATTACTGTATGTTGTGAGAAAATATTGGGCAACATGGACATTGTAATTTACCTTTGACTGAACGAAACAAAACCAAAAGCGTCTATATACAAAACCCGGAATTTATTTTCTCAAGCAAGATACAATCCTTTACCTAGTTATATACACTCATTTCTCAAGCTTGATACACCCTGTTACCTTTGTTAATTTTCCCAGGTTTCATCTTATTCCTTCTACGGTTTCTTGGGGTAGCTAGATACAGTTTTAAATGCTTCTAGAAACACACTTTTATCTGGCTATATACACTTTTAGTCCATTATTGATATTCATCGCTTACATACACATTTTCATAATTGTTTGTGTCACTAATAGTTCTATTTCAGTTGTTTCATATTCAAGTTTGACAACTTGGTGCAATGGTTGTGTTGTCAATCTTCTTGATGAGGATCAAGTGTCCTTTCGTGCGCTTTATGTCAGTGAAAAACAATCAGCTATGGGTTTCTCTTTTTCTCCGTTAAAGGAAGTTATAGTGCCTGGCCGTCACTATCAAGCATATCATTCTGTGTTTAATAATCAAGATCTTATGCATAAAATTTTCTCTAAAATTGATCTTCACGAAGATAAAGCACATATGGCGCTCGTATGTCAAAATTGGGCTCAACTGTTTCTCATTCACCCAAGTGCACCTGGTGTCAGCATGGCATATTGGCTTACTGTAGACATAAATGATGTGAATGGTGTTCGGATTATTCGTAGGGGTCCTAGAATAGTCTTTCAAACATGCAAATGTTTCCTGACGGAGGATATGACTGCAAATTCTTAGTGCATTTTCAAAGAAGCAAAAATTCCATCTCGTGAGTACTCATCTTAATGCTCTTGATGATGTTGCACTCGGCCAAGTGAATGAGTTATTGCATGCTTTAGCTGCTTCTAGTGAGGAACGAGATAGAGCCATTGGCATTGCTGCGGGCTTACTAGTCACTCGTCAAAATATATCTTTTCTTGATGTACCTTTGATGTTGTATATATAGCTCATGTTTTCCACTGTTGTAATTAGGGTTTTGCATGTTAAGGTTTTACCGTTGCCCTTTTGGTAGCCGTCTACTTGTTTATTATTTATAATCCGATGTACTGTCAACCTTCTTAGTTTAACATTTTGTGTATCTATCAGATCAAAACAGTGTATGTAGCTGATCAAAGATGTGTAACATAAATTAACATTTTTGATAATTTCGACGTGACCCTGACCCTATATAGAAATAGGATCCTGTGCGAACCTAAAGTTTGGTGCGAACTAAAAATCCGAACCCCTTACTCTACCAGATTTAGACACTCCCGTCACATTTTCTCTCACTCTCTCTCATTACTCTAATACTCACTCTCACTCTCTCTCATTACTAACGACGATGGCGACGGCGACGGATCTTCTGCTGACATTCGACGGTGACGGATCTACGTCTGCTCTGCGACGGTGACGGCATATATTTCTTCGATCCTTAATGTATGTTTCCCCCTTTTGCAACCCTAATTTTTCCGATTTTCATTGTTGAGCTGCAGTTGTGATTTATTTTCCCTTTTTTCATAACTCTAATACATGTTAAATTCTCATTTTCACAAGCTATTAGTTAAGTTAGAGCATCTCTAAATAGTTGGTACAACTGTTCTTTCTTCCTCATACGATTCTCACTGCAGCTGTGATTTAATTTTCTTTTTTGTATTACTGTATGTTGTGATTTAACTTGACTGAACGAAACCAAACAAAAGCGTCTATATAGATCAATTTATTGCTGTGCATTGTTGATACAATTTTACTTCGAGTATTTTAAAAAATCTGATTGATTTGAACCTAGGTAGTGAAACTCGGAATTTATTTTGTCAAGCTAGATACAATCCTTTATGTTGTTATATACACTCATTCGTTATGCTAGATACACCATGTTAACTTTGTTTAATTCCTCAGATTTCATCCCATTCTCTCTATGGTGTCTTGGGGGTACCTAGATACACTTTAAAATGCTTTTAGAAACACACCTTCAGCTGTGTATATACACTTTACTCCGTCATTGATAGACATCGCTCACAATGTCGATTTTTGCCTTGCTTTTCTTTTTGCATTTGTTTTTTGTATTACTGTATGTTGTGAGAAAATATTGGGCAACATGGACATTGTAATTTACCTTTGACTGAACGAAACAAAACCAAAAGCGTCTATATACAAAACCCGGAATTTATTTTCTCAAGCAAGATACAATCCTTTACCTAGTTATATACACTCATTTCTCAAGCTTGATACACCCTGTTACCTTTGTTAATTTTCCCAGGTTTCATCTTATTCCTTCTACGGTTTCTTGGGGTAGCTAGATACAGTTTTAAATGCTTCTAGAAACACACTTTTAGCTGGCTATATACACTTTTAGTCCATTATTGATATTCATCGCTTACATACACATTTTCATAATTGTTTGTGTCACCAATAGTTCTATTCTAGTTGTTTCATATTCAAGTATGACAACTTGGTGCAATGGTTGTGTTGTCAATCTTCTTGATGAGGATCAAGTGTCCTTTCGTGCGCTTTATGTCAGTGAAAAACAATCAGCTATGGGTTTCTCTTTTTCTCCGTTAAAGGAAGTTATAGTGCCTGGCCGTCACTATCAAGCATATCATTCTGTGTTTAATAATCAAGATCTTATGCATAAAATATTCTCTAAAATTGATCTTCACGAAGATAAAGCACATATGGCGCTCGTATGTGGAAATTGGGCTCAACTGTTTCTCATTCACCCAAGTGCACCTGGTGTCAGCATGGCATATTGGCTTACTGTAGACATAAATGATGTGAATGGTGTTCGGATTATTCGTAGGGGTCCTAGAATAGTCTTTCAAACATGCAAATGTTTCCTGACGGAGGATATGACTACCAAATTCTTAGTGCATTTTCAGCAAGAAAAAATTACATCTCAGAGTACTCATCTTAATGCTCTTGATGATGTTGCACTCGGCCAAGTGAATGAGTTATTGCATGCTTTAGCTGCTTCTAGTGAGGAACGAGATAGAGCCATTGGCATTGCTGCGGGCTTACTAGTCACTCGTCAAAATATATCTTTTCTTGATTTACCTTTGATGTTGTATATATAGCTCATGTTTCACACTGTTGTAATTAAAGTTTTGCATGTTAAGGTTTTAACGTTGCCCTTTTGGTAGCCGTCTACTTGTTTATTATTTATAATCCGATGTACTGTCAACCTTCTTAGTTTCACATTTTGGATAATATAAATTATCATGTAATCCTGTACTTTATTTTCAATATGGAATGGATCACTTTTTCTATGAACTTGTTCTGTATTACCAAATACAATGTTCTTTACTTATGAGTTTTCATTTAATTTTGTATCTGTTATACTTTTGTCTCTTGTTACAATTTTATTTTGTTACATTTTTTAGGATACCCGGTCCCCCTACTTTTAATTTTGTATCCCTGCCCCCCCCCTAACTAGATGCACTTTTTGATTTTGCTAGACACACACCTGCAGCTAGCAAGATACACTTTCTCCACTCTCCATTACTAGCAAGTTCCGCTTTATTTAGTTACTAGATACACATCTTTGATCAGCTACATACACTGTTTTGATCTGATAGATACACAACTACAAGATAAAGCAATACAATATGGAGATACAAGATAAAGTTGGCTAGATAGCCTTTACTCTGTTGATCTGTTTTAAGATACATACACTTTTTTGAGTTGCTAGTTACACATCTTCGGGCAGCTACATACACAGTTCTGCTGGCTAGATAGACTTAACTTAGTTGCGAGACACACGACTTTTGGCAGCCACATACACTTTTCTAAACTGCTAGACACACATATTTGATCAGCTACATACACTGTTTTGATGTGCTAGATACACAACTACAAGATAAAGCATTACAATATGGAGATACAAGATAAAGTTGGCTAGATATCCTTTACTCTGTTGATCTGTTTTAAGATACACACACTGTTTTGAGCTGCTAGTTACACATCTTCGGGCAGCTACATACACTGTTCTGCTGGCTAGATAGAGTTAACTTAGTTGCGAGATACACGACTTTGGGCAGTCATATACACTTTTCTAAACTTCTAGATACACATCTTAGTAACACTTTAGCCACTTACTAGATGCACACCTTTGGGCAGCTACATACACTTTTGTTAGACCTATTTCTTTGTGTTTCTCTCTCAACCTGTTTTTTTGTTGAAAAGCAAATTTAGCTACAACACTAATCATTGTTTTACATATACAGAAATGATGGATTTAACGATCAGCAATCATGGTGCGAGTACAAGCAAAGAACAAGCTATTACTGAGACAAAACTACCTAAGAGAACTACTAAAAGGAAGAGAAATGATGATGATGGTGGTGGACAGTGTTTTCTACGGACTCATATGTCTCCTAAAATGCTGATGTCATTTATCAACAGTGGTTTAAGTGAGAAACAAGTATCTGATATTAAAGACATGGGATTCGGAGGCCTTCTCAGTCTCAAGACAGATATGGCGCCGGGTGCTCTTGGTCATTGGCTTGTTACCGGCTTTAATTCCGTGTCTTGCTCTTACATGAAAGGTTAGTTTCATATAACAGACGAAGATATTCATTTGACGACCGGTATTCCAATCAGTGGAAATGAAGTCCAAATAGCTTCCTTAAATGATAAGAGTGAGGAGTTTGTTGAGTTGAAGAGTAGTTGGATGAAACAATTTGATAAAGAACTGGCAAACAAACGGAGACTAAGGACATCCTTAGTCTGCTTATCACGCAAAAGGAGGGCGGGGAGCAGTTTAAAAGGAACTTCATTGTATTTGTTGTTTCTACTTTTCTTATGGGTGTAAAGGGGACCCTTGCAAGCCTTTGAGTCCTGAAATGTCTTAAGTATGTTTCATCTATTCAAACATTAAACTGGAGTAGGTTTACCAGAAAACAGTTTATTGAAAGTGTTGACTCGTGGAGAGTTTCGAAGAATGATTGGTTTGGAGGTCCCATCATGGTTTTTGTCTTTTGTTATTTAGATAGAGTGTGCTACAAGTTTTTCTCAGTTCCTCGTGTCTTCCCCACCCTAGCCACCTGGACAAAAGTCAAAATTTCAGAGAGGCTTAAAAATGAGATGCAAGATGGGTTTGGAACAGGAGTTGTTCTTCCTCGGATTGTCAAGGGTGTAGTTAAGGAAATAAGTTTCATTGTTCCATCAGCAGTGTCTGAGTCTTCTAATCAGCAAAAACAGAAACCTGGTGACGAACTGAAGGCTTCCTCAAAGGCGGGTGAGACTGACAGTAAGCAGATAAATGCTATCAAGGTTCTCGCAGAATCTGCAACTATTCTTGCAGATTCTTATGCAATGTTCACAAATTCTTTGGAAGCAGCCAAAGTTGTTCACCCTGACTCTAAACTTTTACAACATCTAGCTTTAATGGATGAAGCTTTTGGTGCATGCTGCCCTTCATTGCAACCAACAGATGACACTGAAAAAGATAAAGAGAAGGAAGCAGTTTCTAATACAAATGAACATGACAGTCAGAAATCAAATCCATGGTCTAAGCTTAATGGCCAGTCATTTGAATCTGAAGATGAGTTGTGGGCAGCTGTTGTTAAATTAGAAACTGCCTTGGGAAAACGGCCGGTTAATGTTCAAAGTAATGTTACAAAGAAAGGGAAATCTCCTATCGGTTTCTGCCAGTCACAAGAAGAGTTGTGTGAACCGTTGAATATTGATAAAACAGCTAAAGCTTCAACCTCATTCCGTCGATCACCAAGGTTTACACACCAGTCCCCTTCATTCAAACTTCAAAGTTCAGAACCACAACAAGCTGTTGAGAAAAAGGTACACGAGGATGGTTTACACATTGGAGGTGAACATATGGAGAGTAATGTTCTGAAGAAAGCAAAATCAGTTAACCTTTTGGATTCGAAGACTCCGGCTCCAGACTTGCCAAAGTCAACTTCTCCTATCCTTTTGGACTCTCAGTCACAAAAGGAGTTGTTTGAACCGCTGAATTTTGAGAAAAGAGCAGAAGCTTCAACCTCAATCCGTCGATCACCAAGGTTTACACACCACTCCTCATCAGCTTTTACACCACCTTCATTCAAACTACTAAGCTCAGAATCAGAAGAAGACGTTGATAAAAAGGAACATGATGATGGTTTACACATTGGAGATGAAAATTTTGAGAGTAATGTTCTGAAGAAAGCAAAATATGCTAACCTTGTGGATTCCATCATGGTGCGTCTGAAGAAAGCAGAATCTGTTCCGTCTGAAAAATTGTCAAAGTCATCTTCTCCTATTCTTGTGGACTCTGAGTCACAAAAGGAGGAGTTTGAACCGTTGAATGTTGAGAAAACAACACAAACTTCAACCTCATTTCGTCGATCGCCAAGGCTTAGACACGACTCCCCACCAGTGTTTACACCTCCTTCGTGTCCATCACCTAATCCTTTGACCCCACCTGAATTCCCACTACTTCTTAGCTAACAATCACAAGAAGATGTTTTGTAAAAGATTGTTGATGATGCTTTAAATATAAATGTAAATGTGGAGCCACTTGAAGTTGTACCACTTTCTTCTTTGCCCCCAAATGAACCCACAAGGGCTAAGAGGGTTAGAGTTCAGACAGAAGCTTTTCGATCTCCTTTTCTTCAAAGAAGTATCAGACTTGACGGCAAGGTGAATAAAAATGAGAGAGAAGAGTTGGACTATGTATTTTCAGAATTTTCTGATGACAGGTTTCTACGCTACTTCAATTTTTTTGCTAGATACATTCCAAACAATTCTTCAATTCATATTTATAGTTAGGTAGATACAGTCATTATTTTTCTTAATTTATTTTCTCATTTCATTTTAACTGAACCATTATGTATGCAGTGAGATCCTATTCAAAATTGGTACAGATATTTCAGTTACTCGGGCAAATTTGAAGATGCTAGTATCAGGTGATATAGTGCCTAAACAAGTGATACATGCCTAGTGTTGCATGTTGAACAAATGTGAAACAATTAGAGCACATACTTCACTTTCTAGGTTGTATCTCCCACTATCTGCTGAAGTAAGTTCTCAAATTGATGACAATTTTACGGGGGGCAGCTTTGGTAAGTATTTACATTTGCTAACTTTCCCGTATGGTTTTGTGATATAGACATTTTTTAAGAACAAATATTATACAATTGCAGATCTTTGTACCAATAGTTTCTGAGAAGCCATTTGCAATGTGTTTCAACTTCCTAACAAAGAAGTTGGAAATCTTGCATTTGATGAGGCCAGAGATGGTAAATTTTGCACCAATTATTGAGTCTACGGTATGCGCATTTCAGCCTACTTGTATTTTTGATGCTATCATACTATATTAATATTATTTGCATTTTGAGAAATGTTTGAATTTGTATATGTCATATGCAGAAAGAGTTTGTTATTAGATGCTTGCTCAAGAAAATGTCGTCTATAGTAGATGTCCGTGACATGAAGCCAGAGGAGATTATTCTGAGATCAAATCTTGGTAATGGAAGTGATACAGGAATTTACCTCATGCGGTTGTTGGAGAAATACAAAGGAGAAAGAAGGACTTGTGTTTTGGGACTCCAAGATGTAAGCTGCTTTACATTCCTTTTCCTTATTTATTTACTTGTATGTATAGGAGTAGCATAAATCAATGTTCCTGTTCCTTGTTTGTAGAACAACCAAGTTAAGGTTTTTGGTACAAGGATATGCTATGAGATGTTGTCTTTTGCTGGTAATCAAGACTTCCAAAATCCAAGAAAGAAACCCAGAGGTGCCACCAAGGATACCCGTCAATGTCAATTGTTAGACACATAAATATTGGGTCGGGTAATCAATGCCCGCAAGGATGACAAGTAATTTCTAAACTTTATGATCTACATATTTGTTTGATTTGTGTTCTTAGAAGTTGTGCTAATTGTATTAGTTTGTAGGTATTTGGATGAGATTATCGTGGCCACAGAATGGATGAATGTCTGCCAAAACGCAATGAAAAGTTTGCAAAATCGTCATTGGATAAGGGATACAGTGAGTATATAAACATTTTTCATTTAATCGACCAGATAGGTGATCAAAAATTTGTAACACTATTACATTTGTAGGTGATTGACATGTTTGGTGTGATGTGTACATATAATCGACCAGATATTCTGTACTTACCTTCAACCGTGAGGGTAGGTATCTAAGTAATACATTTTGAATTTATTTTTTACTTTTCCCTTATTTACTTCATTTTTGTGAGGAATAATATGCCATCTGAACTATGTTCAAAAAGAAAAAACAGATGTCATATATTTGTTAGTATAGTTTATTAACTTATTTTGTTAATTTGTCAGTATGCTAAGCCACAATTAAAGGTTAATGAGGTAAACTTTGTTTGGTGCCCTCATCTTAAGATGCACTACACGCCAAAAGATGGAGCAACTATTGAGAAGGTAAATTTACTAATGTCCAAACTGTAATAATATATGCATAAAATACTAATTACCATGCATATCCTAGTTACTTACCTATGTTAATCATTTTGCTTTTATGTTGGTTTTTTTCACAATTGGCAAAGATAATAAACATTGGTTAGCTTGTGTGTCTGATCTCAAGAAGGAGAAGAACTATATTTTGAACTCTCTCAAGAAATATAGGAAAAATGATAAGAAAGCTGTGGAGGAATATAATACTTATGTGGAGGATATTGTATGGTCGCCATTGTTTATTTCAATTCAGTCTAAAAGTCACAATCTAAGATATTCATACATATATTTTGTTGATTGTTTGTTGTTCATAGATCGTCAATGTTGCAAATCAGATACCCAGCAGCAATGGTTACAAGCGGGTCAAGGCTATCAGTTTGTTTCCTACTGAAATCAAGGATGTACCTCAGCAAGCAAACACGTTAGTTTGTTCTATATTTTTGTGTCATTTTTGCATAATGTTAATTATTTTAATATCATTTTCAACATCATACGTTGTTTGAATAGTTTAGACTGCGGAGTATATGTCATGAAGTTTCTGGAAGGTGCAATGTTCAATACAGATTTGTGGACGGACAAGAAACACTACAAAGTGAGTTTAATGGACTTGATAATTCATATATTTTTATCTTAAATTTTCTGCAATTTTATCTCTGCCATTTTTTTTGTTTTGCAGGACTTGATTGCTTATCGACGAGAAATTATGTTGCGGCTGATAAAATGGGAGAAAAACACTTCTCAGGTATTCCTTTCTCTATTTTTATTTGTTTGATTTGTCATCTTAGGAGACCTTCAGGTTGATACACTTTTTTTAATTAGTAGATACACTCCTTCAGGTTGCTACATATACTTTTTGGACTACTAGATACAGTCCTACAGTTGGCTACATAGCCTTTTTTGAACCGCTAGATACACTCGTTCAGTTGGCTACAAACACTATAGTCAGTCACTAGTTACACCTTACACATCCATAAGTTGCTTTAAAATAATTAAAGCTCATGTCATTCTTTTTTTAATCTCCAGGCGATTTTTCACAATGGTTGATGATGAAGATTATTGGATCATTTTTTTTAATCAAGCCTCATTTCAAAGGGATTCGGCATCAGTTCACATTTTTATTTTTCTTACAATAGTGATTTGTACTTTGAAGAGGTTGATTAAGTTGGGTGACTATGTCTAGTATTTCGAACTTGAAACATGGATAATTTGTTGATAGTGTATGGCGTAATACTTGTTGTTGACTAAGTTGATAACGTTTCAATCCAAGGGAAATATTTTTGTTAAGTTTGGCTACTCTTCAGTTAAGCAAATAACTTTGAACATCTCTGGGCAGCTAGATACACTTGCTTGGACTGCTAGCTACACTTGTTTGAACTGCTAGATACACTCCTTCAGTTGTTTTAGAAAAGGAGGTTCGATACAAATGTCATCTTTGTAGGAGAATTCAGAATTGTTTGTCCATTTTTTCATCTAAGAATATGAAAAATTTAAGACCATAGAAACAAGACAAGCTTTAGTAGTTGGCTAAATTTCTAAAAAGAGATGACGTGTTTTCCTAGTTTCTATACACAAGTATACAATGACGCATTGTGACCATACACTTTTCTGGACTGCTAGTTACACTCCACGAGTCCATAATTAGTAAAAAAAGAAAAAAAAAACAGCAGCCTAAAAAAACAAATAAGCGATTTTCGTGGAGTAATTTGAGGTTCAAGAGTTCATTGAAATGATGTTGCATCCTACCTTTTGGCTTTCTCAATTTTTCGAAATCCTATTTTTTTGAACTGCTAGATTCACTTTTTCAGTTGGCCACATACATTTTTTTCGACTGCTTGTTACACTCTCTAAGTTAGTTACATACACTTTGTTGGATTGCTAGTAACAGTCCTTCCGTTAGCTACATACACTCTAGTCAGCCCACCTCCCTATTGAACACAGTGTAACACTAACACCCTCTTTACTCCATGAGTTCATAGTCAGTATAAAAACAATAAAAAAACAGCAGCCTAAAAACATAAATAAAAAAAAAGTTGGAAGTTTATACAAAACCAGTCTTACATGAACCACATAAACCAAAAACCCACTGAAATCAGTTTTTAAGTGAGTAGCATAACATTACAAAGCATAACAGACTTTTTTGAGTGACATCTACAAATCCCATTGAAATCAGTTTCAAGGGAGTCGACTCGGGCAATTTCTACTATCATGGTTACTCATTTCACCGCAAGCACGACATTTCCTCAGAGGCTTTGCATTTTCCAAGACTGCGTTTTCCTTGTTTGATGTTATCCTCTTTCCCGATCCCTTATTCTTGCACTTCTCTGGTGGTAGAACAATAAATTCAGTTGGAATTTTTGACCCAAGAAGCATCTCAATCTCAGCTTTCTTATCTTTTGACTTGCCCGACTTAACTGAAATAATCAACTTTTCATTGAAACTCCGGAGCAATTGAAATAGCGCATCAGAATGTTCCTCATTATCCTCAACAAGTGAGACTGCATTAAATACCTCCGACCATAATTCACTTAAATTGTTCTGGCGACTTTCGATTGACACACAATCAGCTAGGACAGATTTTCCAACAACATTAGAAAGAGGGTGGGAGGTTGCAGATTTGCTCCATCTAAGTGCTAAATACTCTTTAGGTATATGATCAAATCCCCTATCTTTCAACACCCATAAAATGTGCCTACAGAGTATCCCAATTCTTTCAAACATCTTACAAGAACAAGAAAACTTATTATCACTTAAATCAACTTTGTATTCCTTCTCTTTCTCACGATCAATTATTGAAATATTATCATTCTCACCAGTTGCGTTTGGTGATGGTAAATGGCCACAAGTATAACATGCTGCTTGGACTTCTACTTGGATAATATAAAATATAACGATCGTGTAAAATTCGGAAGCTTGCTTTTCTAAAAGGAGAGGGGTTGTCAATTTTGGATAACAGTTCTTATCATCAGCCATTACCTTAGAATATTTCCATCTCTGAGCATCCATTGCTGTTTGGAAACGCATCCAAAACTCGACAAGTGTGACATGTGGGTTGGTGAAGTTTCCAAAGAAGTTATTTTCAGACTCTGACCTTGATGTTGTGCGCAAAATCCCGCCCAAATATGTGTCTCTAATGTAAGCATGAATCCAAAGAGCATGGTGCTTAAACATTTTCTTCAACCACTTGTTATCACAAAGCTCATATGAGGAAATTATCGAATTCCATTTCGATTCAAAATCTTCTGGAGTGATTTCTACATCCCAAACAACTGAGTTTATTTCCTTCAAAAAAGTCGTGTCTTGGCAAATCGATGGACCAACCTTGTCAGGCAACTTCTTCATTATATGCCACATACACAGTCGGTGGCGTGTTTTGTCACCAAACACACCTTTAACAGCTTTTTTGATGCCTCTACATTGATCAGTTATTATAGTAATAGGATAGCGATCACCCATAGCCGTTACAAAATTTTGAAACAACCACGAAAATGATTCTGCATTTTCGTTTCGTATCAAACCCGCTGCAAAAGTAACGCAGCCTTTATGGTTATCAACACCCGTGAAAGGGACAAACACCATTTTATATTGGTTTAAGTTATAAGTGGCATCAACAGAAACATCATCACCAAAAAGGGCATAATTTTTAATTGATATTGGATCTGCCCAGAAAAGCTTAGTTATTCTGCTTTGATCATCCACATCAAAGTCAAAATAGAAAGATGGAGACATAGCCCTTTTTTGCATGAAGTTCTCTATTAACATCTGGGCATCATATTCTTTGATGTATTTCTCAACATCCCTTGAAATTTTTTTGAAATCTTGTAAAGAAGCACCCACATTTTTGTATCCCTTCACATATTGTTTGAACATCCTAAATGTTTGCACAGGACCATGGTTTACATGGGCATTATCCATTATCATTTTTTTATGAACCAAGTTTAAATCCCTACATGATTTCAGATGTATCATAGTTGTTGACGTATTCATAGCATGTGAGTGAACCTCAACAAAATCATAAATCTCATATTCACCCGTCTAAATTCTTCTAAAACTAACTTTAGCCTGACAACCAATTCGTGTAAGGGTCCTCTTCCTTTTTGTACCCTTGTGATTACTTTTGCCTTGTTTATTACACACGCACCACTTGTGTGTAACAATCCCATCAACCAATTTTGTTGAGTCTAACCTAGTAAGAAACCCACAAACCTTGGCATATTCCTCGTAAAAATGTATGCCTTCTTCCAAAGTTGCAAATTTCATCCACAATGCTGGTTTTAATTCTGCTGAGCATCTCGGCAACCCACTATTTGATTATCGAAATCAACTTCTGGGGTGGCTACAACAACAAAAAAAACAAAAGAAAATGATTGTAATTTTATCCGTTACAACCTACACAAGCTTCTTAGACAATACAATAATTAATTAAAAGTTACAATTTAGTACCTGGTACATTGTTGGAAGGAAGTTCATTCGGTGCATTAGTGACAAGTAACTGATTTCCTTGTGAATTACTTGAAGACGCTTGCACATTAGTAACTTCTACAATGTCTGCACAGAAAATCAATATCTGAGCTAATGGAAAGAACTCAGTTTACATTATAAGCAAGAAGATAGGAATCAAACAGAATTCCGGAATCGAACATAATCCCAAAATCCTAGGTAGTGAAACCCGGAATTTATTTTCTCAAGTTACATACAATCCTTTACCTAGTTATATACACTCATTTGTCAAGCTAGATACACTTTGTTACCTTTGTTTATTTCCACATTTTCATCCCATTCCCTCTACGGTGTCTAAGGGTAGCTAGATACAGTTTTAAATGCTTCTAGAAACACACCTTCAGGTGGCTATATACACTTTTTAGACCATTATTGATAGTCACTGCTTACAAACAGAATCCCAGAATCCTGGAATCAACTATGACAGATGTTCCAAACAGAATCCCAAAATTAAAACAAGGCCTTAACATCTAAGTCGATGAATACGAAAACGCGGAATACATTTTGACAGATGTTGCAAACACGGCGTTGTCATTAAAGTAATACTCCCTCCAAATTCACAATCATACATTTTTTCATATTGACAGAAACACATCCTCAACTACCTAGATACACATAACTTTTAAAAGCAACTTATTTTGGGTCTCAATTAGCAGCAAAAATAAAATAATTTATCACGATATATTAATCCTCTTCCCCCCTTCAAATTAAATGTAAAAAACAAGTTTTGAAGACACATTCATACATCTACATACATACACATCTTTAACTTGCTGGATACAAAGAACATGCAGCAGTAGTTACCTATAACTTCTGCCATTACCGAATCTTCTTCTTCAATTATTACCATCTGAAATAAAAAATCGTTCTTGTTAGATTATTACCAAAATCTGATGGTTTTATCAACAAAGAAACTCTAATTTTTCGATCACAATAATGTTAATCAAGTTATGAACCAACAAATCTACAATCAAAACGACAAAATACCATCTTAAATCAAAAATAAGCAAAATCTAATTTTTTCAAGTTAAAATTGTTAAGCAAACCCTAAGTTTTCAAATTGGATTTGTTTCGAAATCTGAATTAAAACTTACCTTGATTGTATTCCGAGCTGCAATAATGGAGTTTGATTGATGCGCAGCAATGGTGTCGGAAAGAGAAACGAAGAAATCAAGATGCGCGTGTTTTTATCGCATTAATGGTGTCTGAAGAACTGATGAGAATTTCGACTGTTTTATAGGGGGGTTAGTTCGTACGATTCGTACTGAACTTTAGTTCGTACGTGACCCCGACCCTATATATATATATATATATATATATATTGTGCCAATGTATTATGCAAATACACATACAAATATTGTATTTTTTTTCATACGAGGCCTCTTTGTCTCGGGCCAGTGCAACCGCACTTTCTGTAGTAGGTCAGATCCGGCCTTGGCTCATTTCACATATTAGAGCACACGCACATCTAAGAAACGAAATCGACATTCATAGAAATGATGATACATACTCCCTCCATTCAACTCCACAAGACCCTTTTCTATTTTACACACTATTCACAAGTGAGCATTCACTATCAATTTTCTCTCAATACGTAAGTGAAAATATATTCATATGGGATCTTGTTTGATTCGTCTTTACGAGTACATTAAAAATATCTTAACTTTTATAATTTTTGCAAATACGTAGCTAACGATATTTACCGCATAAAACACGTGTTGACAAACGTGAAAAAAGAAAAGGGCCTTGTGGAGTTGAATGGAGGGAGTAAGTCTTATTTGGTAAACAACAGATTAATATTGGTAAAAGCAGATTTAGAAAGCAAATTTGACTAGTAGAATGATTTAGCAGGTTTGACTAGCAGATTTATTTAGCAGAATTGTTTTAGAGATATTTAGTAATTGACAGTTTCAGATTAGCAAATTATTTAGGTTCTTTGTAAAATGACAAATAAGGACATGAACAAATTATTTACCAAATTTATAAGAGGAAGGTTAATAATTTTTAGGGGGTAAAGAAGACAATTTTTTTTTCACCCCAATATACTATTTCAATATGTTATTTATCAAACGCTCTAAATAGCATATTCGTAAGTCAAATATGCTAAACTTCTCCAATATGCTAAAATTTAGCCAATATACCATTTATCAAACAAAGCCGTAGAGTTAAGGCAAATTTAAGGAAAATATGGGAAAATTTTGGAAAGCATGAGGTAAACTTACCAACGTTGATATCATTAATTAGTTGGGATCGTCATGATTCAAAAAAGCATTTTGATCATGAAAATAGGAGTCACAAGTATCACATAAACTACAATTGTTCTTAGGTTTACTATTCCCGTGTTGAATAAGGGCGGCTTTGTTGTCGAAGAATGAACTCGTCTTGCCATCTTTGTCACATTTTTTGTGCTTGCATTGCCATGACTCACATTTAATGAAAAAAAGTAGGGATTTTTTTATAGTTTTAAGTTGTTAGCGGATTTGAATAATGTTTACATTTCATCATATTTTAGGGATAGATTTAAAAAAAGAAAATGTGTAAGATATTATATTCATATGAATCATATCTCGACGGGAAAAGTATTTTCGATATAACATTTGAAAAAATTGTTAACTCTTGGCTAAAGATGGGAATGGGACATGTCGGTCATATTTAATCCTGAATAGGCATCTATGTGGTTGGGTCGACTGTTTCAAATGGAATGCATTTTTTATTTAACTTTCCAACTTTGCGGTCTCTCTCTCTTTAGAATATATTTCTAACATTGTTTTGTATCGATTAATCGAAAATAAGTGAACTTAAATTAGATATATGAATTATCGTAGTAATTACCGATTAATTAACAAAAAAATAATATTGAACTAACGAATTAATGAACTTTTTACCTATGTTAGAGGATGATTGATAACATAAACGATAACTAATGACGATTTAAATTGGGACAAAAATTGACTATTAAGAACGAAAAACTTTAAGCGGCCATAATTTTGTTCTCGGGTGTCCGTTTCCGACGATTTTTTTTTTCAATTCACTTATTTTGACGAGACGAACGCAACGAAAATAAAAATAAAAATTGAAATGCTCCATTCATGTAAAACACACGAATTGACCTAGGCCGTTTCATGTGGTTTACACGAACCAGCCATGGCCAGTTCGTGTAATCCACATGAACTAGCCTAGTGTGACACCCTTAAATTTAGCGATAAATAAAGGCGTAAAATCTACCGAAAAACTGACAGGATATGTTTGTAATTGGTTCAACTAGACAAAAACCTGTAATTTTTAAAACTTTCCTAAACCATTCACAAACAATTCCAACTTAAGAGTGCCCAATACCTGCAAATGCAAACCAACTAATTTACATAACCCAACTAAAGTTGCGAGAACATAGAGATACAAACCCAAGGTAAAAGAGGGAGACATATGTCCCATCAAAATATATACATAACCAAGAAGTAAAAGGTTTACTACTAAAAATAGCCAAACTAGGTCCAAGGTTCCTTTTGCTCACTAGCTCGTCTGTGTCCCCATCTAAATCTTCAACCTGTCAATCGCATTTTATACAAACACGAAAGCCACAATTCAGTGGGGAGTAACTTCGAGTCCTCCCAGCCACGAAACGTCATATTTAATGTAACATGTAGTGAAACATGTAAACAGCATGATAAATCATTTAATTACCAAGTATTCTAACATATGACCCCTAAACTGACCAAATTAAACTATCATGTGAAACATATAACAAATAGTAATCCAAACTTTATCAATTGTAACCGGCTTACATCTCACCTATTACAATTCATAAAATTACCATACAAGAAAGGGCAATATATCAAAGACAGGCATAAGTTCTTAGTACGGTCAATAGTCACTCTGTAACTCGAGTCTATACCACGAGGTAGGGAAGGTAATCGAACCGGTATCTTGGCTCAGCGGTTAATATTAATAAAACATGGCCAAGACACAACACAACCCTAGCCTAAAATCACTTGAGACCTAGACATGCGGATACACACCACCGCACCCAAGACCCACAATTTTTCTAAAACAAAGTGAGTACCCTAAGGAGTCCATCAAAGGGTTGGCTAGTATTTAAGCTGACCACTTACTATCAAAATAAGTAACGAGGTCATGCCCCAACTTGGATATAAATCCACTAGTCAGGAACACAAAGGCTATTAAGCAGTGAACATATACTCGTCAGAGACTATAAAGACCTATCTATGACAAACACAACAACCTGCAAGAAAGTATTTAATACCAATACCATTTCTAGCAATATTAACAATATTAAAGGCTTCAGGGAATCTAGGGCCGTTTCTACAATATAAGAAGCTATTAAATTCAACCAACTATACATGTGAACTTAAAAACTTGATAAATGGCCCAAAACAAGAAAAAAGGCCGCTTATCCAATTCATATAAAATTTCATCCAACCGAATTTTTACCCGCAACCCCAGCCCTGCGACAGGTACGGGTTAAATTGCGGCTGACCAATCACTCAATTGACTGACATCGAATCGACCAAAGGGACTAAGGCTCGATTTTTCGACAATCAACAAAACATTACAATTATCACTATAGAATTCATTTTGAGCCTAATCATTACAATTTCATTTTATAATCTACCCTAACATGTGCAACTACCAATATAAACATAATTTTTACCATTAACATAATTTTTACTACTAATATGATTCATTTCCTAAGTGTACTCATATGTATCTTATACTAACTATAACATTAATGAACCTAAAACGATGAACAAAGCATGAAAAACCGCGAAACGAGCGACGGACCAACCCGGGCCAAGCACGGGCCTGACGCGGCCCGTCACGGGCCTGTTTCACTGCTATGAACAGTACCGCGGGTCTGTGAACAGTAACTTTTCTATAAATTTTTCGGTAAAACGACGCCAAATACTCATACGGACTCCGAATTGAGTGATTCAAGTGGCTAAACCACCTAATTTTTCGACGCCGTTCAATCTGTCATATTTTTGGAAACATTGGAAAATGTCTCGGTCCGGTAATGACACGTTCCAGCCAACCCGCGGATTTGTCCCATCAAATAATTACTCATCCAAATTTGTTCTAAACAATAATATACAAATGGTTAACTTAAACTAACAAAAGACAAGCATTAGACATGCATGCAACCCATTTTATCATGTGAAAATTTACTACTCAAACAACAATCACAAAAACATACAAAAAGCAAAGAATGTGACGATTATTCGTCGAGAACTCAAATATATTACCTTAAGCTAGAAAATGAGCAATTAGCACCTTGAAAACCAAACCCTAACAAGCAACTAGCCACTATCCTCGACAATATACGAGTCCCCAAACTCGTCCTCCAATTCTTCACCTAAATAAACAAATAAAACACAAAAATAAGCATAAAAACCGAAATTGTGCCAAAATTCGTCTTAAAACAACTTCAAGAAAACTGAAATTAAAATATACCAGGTTATAGATCTCGACGCGAGGATTCCGGAAATATAAATTATGCGAAAATCCGTCAAGAAATGAAGAAATTATGTGGAAAACTAGCTTGAATTTGATGAAAATGGTGTTGGAATGTTTTAGAAGATGAAGGAAGATGAAGATAGAAAGAAAAATCAGAAAAAAAGAAAGGAAGGGGGAGGGTGCCGCGGGTAAGGGAGAAAGGAAAGGAAAGGTGCGGGTTTTAGTCGGGATTTTACGAGTCGGTTTTGGCTCGTTTCGATAATAATTAAAACCGTTTGTCAAACGCAAATTCCGACAAGACCAAAGTTCTTAAACACGAGATTACAAGAAAATTGAATACTCATACCACCCATTTCCAAAATCGTTTGCCCAATTTTCAATAGAATTGTCATTTTCCCCCCGATATGCCCTTATTTCGAAATAAAAAGTTTTTACACGGTTTACACTATTTTTAAACATTTCGAAACTATCAAAATAAATACTTTTCTTCAAAATATAATAAAATTATATTTCTTTGAATTATTTTTACTTTAAATACATTAATATCAAATTTTATTTGATTAATAAATTACTTCCGCAAAATATTAATGGTTCGAAATTACGGGGTGTTACACCTAGGCCCATTCGTGTGATTTACATGAACTGGCTATGGCTGATTCGTGTAAATCACATGACCGGCCTAGGCCAATTCGTGTTTTTGACAAGAATGGGCCCACTTTTCAATTTTTATTTTTATTTTTTAGTTTTTACCGTTGTGTTCGTCTTTTAAAGTTAAGCGATTTGGAAAAAAAAATTCGTCAAAATCGGACAACCGAGCACAATGTTATGACTGTTTGAAGTTTTTTCGTTTCTAGTCTTCATTTTTTGTTTCTAATAATCGTTTTTGGTTATTAGTTGTCGTTGTTATTAATTATCGTTTAATAATATACGAAAATCAACGTTACTAAAATACGTAAAGAACAAAGTGATATATGGGGTTCCGATTTCTTGAAGCGGTTTTTATTTTGTTAATTTTTAAAGCGGGTTTTCTAAATTTTGAAATCGAAATTCGTAAGCGAGGAAAAAAAAGGATCTAAGGAAAGAAAGTAATATATAAAGGAGTTTTAATAACTTAAGGATAATAATAAGGTAATATGTTAAGGGTTAAATGAATAAAACTAAAGGCGGAATATAGAAAACCTCGCCGAAATTGTAGCAACCCCTTCGTAAAAGGTTGAGCAAAAACAAGTGAAATCACGAGGAAAGTGCCCAATCATTTCTCTACTACTTGACATTTTTGAATCACGACGAGTATCCACTAATTTTAAAAGGGAAACTCTGTTAATATCAACTACTCTATCAAAGTATATAATACGCGACATTGAGAGCTAAAAAAACAAAGTGAGAGACATGGAGAAGGCAATCAACAGGCAAAAAGTGCTTTTGCAACATCTTAATCCCACTTCTACTTTCACTCCTCAACCTCATAATTCTACCATCTTTGTAAGTTTATGATAATCCAAATTCCAAGCTTTTATTCTAGATGAATTTTTATGTTTTTATTCAATTCACAAATTTGTTAGTTAGTACTTGGAAGTTAGGAGCAGTAAATTACTCCCTCAGTGCTCGTGTTTACTTTTGGTTTTGATAGGAGGGGACGACCATTTGTGAAATTGTGAGTATGTTATTGATTGACAAGTGGATAATAGGAGATGATCAAATTATGCTTCAAAAATATTCCGAAATAAACAAATGAATGAGACATCTTCAATAACAAAGTAATCATTACATATAGACAACATTCGGGTAATTTTCCGTCAATTGCAACATTTTAGGGTAATCGAGTTTGATTCAGGCCATTTCAAGTCATGATTCTGGTTTTTGTTAGTATTTTTTAGAGTTATTTTGTTGTAGTAACTTCCAAGGAGTTTTTACTTCATTTTCAAAACTCCTACCTCTAGTAATCGTTTTCAAAAACTTCCTACATTTTCTTAACAATTCGTGTAAAACTCGTAGTGAAAGCCAATTTTAGCCAAAGTAAAATACATTCTAGGCCGGATATCAGTAAGAAAGATGTTCATATTTGCCCTTAATTAGCCAAAACCGACCTTTGGTATGGAGTCTGGACTTTGATAGAAATATGTAGGATTTTTGAAAAATGATTTACTCCCTACAAAAGGAGGTAGTTTTGAAAAAGAGGAGTATAAAACGGTAACAGGCACTCGGTATGCATTTTTAACAATGAGATTTCGAATTAAACATTTCAAGTCAAATAGGGCCATTTCAGATGGGTTATTATTGCCTTTATCGGGTTGATTGGCTTCAGACAATTATTTTGGAATGGATCCAACAATATTTAGTCAGTTCGGGTCAATTCGAGTTTAAAGTTCTACCCGGGTAGTTCTTTTTGGGTATTGGAGTGGATCAAGTTGCTGCATTAAGCATTCTACAGTTTTATCCTTCATATGCACACAGAGCTCTAAACTACAGTCTACTGTTTAATTTCCTGTGATTGTTGGCCTAGAGTTCTGTAATGCATGAATCAATTCTGTTTGCTGAGGTCTGTGTTTATTGCCAACCTTTAGATTGTATTACAACGTAATTAGCTATGTCATTTGATATTTGACAGTAGCTGTTCTAGCCCTTTTTTCCGTCATAACAATTAAACGGGTTGACTGTATTTCACTTTGTGTCTTATAAATTCTGGTTGGTATGCAAATCAGCCTTTGATATGCTCAGCTGGGGATGATGGAGCTTTTGAAAGAAAAGCTGCTTTTGGAGATGATGTCGTAATTGTTGCGTAAGTCACTTGTCATTGCAATTGGTTTTGTCCATGTGGGTGTTCTTTGGTAATGTGGTTATGATTCTAAGAGGCTTCTACTTATTTCAATATTTTACGCATTTTTTTTTCTTGGCATATACTTAATTATCAAACAGCGCTTATCGGACTGCAATATGTAAAGCAAAACGTGGTGGATTCAAGGACACACTTGCTGATGATCTTCTTGCTCCTGTCTTAAAGGTGATTTCACTTGCTCAAACAAAACACTTGATGATATTAAATGTAGAACGATATATTTTGATTTCAAGTTTTATGGAACTTTAGGCAGTGATAGAGAAGACAAACATTAATCCTTCTGAGGTTGGGGATATTGTGGTGGGTACAGTTTTAGCCCCGGGTTCAGCTAGAGCAATCGAGTGTAGGATGGCAGCGTTCTATGCTGGTTTCCCAGGTCAGTTTGTTTAATTTTCTTTGTTCTTGATAGTTCGAGAAGTTGAAATGATTGAAACAGTATATTAATAACTTTATTTATACATTAGCTATTTATTGTGCTTTCCTTTGCTTTTCCCCTTTCTCCAGTTTTTCTTTATTCTTTTTTATTGTCTTGCTTATCATTAACGATTCAAATATGACGATTCATGTTAGTCATCTCCAACTTAATTTGGGATTGACGCTCTATTGTTGCTGTCGTTGAATCAAAAGGTGGAAATGAAAATTGGATTTATCATTAAATGGTACATAGAACAGTTTAAGTCGTCAGTTGAGGGATGACATCATATGTGGAATCTGAATGTTTCTTCTCTTTTTTGCCAGACACAGTGCCGATAAGAACTGTGAACAGGCAGTGTTCATCCGGGCTTCAAGCAGTTGCTGATGTAGCCGCCTACATAAAGGCAGGATTTTATGACATAGGTACAGAAATTATACTGTGTATATCTATCTGTCAGGAAGGTAGGAAGCACTAGAAGGTTTAGTTGAAAATAGTGGTGTCTAATTTGGTATGAACTAGTAATTTCAGAAACTCATTTGAGTATCTGAATTTAGAAACATTAGATTTCGATCAAACGCCATGGTGTGAATACTGAATACGCTTGAATCAGATAGTGATCTGTTGGGGGTTTACAGTATTTGGCAAATCGAGTTAAATAAGGCCTATTTGATATTGCACGAGTAAGAATGTAGCATTCGATGACTTTGCTCTCTAAGATGTCAGAATAGGCATCCTGTGAGGAGCTTCACGTAAATGCATGTTATCGACATATTGCTCATCACAAAGCATCATCTTATATGAGACGGTGATAAGATTATCATGAGATTGAGTCATGTCATGGCTTAGGTTTTTATTTATTTATTTCAAGTCTACTTTGAGTGGATTAATGAGCATATGGGTGGAGATCTTAGTTGAATTGGGCTGGCCTCACATTATGTTAGTATGGGACCACTTTCAAGAGACTGATATCTTACTGGTTAAGTACCACATGAAATTTAAATCTTCTTCTTACATTGGAACAGGGATTGCTGCTGGTGTGGAATCCATGACACTTGATCGTGTTGATAGGCTTCGACAGATCAACCCAAAAGTAATTTTATTGAAGATATACATTCATCAAACTTGGTGGTTGTTTATTTAACAGTGAACAACATTGTGACAGGTAGAAGAGTTTCCTCAAGCAAAAGATTGCCTTCTTCCTATGGGATTAACTTCAGAGAATGTAGCAGAGCGTTATGGTGTGACACGGCAAGAACAAGACCAGGCTGCTGTAAGCCCATTCATTACTTGAACATGGTGCAATTCTTCGGTCAGAAGATATTAATCCATTTGTAGATGTATTGTAGGTTGAGTCTCATAAACGCGCTGCAGCAGCCATTTCATTAGGAAAATTCACGGAAGAAATTGTGCCCGTCTCGACAAAGGTAATCGTGGATAAAACCTTTTGGTTTATGACAAAAATAAAGCAAAATGACTCAATAAACTAGGTTTTCCTTTTTATTGTGAAGTAGAAATCGTTGGAAGCTACTATGCTGTAAACACAGGGGTATGCTCCTTCATACCGCCATTAGGCGCGGGAGCCATTAAGGCATCGGGTAATGTTGATCGCCAAGTTCCAGTTGCTCATTTGTCATTTTGTTTCCTAGATTATTGACCCAAAAACAGGGGAGGAGAAAAATATCACTGTATCAGTGGATGATGGCGTACGAAGCAACACTAACATGTTGGATTTGGCAAAACTAAAGCCATCTTTCAAAAAGGATGGTACCTCAACAGCTGGTATGTCAGAAATTAGATCTGTAGTAAATCTAACTATGGACAAGAAGGATGTGATTGATTGTAAATTTGTTTCTTCCATAGGCAATTCTAGTCAGGTGAGTGATGGGGCTGGAGCAGTGCTTTTGATGAAAAGAAGCTTAGCAAATAAGAGAAGGCTTCCAATTCTCGGCGTGTTTAGGTAATTTTGCCTACGAACTATGACACCTTCCCCAAATTCTTTATGGAAATACATGTATGACTGCAATTTATGAATTGTGACGGCTAATGGACATAGCAGGATTTCAACATTTGCTACGGAGTATTTTTTTTTACCAAAGTTTACCCTGTGCCCTGTGGTAGTCCGGTACTAACCTACATATTGAGAAACCGATATATTAGATAGTTAATTGGTCTGTCTAAAAGGCTGCAAAAGTTGACTATCTGTGCGAAATGAAACCTGATGATCTCTTATTTCCATTTGTCACCCATTGCTTATTTAGGAGCTTTGCTGCTGTTGGCGTGGATCCTGGTGTAATGGGGATTGGTCCAGCTTTTGCAATTCCAGAAGCTGTAAAGTCTGCTGGTCTAAAGCTTGGCGATGTCAACTTATTTGAAATAAATGAGGTATTGCATTAACAGGGTTAGCTGCAATTTTCATTATTGGTCATCATGAGCAATAATGTTGTTTTGTTGAGTTGTTATCTAAAGCTTGCGTACATCCAACTCCCTCCCTCCTCCTCCTCCTTACCCCGCAATTTGCGGGAGCCATTGGGGTAATATTGTGTTGTTGTCATGGGGAGAAACCTGTTCCCTGCTATTTGCAGGAGCCCTTGAGGCATGCACAAGGGTAACGTTTATGTTCACAAGCATGCATAAGTTCTCAAATTCAAAATGACACAGAATTCTTGACTTGTAGTACTCAATAATACAGTTGATGGAGTATATATGATGTGTATAACTTCTGAATTTAGTACGAACTCAGACATACCCTTTCTACATGGCTTCACTACTGTAAGATGATACTTCAAAGTAAGGTTAAGGAACCTGTTGTTGTGGGCAGGCCTTTGCATCGCAATATGTATACTGCTGTAAGAAACTAAACCTGGATGCTCAGAAAGTTAACGTTAATGGAGGAGCACTAGCCCTTGGACACCCTCTTGGTGCTACAGGTATTAAATACTCTAATATACTCCTTAGTAGCGTAGCTGCTTAGTAGAACTTGGAAATATGTTTCACTTATATCTAGCATCTGCAATTCCAGGACAAGTATATATGAGAATTGCTGATGTACCTTTTTCAGGTGCTCGTTGTGTGGCGACTTTGTTGCATGAGATGAAACGTAGAGGAAGGGATTGCCGTTTTGGGGTCATTTCCATGTGTATAGGTCTCTTCTCCCTGCCTTCTTTTAACATGTGCCCTTCTGAATGACCTAATCGGTCTTCTACTGTGTCACTGTTTTAGTTATATGACCTATGGGCTCGATCCACGCTTCTTACACCTTTGGATTTCAAATTCAATATATTTGCTTTTATATTAAAAATCTGAGTAATGAAATTTTTTGTGAAAAAAAGTAGGGTCTACGCTCACATTAGGGTATATTTTTAATAGCACCTGAGAGATCTGAAAACATGCCTGATTTTATGAAATTTTCTTTAGTGACTTCAACGTTGGAGACATCAATGTATTTGATGTCGGATTGACTTAAGGTTGAATTGTCATTTTCACAATTCATGATGTTAAAATGAGTCTCTTATCGAATGTTATTGAATTTGTAGGTAGCGGAATGGGAGCTGCAGCCGTCTTCGAAAGAGGAGATTATGATTTGTGATGACTAGAAAAAACCTCCTACTTGCCCTTGCAGTGCGGTTTATAAAACCGTCTCATTATTTCCTACTTATCGATGAGTTGAATATGGGAAACGATTTCCTTCAACTCTTAAAAAATTGAACTAGGCCGAATAACAAAACTCAAACTAGTTTTAAACCCGTGCAAAAAATGCACGGCGTAATAACATGCGCTATTATTGGATATAGGAGTATATAAATGTGCGTTATTACATGTGAATGCCGTGACAATTTAAATAAGTCTTTAATTAGATATTCAACGTACATGTAATTTAATTAACGTTTTAAGTAATATGAAAAGAGTATATGACTTTTACAATAAATCTTCTTTAAGACGGCACTATATGTCTTAAACTTAAGACAGGTTTAATACATATCACTTGTGTATATAAGAATGCATAGGATAAAAAAACATATTTTTCTTATATATATACACTCAAGTGGTATGATACTTGACCCGTAAGAGGGATAGTGTCGTCTTAAATGAGAATTTATGTGACGTTTATACTATCATTTAATGATAAATTAAATTTTATGGGTGTTTCTGTATAAACACAAAAGAAATGAATCAATCAATCAATACATACATATATATAAAACAGAAACTTTTCGAGCGATATTAGAGAGTCCAACTTTTTTAGAATTCCTAATAAGAGTAGATTTCGAAACAAATTTAATAAAATGATCCTAATAAAAGTAAATTTCTTAATATTTTAATAAAGTTATCCTAATATAAGTAGAATAAATTTATTTTAATAAGATTATTCGAGTAGGTGATACTCAAAAAACACAATGTAATTAATTATATGGTATATATTAATTATAATATAAACATTATTCATATACTATATCGAGTTAATTAGATTTTACTCCCTTTTGAAATTCACACTTTTAAAATTACTCCCTTTTGATTTTTTTTTTGGTAAAATTACTCACAAGTTGCATTTCTTCCTAAAATTACTTCAAAACTCCAATTTAAGTGACCTATTTCGTCTGTTTTTGAACTTATTCTGTTTGCGTCTTAGCTAATTTATATACTTTGAAGGTATAACTATGTAGACAAATGGATGGAGAGTTCAAAAACAGAGAAAATAAGTCACTTAAATTGAAGTTTAGAGCAATTTTTTTTTAAAAAAATGCAACTTAAGGGAGTGATTTTAGCAAAAAAAAATTCAAAAGGGAGGAATTTTTAAAATGTGGATTTCAAAAGGGAGTAAAATATAATTAACTCTAATATATCTTAAATTTCGTTTGTCATACTAACTGAAACCTAAAAATGTAGCTTAAAAGATAATTGAAAATTAAGAGGTGATAATTTAATTGATTAAGCCAAAAATGTTTGGCAAACTAACCGAAAGGTAGCTGTTTTTTTTTTGGTAAAATGATATAAAAGAACATAATAAGTTCTCTATATTTAATATTATAAATTGAATGAATAAAAAACAAACAGGTAACTTATTTCTCACATGCTACTCTTATTTTGGTAAATAATTTATCTATCAAATATTTACAAAAAAATTAAGATAAATGAAATTTTGCTCAATAGCTAATTTCTTTGAAATAAAGCCTTAAATATGAGATTTTTCATGATCTCCCGACCTTCCTCATATCTAATTAATTACTTCTTGATGTTTTTTTTTGCTAATGTTTACGTATTTTTGACCCTATTGTTAGTAGTTGATCTTAAGTTCCATTTTTAATTTTATAATTTCCATTATAGTTATTGGTTCAGAATAAATATTAACAATTAGACATTGTAACACAAGGTACATATATACTCCAAAATCACGAGGAACATAATAAATAAGTAATTGGATCAAAATAAATGTTAGCTTTCTACATAAGAATAAAAATTATTGTTAGCTCTACAATAAGAAAAAAGTAAATTAATTTGATCAAAAAGGAAAATCTATCACAAGTGTCCAACTATATCACATTTGTCTTGGATGTAGCGAATATAAATAAAGTTTTAGACTCAAACTGAATTTTAAATCGTGCCAATTATGGGTGTTATATATGGGTAAAATAATATCAGAATTATTTGAGAAAGTTATAGAATAGACGACTATATGACATTTAAATGGAACGAAACTATTTTAAGATCTCCCAAAGTTGAAGCGGTTATGATTTTGAAATTTTTTACTTGCGACAAGTAGGGGCATGTAATTTTTCTATTAAATACGGGTATGAGAAGGTCTGACATTCATCATGTCTTATCCCGCATTTGACATCCTTACTTTTAGGCGTCGCTTTTGTTTTCATTATGCGAGATTTGGTCGGGTATTTTGGTTGGTGTAGACTTTAATTTGAGAGTAAGATTCATTATCTTTTAGGAATTTCACACTAAATGTATTCCATCCTCTTTGCAATGATCTTCCATATTGCTTCTACACAATTGTTAATGCGGAAGTTTGATCATGATTTTCGACATATTAATGGTCAAAATTATAAAAGTCTGACCTCTAAGAAGCAAGATGAAAGAGTTTAAGAAGGGGAGAGAGAGTATACATCATGAATTTTTTTAATATAACTCATAATAGTATGCTCAACCAAGTGTGGTATAACAGGACCTCTCTTATTATCAATCGCCCTCGAAAACTCATAGTAGAAGGGAAGATACTTACGGGTTCCAAAGTCGGCAAAAAGTCCTAAACCCGAGGATAGTAATGACTTCCTCAGATACAAAGATTCTTTTCGTTTTTAAGCACAGATAATATACGTAGAGGCCTTGCTACGTAGACGTGACAAACAGAGCAGGTCGTGTCGGGTTCAGGTGTCACGTTTAAACAGGTCACAAACTCTTCAACCCAAACCCGACCCAATTAAATCTCGTGTCTTGTTCGTCTCGATCCAGTTACATTAATAGGTCATCAAATCTCAAACCTCAACCCTAACCCGTTAATTTCGTGTCGTGTTTTCGTGTCATGTCATATTTGGAAAGTGTAAGTATATTTATGTGAGTATCAAGAAAATTTGTGATTAATTTAGTAAATAGGTTATTCGTGTCGGGTTCGTGTGTAGATTGCCCAACCCAAACCTAGCCCAATTAAATCTCGTGTCGTGTTCGTGTCGACCCACTTACATAAATGGGTCGTTAAATGTCAACCCAAACCCGTTAATTTCGTATCGAATTCCTGCCGTGTTTTCGTGTCGTGTCATTGTTTGCCCGCTCTAATGCTGCGCCATAACAATAAACTAGAGTTAGAGACAGTCACTAAATCATGTTGAAATTTACCTGCCGAAACTAATTTTTATTAGAGTAGGTCTCCTGAGAGACGGTCTCTTAATAAGCTTTATTGAGAGACTATTGTACTATTTTAAGAAAAAATGGTACTAAAGATAATAAAATAGGTACAAATCATGATTAATGATAAAATGGGTACATTTATTATGTAAATAGGTACGAAATTGTTATGTCACGAACAATAATAAAAAGGGTACGAAATACAAATAAAATGGTACGAAAGATTGGTCTCTCAATAACTTAGTGAGAGACCGTCTCTCACAAGTTTTAGTGTTTTTATTAATGGTCAGCCTTACGTAGTTTCAAGAACAACGTCATTCGAGAGATTAAGGTTCTACATCGATGATAAAGACCAAATGTATGAAGGCCACAAGAAGGACATTGTTCGCAAAGAACTTTTCATAATTTACCAAATTAAGACGTCGTATTATATATTTTGCATGGAGTTTTGAAGGATAAGTAGTCAAAGACTATTTCGGTAAAAAAAATAGATGGTGCTAAGACAATAAGAACGGTAACTCTATCATCCAATCATATCTTTGAATGTTAGTATACAACGGATACCAAATGTCACAACGCTTTCGTCGCGTTTTTGTAATAGGAACTGGTGATTAATCTGTCCTCATCTAAATCAACCCCCGAAATTTTGTTTGCTTCCATTTTTAGCATAATTTGACTTTTTGTTAAATTTAATAGTTTTCTATTAGCAGACCATGGTAACGTAAAATAACGTTTTCAGTTGTGCCATAAAATATACTCCCTCTGTCCCGGTCATTTGTTATCCTTTGGTTTTAGCACAAAGACCAAGGAAATGGGAGGGGGCAATTACTAAATGACAAGTGGAATAAATTGAGTGTGAATTATCAAATTACTCATCAAATTCATTCTTAAAATAGAAAGGACAACAAATGACTGAGACACTCCAAAATGAAAAAGGACAACAAATGACCGGGACAGAGTGAGTATACTACTAACTGACATTATTAAACTAAATTGGTAACCCAACTATTATAAAAAATGACATAAACTACTAACTGATGTTGTCACATATAATACTACTAGGTGTCCGTGCATTCTATGTAATAGAACCAGAAATATTGCGTGATGTCTATAAGGAGCAAATACTCTTAATTGTAAATAGTCAAGGTAAAATTATGTTATAAGAGATCTAACATTTTCTCTCAACGCACTAAATATATATAATTATGATACCTGCTGTTTTTTGTAACATCATTCAGTTTTACGTAGTTGTAAAATAATTTGCAAAACTCATAAAGATATGTCTTCGTTATTAAGGGTTCATATTGGTGAACTCCATCATGTTTATAGAGAAAGCGTTTTGTATCTAATTAAAAACCGGTTGTGCCTGTAACACTGGAAAAGCTAGCGACATACTATAACTATGTCACTTGATGTTATACTAATTGATGGCAAAAGTTTTATACTAAAAGCACTAATAATTCATTGGTTATCATCTATACCAATCACGATTTTTTTTTTCCATCGATGATAACTTAGTAGGACTTTTTTATTAACTTAAGAATATATTTTTACAGATAATCCTAATGGGAGTCCCGTGCATCGCACGGGCTTTCCAACTAGTATCTATCTATATTAATAAATGAAGCTTTTTTCGAGCGATTACAGAGAGTCCAAGTTTCCTGAACGACTTTCAACCAATAAAATAAGAGATAATATCTAAATTAATAAATATTAAAATAAGATATGAAGCAATAAATCTATCTATATTAATAAAGGAAGCTTTTTTCGAGCGATTATAGAGACTCCAATCTCCGCGAAACTCTTGAAGTAAATATTAAAAGAAAAAAAATAAACTACGTGAATTAAATAATGAATTAAACTATATCAACTATGAACAACTAAACATATCTCGTAAAATATCGCTTTTTTCGAGCGATTATAGAGACTTCAATCTCCGCGAAACTCTTGAAGTAAATATTAAAAGAAAAAAAATAAACTACGTGAATTAAATAATGAATTAAACTATATCAACTATGAACAACTAAACATATCTCGTAAAATATCGCTTTTTTCGAGCGATTATAGAGACTCCAATCTCCGCGAAACTCTTGAAGTAAATATTAAAAGAAAAAAAATAAACTACGTGAATTAAATAATGAATTAAACTATATCAACTATGAACAACTAAACATATCTCGTAAAATATCGGTGGTAACACACTGACACCTTATACAAGCCAAATACTACTATAAGAAATAGATAAGATAATTATTTTCTCAAACAAACACGCTCCGTAATCATTAAACAAAAAAGGACTTCTATTAAACTTGAATAACTTTGTGACTATATATACATGCATGAATGGACGATTGAATCAAATTCATCTATATCTCTCCCTTCTCTAATTTATTACGATTGCATGTTAAGCTAATTTTTTAGCTCAAACATTGATTGTGTATATATTAGATGCTTTTTTTAGGAAGTATATTACAAAGATATAAAGTATCGATCTCTAATATTATTGTTTGCGATAAATTTTCAGGTACAATCGGGATTGCAATTTGTGCGTAGATCTGGTTGTTGAATTCAGAGATGGAACCTTATTAATGGGTAAAAGTGTTTATTATAAGATACCGTTTTACCATAATTTTTTGTAAAACCGCCTTACACAAGTATGTGTGATCTCACAAAGGTGTATTTGGAGTATATAAAAACATATTGAGTTGATAAGACGCGGCCGTGTTGGCTGACTTTAGATATACTTATTATTATTGCTTTCCCTCATATTCTTATTTTTGTTTTTATCCAACTTTTTATATTGTCATATACAATTGTTCTATACTTTGGGTGTTAATTTCTTTGAACTTTGTCTACGGAACGAGTCGACGAAGAATATTGTGGAATTGGAATGCAAAAATATTGGTAAATCAGTAAGTGGGATGGTAGGTTCAGGTTGATTCAAAGGTTCCTCAAGCCAAACACGTATACTCTGCATTTTCCTATTTGGATAGTGATAGGGCATATATTTAGAAGGATAGTGATAGGGTGTTACCGGGTGGCGCTAAATTAGGTGCTACTCTCTCACAACCATTCTTAATTGATGGGGTCCCCACTCACCCCATGTGAGACGGTGGCGTTCAAATTGGGTGTCACCCGGTGACGCTCTTTCATTTTCCTATTTAGAAATAATAAAAGTTTTATCATATGAAAATTAATGCTAATTAAAAGATAAAATGTAATCTTCAAGAACAATAGCAATAGTGGTTCTTAGTCTTGGGGTGATTACTATGAACCCAAAATAAGTTCTTCTATTGTAAGTAAAAGGTTGTTCTTAATTTTAAGAATTGAGTTCCAAAATAAGAACTTGGTTGTTTATACATGGGAATTGAGTACTAATAAGCATACTTTGAAAAATGACCAATTACTTATTTTTTATTTTTTTATTTAAGAACTTTATACAAATATCATTTATTGTGTGCAAAAGTTCTTAAACATTGGAACTAATAAAATATGACATGGCATAAGAAGAACTTAATCTATTACAGCTTTTTTCGAGTGATTACAGAGAGTCCCACTTTTATAAAATTCTTAGAGATATAAAATAAAATAAAAAATACATATATGACCATGCTAACGTAAGATTACGTACATTTGGTGTTTGTATTAGAATGGAACTATAAATTCTAAGAGTTATAAAAAAAATAAAAAATACATATATGACCATGCTAATATAAGATTTACGTACACTTGGTGTTTGTATTAGAATTGAACTATAAGTTTGCAATTTTACGAACCGATGGAGTTTTATAGAGCTTCAACAACTTTTGCTATTAATTTCTTGCAGAAAAGTATATCTAAATCTTAATAATGTTAAAAAATAAAGAATTACAATAGAATTTGAGAGGTATACAAACTGAAATAATACACAAAATATATCGGTATATAACTATATATAGAGTCATCCGTACTTCTATCAAGCATATTTTATTTTAGTGTCTCTCAGAGACTCGACTTATATTAAATAATTAAAGATAAAGATAAACACGATTGTGGATAAGTGAGTGTGTACAATCCAGGAAAAAGTTAAATTGAACTCTCCGGGATGGCAAAATAAAATGAAAGGTATTTATGAAACGATCAGGTAATGAAGAAGGGAATATATTTCAGAGACAAAAAGATTACAAAACATCTAAAATAATGTATAAATAGAGAAAAATAGAGTCAAGAGTTGTCTTGAGCACTGTGAAAACCCCAACTTACACAGGCGACATCTTATCATTTAATTACATTTGAAATATATACGAAAGAATATTAGAGATAGGCCCGTGCATCGCACGGGTAATAAACTTGACCGTTCTACAATTACTACAGAGTCAATATAGAATATTATACAAATAGGCCCGTGCATCGCACGGGCATTAAATCTAGTATATATATAAAAGAGGCTTTTTTCAGGCAATTCTAGAGTCTCCAACTTTTGTAAAACGCCTATATAGTTTAAATATTAATATGTACGAAAAGATATAAATTTGGCCAAACAGATAATGCAGAAGATATAATAATTATAATCAATATCTATCTATCTATCTATACAATGAATCGTTATCTAAAATCTTTATGGTATAATAGAAATTACAATCCCGTTCAAATTCTACTAATTCTCTTTTTTTTTTCCCACATTTATCCACTGCATTTTTTTTTAAAATGTTGAAGAGAGATTTAGTTGTATTAGAATTGGGAACCATGCAAAATAGTAGGGAGTACAATATGGTATTATTGGTATATATAGTTGATTTGGCTATGAAAACCACCACAATTCTTATTGCTTCGTTTTTTTTTGTCTATTGTTTTTGATAGTTTGGTACTTATTACCATTGTACTTGCCCCTTTTCATGTATTTGTTTCCCTCTTGGTTATTTTTGTCATAATTTTTCCCATCGTATATTGCTTCAATCATACGGAGTACTGTATATTTTAATAAACATTATTGACATGTAAATGGTTTTGCTGCAGCCTGCATGTATTTATGGATGATAATGAATAGATTGATCACACGAGAAGATATCAAAGCATGTATATTATCATAACTAAGGTAATGAAAATTATTACCTTCGTAAAATTAGGTGAATTGAGTAGAAAGTTTTGAAGAAAATATGTATTACCTACTATGTTACCCCATACAACTTCATGGGATTAGGTGAAAGAAGACGTTTTTTAATGAAAAATGAAAAATATATGATCTACTATATTAAGTAACAGGTATATAATTTTTATACATTATTCTTAGAGCTATCGAAATTTTTTACTTTCTCTATCTCATTTTTATTGTCTCTCTTTCTATTTTAGAAAAAAATTGAGGTCTCTTTAGCATAGGGTATTCTTTCGATTGAATTTCTAAATCAGTATTTGTCTATTTGCTGATGCTACATCCAGCTTATTCTACAAAAATTTCTCTTTCGGTTATTTTATACTCTATTTTCTTATTAAATCAACCCGATTCTGTAGATATCTATCTTCTTAATGTTAGTAATTGTATGTGTCAGCGTCATACATTTTCTGAATCACCGCCTGGGATGTTAATACATTTTCCGTATCTCTACCTGGGATGTTAAGCCTACACGTCTAGAGACCATGTGTGATTCTTAGTTATTCGTATTCTTTCTTATGTTTGCTCTGTGATCTTCCCAGTTACACAAGATTTACCTTGCTTATGGGAATTGAAAGTATTTTATCCATCATACTATATATTAAGGAATATACTAATATCTCGTAAATATTATTTCATTGTATATTCTTACCTATATTGTTAGCTTCTTTACCAAGTCTTATATCTTTTGTATTTAGGTAACCCTATTTCTCACATGACTCTTTTTTTCTTAAGGATCGGACCTCGGGGACAACTCTTCTACACGGCCAGAATAAATCCGGCCTCTATGAATGACTTCCTTCCCTTCCTCCTGCTGCTTTCGTTGGTGCCGTCTCTTCCTTAGCAACCTGGCATCATCGACTTGGTCATCCGGCTTCTCCTATTATCAAACTTATCAATAATAATTTCAAGTTATCCATTAGTAATTTTAATTTCTCGCACTGTAATCCCTGCAACATCAATAAATGTCACAAATTACCGTTTTCTATCTCATCGCTTACTTCCTCATCTCCCTTAGAACTTGTGTTTTCTGATGTGTGGACATCCCCTCATTACTCTCTTGACAATTTCAAATATTACATTATTTTTGTAGATCATTTCACCAAATACATATGGTTGTATCCTTTACGTCGAAAATCTGACACTCTTGCTATTTTTACTCGATTACGCGCTCTTGTTGAAAAATTCTTCAACAAACCTTTGCTTAGTCTATACTCTGACAATGGTGGCGAGTACATCAAACTCGCACCAATTATCTCCTCCCTTGGCATCACTCATCTCACTTCTCCTCTTCACACACCTGAACATAACGGCTATGCCGAACGCCGTCACCGTCACATTGTCGAAACCGGGCTTTCACTCTTATCTCACACTGGTCTTCCACCCACATACTGGTCCTTTGCCTTTGTTACTGCCTCCTACCTCATTAATCGGCTCCCTACACCTTCACTTGGAAACACTTCTCCCTACCAAAAATTATTTCTCCAAAATCCAAACTACCACAAACTCAGGAGCTTCGGGTGTCTTTGTTACCCCTGGCTCCGTCCCTACACCTCCAACAAACTTGAGCCACGTTCCAAGCCCTGCATCTTCGTGGGTTACTCTTCATCCCAGAGTGCCTACCATTGCTTGGATCCTCTTACAAATCGGGTCTACACCTCTCGCCACGTTAAATTTGTCGAACATGTCTTTCCATATACACAACTCTGTACCACACCTGAGCCTATACCAGACCCTCAAACCTGGTGCACCTTCTCTCTTCCCGTCATTCTTCCCAATCCCAGTCAGCCCACTCCACCGCAATCACCTCCCACCTCGCCATCACAGCCGTCTACCCCTCGCACTCCTGCCACTACTCCGGCTTCTCCTGTCAGTCCCGTAAATGACACGCCTGTCAGTCCATCCCCTTCCCCTCCTCCCCCTCCCCCTCCTCCACCTCCTCCTCCTCCAACGCATTCCCGTGGCACACGTCTCTCAAACAATATCAGAAAACCCAATCCAAAGTACGCCAAACTTGCTCACATCCTTTCCCCCTCACACGCCCCTACCACTGTCAAACAGGCTATCAATGACCCTAAATGGCGAGAAGCCATGTTACATGAGTACAATGCTCTCCTCACCAATCAAACTTGGTCTCTTGTACCCCCATAACCTTCTTACAATATCATAGGTTGCAAATCGATTTTCCGGATTAAATACAAACCGGATAATTCCATTGATAAATATAAAGCTCGCCTCGTCGCAAAGGGTTTTAACCAACGACCTGGTATCGACTACTCTGAAACCTTTAGTCCCGTTGTAAAACCCGCTACTGTCCGCTTACTTCTTACTCTTGCCATCACTCGAGGTTGGTCTCTCAAACACCTCGATATTAACAATGCTTTTCTTCAAGGGTCTCTTTCTGAGACCGTGTACATGTCACAACCACCAGGGTTTATCCATCCCTCGTTCCCTTCTCATGTTTGCCGACTGTCTAAAGTGATATACGGCTTGAAACAGGTACCGCGTGCCTGGTACAAAGAGCTCACCAATTACCTGGTCTCATATGGCTTCCGTCAGTCCTGCTCTGATCCTTCCCTCTTTCTCTTCAACAATTCTGCCACCGTTATCTACCTTCTTGTTTACGTCGACGATATAATCGTCACAGGTCCTCTTTCTCCTTCCCTTTCAGCCTTTTTTGACTCCTTCTCCACTCGGTTCTCCCTCAAAGATCTTGGTTTTCCATCGTATTTTCTGGGCATCGAGGTTACACCCACGCCATTTGGTCTTACACTCACTCAAACCAAATACCTTCACGATCTTCTTTCTCGTTACAAGATGGCAGATTGTAAACCATCACCCACTCCTCTATCCACTTACCCTCCTCTTACCTCCACAACTGGCTCGACTATTCCAAATACCACCGAATATCGCGCCATTGTTGGCTCACTCCAGTACCTATCGCTCACCCGCCCTGACATTGCCTTCACCGTAAACAAACTTGCCCAATTTATGCAGGCTCCACACATGGCTCATTGGCTTGCCCTTAAGCGTCTTCTTCGTTACCTCAAGGGCACATTATATGTTGGTCTCCGTTTATTTCGTGACTCTCCCCTGCAATTACATGCCTATTGTGATGCTGATCATGCGGGCGACAAGGATGATTATGTTTCCACTTCGGCTTATATTGTCTATGTTGGTAAGAATCCTGTGTCTTGGGTATCTCGAAAACAACGTACTCTTGCTCGCTCCACTACCGAAGCCGAGTTTCGCGCCATTTCTGATACATCTGCTGAGTTATTATGGGTAAAATCTTTGCTAGGCGAATTGGGTGTGTCTAGTCCTGCTCCACCAACTATTTATTGTGATAATCTTGGCGCTACGCACTACTCCGTCAATCCGATATTTCATTCGCGTATGAAGCACGTCGCCATTGCTTTTCATTTTGTCAAACAACAGGTTGAACGAGGACTGTTGCGTGTAGCACATATTTCGGGTTCGGGTCAACTAGCTGACTTACTTACTAAACCTCTCCCGCGTTCCCGGTTCGATTCTCTAATTCTCAAGATTGGTCTCTCCCTAGGATCGTCCATCTTGCGGGGGCGTATTAAGGAATATACTAAGATCTCGTAAATATTATTTCATTGTATATTCTTACCTATATTGTTAGCTTCTTTACCAAGTCTTATATCTTTTGTATTTAGGTAACCCTAGATTGTATCGTCTAGTATATATAGATGCTTTGTAATCTCTTCTAATTAATTCAATACAATCCTATTTCTCACACTATACACTTCAAGTTATGTGCTGCAGATGTTATGACACCAAGAAAGATAGGTTGGCATTTTCTAAGGTGGATAACAATTCCCCACCGAAGGCATGATATCCAAGAAAATACGTTGCTATTGTACCCTAATAATACGAGGCATAGACTACTTCATCGAGCTATTAAAGAAAGAAAGATAATAGTTCTTATCCTCTGAAGTTTAAAATAAACTACTACTTGCCCATCCTGATATTAATTTTGGAAAGACAGAGAGGGCCACATACTAACAATTAGAGAGAGATGTCACAAACTTACAACCTATATTTTCATTAAAATTAATTTATTCATTAAATTATATAAATTTCACTAAACTCTTAAAATATAAATAATATAAAACTATAAACTGCTAAATCATTTATTAATTAATGTTATTATTTGAGAATGACTTGACTCATACTATGTATAAACAAAAATATAAATCGTTTTGATTACTTTTATGACAAAAAAGTTGAGAGAATTAATAAATTGAATTATTAGATCCGTGGAATAATGTTATTTGATATTTAATCATACTAATCAAGTTGAGGTTTAATCACTAGGGATTTGATTATAGAACAAATATCCGAATAACTTAATAAATAAATTAATGTCCAGTAGAAGGATAGGAAATTATGAACAACGGAAAGAAACAAAAATAATAATAAGCAAATTAAATGTGCGTGAGAGAAGGATAAGACAATGACACGAGACAATACAAATACGATAATTACTGCTACCCAAAACAGTAAATCTCCCGATAAACCGTCTCTGACTACATTAATAAGAGACAACCAATAAATAAACTAAAAACTAACTAAAAAGATAAAAGATAAAAATTAAATAAAAATAACAATAAGAGACAACCAATAAATAAACTAAAAATTAAAAGATAAAAATTAAAAGATAAAAATAAAAATTAAAAATAAAAATAATAACTATCTATAATGAGAAGGGTTTTTCACAAAAAATTAATGAAAAACTGTCTCTCTTAGAAATTTATGGAAAAGTATAATAGGTACAATGTGTACAACAATGCGAGCTTTGGGTATTAGTTAGGGAGGGCTGTAAAACGTCGTCGACGTTTTATAAAAAATCGTCGACGCTTTTAAAAAAAAAGACGCCCTCTACCTTTCCTCTCCCTCTCTCTACCCAATTCTCTCCCAAGCAAACAACACTAAAAAAAACGATGTTGTAACTCGGTTGAAGAATTACACGAGCAAACCACATCAACGAAACAACGATTCAATGTCAAACAACGAGCAATCCACATCAAATGCTAACAACGATTCTGAGGTAAGTAATTACACAATCTATTTTCATTTCAATCGAATTAGTATGATTATTGAATTACATGTTAAGTTGATATATTGAATTACATGTTAACTCTTCATAGCAATAGTATATTTACATTACCTTGTGAATAGAATTAGGATGAATGGAACACAACACGCCCAAATCCGTCGAAAATATTTGTTTTGTCGTCAATTGGGACGTTGAAATTCAAAGTCCCTCATGGACAGGGACTTCTACATTCAAAGTCCCTCATGGACAGGGACGTCTATATTTAAAGTCCCTCATGGACAAAGACGTGAACACTCAAAGTCCGTCATGGAAGGGGACTTTGAATTTCAACGTCCTTCATGGACAGACTTTGAATATCAACGTCCAATGTGGGTATGGACGTGCACTATTCACGTCCAGTATGGTGTTGGACGTGTAATATTCACGTCTGTCATGGTGATGGACGTGAACATTCAATGTCCGCTCATGGTTCAGACTATTAAATTGGTTTTTCTTCATTTTATTTAGTTTTTTTTCGTAAATTTAGGTCTTTTTACATATTTTAGCATCTAATCGTTATTAATTTTGCGTGTTAACAGGATTCATTTAAGGAGTTTGGTGTAAATGATGTTAATTACAACCACCTATTTGAGACGGTTACATGTTTTGCGAGTCGGGATGAGGCGTTTCAGTGGACTCAGAAAATAGCTTTTGATAACGGGTTTGCCTTAGTAAAAGCATCAAATGGGTCAAAAAATCGTAAAAAACCCGAGTTGCAAGGCTCATACTTTCGTTGTTCAAGGTACGGCCGAACCAGAAAGAAGATCGATTCCGATATTCCCGAGAAGTCTAAGAAGAAAGGGACATCTAAGTGTGAGTGTTTGTTTCCGATATTACGCAAGACTATCAGACTTATGTGCCGGTTGAGTGCTCAACCTAGGAAATGTTTATCTCTACGTCACTGATTTGTTGTATCAATATGTGGTTACCCAACCTGAAGAAATTGAGGCTCAAGATTATGAACAAGATCAGGAATCGTCATCTTCATCATCGGAAGATAATTAAGTTCGATAGTTATTTAATTATGTTATGTTTTAATTAATATCGTTGTGACGAGGTTTGGGTTTAGGGTTTCAGGGTTTGAGGTTTTGGGTTTGGGGTTTGGGGTTTGGGGTTTGGGGTTTAGGGTTTAGGGTTTGAGGTTTGGGATTTCGGGTTTAGGGTTTGAGGTTTAGGGTTTAGGGTTGGGGTTTGAGGTATGGGGTTTAGGGTTTCAGGTTTAGTTATGTTTTAATTATGTTTTAAGTGATTTATGTAATGTCGTCGTATTTCAAATTAAGGAATGTTTTAATTAAGTTCGATAGTTATTTAATTATGCTTTAATTAAGTTGTATTTTCAATTTATGCCGTCGTTTAATTTCCGTTTAACTACGTATTAATTCCCGTTGTATTTTCAATTTATGTTTTACCTTATTAAGTGTTGTCTCTGTATTATGTCCTACTGTTAAATTGTATCGTGTTTTAATTAAGTGTTGGACTACGTTTTAATTAAGTGTTGGACTACGTTTTAATTACGTCTATTTTACTTAATCTTTAATTTAACTAAATGTAGTGCCGACTCGTTCATTTCAATGCATAACATTGAAAACGCTAAAAAGGTTCACACAATCAAAATATTCATACATAACGAAAGAGAATAAAAATATCCATACACAACACAAATAAAAATATCCGTACATAACAATAAAAATCTACACTACGGGGTACTCTCATCATCATCATCATCCCCAGCATCATCCTCGACATGGTCCTCGGCTCTGAAGAACGGCTACATCTCCTCCACCAATCTCCGCGCATATTGCCACTTCCTGTCCGCGGTAGGCTGTCTATAGATCTGTGAGAAATGACGACTAAGAGCTCGGGATACCTTGGGCTCCTCGCTGAAAGAGAGTGAGCGAAACTAAGTACGGCGTGCAGGGGGGTAGAAGTGTGGGTGAGAAATCTCCATATACCAAACCATGTATCGCGGATCACTCTGAAAAGGCATCAAAGCCCGGTGAAACCGCTCTCTCAAAACTATCTCGACATCACTCAAACATCTGCATTTACGAGATTAAAAAGTTAGATAAATAAAAATAAACAAGTTTTCATACAAAACTTATATATAAAAATAACTTTAAATACAAATAAAGTCAAAATAACACAAAACTAACAACTTCTAATAAAAAATAAATATAAATTTAACCATTATAAATAAAATACACAACTTCTAAAACAAGAAAAATAAAAATTGCACATTAAAATTGAAAATATACGGTTAAAACGAAATAAAAAGGTCTTAACTGTAATACTACGGATTCTCTTTGGAGCCTACTCGACCGAGTAGAGCTTACTCGGCCGAGTAGTGCTCTGGGTGCGTGTTATTTTGGTTCTGGCGAGGAATACTCGGCCGAGTATAGTGAATACTCGACCGAGTATTGGACACTCGGCCGAGTGTGCACTTACTCGACCGAGTGTCCGGTTTAGCGGAGTGTTATTTCGACGGTTTGATTAGGGAATGTTTAGAGTATTTTATACAACCGCGTCAGTTTCTAATAGCATTTCATAAGCGTTATCATTTCTACGTTAACCTAATCACACCCAAATCATTCCCTAATCCTCCTCTTAAGCTTTTCGTAGCGTCATTGTGTGGATAATCGTCGTGATTCTTGCGTATAAGTTCTTGTTGCACTATTGGTAAGTTCTATCTTTGTAATTATTGCATCTTTTTGGGTTACGGTACATTTATATGGGAAGGGGATGTTGGGAATTGTGCAAAGTGTAATTGTGTTGTATGATCATTGTATAGGAGAAGACTTCGTAGAGGAGCCTTTTTGATTTCCCGTGTTGCATACTGCTGTGATTGCTAAGGTAGGGTTTCCCTACTCAGTTTACTGTGCTTTACATGACATGTTGTTATAATTATCGTTGTCCGTTGATCATCGTAGTATGGAGATTGTTGTGACAGTGTTGGTGTGAGGGGATTGAGATGACAGGGATGTCATGTGATTGTGATTGTGGTGGAGTCACTTGCGGGAGTGGCTTCACACCCTAGTTCGCCCTCCGTGGAACCCGCCACGGGAGGGGATGTGCACATTAAGGGACAGGGATCGTTGTCGCTCGTTGAGGAGCTGGACTAGGTGGGATCGGCTGCGGTCACCCACTGGCGGCGAGGATTACCTGTTGCGATGGGTAATCTGGCAGGGCTACACACTTTAGTGTGTAGTCAGTTACTGTGTGAGATTGGATGATTGGGAAATGGGTGATGATCAGACGATATTTGTATTTTGTTTGTCTTATTAATTGAGTAATACTGACCCCGTTGTTGTTTGTGGAATCTGCGGTGATCCATTCGGGGATGGTGAGCAGGCTTGACAGGTATTGCTAGTGAGAGCTTGGGGATTATCTTGGGAGATTTGCCACCATGAGTCATAGCATCACCGACTGAGTCTTAGTGGATTTTCATTTAATGTTAAGACTTGAGTTGTATTTTGTTAAACAGTATTTTGTTTTGGATCTTGTAAACTTTGCTTTTCACAGTACTTTAATAATAGTGCTCAGTTCAGACGCTTTTGATATGTACTAACCTCGGGAAACCGAGATGGTAACACACTTTCATGGTAGGGTGGTCCTGGTAAGGCACCTTGGTATGAGGGGGTGTTACAAAGTGGTATCAGAGCCGAAGATTCCGGCACCTAAACAAAATGAATTAATGAACCTAGGGAGTCTAAATAAAATGAACCCGGGGAGAGTTGTTTGGAGCTACCGCAAAGACTCGGGAGACGTCCCGGAGTCGCAAATTGGCCCTCACTAACTCAAACCGGTAACATGGGGAAAAGTGGTGAGAGTAGATTTTGTATGTACATGTATGTGATGATGAAGGCTAGTAAAAGTTGATAGTTGAATATATATGTGTTAAAGTTGTGAAGGTGATGATGGGAGAAATGATAGAAGAGACGAATTGTGAATGATTGTTATGTTAGAAATCGAATAAGCATGAATAGTATGCTGATATGTTTACAATGTGGCATTAAAATTTTGATATATGCATTGCATGTTGATATGTTTATAACATGGCTTTTAAGTTTTTGAGATCATGTGTACTGCGGGAATAGTGAACATGATAAGGGAATCGTAATCTGTAAACCTGTATATATAGAGTAACTCGGCCGAGCAGGCGGTACTCGGCCAGAGTATGGAGTACTCGGCCGAGTAACCGAGCACTCGACCGAGTGTCGTTTGATGGGAGGTAGCAATCGCTATCATCGTTATGATAACTCGACCGAGTATAGTAGTATACTCGACCGAGTAGTGTCCACTCGGCCGAGTGTTGTTTCACTCGACCGAGTGTTGTTTTTGTGTTTTGACGTTAAACACGGAGTCGATACTCGACCGAGTATCTGGGGGGATACTCGACCGAGTGGGCTTTACTCGACCGAGTATGATGAATACTCGGCCGAGTGTTCTTATGGCGGAAGAGTGTTAAATTTTGAGCCTGTGTTTACGTTTCTTTAATTCTTATCAGCTCAAAATGCCGCCCAAAAGAACTCTGCCGAGATCCAAGCTTCGGAGATGACTCTTGATGAGATTGCTCGCATGATTGAGCAACAAGAGGCCCTCCTTGAAGCTCTCAAGAATGTAGGAAAAGGGAACGAGAAGACAATGGATGCAACCCAGCTTAGCATCAACATTGCTCGTTTCCACCCTCCTACATATGACGGGGTAGGTGAACCAAAGCTGCTCGAGAAGTGGCACCGTGAGATTGAGGCTCTCATGGAAATGGTTAAGTGCCCCGAGGACATGATTGTTGAGCAGGTAGTGTACTACCTAAGGGGAGAAGCTGCAGTTTGGTGGCAGAACGTCAAGGATGATGCTAGAGCTTACTACCAGGAGGAAGGGGCTATTCCGTGGTCTGGGTTGAAGAGTGCTATGAGAGAGCAGTTTGTGCCGGAGCATATCCGACACAATATGAGATCCGACTTTGAATCTTTCACTATGTCTGAGGAGATGACAGTCACTGATTACTATCATCGGTTTATGGAGCTATCTCGTTATGTGGAAGATTTGCAGCTCGGACAGAGAGGTTTGGCTCTCCGATTTGAGAGGGGTTTGTCTGCTAAGATCGTGAGTCGTATGCCAGCTGGGGTTGCTACTGACCTTAAGGAAGTGTATCTGAGAGCGGGTCAAGCTGAGAGAATGGTGGATCTCTCAAGGGAGATCGAGGAGAGGACTGCTACAGAAAAGAGGAAGGCTGATGGCGGAAACAACAGTCAGCCAACAAACAAGAAAGGGAATTTCAACAATGCTAAGACTTTTTCTGGTGGAGCTGGTTTCTCTGGAGGTTCTCGTGGCTGGGGAAAGAATGGGGGTCGGGCTGTAAGTGACAACACCAACCTTACGTGCTTCAACTGTGGTGGGGTAGGCCACAAAAGGCGGGAATGCACGAGCTACAAGCCCGACAATGGTTCAGGGGCTCGATCAGGGAATTTTTCTCAGGGGCCGACTCAGAGTTTTGCTAGTAGCCGACCGGGAGGCTCATGAGGGAACAAAGGTGGACAGGGTAACCAGGGCGGTTACAACCGTGGTGGTGGAGGATCTTATCAGCGCCAGAATAACAGCGTCACCCAGGATTCGGCAGCTAAGCCAAGTACCTCCAATGCTCCAGTTCAGGGTGGAGGACAGAAAAACAGTGGAAAGCTCTTCATGATGGACAAGCAGGAAGCACAAAATGATGCTCATGTAGTTACCGGTACCTTTCTTGTTCATAATGTACCGTCCTTTGTTTTGTTTGATTCCGGGGCTACACATTCTTTTGTGTCTAAGAGTCATGCTGTGTCTATGGGTTTGGGAAAGTTCGAGGTTGTGAAAGATGATGTGTTCATACCTTCAGGGGAGTCTGTGTCGTGTCTCAAGTTATATAAGGGTATATCCATGGTGATTGGAGGGGTAGATTTACCAGTGGACCTGTTAGAATTTCCTATGGATGGGTTTGAGGTGATTGTCGGGATGGATTGGCTAGGTAAGTATGATGCCAGGATAGATTGCCGTCAAAAGAAAGTGTCTTTAAAGGGTCCCAAGGGAGTTAGGGTGTCCTATAGAGGGTTTGTGGTCAAGCCTAAGTGTAGGTTTATAGCAGTTATGACCTTAAAGTCATGTTTAAGGAAGAAGTGTCCTTTGATTCTTTGTCATGTGAGAGATCACCGTGTGGAGCCGCCGACAGCTTCTGAGATATCCGTGGTGAGAGAGTTCGAGGATGTCTTTCCTGAGGAAATACCGAGTTTGCCTCCCAAGAGGGATATTGATTTCAGCGTGGAGCTTAAGCCGGGAACGGGTCCTATATCTAAAGCACCTTATCGTATGGCACCTAAAGAGTTGGCTGAGTTGAAGAAGCAGATTCATGAGTTGTTAGGCAAGGGTTATATCAGGCCTAGTGTGTCACCGTGGGGAGCTCCAGTTCTTTTTGTAAAGAAGAAAGATGGGAGTATGAGACTGTGCATTGACTACAGAGAGCTCAATCGGGTCACAGTGAAGAATAAGTATCCATTGCCGAGAATTGATGACTTGTTTGATCAGCTAAGTGGAGCAGGTGTATTTTCCAAGATTGACCTGCGGTCGGGGTATCACCAGCTGAGGATAGCAGATGAGGATATTCCTAAAACAGCCTTCTGATCTCGTTATGGCCACTACGAGTACGTGGTTATGCCTTTTGGGTTGACCAATGCGCCAGCAGCTTTTATGGATTTGATGAACCGGATCTTTACACCGTTTTTGGATAGGTTTGTGGTTGTTTTCATCGACGATATCTTAGTTTATTCTAAGACTAAGGAAGAGCACGAAGAGCACTTGAGGATAGTTCTGCAGACTTTGAGGGAAAATCAGCTCTATGCCAAGTTATCCAAGTGTGAGTTCTGGTTAGAGGAAGTGGCTTTTCTGGGCCATGTAATATCCAAGAAGGGGGTATCCGTGGATCCTAGTAAGATTGAGGCCGTTACCAAGTGGGAATCGCCGAAGAATGTTGCTGAGATTCGGAGTTTCTTAGGCCTTGCCGGCTACTACAGGAGATTTGTGAAAGATTTCTCTACCATAGCGCGGCCTATGACATCCTTGATGAGGAAAGAAGTCAGATTTGTTTGGGATGGGAGTTGTGAAACGGCGTTTCAGACCTTAAAGGAACGCTTGACTACAGCTCCTATCCTAGCCTTGCCAGAGGGTTGTGAGAACTTTGAGGTTTATACCGACGCTTCAAAGAATGGTCTTGGTTGTGTCTTGATGCAGGGAGGGAAAGTGATAGCTTATGCTTCTAGGCAGCTGAAGCAATATGAAGAGAATTACCCTACTCATGATCCGGAGTCAAAAGCGGTTGTGTTTGCTCTTAAGATTTGGAGGCACTACCTTTATGGCGCAACTTTTAAGGTGTTCTCTGATCATAAGAGTCTAAAGTATATTTACACTCAGAAGGAGCTTAACATGCGACAGAGACGGCGGATGGAGCTGATTGGAGATTATGATATGGAAATCATCTATCATGAGGGTAAAGCTAATGTTGTTGCAGATGCTTTGAGTAGGAAGAGCGTTCATTCGCTATGTACAGCTATGTCCTTGCTAAAGTTGAGAGACGAGATGGCTAGTTTGGGGATCTTTATGATTCGAGAAGGAAATACCATCGGGGATTTGACGATTGAGCCAGAGTTGTATGAGAACATCAAAGGTAAGCAAGAGCTTGATCCGAAGATCCAGGAGTGGAAGTCAAAGGTAGAGAGTGGAGCAGCTTCCAGGTTTTCTATACATCCAGATGGGAGTGTTAGATTTGATGGGAGATGGTGTGTTCCTGACGATGCAGAGTTAAGGAGAATGATCTTGTCTGAGGCTCATTGCACTCCTTATTCAGTTCACCCGGGTGGTGACAAGCTTTATAGAGATCTTAAGAAGACCTTTTGGTGGCCAAACTTAAAGAGAGATGTAGCTGAGTTTGTGGCTAGATGTTTGACCTGCCAAAGAGTCAAGGGTGAACAAAGGAGACCACAAGGTAAGATTCAGTCTTTAACAGTGCCAGAGTGGAAGTGGGAGTCGATCTCCATGGACTTTATTGTCGGGTTACCTAGGTCACAACAAGGTAACAACATGATTTGGGTGATTGTTGATCGGTTAACCAAGTCAGCCCATTTTGTTCCAATGAAAGATACTTGGTCTAAGATGCAGCTGGCTTTGGGTTACAGGAGACATGTGGTTCGGTTACATGGTATTCCGAAAGATATTGTTTCTGATCGTGATGCGAGGTTCATATCAAAGTTTTGGCAAGAACTGCAAGAGTTGATGGGTACAACGCTGAAGATGAGTACAGCTTTTCATCCGGCAACCGATGGTCAGACAGAACGGACCATCAAGACCTTAGAAGACATGTTAAGGGCATGTGTTATGGACTTTGGAGGCAGTTGGGAAGACAGACTTGATTTGATCGAGTTTTCATATAATAATAGTTATCATACAAGCATTGGGATGGCACCTTTTGAAGCTTTGTATGGCCGGAAATGTCGAAGTCCAGTTTGTTGGGATGATAGTTCCGAAGCAGTGGTTTTAGGACCACAACTGGTTCAAGATATGGTTGAGCAAATCCAGTTGATTCGACAAAAGATGAGGGCAGCCCAAGATCGTCAAAAGAGCTACGCCGACTTACACCGCACGGACATTGAGTTTTCGGTAGGTGACAAGGTTCTTTTGAAAGTGTCACCTATGCGAGGTGTTATGAGGTTTGGGAAGAAGGGTAAGCTAAGCCAAAAGTTTATAGGTCCTTATGATATTTTGGACCGTGTTGGCGAGGTAGCCTACAGGTTAGCACTACCACCAGCTTTGGATAGAGTGCACAATGTGTTTCACGTATCTCAACTCCGGAAGTATGTGAGCGATCCGTCGCATATCCTTGAGATGGAGAACATCGAGCTTGATGAATCCTTGTCCTATGCCGAGATTCCTAAGGAGATTCTTGATCGCAAGGTTCGTAAGACCCGGAATGGTGAGACGGTCTTACTCAAGGTCCTTTGGTCTAATCATAATGTGGAGGAAGCCACATGGGAACCTGAGGAAGCTATGCGAGAACGTTTTCCTAACCTTTTTGACCAGGTATGTTTGGTTACGGGGACGTAACCGTTGTCTTTTTAAGGGGGTAGGAGATGGTCGCGATAGTGTTTTGTTCTGTCTTTCTTTGATTTGATTCGAGTCGGGAAATGTTTTGTGGTGACTTGTTGTGATGTTTGTATAGTTCCTTGGAGTTGTCTCATGTGATTGTTATAGGCTTGTGGCGTAGTGTTGTGCTTGCTTGTGTAGTAGAGTGTGAACTTCGGGACGAAGTTCTTTTTAGGGGGAAAGATTGTAATACTACGGATTCTCTTTGGAGCCTACTCGACCGAGTAGAGCTTACTCGGCCGAGTAGTGCTCTGGGTGCGTGTTATTTTGGTTCTGCCGAGGAATACTCGGCCGAGTATAGTGAATACTCGACCGAGTATTGGACACTCGGCCGAGTGTGCACTTACTCGACCGAGTGTCCGGTTTAGCGGAGTGTTATTTCGACGGTTTGATTAGGGAATGTTTAGGGTATTTTATACAACCGCGTCAGTTTCTAATAGCATTTCATAAGCGTTATCATTTCTACGTTAACCTAATCACACCCAAATCATTCCCTAATCCTCCTCTTAAGCTTTTCGTAGCGTCATTGTGTGGATAATCGTCGTGATTCTTGCGTATAAGTTCTTGTTGCACTATTGGTAAGTTCTATCTTTGTAATTATTGCATCTTTTTGGGTTACGGTACATTTATATGGGAAGGGGGTGTTGGGAATTGTGCAAAGTGTAATTGTGTTGTATGATCATTGTATAGGAGAAGACTTCGTAGAGGAGCCTTTTTGATTGTCCGTGTTGCATACTGCTGTGATTGCTAAGGTAGGGTTTCCCTACTCAGTTTACTGTGCTTTACATGACATGTTGTTATAATTATCGTTGTTCGTTGATCATCGTAGTATGGAGATTGTTGTGACAGTGTTGGTGTGAGGGGATTGAGATGACAGGGATGTCATGTGATTGTGATTGTGGTGGAGTCACTTGCGGGAGTGGCTTCACACCTTAGTCCGCCCTCCGTGGAACCCGCCACGGGAGGGGATGTGCACATTAAGGGACAGGGATCGTTGTCGCTCGTTGAGGAGCTGGACTAGGTGGGATCGGCTGCGGTCACCCATCGGCGGCGGATTACCTGTTGCGATGGGTAATCTGGCAGGGCTACACACTTTAGTGTGTAGTCAGTTACTGTGTGAGATTGGATGATTGGGAAATGGGTGATGATCAGACGATATTTGTATTTTGTTTGTCTTATTAATTGAGTAATACTGACCCCGTTGTTGTTTGTGGAATCTGCGGTGATCCATTCGGGGATGGTGAGCAGGCTTGACAGGTATTGCTAGTGAGAGCTTGGGGATTATCTTGGGAGATTTGCCACCATGAGTCATAGCATCACCGACTGAGTCTTAGTGGATTTTCATTTAATGTTAAGACTTGAGTTGTATTTTGTTAAACAGTATTTTGTTTTGGATCTTGTAAACTTTGCTTTTCACAGTACTTTAATAATAGTGCTCAGTTCAGACGCTTTTGATATGTACTAACCTCGGGAAACCGAGATGGTAACACACTTTCATGGTAGGGTGGTCCTGGTAAGGCACCTTGGTATGAGGGGGTGTTACATTAACCATGGATGGACATTGAAATTCAAAGTCCGACCATGGCCAAGACATTGAATTTCAACGTCCATGACCATGGAGGATGTTGAAACTCAACATCCATGACCATGTTGGACGTATGGTTTCTATGTCCGTCCACTACACACGTGCAAAAGCTACGTCCCTGCCCAATAAAGACGGTGAAATTCAACGTCCTTACCAAACATGGACGTTGAATTGCTACGTCCCTCACCCTACCAGACGTAGAGATTCTACGTCCCTCCCCCTACCAGGCGTTTCATTTCAACGTCTCTGCCCATATCATACTCCCGTTTTCTCGACAAACCCCATTGTTACCCGACAAATACAAGAAAAAATACATCGACAACAACAACAGATCCATGGACAACAAACAACACTAACAACAACAACAACAACAAACAACATTAACAACAACAAGAAGAACAAAGCCGACAATAATAAGCAGGGAATTGAAACGAGAATAAGGAAATTGAAACGAGAATGAAGAAGAATAAGGAAATTGAAACGAGAATTCATTCAAATCAACACAAACATACATTTCTATCCTAATTATAATCAAATTATACAACTAAATCTAAACTAATTTAAAAAAAATGACTTACTTGATAAAAACGAGGGAGGTGATGCGGTGGTTGGTGGAGGTGTTGCCGTCGTCTGTGGTGTTGCTGCGGTGGTGGTGGAGGTGCTGCGGTGGTTGCGTTGGTGATGCAATGGCGGTGGCGGCGTTGGTGATGCGGGGTTGTAAGGGAAAGTTAGAGAGTGAAAGAGAGAAATGGAGTATTGAGAGAGAGAGAGTAAGGGTAGGGGCATCTTTTTTTTGAAAACCGTCGACGATTTGTTATAAAATGTCGACGACGTTTCGCAACCCGGTAGTTAGGTGATTTAACTCTTTTTAATATTATATAAAGTAATATATCTAATCTCAATCTCAAGGAGTATATATCTTTTCATTATTTTTCACTTTCTATTTTAATCGGGTCAATATAGTGTGGGAACACGAAATGGACAATCTCATTTGCGTACGGAGCACTATAATTTCCGCAAGTTTAAATACTTCTACGAATATATGAGTACACGAGGATAAAATTTTAGTACAACTCCTAATAATACTCGATATAACATCCCTCCAATTTTTTATTATCTTCCCTCTTTCTCTTTTCAAACAAGTTTGATTATCTTTCGTCTTTTCTTTTTTGGTAAGTTTCATTCATTTTCTATTACAATACTTTATTTTTTCTTTTTTCCCTCTCTTATTTTTTGTGCCAAAAAAATAGGAGGAAGATAATAAGAAATTGGATAAAGTACAATATTGATCTTACAAAGTACATTATACATAATTTTGAAGTCATTAGTTACTTACGACAATATAATTACATTTTTCACAAATTCACTTTAAAAAAACAATTTTTAGTAACCGTGCAACGCACGGGCACTAAATCTAGTATTGATTAAATATGAATGTTGTATATAAATTAATTTTCAAAATATTTGTTTTCAAATTTTAAATTGATAAAAAAAGAAAAAAGAAAAAATCCTCATTTGCACTAACTCATTGTATAAACCCAAGCTCATACACTCAGCTTGTTGCATAACTACATAAAGCTAATTTACCCTCTCCAATTTATTATTCTCCTTATTAAAACCCTAAAGTCTCCAATAAGTCTAATTAACACACTAGAATCTTTCATTTGCACTGTGGAAAGTGAACCCAAAAAAATCGTGTCATTCCACACATCTCTCATTAAATTTCCTCAACCTTCATTTCATCCTTACCACTCCGTCTTCTCTCTAACTCGTCTACCGTGTCAGCGTCTTTACATATTTGGTTTCAAACTCAGTTCTCAAGTATCAAAATTGTTGTTTTTGTAACGAAAAAAATGTGTCCAAGCATGTCAATCTAGTGATTCTTTTTTAAGTAATAGAGGTTTAATTTGTAAGTATGTTTTAAGCATGATTCTTTTTAATTTTGTTGAATGATTTAAAATATTGTTTACATTAATTTTAGCTAGTTCTATCATTTTTGTCATTATATTTATGTATTGTTTGATTCGTATTTTTTTAATTCAAGAATTCCTTTTTTTTTTCGAAAAAAGGTTGTTAAATCTTGCTAAATAATTGCTAGATGCAATCTTTTGGTCAATATTTGTTTAGTCATTTTAAAGAAAAATTGGAACTTTATATTTTTTTTTATGATTCACGATTAATTGATAAGATTTTCTCACTAATTTAATGTTATATTTAAAGATTTCTACATTAATTATTCTGTCAATTAAAGTTTACGCTTTTTTCACAACAAACACAATAATTTTTATAGTAATTTTAATGTTATTATTAGTTATTGTACTGCCATAAATTCTTAAATGAGAGTAAATTTAGATTTTATTCAATTTAATTTTTATGAGCGCATAATTGATGTGCACTTATCATTTATATAATTTGTAAAAATTATTTGCAACTTTTTAACGTTGAATGAATTTTTATTAGCTTAATATTTGTAAATTATTTGGGAAAGACAAAAGCAAAATTAACTACGAAGTAATAATTAGGATGAGAAAGGAGGAGAGAGACTAATTAATTAACTTAATGATCATGGGGGCCTTACATCCAATTCACTCCCTAAAATTCTGCAGCCAATTCAGAAGCCAAGAAAAGACCTGACTTTTATACTATGTAGATTATAATGATACGAATCCCCCTACTACTAAGAGAATAAAATTCTCTTAGTTTTCCCGTCTAAAGAGACTTCTTCTTAATTGGGCTTATTTTTCTGGATACTACTAACACAACAAGATTTGATGGATTGTAAATTCTGGACCTTATACGTAGCCCACTTTTTCTATCTCATCTATCAAAGTAAAAGTTATTAATAGCCCATAATTTTGGACTCTACATGTCATATTATAAGCTAGATGAGTGAACTTGATTTCGTATAAATTTAAATTTATATTATATTTATATTTATATGTTACCTCTTTTGTAAGAAATCATCAGTTATTTATTATGTAAATTTTTGTCTTAGTAATATGGACTATTTTTTGAAGGATGTAAAAACACTTATGTATTTTCTATTAGAAATAAAAAAGTGAAAATATTATTTTAATAATTCGTAAATCGTCTTTTTCGACGCGAGGAATAGTTTTTACTGCTTTTCGTTTTAAGGTCAATACGCGTTTTAATAAAATTATACAACTAACTTAATAATTGTACTATTAATGTCATAAATTAGTTGCATGTAATGGTATAAAATTATTGTGTTATTTTTAGTAGTAAAAAAATAACTTAACTTAAAATGTCTTCTTATGGTAGTAAACTTTTTTTCCAACCTCTTATTAATATTATATTTAGTAGATTATAACATTAAATTAAAAGTATACTTTATTTATGCAAATAATTTAATTGATAATATCTCTTTATAAAATGAATCTAAAAAGTACCGTGCTATAGCACGGGAACTACACTAGTTATTTTATAAAATGATCTTACTACAACTACAAAACCTACTTACTGGTTTCTCTTTAAGAATCTACATAGTATAAACACAAAAACTCCGGAGAGACGGTATCTCAATAGCGCTATTGATTGGCTACTGAGTTTCTACATGTGGGTCTCCATGTTTTCTATTCTATTTAAATATTCATCTCCTCAACCCAATTCCTATCTTTTATTACTATTTTAATTAGTTATGTTAAAACATAAGTTAAAATGTCATAATTTACATAAAATCTTGCAATTCTTAATCACGTTCAATTATATATTCATGTGTCTAATGATAGCGCCTGCTATTACGACCCGTGCATGTTTTGCACGGGTATAAAACTAGTAGTATAGTATTGTACAAGTTCATTCGCACAATGTCATCTTATGGCTTACGCTGACATGGTAAAATTTGTCATTTTGGGTTGGGATATTCCAATTCTGATTTGTTTTGAGGGAGGATGCTCTAATTGATTGTCCATTCTGAATACGGGTTATTTTTGGTCAACGGTTCCGGGTTGGGGCAAGGGGTACTTCACTTTCACTCTAGAAATTAACAAAAAGCCCATACTAAAAGAAAAAAAATTAAATAAATTTTTGAACGGGCCTCTTTACTCAATTATGGCAAGATACTCCACACTTGGACTATACTTAAGACAGGCAGACTCCTTAAAAATTGCTAAAACCGCAATACTTGCAGTGGTGGACCTTGGGTTGGGGGTGGGGGTGGGGGTCGGCGTGCGGGTTTGTGTGTTAGTAGGAGTGCTGGTTTCCCAATTTTTTTTGACAATTGTAAAATTCATAATAGATTACCAGCCTATGGCGCTTGCTCCCAGAATATTGTGTTGAAACTTGATTTTTAGCAAAAGAAATTCGATATTTAAGCTAAATTTTTTGAATTTTTTGGGTAGTGTATCAAACTCCATTAATAGTTCACCCTTGAAAATATGTTTAGATTTTCTTTTAAGTTATTTTTTGGCACAATGCAACTGTGATTAGGGTAGTACTGTAATTACATTAAAATGGCTTTCGTCCGAATTCGCATTAGTTATGTGATTAGTGTAATACTGTAGTCATAACAAGTTATATATGAGTTTATGACACTTGGCCCATAGATGATACTGGGTTTATGCTAATTACTAGTTTTAAACCCGTGTAAAAAATGCACGGGTCGTAATTATAGACGTTTTTATTGAATATATGAGCATATAAATGAGGATTATTAAATGTTTAATGTCGTGACAATATAAATAAGTCGATAACAATTGGAGATTGGACGTACATATAAATTAAGTTACTCAGATTCGGTGATCTATTTTTTTAAAATATGATTTTAGGTTATTTACCCCATAACGTTTAGTTTATTCCGTAACTTTTAATTTATTTTGTTTTATTGGAGTTGTGTATATATAATCTAATATATGTCTTACAGGAAATATAAACAATGTAATAAAATTAAAAATAATCGGAAATTTCCTTGTAAAGTACGTTAGATATTGTATTAGATGTACACTTACTACTGGCACAATTTATAGACGATTTTACGTGATAATATTTTTTTTACTTTTAAAAATAATAATACATAAATTATTAAAATGGGATAAAATTGAATTAAATTATTGAAAACTTGTCAACGTAGACTTGACCTTTTAATTCGTTAACTCTGTCAACGACTTATTAGATTTAGAAATCTTATTAGTTTTTAAACAAATTATAGAATAAGATGGTCTTACACCGTGAGACGGTCATCTATTAGAAAAATTAATTCATTCTTTGCAATCAATAAAAGTGTGAAGTGTGATTTTTACACAAACTAGTTTTAAACCCGTGCAAAAAAATGCACGGGTCATGATAACATGCGCTATTATTGGACACAGGACTCAGGAGCATATAAATGAGTGTTACTAAATGTGAATGTCCTGATAATATAAGTAAGTCTATAATTGAAAATTCGACATTGTATAATTTAATTAACTTTTTTCATTCTGATGAGATAATACGGTTTTCATCATTAATGTACATATAATTTAGGAAAAAAGGACGGTTTTAGCAATAAATGAACAACTTTTTTACAAAAGTGCACTGTCTCACCGTATGAGACCGTCTTACACTATAATTTATGATATATAAATACATAAATCAACTCTTTCTAAGAATTTTACCCTACTTCATATTACCTATACCCCGTAGCCGCCCTCTTCCTCTCAAAATTACTAACCGACTTTTCATCTTGTTTCTTTTCTTTGACTATCTCCATCTCAAATATTATCCATTCTAATGTTATCCCCTTACTACTTATAATGTTAATCGGCCTGTAATACTACGGTTTTATGAGTCTCTGGGTACTCTATCGAGTAGGCCTTACTCTGTCGAGTAAGGGTGTGTTGCGTTTTAAAAATAGTTTCTGACCTGTTGGGTACTCGATCGAGTAACCCTGATACTCGATCGAGTAAGGGGGCACTCGATCGAGTACCTCAGCTACTCGATCGAGTAGCCGGTTTACGGGGGGATTGTAACACCCCCATACTCCAAGTGCCTTACCAGGACCACTCAGGTATAAGGATGCCACCATCTCGGTTACCCGAGGCATGATAATCATAAGACAATGAAGAAACATACTTTATTAAATAAGTTTAAGTGATTACATTACAAAACCAACTGTAAGCAAAATACAACCGTTCTCAAACTATAAACCAACTGAAAGGAACTGTCCTAACAAACACAAATGAAGACTAAAGACTCGATATGTGATGACTCCATCCCCACTAGATCCTACGCGTATCCAAGATATACCGCCAAAATCGCTCACCACCCCCGAATGGATCACCACAGTTTTTAAAACATTTAAACGGGGTCAGTACTAATCACACAATTTAATATATCAACAATAAGATAAACAGACAGCTTAACCGTCACACACACACACAACCACACCAATCCCAACAATCTCAATCACCGATCGTCAACCGGACCACCCGCCAGGGGGGACCGCAGCCGTTCCCACCTAAGCCCCGCTCATCATACCGAGCGATAACCCTATCCATTAATGTGCACATCCCCTTCCGTGGCGGGTTCCACGAAGGGCGAAACTAGGGCGTGAAGCCACTCCCGCAAGTGACTCCACTCAGCCGAGAACGCATCTCGAGAACCATAGACAACCAATCACAATCACAACATCAACAACCGTCTGAATCTATCAACAATGTACAATCACAATCACAGCCGTCACAATACAATTACTATATCAAACAATCAATCTCACACATCAACAATCATCCCATTATGGGACTAATACTTGAGTAGGAAATCCTACCTGAAAAGCACAACATGATCGACGGTATCAACAAATGTATCAAAAGCCTCTTCTACGAACCCTCCTCCTATCATATAACACATAAAGGCTACACATCACACACTACACATAAAAACCCCCAATCTCTAAATTAGGGTTTAACCAAAACAAGGGAAAGACAATAAAAAGGGTACGTAGATCTTACCCTCGACGCAAGGAACTCAACGATACGAATAACGACAAGAACCGACCGTCTAACTCCGGAATTGCTAAGAATGCGATTAGGAAGATGAACTGGTTGCTTTCTCTCTTAAACAGGGTTTTAGGTTTTGTAAAAGTGATTTAAAACAATGACGACTATGTTTAAATACCTTAATCGCATAATTAACAAAACCCGAGAAAACTCCCCAGAAAACCGACACTCGATCGAGTAACTAAGGTACTCGATCGAGTGCCCTTACGATCGAGTACCCTAGTTACTCGATCGAGTACCCAACAGTCGAAAACTATTTTATTTCGCAAAACTCCCTTACTCGACAGAGTAAGGCCTACTCGATAGAGTACCCCAAGACTCATAAATACGGAGTATTACAGTCTTCCCTCCTTAAAAAGAACTTCGTCCCCGAAGTTCAACCCATACATAAAAACAAACATGCTAACTCGATCAAGACACAACAACGTAACTAAGAACTCAAAACAAAACTCCAACCGACCATGAACTCATAACACCAATACCACTAACTATTCCTACCTCCACAACATGGCTCACGATATCGTATCAACTCCATTATATGTCTCTCAACACTAACTCCATACACTACCAACTACCATCCTCTAACGCTGCTAGCTCCGTAATATATCATCCACTACCAAATCCCATATCAAGACACTCCTAGACATCAAACGGAATGTTACATTCTACCACCCTTAAAAGGAACTTCGTCCTCGAAGTTTACTCAGACTCATAACATCATCCTCCAACTGTCAACACTATATAAAATATTCTCACACTCTGAAGCATCACACTACTACAAGCACGGCCATGGCCTTTTATAAGTATCATCCACAAAACAAATCCCTCCTTTACGCTACGCTAACACTCTACTTCCAATTATATTATAACATGCACCACAATGAAACTCTCTTTTATCGCATCCTACTCCTCTTAAGACAAATGTTACGTCCTCGTAACTCACTAATACTAAATCCTAGCTATATCGTGTCATTATCCTCATCACCACCGCATGTCAAAGATAACCACTTATAATCTAAACACTCGCCATGCATATATCCAAGGCTCTCTTACTTAAACATTCCTCATACCTCAACTCATTCGTCACACCACCTAACCTATACCTCAAAATCTTTATCTTAACCCAAAACTTCAACTTTTCCACATTACCGCAACATGACATACCTCTCTATATAAAGCACCTATCTCCCAAGCGCATAACTCACGATCCACACTCGTTACGTACCCTCACACTAGATCCTCCAGTTCTTTCCTTCATTACCGCAAGACTCATACATAACCTAATATGACACTAATTCCCCCAACACCCTACACTCACTGTCCCAACAAAAGATTATGAACCACCTGCAGCTTTCAGATCATTACTACACATGTTCTACGGACCACTTGTCGTTACCATGTCTACTAAAGCCTTATCTAGAACAAGATCAAAATTATCAGAACAACCTCTCACAACCGTGTCCCATCAATAGAACATCACTATACCATGACAACAACGAAAACATATACGACTCCATTTCATATCATACTATACCCTCATTCCCAACTTAACCTGGTAAAGAAAACATCGATAAACAAGACAACTGTCTATCTCGTAAACCGAAACTTGCAGGAGCAACATCAAACAAAACAACAAACTATGAATAACCGGTATGCACTTTCGAAACTCGAATCATAATCATCCCGCCTACTCCACCACAACCGGTGACGGCATCACAACACCGCCACCAACAGCCACACCGTAGTGCGAAAATACCCGCATCACAACATTATGTACCGTGCCCGGATCACCACCCGAGGCACCACGACCACACCGATAGACATCACAACTGCATACGATTCCCATAAACACTGACTGAGCATAACTTCTCAGACAAGAAAAACTTACTCAAATCCACTCTATTAAATCACCACGCAACATATTATATGGATAAACAGATAAGCATCTCATGAACATCATCTCTACCATTTCACGGAATACACATGTGTTATTAATACACATAAAATTATAACTAGCCATGTCAAATTAATCAAGTTATTACCTTTTTTGGATATTATTCAATTAAATTACCGTGTCCAACATATATATTATCGAACATTCATAAAACAACTTTATAATTATCACACCATACCACTTCTTGTGAGGTCAGAACCTCACACAAACATTTACACATATTATAGACCCGTAATCACAACCAACTAGTCAATCCTGATCACGTAAGTTACCACTCAACATAGGTTACCTGTCGCCCGAGCTTAACTCGTATACACCTCATAACATATTCTCCCTTTCGCATATCCATCACCCTCTGCCAAATGTAGCCACACCATTAATACTCAACTACTAACAACCGCCTCATATAACCACATCTTATACTCTTTCATAATCAGTACTTACCAACTGGTCTCTCGCAAAATCAACCTCTTTAGAATTGTTACCTTTCTAATATACCATTACCCTTAACCACTAGTCACAAACCATAACATTACCGCTGTCCGGGCATCAAACCTCTTACACTCATCTCTAAACATCACGATTTGTTTCCTATCTTTGGTTAACATCCCAAATAACGAACATCCAATCCATTAACAAAATTACCTCAACATTCTTCCCAATACTATCCTTAATTGTATCATCATCTAACTCTCCACCAAAAATCTCGTATCGTGCAAATACTCCACCAACTTCATACTCCCTTAATTCCTCGAAACTCATGATTAATCATGTTGTTCTGAAACTTCTGTATAACTATTAACTTACTTACCCTTGATAGTATCATACATCTCGACGATTCCTTACTTTATGTCACATAACTCCGGTGAACTTTTTCTCAACTTACTTTTATCCTTCTTTTCTCGTTATACTCAAAAATACCATTAATAGCTCAGCTCCTTATTACTTCTATCTAACTTTTTAGTGCTCCGATTATCTTTTCATTGCTCCAAAACTCAAATCCCATTATTTCATATCGATATCATCTCACTCTTTCTTACCATAAATATTATCTTATTATGCCATTAATCACCCTTGCCTCTAGTTTATCCATAAAATCAACGTTCACTGTTCTAACAATTGCATCTCCTTTGTACCTCTCTAGAAATCAGAATTCCTTTTGTACCATTAATTGCCCAAGGAAATCACACAGTAGTTTCGTCTCTTAATAAACCAAATCTCCCAAATCCACCTCGCGACATGTCTCCAAAAAGTTCACTATATACTACTCTTCTCAACTCCTTTAAAACGCACTTTCACTACATATATCCTTACTCAACACTATTTCTAGCCATCTCCCTCCATAATTTATTATACATCTCAGGTTGCTACTATGCACATCCTTTCTTTCAGTCTTTTCATTCTCACGTTCCTTAAACTTACATCATGCCTTGCCCACATTCACTTACATTTTCATTACTCAACATACAATCATGTCACTCATCTCGTCTCACACAACATGCTCTATGCCTCAATTAAGTCTTACCAATCTTCCTTTTCTTTTTCCACCATCTATCATAATCACATATAACTCATGTCCTCCCCACCGAACTCATATTCATCATAAGTGCCACTCTTTACATCATAAGATTGGGTAACTTACGCTTCAGGACCAACACATACGTAAAACAATGCATAAAGAAGTAATACAACACCTTTGGATTAAACGTAATATGCAACGAATGTCAAAAGATAAACATATGACCCGAGACACGCATATGACCTGCACAGACCACACTCGATCGAGTACCAGAACTTACTCGATCGAGTTGAGGCTACTCGATCGAGTGCCCAACATGCTCGATCGATTGCCCCGACTCCAGAACCCAAACAGACCTTCTGATCTCTGACTTACTCGACCGAGTAGCCAGGATACTCGATCGAGTGACCCCATACTCGATCGAGTGCCCGAGGTACTCGATCGAGTGCCCAAAAACACGATTCTGGTCAAAATAACGACAACGTACTATGCATTCATTATTATTTCAACATTATGATTACAACTATGCATTCAAATCTGCGCGACTCCTCATACAATCAACATAATAATCTACTTCGTGTTATCAAGTGCCACGTTATAAACAACCATCATGCTTTTCATCCAATTTGTTATGCAAAACACATATCATTGAACCTCTATTCTTCATGTTACTACTTACCAAAAGCCAAACATTACCATCTATCATGCTCATATAACATTCAACTTTCAATCATGTATTACCCGCATGTTTTTAATTTTCATAACTTTTCATGACACAAGCCACACCCTTACACTACAAATCCTATTTCCATGTTGCTAATACAACAACATTACAAATCCACTTCATCACATAAACACTTCCATAATCAAGAAATTCATATCCTTACGAAATTGCCACTTCATCTTTTCCCATCAGTTCATCTAGTTCAATCACATACTTCAGCTAACAAGCGCATATGATACGATAGCAGACAATTATACGAACTTAATATATAGCTTTACGCAAACAAAACTATGAAAACTAATCTTATCACACCCCCTATCCACATGTTATTAGGATTGCCTCATTATAAATCATTCATCCTACACATCATTATTCATCACATATAAACTATTTCCTTTTTCCACCACATCATTCGTCATTCTCACATACTTTTCCAACTATTCCAATCAACATGGTAAACCAAGTATCATCCAACATGCTTTCAACCAACAGCATACAAAATCACCCTTATACATGCCACACATCACCATATTGTTACACAATTCACAAAATAAACACATAGCGATCCCGACTCATATCCCTTGGTGACCGGTTCAAAATCGTAGGGCGAGTTCGCGACTTTAGGACGTCTCCCAAGCCTTTGCATTAGCTCCTACAACCTTTACCCCGGGTTCATTTTAATTGACTCCCTACATTCATTGGATTTATTGGTTACAGGTTTCAGGATCGTCGCTCTGATACCATTTGTAACACCCCCATACTCCAAGTGCCTTACCAGACCACTCGGGTATAAGGATGCCACCATCTCTTGCTACCCGAGGCATGATAATCATAAGACAATGAAGAAACATACTTTATTAAATAAGTTTAAGTGATTACATTACAAAACCAAACTGTAAGCAAAATACAACCGTTCTCAAACTATAAACCAACTCGAAAGGAACTGTCCTAACAAACACAAATGGAAGACTAAAGACTCGATATGTGATGACTCCATCCCCACTAGATCCCACGCGTATCCAAGATATACCGCTAAGCAACTACTCACCACCCCGAATGGATCACCACGCTTTAAAACATTTAAACGGGTCAAGACTAATCACACAATTCAATATATCAACAATAAGATAAACAGATAGCTTAACCGTCACACACACACACAACCACACCAATCCCAACAATCTCAATCACCGATCGTCCACTGGACCAGCCCCGCCAAAGGGGGGACCGCAGCCGTTCCCACCTAAGCCCCGCTCATCATACCGAGCGATAACCCTGTCCATTAATGTGCACATCCCCTTCCGTGGCGGGTTCCACGAAGGGCGAAACTAGGGCGTGAAACCACTCCCGCAAGTGACTCCACTCAGCCGAGAACGCATCTCGAGAACCATAGACAACCAATCACAATCACAACATCAACAACCGTCTGAATCTATCAACAATGTACAATCACAATCACAGTCGTCACAATACAATTACTATATCAAACAATCAATCTCACACATCAACAATCATCCCATTATGGGACTAATACTGAGTAGGAAATCCTACCTGGAAAGCACAACAGTCAGACGGTATCAACAGCTGTATCAAAAAGCCTCTTCTACGAACCCTCCTCCTATCATATAACACATAAAGGCTACACATCACACACTACACATAAAAACCCCCAATCTCTAAATTAGGGTTTAACCAAAACAAGGGAAAGACAATAAAAAGGGTACGTAGATCTTACCCTCGACGCAAGGAACTCAACGATACGAATAACGACAAGAACGACCGTCTCGAACTCCGGAATTGCTAAGAATGCGATTAGGAAGATGAACTTGTTGCTTTCTCTCTTAAACAGGGTTTTAGGTTTTGTAAAAGTGATTTAAAACAATGACGACTATGTTTAAATACCTTAATCGCATAATTAACAAAACCCGAGAAAACTCCCCGTAAAACCGGACACTCGATCGAGTAACTAAGGTACTCGATCGAGTGCCCCCTTACTCGATCGAGTACCCTAGTTACTCGATCGAGTACCCAACAGGTCAGAAACTATTTTATTTCGCAAAACTCCCTTACTCGACAGAGTAAGGCCTACTCGACAGAGTAAGGCCTACTTGATAGAGTACCCCAAGACTCATAAATACGGAGTATTACAGGGATGATTTGTCGGGTTTTGTTAATAATGCGATTAAGTATATAATTACTTCCGCCACTTTTCTTTAAACACTTTTAAAACCTAATTGCTTTCAGAAGAGAAAACAAACTACGTTCTTCGCATCAATCGCATTGTTGGCAAATCCCGGAGCTTGGAAGGTCGGATTTTACCTTTCTTTATACCTTTGTGATCCTTGCGTCGAGGGTAAGATCTACGTACCATTTTTATAGTGTTTCGTTAAAGTTAGTTAAACCCTAATTTTGGGAATTGGGGATTTGTATGATTTGTGGTGTTAGTAGTGATTGTATGATTAAGTGAATAGGAGGATGATTCGTAGAAGAAAGATTTTGAGACAACTGCTAGATCGTCTGCTGTTGGTGTTGCACTCCAGGTAGGGTTTTCCCTACTCAGTATTAGTTACATGATATGTGTGGTGATTGTGCTGTAGCTAGTGATTGTTGATTGATTCAGACGGTTGTGATTGTATATTGTTGATTGATTCAGACGGCTGTTGATTTTGGTGTTATGGTTATTGTTTATCTGTCTGTGTTCTTCGGGGTGCGTCCCTGGCTGAGTGGAGTCACTTGCGGGAGTGGCTTCACGCCCTTGATTCGCCTCCTGTGGAACCCGCCACAGGAGGGATGTGCACATTAATGAACATGGGTTTATCGCTCGATGGAGATAAGCGGGGCTTAGGTGGGAACGGCTGCGTCCCCCACTGGCGGCGAGGAGTAACCTGTTGCGTTGGGTACTCTGGCAGGGCTACACACTTTAGTGTGTAGTCAGTTGTGTGGAGATTGGAGATGGAGACTGGGGTTGTGTTGAGTTGTTTGAACTGTTTGTGTACTTGTTTCATTGTGGCTTTGTTTTGTGTAATTAGTACAGACCCCGTTTAAATGTTTTAAAACTGTGGTGATCCATTCGGGGGTGGTGAGCAGTTATTGAGAAGGTATGAGCTGATGCGTATGAGATAACTGGGAGGAGTCACCACGATGCAGTTTAGAAGTCTTCCGCTGTGTTTGATAGTTTTATAGTCTTTTGATAGTAGACAGTTTTGGAGAACTTGTATCTCTTTGTCAGTTTTGGTTTTTGGCATGTAATCACATTAAACGTTATTTACTATTTAAATATGTTTCTTTATTGTCTTATGATTATCATTGCCTCGGGTAACCGAGATGGTAGCACTTCCATGCCTTAAGTGGTCCTGGTAAGGCACTTTGAGTATGGGGGTGTGTGGACAGCGGGCCGCCCACGGGGGCGCTTGGTGAGAAACGAAACAAGCGTTTGCATTTTGTATGGAGTCGCCACCAATTTTTATGGGAAATTGGAACCGTTCGAATACCTCATGTCATGTCAAGACATAAAGTAGTGACATGAACACTAAGCAATCGTTACCCTTAGCATTCTATGTCTAGAATGACTCTCGTAGATGCCAATGAACACGGGTGCTCACAGAGATCTGGAGTAAGGGGTGAGGGTACGTATTAGGAAGCTCTTTTGATCGAACACCTAATCCCGCCCGCCTCGATAGCGGCCTCTACTAATGATTAGGGAAGTTATTCGTACTCGATATATCGTCGGTTATATGCATGCAATGCAACATCCAAGTTTTGATCCTAGCATGTGAGAATTAATACTAAGTCGGTGAAACACGTAATTAGCATACAATTGGGTCGAAGTAGGATTTAATATTGATTTACATGTGAAAACATACAAGAAATAGGATAAACAAAAGAAAATTACAATAATGAAAATTACAATAATTACAATGGAATAGGCGATTTATGTCGAAAATACCTTTAAAACGGATAATTTGAGAAAAAGAAATAAAAGAATAAAATTAACGAGTTAAACAGAAGGTGATAATACGATTAGTAGTTAGTTAATACGTAAACTAATTGAACTATGTCAAGGCAGAAACGGAGTTCGGGACGAACTCAGGCCAGAACAGCGCAGCAGAGCCGCCCTTTGAATAGCGCGCAGCAGACGCGTCAAGGCCTGCTTCCTTGGTTCGGGTCAGCCGTGAAGCCGTATTTGCAAACCGTTAATGTCAATTGATGATTTAATGATGGATTAAATTATTACTCGGATGAAAGTGATTAGCAGGTTGTTTAACATGTGAATGGGTCATAAAAACAGTAAAACACGAATGAGACGGATGCAAGCGGATTAATTACAAGGTGGAACGATTAATTAGTGAATTAAACTAACTAAACAAATTATTTAGGTTAAATATGATGAGCTAATGACGAATATAATAATAAACAGATGAAAGCTATATCAAAGACGAATTCCAGAAACCCAATATGAACAAATTGAATCTCTACAACCCGGAATTGAATTTAATGACGAAAACCCCCAAATATTAGATTATTTGGGATTTAAGGTTGGATTTATAACGATTTAAAACATACGGATGAATGATGAATTATATACATATGATTATTAAACTATTGTACCGAAGAATTAAAGGAAACAAGTGAAAACAAATAAGCAAAGACGAATTACAGAGGATTTAAGGAAGAAGAAAAGAAGCAGAAATCTGCGGCGGCCTCACGAAGAGGCGCAGCAGAATCGCGCTCCTTCAAGAGGCGCAGCGATTCTGCGTCTTTTCTCAATCATCGATCTTCAAAATCCGTAAAAAAAAGGTTTTAAAGACGGTTTTAGAAATCGGTTTTAACGAGGTGTTTTCGACGTAAACCTTACAATTGTGATACAATAATTAAAATACAATAAATAAATAAGGATTATACACCCTCAGACTTACATGTTGACGAAACGAGAAGAACTAAGATATCGATTAGTGATGCTCGACGCGAATGCAAAGAGAGTGCCCTCGTAAGAGGAAAACGATTGAAACAAATTGATTAATTAGATTGATTATTGGTGTAGTTGGTCAAATTGGTCGGTCATGCAACGGAGAGGCTGGTACCCGGAAGGATCCGAGCTTACGTGGTCGAATGTTCAAGCACGTAGGCGCCAATAAGTAAGAACAAAGTCTAGAATGCAAAGGGAGAAGAGAAGGGCGGACACTCGCGTGAGAAATATGAGGAGCGAAGGCTCCTATTTATACTAATCACGTGACGGAATTAGGGTTTCAGAGACTCTTTGGAAGTGAATCTCGGAAAGATATGAAAAAGATACGAGAAACATGCAGAAAAGGGCCGGGAAGAGGCGCAAAGCCACATCTGCGTCTCTTGGAAGAGGCGCAGCACCTGCTGCGTCTATTCCCAGGAGGTTTCCTCCTGCTGAAGAAAGGTTTCCGCGTTTGAGTTATGGTAGGACGGAAATAATTCGATTTCCTTAATATCTTATATGAATATTAGGGGATATTATTTTCCAAAAGATAAAATTTGTGAAATATGGAATAGAAATATCCGGAACATTCCAGAACATTCCGACTCGGGATTTTAACAGTTATCAGAAAATGGAGACGGTTTCAGGCCTGGACTCCGAATGTACTCTAATTACTGCCAAAACGACCGTATCGGGACGTAGATGACAACTAAGAGGTTGACATTAATATTTGAGCAATCACTTGACGATAATCTTACGAACTGTCACAAATCATTCCGTGTATCAAACATGCGGCCCAATCATCACCGGGTGGTTTGCGGGAGGTGCAGAAATGAGGTATCTACAGAGCCCCCACTTTGACTGAGGCTTGGACAAGGCAAAAGTCAAAGTATAGCCATCAGGTCAATCGAAGATTACAACCTGACGACTATGGCGACGCGAGGCGGCTCAAGGGGTCTGAACCAAGGACCTGTCGTCGGGAACATTTTAGAGTCTGTCGACTTCCGGGGAGGGTCGTTTAAAGTCCATTAGACTACGTAAGGAGGCTCGCCAGCCATAAGAAGAGACCATACCTGAGACTTCTTCTCGAGATGCTTCCGGAGTTGCGTAGGAGCTAAGGGTAAGACCTAAAGGATATATAAGGATTGGTGCTAGGGTGTGGGGCCCTAAAGGAAAGCATCGACGGGAGTGAGGCCAAAGGTAAGTTCAACTTAAGGGGTAAACTGAGGTTCGGGTACCTAAAGGTTTATGAACCTAAAAGGAACTGGGATCCTATAGCTGAAAAGTCCTAATTTCGGGTTTACGAACCTAAGAAAGAAGGCTTTGGGTTTGGGAACTTCTGGAGAACGACACCTTCGTCGGACTCCGCGGGGAAACACGAAATATTGAAAGCAGCAGGACGTCGGTAGAAACTGCTGGGGAATCTGCTTGCGTCGGTCTCAAGCGAACTCTGGCAAAATTTGAGGTTGAATCTGCTTGCGTCGGTCTCAAGCGAACTCTTGCTGGGGAATATATTGACGACTAGGAACATCTTGATCGTCATGGAGAAATCTTGAGTGAGCAGTACTGCAAAATACTACTGCGCTGGATATAAGGATTTGAGCAATACTGCAAAATACTGCTGCGCTGGATAAAATGAATAATATGCAACAGTCCGCTGCTGGCTGTTGAAATGCGGGCCGGAACGAAAGAAAATCGTCGAAATGGACCAAAAGAATATAACAGCGTCGAGGAAGAGGCGCACCAAAGATGGGCCCACAAATAACGAATTTATAACGAATTTTTGAAAATCCGTATGGAGGGAACACAAAGAAGAGGCGCAGCAAGAGCTGCGTCGCTTGGAAGAGGCGCATCGCTTGCTGCGTCTTTTCCCCAAGTTGGCTATTTCTGCGTAAAAACGCGAAAATCAGACGGGTTATGTTCATTTGCATTCGAAACACAAATCGTTCATTTCTCTCTCAAATCTTCACCATTTCCGTCGAGGTTTGATTCAAAAGCTTGCTTTAAACATGACTAATCGAGGTATGTATCCCAATCTTGCATTAATCATCTATATTTGTTGAATTTTGAGCCGCGAAATTTAGGGTTTTCGACCCTTTTGATCGAAAATTTGGGGCTTTTCCCCCAAATGGATTTGCCATGCCAAATTGATGTTAGAAACGGATAGTAGGTGATGTTAGGAACATAACCATGTGTTTGCTTTGAATTTTTGTCGAGTTTTGAGCCTTTGAGTGAAATTTGAGACGGTTTTACAGCTAAACCGTAAATTGCTTCGAAAATAGCCTTAGGAATGCCCATTTGCGATGAAATTTGATATTTGGGATCCTTGGATGATGGGTAAACTTTCTACCATCTCGGAATTTTGGTTTGTAATAACTTTTTCGGGACACCTTTCTAGGGCATAATCGCCGTTATAGCGAAATGCTGCCGAATTTACGACTTGAACCCGGAACTAGGCTTCGACTTGGACTTAACTTGACCCAATTTATCACATGAGTGATTGGGTTGGTGGGAATATGGCCAAAGATGGCAAGGAAAGGGTGTTTTCAGGGCTTTGAAGGTTCGAAAACTCCTTAACAAAGGCTTGTCGTCATGTGACGCGGCCTGAATTTACTTTAACGTTGCAGGTGATGAGGCTTCTACTTCTGGGAGGACTCCCATGGAGATAGACGCCGCTACTGTTGAGGAGGCTTTAGAGGAGGCCTTCACCGCTGCGGTGATGGCTGCTGAGTTTCACGAGGAGGAGGCCGTCGAGGAGGAGGAGATCCCGAGACGAGCCAACGTCGGGCGAGGAGGTCGTCAGCTGAGGGGAGCTCCTGCGTGGGCTGAGACCTGGGAGAGTAGGCACCTCGTGTGGGCTGCAGAGGGTCACCTGTCTTACAGGACGGTGAAGAGCTTGGTAAATAGGAATTCACTACTCACTACCTATCCTCTTTCATTCTTTTTGTCCAAATTTCTTTCAAATTTCATTCAAAACTAAAGATAGCTTTGTTTCAAATCATAATAGGAGGCTGGGAACATCAGGTCGTTCTCGGGTTACACGACGGCGATGGAGCACTACGAGCAGCAGTCGGCGGAGGAGAGGGCCATGATCGAGCGTGGAGCGTTCGGTCCTCTGGTTCAGGTCTGGAGGGATATCGTGAAGAGGAAGTTGCGGGCTAACCTTAGCCTGGTCTGCGCTTTCTTGGACCGATTCTGGGATACGACTTCCACGTTTCACCTGCCTTTCGGTGAGGTGGGAGTCACCTTGGAGGATTACGACATGATTTCTGGCCTGCCGTGTGGGACCGAGGAGATGGTGTGGTCGGAGACTGCCATGAGGGCGGACTCGGACGAGGCGAGGAGATTGATCGGCTGGAATTTGTCGCCGAAGGTGTTGCGATCTTGGGTTTGGTACCCAGATTTCACGTTCGAGACTACTTTGCGGGGAAGACCCCGGCGCTGGTGACGATCGAGGGGAGGGAGACGGCTCCTCCTCCCTGCACAGCTGAGCAGAGGGCTCGTCTGTGGCTTTGGTGGTTTCTGTCTTTGATTTACCTCGGAGACAAGGGTGAGAGGCTGTCGACGAAGCTTCTTCCCTTTCTTTCTGACCTGAGTTCCCTAGGGCGCTGGGACTGGGTCACTGCTGGTTTTGCGGTCCTCATCCGATTCATGAGGGCCATGGTTCGTCCGGAGCTGATGGAGAAGGGGACTTCTCCAGGTGCTGTCGGACCTGGACTACTGTTGGAGGTATGAACCTTCCTTTTTTAGATTAATAGCAAATTCCTTTCTTTATCGAATCACGAAAGATTGATTATTCTGCTTTACAGGCGTGGGTGTACTCCTACTTCCCGAGTCTCGCGCCCAAGAGGACGGAGCCGCTGGAGAGGGCCTATCCTGTGGTGAGGGATTGGGTGATGTGCCGGACGAAGAGCAAGCGTTCTTCTCACAACGTCTACCGGCGGGACGTGAACGCCCTTCAGCTGAGCAGCGTGAGTATCTCATTTATATTCACTTGCTTCTTATATTTTGCCTTCAATTGATCATATGAATGATCTTTGCCTTATCTTGTCGCAGTGGGTGCCCAGACCTTGGGCGGAGTACGCTGGAGCGCCTCCTTTTGTTGCTGAGGTCCTTCGACCTAGGAGCCCGAGTCGGCTGCTGTTGAGGACGTCGATGGGTCCTGTGTGGTACCTGGGCGAGCGTTTGGCTCGTCAGTGCTCTCGGGACGCGTTGACGGTTCCCGTCGATCCTCCCAGGACGATGTTTAGGGAGCCTTCTGATGCTGAGAGGGAGGCGGACCTGGCTGGTGCCAGTGGCGACGACCTTCTTCTCCCTGGCGAGGATTACTCGGCGTTCCTTTACGGGAGGTTGGCGTACTGGCCGGTAGTGGTGAGTATTTTTTACTTGATTTGATTTTGAGAATTACGACGAAAGATCATCGATTAAATGAGAGCTATTTGTCTTTGCAGGAGGTCGAGGCGGCGGGCATCGAGCCCCCAGTGTACCCTGAGACCCTTGAGTACACCGACGCGACTGGGAGGACGACGGTCTCCGAGCTGCGTGACTTTGACGTAGCAGTGACGGATGCTGGCCTAGACGACTGGCAGCATCTGATTCGGAGGGTGAGCCTCCAGCTTATATAACTTTCGTGTAAGAACACGTTTGATTGAGCTTGTTCAATTTGTTGAGAATTTCTTTTGAAAATGCAGGTTGCGCCGTCCCGGTTCGTGGCACTATGGAGGGTGGCCAACCGGCTGCGAGCTACTGCCATCGAGGCACTCGTCGGTGGTCGAGGTCGTCAGGTATGAACCTCATTTGATTTCTTTTGATTTTTGATTTCCAATTTTGCTTGAACCGATTGACATGAGCCAATTTATTGCTATTTACAGGGTGACCGCGAGCTGGAGCGAGAGTTGACCCAGTCTCGGGAGGAGACAGCTCGCTTGTTGAGGGAGCTCGAGGTTCGGGACGCCGAGATCGCCGTTCTGGTGGCGAGAGTTGCCGAGTTGGAGGGCGCCCAGCAGTAGTTTTGTGTAGTTTTGTAGACTTGTACATTTGGACATCTGATTTTGAACATTTTTGGACTTTGTTTGGGGCGCAAGCCCCCAGTTTGCTTGTACATTTGCTCTGTTTGGTGTATATACGACGGCCTGAGTGCCTTTGCTGCTGGGTTGTGTTGCTTGTATCTGCAGGTTAGTTCTTGAACAGGTTTGGTAGATAACGGTTTACGCCGTCATGCTGCCGAAATTTACATGGAAATCACGCAAAACATACATTTTTATACGTATGGCCTTAATTAGCGCAAAAAGAGACTCAAAAGAACACAAAAATGCAAAAAATGCAAAAATTTTGCCGGAAACGACCGGACGGTAGGGAGGGTTACCCCCTGAAAAAAAAGAAAAAGAGAAATCTATAAGTGTAGAAATGAAATGTTGAAATTCGTTAAAAATGAAAACAAAAGAAAATTATTTCCCAAAAAGAACATGAAATTTATTTCCTAAAAATGAAAAAATGAAATTTATTTCCTAAAAAGGAAAAGGAATTAAGTGTAATGAAATGGCGAAGGTGTCGACGTCGCCTCGAAATGCGTGCCTGCGAATTTAGGAAACTTGAAGTATGGTAATCTCCTCGTATTTACCAAAATAAAACCCCGCAGGAATAGGAAATCATACGTTCTGGAATTAGGAAAGATCCAACGCGGAAATTACAGAAGTGAGACTGGGGAAGAGGCGCAGCATGAGCTGCGTCCCTTTGAAGAGGCGCAGCAGGTGCTGCGCCTGTTCCCAAGCTGGTCCGTTCTGGCGGATTTTTGGAAACAGCAATTAGTATAAATAGAAGCGTCGATGGAGTTTTAATTCACATAAATCTTCCGTCTTTTCGTCGTCTATTCACATAAAACTCCCAAAATAAATTTTCAAAAGAAAATTATCATCATGAATACTTTGGAGATCCGCTTGAAGGAATGGACCAATGAATTTTCGAATATGGAGAAGCATGATATGGGTGCTTATAACCTTGGGTCTTTATTGAGTTTGAAACTCATTAAGATTGTAAAACCGTTCTTGGATGCTTGCCTTGACTATTGGGACCCGAATTATCATGTTTTCGCGTTCCCAGGAGGTGATATTTGCCCATTTCCTGAAGAAACAGCTGCTATTGGTGGGTGGGATCCCGAACATTTACCTGCCATTCCTTCTACTTCACAAGGGTATAAGGGCAAATTCAGAGACTTGCTTGGACTGACCAGACTTGAGGTGGATCGTCTAGTTACCCCGAAAGGCGTGAGAATGTTGGATTTTATAGACCGTTTCATCAACAGGGCCGATCCTACTGTCTCTCATGTTGCTAGGAGGAGGGCATTTGGCTTTTGTTTGTTGCATGTGTATGTCTTCCAAGGGCACGTTGATGAAGACTTGAGAGGTGATCCCCGTCTTTTGGGTCTTATTGAGCAAATGGAGCTGCGCAGGAGCCCAGCTTGCTTATGCTTAGGAGAGATTATTTTGGGCTTGGATAATAGGAAATCCAACCGTGATCTGCCGTTTTTGGGGAGTCCCGTCATTCTGCAGGTAAAGACACGCCCTTTTTTTTGTTGTTTTTTTTTCTTTTTTTTTTTTTGTTTTTTTTTGTTTTTTTTTTGTTTTTGTTCGTTTTTTTTTGTTTTTTGTTTTTTTTTTTTGATTGGTGTCTAATACCTGCTTTTGGTAGGTTTGGCTTATGGAACGGCTTCGATTGATCGAGCCCCCAGTTCATGCACTTTCCTATAATTCCCGTTCGATTGCGATGAGGACGCGGTTGTACATGGTGGACTTCACCCGGGTCTGCGATTATTGGAAGAACAAGCTGAAAAGTGATGATGGTCCGTTGATTAGGTGGGTCGTACCGTGGTGGCACCTCAAGTCTGTCACTGGAGTGTCTTCTTTGGATCCTACTAGGTCCGTGCGCATTCCCGGATTGGAGTTTATGGTATGCATCTTTCCGGAAAGACTGATGAGGCAAGTTGGGCTGAAACAGACGATCCCTAGGCTTGACACCGTCCCGCAGACTGCTATGGCGCTTACCACCGAGAGCCGAAGGGAGTGGGCTATTAAATGGGCCCAAAGAAACATGTGGTTCTTGAACTTCTCCGCCAATGCTTTATGGGTGTCGGATTCCTATCTGAGGTGGAGAAGTGCTGCAACTCCGGAAGAGCGCGAGAGACTGAGGAAACGCGAGCCTGTTGACTACAAGGTGCGCGAGGGAGAGAAAGAGAAGGAGAAGCATCTGACAGAGGGAGAAGAAGAAGCCGGGTTTCAGGTCATTCATCCTTCAAAGAAAGCAAAGACTACTCCTGTCGCAGAGATGGTGGTTGGCAAGAATGGAAGAGTCAGGCCTCGAGAAAGACCGTTGGTGATTAGGTCTGAAGTGGTGCAAGAGCGCCCCGCTCGAGGTCGTGACAAGAAATATGACAAGAATGACAAGGGCAAAGGGAAGATGGAGGAATAGCCCGAGTCTTTATTTATTATTTGATTATTATTATTATTGTTGTTGTAATAAAAAGGAGGGATTTTTAGAATCCTAGCCTATTCTATTTTTATTATGTAACGTACTATTATTATTTTGGAAACGAATGAAATAAAAAAGGTTATATGGTTATGAAACCGTTAAGATTTTCTACTTATTATTCTTGTCGAATTTCAAATGCAATGCAAATGTCCTTCTATTTACATTTTAGATATAATGGGTTGAATCCTGTGAAGGATTGCCTACGTATTCACTTTAAAAAAGCGAAATCAAACCCTTGCGCGTAGTTCGAGTAAATGTAAAAGAATAATTATTCGAAGCAAGAGCTTGTAATGAACATAGAAAGTAAGCATGAGCTTTTGCTTGTTCTCAAGGTGCGAATTTAGTTTATTTGATGATATGAGGATGACAATTTCGTCAAAATGCAAGAGCATAGTGACATTAGCTTATTTCAGCTTGGCCAGGGGCCGTTTATTTAGTGCCACAAGAGCGACACATGGGTTTACGCGAGGCGCGTGTTTGGTCCTATTCTAGGCATAGTACCGTTTCAATTGGTCAAGGTTTGTGGGGTTTGAAAACTCATTCCCATCTAGGTCTGTGATTTTAACCGCACCCCCTGGGAGTATGGATTTGACTAGAAATGGTCCTCCCCAATTAGGTTTGAATTTTCCCTTTGGGTCGACAGGTAAAAGAGCTCTAACCGATTTGAGTACTAAGTCTCCTTCTTTGATGTTTCTTGGCCTAACCCTTTTGTTGAAAGCCCGTTTGATACGTGCTTGATATGTTTGGACATTATGTAAGGCGCGTAGCCTACGTTCATCTAGGAGGATGAGTTCTTCATATCTATCCTTCTTCCAATCGGCCTCCGGGATTTGACTTTCTAGTAGAATACGCAAGGACGGTATTTCTAGCTCGACTGGTTGTACGGCTTCCATGCCGTAGGTCAAATAGAAAGGAGTAGCCCCAGTGGGCGTCCTGACAGAGGTACGATATCCCCATAAAGCAAAGGGTATCTTGCTTGGCCAATCTCTATAGTTGTCAATCATTTTCTTGAGAATTGTGACAACATTTTTGTTTGCCGCCTCTACCGCGCCATTACTCTGTGGTCTATAGGGCGAAGAGTGGTGATGCTTAATCTTGTAATTGGCTAGCAATTGCTCGGTTTCAGCTTGGAAGTGTGACCCATTATCGCTAATGATCTCATGTGGGCAACCATATCGACATATGATGTTGTTTTGTATGAATTTTGCCACGTTTTTAGCCGTAAGACCAGTGTAGGAAGCTGCTTCTACCCATTTGGTGAAGTAGTCAATTGCCACTAGGATGAAACAGTGACCTCCTGTTCCGGCCGGGGTTATCTTCCCGATTATGTCAATTCCCCATGCAGAAAATTGCCAAGGAGATGTCATCGTGTAGAGCAACGAAGGAGGGACATGTTGTACATTCCCGAAGATTTGACAATTGTGGCAATGTCTTACGTATTTGATGCAATCGGATTCCATTGTGGTCCAATAATATCCCAAACGTGTGATTTTCTTTGCCATCATAGGCCCACTCATGTGGGGACCGCATTCTCCGTCGTGGACTTCTTCCATCACCTTTCGTGCCTGTGAATGATCAAGGCAACGTAGGACTACACCAAGAGGTGTTCTTTTGTATAATTCTCCTTGCATCAGAATGTATTGGGAAGCTAATAGGCGTATAGCACGTTGTCCCCTTTTGTCCATATCCGGTGGATAGGTACCATTAAGCTTAAAATTCAGGATCGCTTGGAACCAGGGTTCCTGCGCGATTTCCTCTTCGTCGGTGATTTGGTGGACATAGGCCGGCTCTGACCGTCGTTCGATGCACAAAGGCATGTCCATCATGTGATCTGGCATATTTATCAAAGATGCAAGTTTCGCAAGAGCGTCTGCAAATTGATTTTCCTCTCGAGGTAGGTGTAGGTATGTTACGTGATCAAAGAATTGAGCGACTTGGTCTATCCTAGCTTGATAGGGTGCGAGGCTTTCACTCCGGATTTTCCAAGATCCTGTAACTTGGTTGATGATCAATGATGAATCCCCATGTACTCGGAGGTTTTTGATGCCCAAGCTTTCTGCCGCTTGTAATCCAATGAGACAAGCTTCGTATTCTGCGGCGTTGTTTGTCACCTCGAAGTCGAGTTTGACAGCAATCGGTGTATGCTCACCTTCAGGAGAAATGAGCAACACTCCTATTCCGAATCCTCTTAAGTTTGACGCTCCATCAAAGTATAGATCCCAGGAGTCTACATCTGTTTGAAGTATATCCTCGTCGAGAAATGACCAAGTATCTATGGTTTGTGCGTCGTTGATAGGATTTTCTGCGAAGAATTCGGCGACGGCGCGACCTTTTATGACTTTTAATGGCACATATTTAAGGTCGAATTCTGAGAGCATCATGGTCCATCTTGCCAGACGTCCGTTGAGGACGGGTTTCTCGAAGAGGTATTTGACCGGATCCATTTTGGAGTATATCTTGACGGAGTAGCTAAGCATGTAGTGACGTAGCTTCTTCGTTGCCCACACAAGAGCGAGGCATGTCTTTTCGAGTTGTGAGTATTTGCACTCATATTCCAAGAACTTCTTACTAAGGTAGTAAATAGCTCTTTCTTCACTTCCTACAGTTTGAGCCAGCATAGCACCCATGGCGGTTTCAGTTACTGTGAGATATAAACCAAGAGGTTGGTCTCGTTGTGGCGGCATGAGCACTGGTGGTTTAGCCAATATCTCCTTGATTCAATCAAACGCCTTTTGACAATCATCATCCCACATGGTGTGGTCTGTTTTCTTGAGTTTCTTGAAGATAGGCTCACAAATCATCGTAAGTTTCGATATGAATCGACTTATGTATTGTACTTTTCCCAGGAATCCTCTGACTTCTTTTTCTGTTTGGGGTTGTGGCATTTCGATCAGAGCCTTGATTTTGGAAGGATCTATTTCTATACCTCTTTGACTAACGACGTATCCCAGGAGTTTGCCAGATGTTACCCCAAATGTGCATTTCTGAGGATTGAGCCTCATGTTGTACTTTCGTAGCCTTGCGAAGAACTTGAGAAGGTTCGCAATATGTCCCTCTCTTTCTTTGGATTTGACGATCATGTCGTCTACGTATACCTCAACTTCTTTGTGCATCATGTCATGTAGGAGTGTAGTTGCGGTGCGTTGGTATGTAGCTCCGGCGTTGATCAATCCAAATGGCATTACTGTATAGCAATAGGTTCCCCATTGGGTGACGAATGCGGTCTTATGCATATCTTCCATGGCCATCTTGATTTGGTTATAACCCGCATATCCATCCATGAAGGATAGTAATGCGTGGTCTGCAGTATTGTCCACTAATATGTCGATGTGAGGTAGAGGAAAGTCATCTTTTGGACTCGCTTTGTTCAAGTCCCTAAAGTCAACACAAACACGGATTCTCCCATCCTTTTTGGGTACGGGTACTATGTTAGCTACCCAGTCAGAATACTCGGAAACTTTGATGAACCCGGCTTTGAATTGCTTGTCAACTTCTTCCTTAATCTTTAGAGCCCACTCTGTTCTCATTCGTCGAAGCTTCTGTTTCACAGGTTTGAAACCCGGCTTAATCGGAATCCTATGTTCGGCAATATCCCTGTCGATTCCTGGCATGTCTTTGTAGGACCAAGCGAAAACGTCTTTGAATTCATTTAGGAGGTCTATGAAGTCGGCCCTTTCGGTAGAGCTCAAGGTAGTCCCTATCCTAAGTTCTCGGGGTTCTAGTTCGGTTCCTACATTGATGGGTTCGGTGTCTTCTATTACTGGTCCCCCTTCCCCTTCCTGTAATATTTCTTTGGCTACGTAGGGAGGTATTTCGGTCAAGTCTGAGTCTTGGTCATCCTCGGTATCATCATAAACAATTGCACTCGAAAGAACACAGAGAGTAAAGCGTAACCTGATTTATTCATATTAAGATTTGAGTAAAGTTGAAACAAAGAAGCCAACTGATCCATGGTCAGTGGCGGCAAAGGGACAGTGATTGGGGCATTTCCCGAACTACTGTGACTACTCGAGATTAAGCTAGGAGAAACGAAGGGAGTGGGGATGACGACAGGAGTAGACTCTCTAATGACTTTTTAAGACTCCGACTCTGACTCCGACTCCGACCCGAACTCATCGTCTTCTGGTTCTCCTTTGAACATCTCTCCTTCTCCAGTGGTGAGCTTGAAGAGTCTTCCTTGGTTGTTGGTCCATTTGATTGATTTTCTCCATCCTTTCTGCTGTCTTGCGTCGGTTTCTGTGATCAACGCGGTGGGGTTGAAGTGATCGTCCTGAAGTATCATGGTAATGATCTCATCCTGCGCGGCCCTAACAGCTATTTCTTTGACTAGGGAGTTTTCAGTGAGATACTCGTCCTCATCATCATCGGCCCAAACTCCATTGATTGCAGCTAGTTCCCTCATTCTCATAATATCGCTTTCTAGTCGTATGATTTGATCGACTAGTTTGTCAACCATGGTGACTACTTCTTGCATAGTGGCATTTTGAGAGAAGATCAGTGGCGCATGTTCTTTGGTTATTGCGTTGGGATTGCGTAGAGTTGTTACCATGCTTTCTAGTTCCCACACTTGTCTATCTACACTCCTTGCCCATGTGATGAAGTCGGAAATGGTAGGGGAGATAGTAGAGTAGAGCCCTTCGTTCTCAATTGCATGAATTTCATTTTCGATGGGAGAAATGAGGTGTGAGCAATCTAAGGTAGATTCATCACTTGTAATCACTAGAACTCCAAGAGGATTCTGAGTGTTGTTGGGTTTACCTCCTGGTGGTATTGGGAGTCGACCATCTTCAATCATGTCTTGAAGCACGTGTTTCAACTTGTAGCATTTTTCTGTGTCGTGCCCTTTGCCCCTATGGTATTCACAGTATGAATTTTCATCCCAAAACTTGGACTTCCTTTCGGGTTCGGGAGTAGGTCCAATGGGTTGGAGTTTACCTTGCTTCATTAGCCTTTTTAGAGCGTTGGAGTAAGTATCCCCAAGGTTTGTGAATTTCCTTGGTGGGGTAGTTTTCTTGGATGGCTCGAGAAGGTTAACCTCATCGGTCTTGCTAGTAGAGCCGTATGAACGACTTGTGGACCCTTGATATCCTCTACCTACCGTTTTGGACAAGAGTCCTTTACGGATGTCATCTTCAATTCGTGTCCCTAATACGGTTAAGTCCTTGAAAGTCTTGATGTTTTGATATCTCAAATGATTGGCATAGATGGGTTTGAGATTATCCACAAACTTTTCCACAAGAGTAGCCTCATCCGGGCGTTCAACTAGTTGGGTGCTAGTCTTCCTCCACCTACTTAGGAAGTCGGTGAATCCTTCTTTGTCATTTTGGGTAAGAACCTCTAGAGTACGCATGTTGACTTGGATCTCGGCATTATCCGCATATTGTTTAGAAAACTCGATTGCGGCGTCTTCCCAAGTAGCGACCTTCTTGTGATCTAAAGTGTAGAACCATTGCTTCGGGATGGTGTCAAGAGATGAAGGAAAGATCCTTAAGGACATCTCGGGTCTGATGCCTTTGATAGACATGTAATCCTTGAAGGCACGGATGTGGTTCAAAGGGTTCTCGTGTCCCTTGAACTTAGGGATATCCGTCATGCTAAAGTTAGTTGGCAATTTGGAATTGACAGCCTCATACTTGCGATTGTTCTCCCTATAAATGTCATCCCCCTTAAGGTACATCAATTGCTCCTCTAAGTATTGGAGTCTTTTCTCAGCTACAGTCATTCCCATGAGAGGATTTCCGTCTCTAGATTCATCATCGGAATTACCTATTACCTCCTCTTCTTGAGGGGGGAGTCTCCCTTCTACGGAATAGATCCGTCCTTCGATAGTTTCAAGGCGATCATAGACTTGATCTTGGGTGACTTGGATTTGGGCTAGCGCGACTAGGATTCGATCATTACTATCTTGAATTTGCTGGAGATTTGTTTCATCACTTGATCCGGGCATCTTGGAAACTGGATAAGAGATCGGCGACGAATCAAAACACGATCGACCATTCTATCACACTTGCTAAGAGAGGAAAAAGTTTTGACTCGTGAAGTGGGTGTGTGCCACTTGTGTTGAGTGAGTTTTGAAGAAAGACAAGGTCTTTGAAAATGTGTGTCCTAGTCAACTGTAGTGTAGTTGTAGGAGTGGACTCGAAGTGAGGTTTTAAAATGGGCTTGTGGCCCGGATTTTGACACGACAAACGGACAAAGTTTTGACCGGATTTTGCGCTAATTAGAAGCCCTATTTCGAAATTCTTGTTTGAAAAAGGGTTTTGATTTTTGAAAATTCGTCATAGTTTTGTTTAGAAATGGTGATCACGTAAGGTTTACACATTTATACAAGCATTATAACGGGATGCTGAGTGCATTTAGAAGGGTTTTGGTTTAAAGGGTAGGTTGCCATACCGAACCATCAAACCCGAAGTCTGTGGAGAGGCTCGTGCCAGACAAGAGTAAGGCCGATTCCTAGTCCATTTCCTCAAGTAGTGAAGGCCCTTGACACAAACAAGAGTAAGCATCATGGTATGGATAACGTCAATCGCTATCCATCCTTAGGCCCAAATAAGAATTAGGACCGTTTAGACGGGACGATTGGTCGAATGGGTTGGGTTGGGCCTAGGAAGGCCGATTTAAACGATCTAGGAAGACCGAGTTATGAAAACCGACAATTGTCTTGTACAAATTATTCCCTAACCTTGTTCAAGTTTCACCCTTAGCTACACGTAAGTGTATTTTCCCAAATGAGTCGCCAAACCGTGGACGGGGCCGCCCACGGGGGGCGCTTGGTGAGAAACGAAACAAGCGTTTGCATTTTGTATGGAGTCGCCACCAATTTTTATGGGAAATTGGAACCGTTCGAATACCTCATGTCATGTCAAGACATAAAGTAGTGACATGAACACTAGGCAATCGTTACCCTTAGCATTCTATGTCTAGAATGACTCTCGTAGATGCCAATGAACACGGGTGCTCACAGAGATCTGGAGTAAGGGGTGAGGGTACGTATTAGGAAGCTCTTTTGATCAAACACCTAATCCCGCCCGCCTCGATAGCGGCCTCTACTAATGATTAGGGAAGTTATTCGTACTCGATATATCGTCGGTTATATGCATGCAATGCAACATCCAAGTTTTGATCCTAGCATGTGAGAATTAATACTAAGTCGGTGAAACACGTAATTAGCATACAATTGGGTCGAAGTAGGATTTAATATTGATTTACATGTGAAAACATACAAGAAATAGGATAAATAAAAGAAAATTACAATAATGAAAATTACAATAATTACAATGGAATAGGCGATTTATGTCGAAAATACCTTTAAAACGGATAATTTGAGAAAAAGAAATAAAAGAATAAAATTAACGAGTTAAACAGAAGGTGATAATACGATTAGTAGTTAGTTAATACGTAAACTAATTGAACTATGTCAAGGCAGAAACGGAGTTCAGGGACGAACTCACCAGAGAAAGCGCAAAGCAGAAGGCGCGTCCTTTGAATAAAGCGCAAAGCGCCAGCGCTGCCTTGTTCCTTGGTTCAGGTCCGTCGTGAAGCCGTATTTGCAAACCGTTAATGTCAATTGATGATTTAATGATGGATTAAATTATTACTCGGATGAAAGTGATTAGCAGGTTGTTTAACATGTGAATGGGTCATAAAAACAGTAAAACACGAATGAGACGGATGCAAGCGGATTAATTACAAGGTGGAACGATTAATTAGTGAATTAAACTAACTAAACAAATTATTTAGGTTAAATATGATGAGCTAATGACGAATATAATAATAAACAGATGAAAGCTATATCAAAGACGAATTCCAGAAACCCAATATGAACAAATTGAATCTCTACAACCCGGAATTGAATTTAATGACGAAAACCCGCAAATATTGGATTATTTGGGATTTAAGGTTGGATTTATAACGATTTAAAACATATGGATGAATGATGAATTATATACATATGATTATTAAACTATTGTACCGAAGAATTAAAGGAAACAAGTGAAAACAAATAAGCAAAGACGAATTACAGAGGACGAAGGAAGAAGAAAAGAAGCGAGAATCGGCGGCCTCACGAAGAAGAGGCGCAGCAGGAACTGCGCTCCTTCGAAGAGGCGCAGCAGTTGCTGCGTCTTTTCTCAACTGTCAGTCTTCTGAAAATCCGTAAAAAAAAGGTTTTAAAGACGGTTTTAGAAATCGGTTTTAACGAGGTGTTTTCGACGTAAACCTTACAATTGTGATACGATAATTAAAATACAATAAATAAATAAGGATTATACACCCTCAGACTTACATGTTGACGAAACGAGAAGAACTAAGATATCGATTAGTGATGCTCGACGCGAATGCAAAGAGAGTGCCCTCGTAAGAGGAAAACGATTGAAACAAATTGATTAATTAGATTGATTATTGGTGTAGTTGGTCAAATTGGTCGGTCATGCAACGGAGAGGCTGGTACCCGGAAGGATCCGAGCTTACGTGGTCGAATGTTCAAGCACGTAGGCGCCAATAAGTAAGAACAAAGTCTAGAATGCAAAGGGAGAAGAGAAGGGCGGACACTCGCGTGAGAAATATGAGGAGCGAAGGCTCCTATTTATAATAATCACGTGACGGAATTAGGGTTTCGGAGACTCTTTGGAAGTGAATCTCGGAAAGATATGAAAAAGATACGAGAAACATGCAGAAAAGGGCCTGGGAAGAGGCGCAGCAGCCACTGCGTCTCTTGGAAGAGGCGCAAAGACTGCTACGTCTATTCCCGGAGGTTTCCTCCTGCTGAAGAAAGGTTTCCGCGTTTGAGTTATGGTAGGACGAAAATAATTCGATTTCCTTAATATCTTATATGAATATTACGGGATATTATTTGCCAAAAGATAAAATTTGTGAAATATGGAATAGAAATATCCGGAACATTCCAGAACATTCCGACTCGGGATTTTAACAGTTATCGAAAAATGGAGACGGTTTCAGCCTGGACTCAATGTACTCTAATTACTGCCAAAACGACCGTATCGGGACGTAGATGACAACTAAGAGGTTGACATTAATATTTGAGCAATCACTTGACGATAATCTTACGAACTGTCACAAATCATTCCGTGTATCAAACATGCGGCCCAATCATCACCGGGTGGTTTGCGGGAGGTGCAGAAATGAGGTATCTACAGGGTGTTACAAAATGGTATCAGAGCGACGATCCTGAAACCTGTAACCAATGAATTCAATGAACATAGGGAGTCAAATTAAAATGAACCCGGGGTAGAAGTTGTAGGAGCTAATGCAAAGACTTCGGAGAAGTCCTAAAGTCGCGAACTCGCCCTACAATTTTGAACCGGTCACATGGGATATGAGTCGGGATCGCTATGTGTTTACCTTGTGTGTTGTGTATCTATATAGTAAGGTGTTGTATGAATCGATGGATGCATGCATGTGGAGGATATGAGATGTGTAGTGAAGGATGATGGTGATATGATTTTACGTAATTTTGTTTGCGTAAAGATATATAATAAGTTCATATAATTGTCTACTATTGTATCATATGCGCTTGTTAGAGGAAGTATGTGATTGAACTAGATGAATTGATTGGAAAAGATGAAGTGGCAATTTCATGGGAATATGAATTTCTTGATTATGAAAGTGTTTATGTGATGAAGTGGATTTGTAATATTGTTGTATTAGCAACATGGAAATAGGATTCGTAATGTATGGGTGTGATTTGTGTTAGGAAAAGTTATAAAAAAAAAATTAAAACATGCGGGTAGTACATGATTGATAAGTTGAATGTTATATGAGCATATAAATGTTAATGTTTGGCTTTTGGTAAGTAGTAACGTGTAGAATAGGGATTCAAAGATATGTGTTTTGTATATCGAATTGGATGAAAAGCATGATGGTTGTTTACAACGTGGCACTTGATAACATGAAGTAGATTATTTTGTTGATTGTATGAGGAGTTGCGCAGATTTACATGCGTAGTTGTAATTATAATGTTGAGATAATAATGTATGCATAGTACGTTGGGGTATGTGAGATAACATGCGGGTAGTATTCACGAGTCTGCATGACTCGATCGAGTGGGTCTGATTCGATCGAGTGGGTATTTGACGTTTTTATGATCAGAACCGTGTTTTTGGGTACTCGATCGAGTACATAGGGGCACTCGATCGAGTAGGGGGGCACTCGATCGAGTAGCCTGTCAGCTCGATCGAGTAGGTTAGAGATCAGAAGGTCTGTTTGGGTTCTGGAGTCGGGGCACTCGACCGAGCATGTTGGGCACTCGATCGAGTAGCCTCAACTCGATCGAGTAGGTTCTGGTATTCGATCGAGTGGGGTCTGTGCAGGTCATATGCATGTTTTGGGTCATATGCTTATCTTTTGACATTCGTTGCATATTATGTTAATGCAAAGGTGTTATTTTGCTTCTTTATGCATTGTTTTACATGTAGGTTGGTCTTGATACGTAAGTTACTCAATCTTATGGTGTAGTGAGTGGCACCTGTGGTGAGTAGGAGTTCGGTGGGAGGACATGAGTTTATGTGTTGTGATAGATAGTGGAAAAAGGAAAGGAAGATTGGTATGGTTTATTGAGGCATGGAGCATAGTTTGTGAGATGAGATGAGTGATATGATTGTGTGTTGAGTAATGTAAAAGTAAATGAATGTGGGCAAGGGATGATGTGAGTTTAAGGAACGTGAGAATGAAAATATTGAACTGAGGGACGCAAATGGTGGTAACTTGAGATTCGCAAGGGATTATGGAGGGAGGTGGTTAGGGATTGTGTTGGTCAAGAATATATGTAATGAAAGATCATTTTAGAGGGATTGAGAAGAGTGGTATATAGTGAACTTTGTGGAGACATGTCGCGAGGTGGATTTGTAGACAGTGAGTGAGTTTGGGAGATTTGGTTTATTAAGAGGTGAAGCTACTGTGGGATTTCCTTGGGCAATTAACAGTATGAAAGGAATTTTGATTTCTAGAGATGTACAAAGGAGATGCAATTGTTTGAACAGTGAACGTTGATTTATGGATAGATTAGAGGCACGTGTGAGTGATAGCATAATAAGAGAAGATCCATGGTAAGAAAGAGTGAGATGATATCGATATGAAATAATGGGATTTGAGTTTTGGAGCGATGAGAAGGTAATTGGAGCACTAAAGGGGTTAGGTAGAAGTAATAAGGAGTTGAGTTATTAATTGGTATTGTTGAGTGTAAAGAGAAAAGAAGGATAAAAGTAAGCTGAGAAAAATATTGATCGGAGTTATGTGATAAAGAAGTAATGAATCGTCGAGATGTGTGATACTATCTTGAGGATTTGACTTAAGGGTTATATAGGAGTTTCAGGACAACATGATTAATCATGAGTTTCGAGGAATTAAGGGAGTATGAAGTTGGTGGAGTATTTGCACGATACGAGATTTTGGTGGAGAGTTAGATGACGATACAAGTAAGGATAGTATTGGGAATAATGTTGAGGTAATTTTGGTTGATGGATTTGATGTTCGTTATTTGGGATGTTAGCCATAGATAGGAAAGAAACCTTGATGTTTAGAGATGAGTTTAAGAGGCTTGATGTCCAAACAATGGTGGTGTTGAGGTGTTGTCACTAGTGGTTAAGGGCGATGATGAGCAGGAAAGATAGCCATTCTAAAGAGGTTGATTTCGTAGAGACCAGATTGATAGGTATGGTTGTGAGGAAGTATAAGATGTGGTTATAGGAGGCGGTTGCTAGTAGTTGAATAGTAATGGTATGGTTATATTTGGCATGAGATGATGGTTATGCGAATGGGAGAATGTTATGAAGGGCATACGAGTTAAGCTCGGGTGAAAGGTAACCTTTATCGAGTGGTAACTTACGTGATCAGGATTGACTAGTTGGATGTGATTATGGGTCTAAGATGTATATAAATGTTTGTGTGAGGTTGTGACCTCACGAGAAGCGGTATGGTGTGATAGTTATAATGTTGTTATCTGAATGTTCTGTAATATATGTTGGATACGGTAACTAAATGGAAAGATGATCAAAAGTGATAGTTTGGGTGGTCTGACATGACTGGTTATACTTGCATGTGTATTCATGATATATGTTTATTCCGTAAAAAGGTATGGATGGTATGCATGAGATTCTTATCTGTTATTCAGTATGATATATGGTGTTGTGATCTAGTAAAGCAGTCTTGAGTAAGTTTTCTTGTCCGAGATGTTATACTGAGTCAGTGTTTATGGGATTGTGTATGTTGTGATGTCTATCGGTGTGGTTATGGTGCCTCGGGTGGTGATCCGGGCACGGTACTTAGTGTTGTGATGCGGGTATTTTCGCACTGCGGTGTGGCTGTTGGTGGCGGCGTTGCGATGCCTTCACCGGTTATGGTGGAGTTGGTGAGATGATTATGATACGAGTTCTCAACAGTACATCTCAGTTATACATAGTTGTTGTTTTGTTTGTTGTTGTTTCCTGTGAGTTTCAGTTTGAACATGTAGACTGTTGTTTTGTTTGTTGATGTTTCTTACCAGTTTCAGTTTGGGAATGAGGGTAGAGTATGATATGAAAGAGAGTTGTATATGTTTTCGTTGTTGTCATGGTATAGTGATATTCTGTTGATGTGATACAGTCGTCAGAAGTTGTTACAGTACATTTTGATCTTGTTTTAAGATGAGGCATCGGTAGTCATAGTCATGGCAAGTGATTCGTAGAACATGTGTGGTAATGATCTGATAGCTGCAGGTGGTTCATAATCTTTCGTTGAGACAGTGAGTGTAGGGTGTTGGGAATTAGTGTCATGTTAAGTTATGGGTGAGTTTTGCGGTAATGAAAGAAAAGAACTTGAGGATCTAGTGTGAGTGTACGTAACAAGTGTGGATCGTGAGTTATGCTTTTGGCGATGGGAGTTTTATATAGTTTATATAGAGAGGTATGTCATGTTGCGGTAATGTGGAAGAGTTGAAGTTTTGGGTTAAGCTAAAGATCTTGAGGTATAGGTTAGGTGGTGTGACGAGTGAATTGAAGTATGAGAATTGTTTAAGTAAGAGAGCCTTGGATATATGCATGGCGAGTGTTTAGAGTATAGGTGGTTATTTTTGACATGCGGTGGTGATGAGGATAATGAGAAGATATAGCTAGGATCTAGTATTAGTGAGTTACGAGGACGTAACATTTATCTTAAGAGGAGTAGGATGCGACAAAGAGAGTTTAACGGTTGTACAAGTTGTAGTAGATTTGGAAGTTTGAGTCTTAATGAAAAATAAAAGATTGGTTGGTGTTGTGGTTGATTTTGTTAAAGGTCATGACCGTGCTTGTAGTAGTGTGATGTCTAGGAGTGCGAGAATATTTCAATAGTGTTGACAGTTGAATGATGATGATTATGAGTTCGATAGTTTTGACAGTTGGAAGATAATGTTATGAGTGTGAGTAAACTTCGAGGACGAAGTTCATTTTAAGGGTGGTAGAATGTAACATTCCGTTTGATGTCTATGAGTGTCTTGATGTTGTATTTGGCAGTGGATGATATATTATGGAGCTAGCAGCGTTAGTGAACGGTAGTTGGTTATGTATGGAGTTGGTGTCGTGAGAGATATATATGTGGTAGATACGATATCGTGAGTCATGTTGTGGAAGTAAACATAGTTGGTGGAGTGGGTGTTAAGAGTTCATGTTTTATAGGCTGGGTTTTCGTTTGAGTTCTTAGCTATGTTGTTGTGTCTTGGTCGAGTTAGTATGTTTGTTTTTATGTATGGGTTGAACTTCAGGGACGAAGTTCTTTTTAAGGAAGGAAGACTGTAATACTACGGTTTTATGAGTCTCTGGGTACTCTATCGAGTAGGCCTTACTCTGTCGAGTAAGGGTGTGTTGCGTTTTAAAAATAGTTTTTGACCTGTTGGGTACTCGATCGAGTAACCCTGATACTCGATCGAGTAAGGGGGCACTCGATCGAGTACCTCAGCTACTCAATCGAGTAGCCGGTTTACGGGGGGATGATTTGTCGGGTTTTGTTAATAATGCGATTAAGTATATAATTACTTCCGCCACTTTTCTTTAAACACTTTTAAATTCTAATTGCTTTCAGAAGAGAAAACAAACTACGTTCTTCGCATCAATCGCATTGTTGGCAAATCCCGGAGCTTGGAAGATCGGATTTTACCTCTCTTTATACCTTTGTGATCCTTGCGTCGAGAGTAAGATCTACGTACCGTTTTTATAGTGTTTCGTTAAAGTTAGTTAAACCCTAATTTTGGGAATTGGGGATTTGTATGATTTGTGGTGTTAGTAGTGATTGTATGATTATGTGAATAGGAGGATGATTCGTAGAAGAAAGATTTTGAGACAGCTGCTAGATCGTCTGCTATTGGTGTTGCATTCCAGGTAGGGTTTTCCTTACTCAATATTAGTTACATGATATGTGTGGTGATTGTGCTGTAGATAGTGATTCTTGATTGATTCAGACGGCTGTGATTGTATATTGTTGATTGATTCAGACGGCTGTTGATTTTGGTGTTATGGTTATTGTTTATCTGTCTGTGTTCTTCGGGGTGCGTCCCTGGCTGAGTGGAGTCACTTGCGGGAGTGGCTTCACGCCCTTGATTCGCCTCCTGTGGAACCCGCCACAGGAGGGATGTGCACATTAATGAACATGGGTTTATCGCTCGATGGAGATGAGCGGGGCTTAGGTGGGAACGGCTGCGGTCCCCCAATGGCGGCGAGGAGTAACCTGTTGCGATGGGTACTCTGGCAGGGCTACACACTTTAGTGTGTAGTCAGTTATGTGGAGATTGGAGATGGAGACTGGGGTTGTGTTGAGCTGTTTGAACTGTTTGTGTACTTGTTTCATTGTGGCTTTGTTTTGTGTAATTAGTACTGACCCCGTTTAAACGTTTTAAAACTGTGGTGATCCATTCGGGGGTGGTGAGCAGTTATTGAGCAGGTATGAGCTGATGCGTATGGGATAACTGGGAGGAGTCACCACGATGCAGTTTAGAAGTCTTCCGCTGTGTTTGATAGTTTTATAGTCTTTTGATAGTCGACAGTTTTGGAGAACTTGTGTCTCTTTGTCAGTTTTGGTTTTTGGCATGTAATCACATTAAACGTTATTTACTATTTAAATATGTTTCTTTATTGTCTTATGATTATCATTGCCTCGGGTAACCGAGATGGTAGCACTTCCATGCCTTAAGTGGTCCTGGTAAGGCACTTGGAGTATGGGGGTGTTACACGGCCTTTGTTCTTTAATTAGCCTAATTGTACACATTTGTCCACTACTTCACAACATTCCACATCCCTTCTCCCTCCCCAATCACTCCGCCTCCACAGTAGCATAAGACGGTTACTACTCATCCAACATTTCAAATCAATCGCACCTATTTTCCATTTCACTGTATTAGAACACGATTCTAGCGCGATCAATGCGAATAATCATATATTTGCGTTGTTGTGCCTCGAAATTTGTAGATCTATTGTTAATTGTATCTGGGTTTCCATAATTTTTGAAAAGCTAATTTCAAAAGAGGCGGTGTATTATTTTATGTTAAAATTATCATTTTTAACTATATTTTCACACTTTAATCATTATTATATATCTTTTTTCTTGTTTTAGTATATTTTCACTACTTTTGTTATACTCTTTTTTGTAGATCTGATGCTCTTGTTAGTATTAAATCATCCCTGTATTTGTGTTCCAAGAAAATATTCTTTTTTTTTTTTTAATTTAAATATGTTTTTAAGACTTTTTCCTTTTTAGCATTTTTTATATTTTTTTTTCTATATTAATGAGGTACTTTAGTATTTTTTTTTTTCAATTTAAATATACTTTCTTTTTTGGACTACTATTTAAATTATTTTCCATAATTATTTTCTGATGATTATTGTGTTTGTGTCATGAACCATAGTTAAATTATTTTGATTTCAACAAAAAATTCATTCTTTTTAATTTTTTTTCCTTTAAAATATTTCTGGTATTTTTTATTTTAAATAAAGAATGGCTTATATACGCAACTTTATTTTTTTGCTGGTTATTAAATATTTGATCATTTAGAAAAATAAAATAATTTTTTTAATTATTTTTTTAATAATTTAATTAATGACAAAAATCTGATCAATCATAAATATCATATAGTAAAGACAAATTAACTTGATTGATATTTTTTTTGTTGAAGTAACTTGATTATTTTCTACTACGTATAATGTTCAATGAAGATTTGTTTTAGAAAAAATGAAAGTAAAAGCTTCTGAAGAAAATGAACTATCCAGTTTGTATTAATTTTCTATACAATTTTCCATTTATTTTATCTTTAGTGTAAGATTGAATGTGTTTAATTTTTTTATCATAAGTTTTTTAACATATGAATATGAATATATGATTAAGATTAATCTAAATATAAATTGAGTTGATGAGAGGAGATGAGAGGAGATGAGAAAGAGTAATTAAATGTTGTATAAATCATGGGGGGTCTCATATGCACCCAATTCTCTCAAATCAATCAGCCAATCAAAAGCCAAAGAAAAACCCAACTTTTATACTATGTAGATGAACCATTTTACATTGTGAGATCGCCTCACACAATAATTATTATCTAACTCGATATATTATGGGCTTAAAACTTACATAAAATTGGTAACCCAAGAGAAAATTAAACAATGCAATACTTATTATATACGGATCTGTATTTCCTACCCCACCACAAAACAAACTCTACTCACTTATCTACCTACTTTTTTTAGGATACCATATTTACCCATATACTCCGTTCTAATCTCATTTCTTCCATCTTACATTTTACACACAAAAAATAAAGAAATGATTTTAAATCATACAAAACCCTTTATCCTACTTGCGTTTAGTTTACATCTTCCCCATAAATACAAAGTTTGCACACAAGGGCATTAGCAATAGATGAACCTCTAAGAGGTTTTTTCTCATTCCACATAAGCTAATATACAAACTCATTTACCTACAAACCTCCTACCAACAACAAATAAACCTCTTCAAGATCCATATCATGACCCACTATACTTTTTCTCTTCTCACATTCTCTCTCCACAAACCTGGTTACTAATTTGTAACCCTCTCATCCATGAACCTCAACACTCATCACCAATAATAGAAGGTTTGTTGACAAATCTCTAAAATGATGGACATGTCATCCTACAAACCTCTTGATAAACCTCTATTACTAATGCCCTTTATGACCTTTAAAATACTCGTATACCACATCGCTAATAGAACACGGTCCATTAACACAGCCCATAAACGCAACCCATCTAACCCCACCCATAATAAGTCCAACCCTAACTATTTATTTGCCTCCGTAACTCACAGCTTTGCCTTTTACTTGCTCAACTCTCAACCTCAGATATGCAATGTCAACCCTTTTCCTCACCATCTGATTAATCTTTTGTGTATTCTATAACTTCAAAATATGTGGCCATTTTATTTGCATGGTCTATGATTTAACATTATAAGCATCTATTTTGCAATCTACATGTATATTTTATTTTCTCCTTTTTTGTGTACAAATCCTCATTTTCTTGATTATTTCGATTGTTTTCATCATTTATACTTTGAATAAGGAGTGTTAATGTCCTATGACTGGATTATTAATGTTTCTGAAAGAATTATCTTATATTTTTCTCTTTATTACCTATTTTTCAGAATTTGTACTATTTTTTGTTGATCTCTAATTTTTTGAAGATCACATCCAACTTTGTACCATTTTTTTTTTTTTGCATTTTAGTGAGTTCATAGTAGATCCTTCATTCCTGGTGTTGTTTTGATGTGAAATGAATTGAATCGTCACTGAATTTATTTTTGAACTCATGATAAAATTTGAATTAATAGCACTCATTTTTATTTTTATTTTTTTTGGGATTTATTTGATGTAAATAAGTCGTTTTTTTTAACATTTTTTGAAGTCTGGAATATTGAAATGACATAATTTTTTTACTCTGTATTTTTTAATTGTATAATGTATGATTTGTAATTGTATAATGAATAGTTTATTAGGTTGGTGTAAATTTGACTCTCTAATTAAATAAGAGTAAGAGAGGAATAATAGAAGTCTAATTAAATCCACTAATGATAGTGGTGGTCTCCACATTAAAAAAAATTGGTTGTTTCATCCCTAAAAAATAGGGACCAATAAAAAAGTTTTAAAGAACCTAGCTTTTATACTAGGTAGATATTGCATTAAAATTTTCAACGGGAATTCATGTTTCATAAAGCTTCAAAACATACATACAGTATTACAAAGAAACCAGAAACAACACAAGCCCCTAAGAGCAACTCCAATGGTTGCATTTAAGGACCTGCTTGCAAATATTGTAAATTGTCAAGCAGTATGCTTACCATTGGAGTACAAAAAGTACGTCCTGCTTACGAGCGGGTGTAGCTTTGTCAAGCTACGTAGCTTGGCCTTTAAAATAATAAAATAAATAATTAAAAAACAATAAATAATTTGTATTATAATGTTTATTTGTTAGTGGGACATTTTAAGCTACATCTATTGTAGCTTACCATTAAAGAGTATTGTAGCTTGAACGTTTTTTTGCTTAGAAAAAATATGGGGCAAGGCAAGCTACAAGGTCTTGTAGCTTGCCATTGGAGTTGCTCTAATGGCCTAACGTTTGAATGAATGAGTTAGTGCAAGGGTAAATAAAAATCAAAACGAACCTTAGACTAATTAAATAAGACTCGAGTATAGTGAGATCCCATTAATGTTTGACTACAAACAACAATCACAATTTTATCGGGCTCTTGTACCAAAATGATCATTTTATCTAAACTAACTCCCAGATTAACCATATTGCAAAACTATTTACAAAATCGACCATAATCAATCTCTAACATTTTTGTTCTGTAAAATTTCTTCCCTTGGCCTAATCCAAAATTTCTGCATTTGAAGTTCTCTTTTAATACGCTTACTGTTGGGTAGTAACCCCAACATTATTGAATGACTTAAGACTAGTAATATATAGAGTTTTTGTGGAGTCTATTGATCGAATACGAAAGAGGGGGGGGGGGGGGTGAATTGAGTATTAAAAACGATGACCGCTTTTTCGAAATATATGATATAAATTAATTACTTGATTTTATTGATTAAAATCAACTAATTAAATTATTAACAATAAATGCAAAATCGAAATAACAATAATAAAGAGAGAGAGAAAGAGAGACACACAGGATTTTGAAGTGGTTCAGTTTCACAAGTCGAAACCTACGTCCACTATTCTCGATTAATAATTTTTAGTACCTTTCTCCGGATTACAAAAATTACCAATCCACTCGTATAATCAACTATATGATTATAACTCAGATTGAGTATCGCTAAATACTCTAGGCTGCTCTTACGTTAATAAGAAAAATACAACGATAAATACTAATCTCACGTTATGCGAGTGAGTATACTATCCTTGTGTATTTAATATCCAATAACGATTTTTCTTCGAGTGATTGGCAAATTTGATGCGTGATTTTTGTATAAGCAAATATGAAAATAAGAATTAAAGCTCAAATGATTTTTGCTTAAAAATATTTTTTCTCTCTTGAAATTTGTAGATGTGTGTGTCAACAATTAATGTTGAATGAATGAGAGTATTTATAGTAGAGAGGATTAGGGTTTGGAATGTTCTGGAATTAGGGCATAGGAATATTCTGGAAACAAATAACTTGATGAACAAGTAGGAAGCAAAGGAAGGGAGTTTGGCCTCCTAGGGTTTCGGCCACCTAGGGTTTCGGCCTCCCTAGGGTTCGGCCGACCCAAGGCCTCCTTCGGTCCATCCTTGCTTCTCTAGCCCGCAACAAATCGAGATAGAATTTAGTTAAAGCCCTAGGTTGCATGACGATATAAATATCGTGTTACAAACCAATAGTTTATTTAACTTAAATTCTAATTAATTAATTACAACCAAATAAATACTCTCTTATTTTTATAAACCATTAAAAATATATTTTCCAAAAATTAACGCATCATTTTTGTCTAGCAATGAAGTTATGTCTATTAGGTCATAACTTCACTAACCTTTAAATCAAACAAAGTAAAACCATTACCGAATGACGACCTATACTATCTAATCTTCAAAGATCTTGATAAACGAATCGTCTCTTCACAAGTCTCTCATCTTGAGTCTCGTGGTTGATTTCCAATCTTGATCTTGCTTGAATGCATTGATCAAATGTATTTGAAGTTGTACCTCCTTGGTCCAAACTTCAAGCTTGCGTCTTGTAATTGTTCCTTTCTAAATAAAGACTTAAGCACACAATTACACGCATATGTTTATATATTAAGTTCACATACAAATCATTACTGTCATTATCAAAACAATTAATTAGGACTAGAGGTCCAACAAATTCCCCCTTTTTGATGATGACAAGTCTCCTATGATTTGTGTCTAAGTCTAGTTCCCCCTCAACATAATACTTCCCAAATTATAGAACAGTTGAGCGCAGAAACTAAAGATCTCTTCAAAGTTATAACTATAGAACGCCATGAGAGAATTAACTTTGAGACGGTCGCAAATCATAAAAACAATTCCCCCTCTTGGCATCATTGAAAAGATAAGAACAAACATAAAACGACCAGAATAATATATTATGAGACAAGAAATAATCATGAAAAACATAATATATTAAACGCAATCTAGTTCTTAATTAGCATAATAATATTATAAACTGAAATCACACAAGGAATAATGCGGAATTGAAAAGGCTAATATCCATAAGAATGGATTTTTATTGTGAGCAAAGGAATTAAAAAGATAAGGGTAGGTTAAATGGATTAGGGCAAATCGGTCAAGGGTAGCGTGGGCTTGGCGGGTTGGACCGTGGTCGGGTGCGGTATTCCAAGTCCTCGAGTCGCGCATGACAATGGTCTAGAAGTGCAGCTTGAGCAGTTAATCGAGTATCGAAGTTACCAATCCTCAAAGTCATTGCTTTAACTGCTTCATATATAGTTTGCATCTCAGACCTCATCTCCTTCCCAGATTGCAAAAGATCATCACCAAATTTAACCAAACTAGCCATACCTTCCTTTATTTGAACAGACTCAGAGTGAGTTCGCACGGCGGCCTTAGAGACACCTTCGAGCCGAGTATCAAACCGTGACAACACGGTTTTGATGTGAGCGTTGCTAACTTCACTTGGTCCACTAGTATCAATTCTCCTTTGCTTTGTAATTAGGTCAAACAATTCTTCCAATTTCTTGTCTTGTTCATTAATCCGTCCAAGAATAGAAGTAAAGTTTGAATCCATCTTTGAATCCAACATATCAAAATTCACATTGCTTTTTCCTTCTTTTTCTCCTTTTGTCTCAAAACCTAATTCGTTGCCATTAATAACGAGCTTCATATAAGATAGATAAAGATCGCTCATCTCGTCATTAGTGATAACTCCATAACTATTTTTCCCAATAACTCCTTTCTTCTCCAAAATTCGAGATATCCAATTCCCATAAGGCAAACTTAAAGTAGAAGCAAAATCCTCCATCTTAGCCATTACACTAGCTTGTATAATTTTATGAAACACAAGCAAGGGTAGACTAACCTTTTCTCCTTCAAGCCAAGCCTTCATAATAATCATCTCATGTGCCCCGAATTTATCTCTACCTTCTTTTCGAGGAACAATGGTATTCCAAAGAAAGTTCAAAAAGAACCTTAATTTTGGTGGCAACTTTGCAGTCAAGATAGTCTCAGATGAAGTTGCATCTTGTTTGAAATACCGTTTCACTATCAACCTTTTTGCAGGTATAAGACCTCCCCATTCTACGCTTGGATTGACCTCAGTTCCTCCTTCAGGGACTCGAGCCAAGTCGCAGAAATCACCAGGTGAGACTTTTATGGAAGTCTCATTGACCACAGCAAATAAATTTCCTTCCTTAAGATAAACAGAAGCATAAAATTGATATACCTCAATAGGAAAGATAGGACCACGTACAGCAACAATATTTTCCCATCCTTGATCTTTGAGAAAATTTCTGAAAAACCCAAGTGCTTTGTATTTCTTTAACCAATCAATCGAATATACTCGTCCTGCGTGAATGCGATATTGAGCAACTTGATTGACATCTCTTCTTTCTCCTTGAGTTAGTCTAAGATTATTTAGTCCATTGTTGGTGTAATCATCCATATGCTGTGCGTAAAGAATACGTGAAGAACCATCTTGAAGTTTATAGTTCTCAGTCTTAGAACATACCTCAATTTCCGAAACTGTCTTTCCCTTACCCTTAAACAATTTTCGTCGCTTGATGAGGTTGGAGGGTTGGTCGGCATTGGACCGTGGGGAACGGGGTGGTTCGGCCGGTGAGGTGGAGCGGGTGCGAGGCGGTGATTGGCTTACCTTCTTTCGAATAACAACATGTTTCTTTGATTGAAAACGAGTTGTAGGTTGATTAGTCATTATGAGAATTAAAGAAAGTAGTAAAAGGTAATTAGGGTTTAGAGAATTATAATTGATGAGAATTATGGTGAGATTAAAGGGGTATATATAGCATAAGGAATTTAAGTTTAGGTAAGAATAAGATTCCTTAAAAGATAGAGAATAATACCAATTTCCATATTTTAATGCCTTTCCTTTTTTTTTCGGCATCTTTCTCTTTTTTTTTTTGTGTGCTTTATTTTTTTTTTCGGCACTTTCCCTTTTTTTTTTTTTTTTTTTTTTCTCGTGCGTTTTTTTTTTCCGCACTTCCTTTTTTTTTTAATTTTTGGCATTATCTCCTATATCATGTAAGATTAGGAAGGAAAATCTTAAGACGGAGTTTAGGCAGGATTTATGTAGGAATATAATAAGATAGAAATATCTTTATTATATTAAGGCAGTTTATTGTAGATTTTGTCGATTTTTGTAAGGAAATGTGATTATGCAGAATATAAAATACTACCATACACATAAGCAAGATATAACACGTAAAATAAATATAATTTAACATAATTAAACTTGCAACAAAAATATACGGACACAATCGTACAATCTTATCTTCCTAGCCAGTCATTCAGGTTCCCAGACATAATTATGACGGATTTAATTATCACTAATTAAACCAATCTCAAGTCTCAATAACTCAAAGCGTTTTCTAGCTAATGCCTTAGTCAAGATATCAGCCCATTGCCTTTCGGTACTACAAAATTCAAGTGAAATGTTGCCTTTCTCTACATGATCCCGTAGAAAATGGTGTCGAATATCTATATGTTTGGTCCTCGAGTGCTGGGCAGGGTTCTTAGAAATTACTATAGCACTCGTATTGTCACACATAATAGGCATACGACCTACATTAATACCATAATCACATAGTTGTTGCTTTAACCAAAGTAATTGAGAACATACCAGTCCTGCAGATACATACTCGGCTTCAGCAGTAGACATTGCAACTGAATTTTGCTTCTTTGATCCCCATGTGATAATACAAGGTCCAACAAACGTAGCATACCCAGAAGTGCTTTTCCTATCTAAAGAACATCCTGCATAATCTGCATCTGAATATCCTACTAGATCGAAATTACACTCAAGTGGATACCATAAGTATAAATTAGATGTACCAATTAAATATCTCAAGATACGTTTAACTGCAATCATATGTGATTCTTTAGGACACGATTGATATCGCGCACAGACACATACACTAAACATTATATCAGGATGACTTGCAGTTAAATATAAAAGTGAACCAATCATACCTCGATATGTAGTCTCATCGACACACTTACCATGTTCATCTATAGTCATCTTCTTTTCAGGTACCATAGGTGTGTCGTATGATTTTGCATTTTCCATACCGAATTTTCGAATCAGTTCCTTGATATATTTCTGTTGGTGTATCTTTATACCATCCTTTGTTTGTTGAATTTGTAAGCCTAAAAAGTACTTCAGTTCTCCCATCATGCTCATTTCAAACTCAGAAGTCATTAGATCGTAAAAATACTTGCACAATTTTTCATTAGTAGAACCGAATATGATATCGTCTACATAAATTTGCACAACAAGTAAATTCGAACCCTCGGATTTTAGGAACAAGGTTTTATCGACAGATCCTCTTGTAAAATTATTTTGTAACAAAAACTTGGATAGTCTGTCGTACCATGCCCTTGGAGCTTGTTTCAAACCATATAAAGCTTTGTCTAATTTATAAACGTGGTTTTGAAACTTGCTATCTAAGAATCCGGGAGGTTGTTCTACATAGACTTCTTCCTCCAAATAACCATTAAGAAATCTTTGTCTTAACGTCCATTTGGAATAGTTTCATTCCTTTATGAGCAACAAAGGCAATAATGAGACGAATAGCCTCAAGTCTTGCTACAGTGCAAAGGTCTCGTCATAATCGATCCCTTCTTGTTGATTGTAGCCTTGGACAACTAGTCGTGCCTTGTTTCTTGTAATAAGTCCTGTATCGTCCAATTTATTTCTAAACACCCATCTAGTACCAATAACAGTTCGATCACTAGGTCGTGGCACCAAGTGTCATACCTTATTGCGTTCAAATTGTTGAAGCTCTTCTTGCATAGCAATTATCCAATCAGGTTCCGCAAGAGCTTCTTTAATATTGGTAGGTTCGATGGTTGATAGAAATGAAAAGAACGAGCAGAAATTATTCAAGGACCTTCTAGTTTTAATGCCTTGCTCTAGATTCCCTAGGATTTTGTCCAAAGGGTGGGAGCTTTGATGTTTCCACTTTTTGAGAACTCTAGGCTCATTATCATTTGATGGACTAGCATCATCTGAGACGAAGAATCATGATTTATTCCCCCGAGTTGGACTCGGGATTCTCTTGAAAGCATTACTAACTTCATTAGAATTATCATGATTTGGATCGGAAGTTACAACATCATTAGGTATAACTTCAAGATCTTTTTCTTTATCTAAGGAAGGGTCAATAGTATCATTAACTATGGACTCATCACTTCTCTTAGGATCGTTTGCACAATTCTCTAGTTCATCATTGATACCTTGAATATCTTCTTCATCATTTAAAGGCTCATTTCTTGCTAAAAAGAAATCGGGCTCATCTGGATCATCTTCTTCCTGTTCAGCTTTATCAAGCACATTATCTTCGTCAAAGCGAACATGAACACTTTCTTCTATGCGCAAGGTTCTTTTATTGAACACTTTGTAAGCTTTACTATGATCCGAATATCCCGGAAAAAACAGCTTCATCACTTCGGGGGTCAAATTTTCCTAAATTTTCTTTTCCATTATTATGAACAAAACATTTGCTCCCGAAGCAACGGAGATGTGATATATTGGGTTTTCTCCCTCTTAAAAGTTCATAGGGAGTCTTTTTCAAAACAGGTCGGATCATAGCTCTATTATGCACATAGCATGCGGTACTAACAGCTTCTGCCCAAAAGCTTCTAGGAAGGCCACTACACAAAAGCATAGTACGAGCCATATCCTCTAGGGTTCGATTCATACGTTCCACGACACCATTTTGTTGTGGGGTGCGTGGTGCGGAGAAGTTATGCCCCACACCATTTTCCCGACAATATTCTATAAATGATTGATTGTCAAATTCAGTGCCGTGATCCGTCCGAATCGAAATAAGCTTATTTTCATATCTATTTTGGGCAAGCTTCATTAATACCACAAACTCATCGAAAGTTTCATCTTTAGAGGAAAGAAAGATTGGCCAGACATACCTTGAGTAATCATCGACTAGAACAAATACATACTTTGATCCACCACGGCTTCTAACTCTCATAGGTCCACATAAATCCATGTGTACCATCTCAAGTGGTCGTTTAGTGCTAACTATTCTTTTAGGTTTAAAAGAGGATCTAACATGTTTGCAGCGGGCACATGAGTCACACATTGTCTCTTGCTCGAAATTAATTGAGGGCAAGCCTTCAACTAAATCCATGGACTTAAGTTTCTTTAAAATAGTTGGACTAACGTGTGGAAACCTCTTGTGCCACAAGCAAGATTCATCGGAAGTTACTTTCATACACGCAAAGGAATTTGTATTGACAACATTTAAGTCAATCATATACACATTCCTCATACGGTGACCCTCAAGTAAAACATTACTAGTACCTTCAATTATGATACGACAAACATCGGCATGAAAAACAACTCTATTTCCTTTGTCACATAATTGAGAAATACTAAGTAAATTATGTTTAAGACCACTTACCAGATATACTTTATCAATTGAATGAGAGGTAGAAATTCCGATTTTTCCTACTCCAATAATCGTACCCTTCTTGTTATCTCCAAAGGTAACCTTGCCACCAAAGAAGGGCTCTAGTGAAAGAAAAGATTTGTCTCTGTCATGTGTCTCGAGCATCCACTGTCGAGATACCATAGATTATTTTCTTTCACTTCTACCTGCAAATGAATCAAATACAACTTTTAGGTACCCAAGCTAAGTTGGGTCCTTTATGGTTAGTAATTCTATATATTTGATCCTTTCTAACCCATACTTGTTTTGTTATTCTTTTGGCTTTAACATTGGGTTGTCTTGGTCTTTGTCTAACAATCGGCACATAAGGTACTCTAGGTTTTGTTCTATCGAAAGTAGCTTTAGGTCTAGTACCTTCATGAGACGCTCTAGGTTTAGAGTTATGAACTTTAGGCTTGAATGTATGCTTTCGATTCTCATTCATTTTGTTTGATTTTGAAGGAACAGATGAGTAATCAAAAGCCATATCATAAGTCCATCTAAACTCATTGTTGCGTTCTACATTGTCGTTAGGTTCATCTATGGTAGAGACATCGTCTTCTACTATGAAATCACAAGTCTTAACAGATTCGACATTTTTTCGCTTATCAAAAGCGAGTTTGACACAGTTGACTTGTATATGTCCAAAAGAGAGCCACGGTAATTGCAAATCAAGTATTCTGGAAGATTAACGTATTTTCTTTTAAAATCATTTTCGGAAGGATTGGATTTGCATTTATCATGGTCTCTACGGCTATAGCATTCATGACCAAGTCCCATCTTCATGTTGTTGTCAGATTGTTCAGTAAGGAAGTTTAGAACCTTTGTGCTTCCTTCCCATTTATCATGAACTTTTCGAGCATGTAAAAGTAATTCTTTCAAGGACTCAATTTCTTTTTCACATTTTGAATGATCTACTTTTGAATCCTTGGAAGAACTACCTTTCTCAAAGTCTTCACGAAATTTATCAAAACGTTCATTTAAGATACGTTTCTCTTTTTCATGTTGTACCTTAAGTTGAGACATACTTTTGCTAGTGTTCGGAAACCACACTATCTTTGCCACTAAGCTCATCTTTTAAGATCTCGTTGACTTTCTTCAGCTCAGAAGTTATAGCATCACTAGCTGTAACTTTAGCTTGAAGATGCTTAATGTTAAGTTTAAGCTCTGAAGTTATGGTATCACTAGCCTTAACTTTTGATTCAAGAGCGTTCTTCTCAGCATTCGTCATGTCTGAAGTTATGGCTGGATTAACCATAACTTTAGATTTAAGCTTTTTGGCGTTGGCTTTCAGAAGTTGGTTTTCCTCAGCAATATCTAAAATCTGTTCCTTAAGGTCTTTTAACTCTAGACTTTGTTCATGACAATGATCAAGGGAATGTTCACAACACTTAAGTAAATTATCCTTAGAAAGTTTCTTAACTCGCTTTTTAAGTTCAAGATAACTTACCTCTTCATCCTCTGAATCTGAATCTGAATTTCCAACAAAACACTTCTCAGCATCTGAAGCATTGCTTTCATTGTCGCTTTCGGAGAATAGGTCAAGACTGACGCTACTTAGACAGACGTTGGCAGTTTCTTCTTCTTCTTCGGATTCACCATCTTCAGAGTCCAAGTCTCCCCAACAATATGCCATCATAACTTGCTTGAATTCTCTCTTTGTTTTGTCTCGTTGATTCTTGTCCTTAATTTTCTTCCATGTAGGGCAATCTTTGATCATGTGATTATCATCACCACACTTGAAGCATCCGCGATTAGAGAAAGATCCTTTTGACTCAAACGATTTCTTAGGGGTTTGCTTTTATTTGTTATTTGTCTTATTTTGATTTTGAAAGAAGGGCTTTTTCTTAAGACGTTTAACAAACAATACAGTTTCATCTTCAATATCTGAAGAATAATCAACTTTGCTAGACTCAGCTTGTAAGGCTATCTTTTTGCTTGTACTAACTTCCTCCTCATCCTGATTCAGAGTAATCTCGTGAGCCATTAAGGTTCCGAGTAGCTCCTGATAGGATAATGAAGTTAGGTCCTTACAATTTTCTATGACAGATACTTTATGTCTCCATCTGCGAGACATACTTCTGAGTATTTTTCTAGCAATTTCCTCGGAGTCAAAAGTTCTTCCTAAATTCTTTAGCTCATTGATGATGCTAGAAAAGCGAGAGGACATGCTATCAACTGACTCGTTTTGCTCCATGGCAAACAGCTCGTATTTTCGCATTAGTAATGCCATACGTTGCTTTTTGACAACAGTGGTTCCCTCATAGGCTAATTCTAGACCATCCCATATTTCCTTGGCAGATGAACTGGTTGAGAAACGATCGAATTCAGTGGCAATCATACCGTTTTGCAATAAGCTTATTGCTTTTGAATTCTTCTCAGCCTTTTTATAATACGCCTCAATATAGTCTTCTTCTTTCTTTTCGACGGTAGTGCCATTACTGGTTGCAAGTAAGATCTTATTCGGACCATTCTTGATAATCAACCAACACTCCCAGTCGTTTCCCTTAATGAAGTGGGTCATCATATTTTTCCATAAACCATAGTTCTTCCCATTGAATATAGGACACTTTAGGTGTTTGGAATCCATTTGATAAAAAATAAATGCAGCGGAAAAGACGATAAATAGACTACAAAAAAACGATCAACTCTAGGCACATTTAGGCGATCAAGAGCACGAGGCTCTGATACCAATTGTGGAGTCTATTGATCGAATACGAAAGAGGGGGGGGGGGTGAATTGAGTATTAAAAACGATGACCGCTTTTTCGAAATATATGATATAAATTAATTACTTGATTTTATTGATTAAAATCAACTAATTAAATTATTAACAATAAATGCAAAATCGAAATAACAATAATAAAGAGAGAGAGAAAGAGAGACATACAGGATTTTGAAGTGGTTCAGTTTCACAAGTCGAAACCTACGTCCACTATTCTCGATTAATAATTTTTAGTATCGCTAAATACTCTAGGTTGCTCTTACGTTAATAAGAAAAATACAACGATAAATACTAATCTCACGTTATGCGAGTGAGTATACTATCCTTGTGTATTTAATATCCAATAACGATTTTTCTTCGAGTGATTGACAAATTTGATGCGTGATTTTTGTATAAGCAAATATGAAAATAAGAATTAAAGCTCAAATGATTTTTGCTTAAAAATATTTTTTCTCTCTTGAAATTTGTAGATGTGTGTGTCAACAATTAATGTTGAATGAATGAGAGTATTTATAGTAGAGAGGATTAGGGTTTGGAATGTTCTGGAATTAGGGCATAGGAATATTCTGGAAACAAATAACTTGATGAACAAGTAGGAAGCAAAGGAAGGGAGTTTGGCCTCCTAGGGTTTCGGCCACCTAGGGTTTCGGCCTCCCTAGGGTTCGGCCGGCCCAAGGCCTCCTTCGGTCCATCCTTGCTTCTCTAGCCCGCAACAAATCGAGATAGAATTTAGTTAAAGCCCTAGGTTGCATGACGATATAAATATCGTGTTACAAACCAATAGTTTATTTAACTTAAATTCTAATTAATTAATTCCAACCAAATAAATACTCTCTTATTTTTATAAACCATTAAAAATATATTTTCCAAAAATTAACGCATCATTTTTGTCTAGCAATGAAGTTATGTCTATTAGGTCATAACTTCACTAACCTTTAAATCAAACAAAGTAAAACCATTACCGAATGACGACCTATACTATCTAATCTTCAGTAGATCTTCAGTAAACGAATCGTCTCTTCACAAGTCTCTCATCTTGAGTCTCGTGGTTGATTTCCAATCTTGATCTTGCTTGAATGCATTGATCAAATGTATTTGAAGTTGTACCTCCTTGGTCCAAACTTCAAGCTTGCGTCTTGTAATTGTTCCTTTCTAAATAAAGACTTAAGCACACAATTACACGCATATGTTTATATATTAAGTTCACATACAAATCATTACTGTCATTATCAAAACAATTAATTAGGACTAGAGGTCCAACAGTTTTTATGTTAGATGTTATTAGAAGTAAATAATTAGGAGTTAGCTTTTGAATGGAATTGTTTTGGTATTTTTCTACCAAATTAGGTTAAATTAGGTCAAAGTGGTCTTATGCGTTATATGAGGAATTTACGAAGATGTTGAACGTTTTTTTCTAACATGTAAAAAACCAATTATTAATTAATAAATTGATATTTCTCTTAAAAAAAGAATTATAAAGAAGAAAAGATAATTTTGGTAATCAAAGGTGCGCGCAATACTACTAACTTATCTCCCGGTGTATTTAGCTGAAATTTTAAAATTTGTAATAATGATTAAAAGATTATGTTTCCAAATTCGAATTCAGTTGATAAACAATTAACCATATTGAATAAACTTTCCTAAAAATTCAACGTATGAACTGTTTAAATACACCACTGACTATTAATTTGCTTGAACAATCAATCATATGACTAACTGGAGTGAATTACCATTGGACATATGGAAGAAGATTGCCGAGTGGATACAATTTCATGAAGATTTTAATGTATTTGGGAAAAGGGTGTAGTGATTGGAGAAAAGCCATGAAAATTGCAAAAATATCAAAGTCAATCAATCCAAACTCCATGGCTATTACTTGCAGAACCTCCATGCACATCCAAACGTCGGTTTTACAACTTCTACAACCGTATGGTTTTGCCAATTGAGCTGCCTACGCCATCAACCACGCCTGGTGAGGCTGAGGACACTGACAACATGACCCTGAATCTCTTGTTTCCACCAGACAAGGACGAGGACGGACTGGGTGATTGGAGGTACTACTCTTCACGTGGTTGGCTTATTTGTGTCACCTAACTAGGCTTGAACATTACCCTAGTGAATCTGATTACTAAGCAAGTTGTTCAACCCCAGCCCTTCCCGGGTCATATCTTTGGAAGTAGAACGAAATCATGGCAATGGCGGCTCGACCAATTTCTTCCGCTACCTGCTCGCTCTTCACTCGACTTGGAACGAGGGCCGGGGAATGGCGCCAGGCGAGGTGCTTCACGATTAGTATTGGGGGTTTGGGCCTGGGCTCTGCCCATCTGTTGAAAAGACTTGGCTGGCGGGGGGAGTAGCGCAGCTTGGTAGCGCGTTTGTTTTGGGGCACAGCGTTGCCCGGGTGAACCCCTTGCCCCACCTTTCCTTCGCGCTAAATTCATTGTCCTCTCACTAAATTCATTGAAGCTGGGCCATCCTGGACTTGAACCAGAGACCTCGCCCGTGAAGTAAATTATCGCACCTATGGGCGGACGTATTCCTTTAGCTGACGCGAATTCATACCTGTTTATCATATGATAAATTTGTGTTGCCGGAAGACCCATCAACTACTAAAAGACTTCGTGCTTGCCATAAAATTGGCTTTCTGGAAAAGCGGGGATAAAAATGCCTAAAGAAAATTTATGGAAAATTAAAGAAACTTTTTTTTCCTGTTTTATAGTTATATATACACTTTGTATAATACCCATATATACCGAGTATGTTTTAACACTTTTAAGGCTTCTTCTCATGTTCCGTTGATTGATTGATTGATTCAAAGATTTTATTGACAAAAACTTTCCAGATTCGAATTTAGGAATTATTCCATATGTGACCAATGAAACAGTTTATTTCCTTCAAAATAAAATATAACTTTATTTTATCTTGGTGAGTGTATATATATTAAACCACAAATTGCATTGCCTATCTAGAACCATAATACATGCCAAATTGGAGTAAGCTACCATTAGAGATACGGCAAAAAATTGGCGAGTCAATAGAATATTACGAAGATGTTGATGCATTTAAAAGAGTTTGTAGTGATTGGAGAAAAGCAGTGAAGATTGCAAAGAGACAAAAGCCACCAACCAAAACTCAATGGCTATTACTTGCCGAACCACCATGCACGTCCAAGCGTAGGTTATACAACCTCTATAACAATAAGGTTTTTGTAAGATTGTAATGCTTGCCTTGTATTCATCACAATAGAAGAGTATATATACACCTAATGAAGATATCTCGTTTCCTAATTACAAGAGATATTATGCGACAAATACAGAAACATATTATACACAAAATATGCTAACTAAATTACATATATTCTAACACACCCCCGCAGTCGAAACAAGAGGAGGACGAATGTTGAGATTGTCTCGAAAATCGTCAAAGAGGACAGAGGGAAGTCCCTTGGTGAAAATGTCGGCCATTTGAGAACGAGAGGGAACATGATGGACGCGGACGTCACCACGAGAGACTTTTTCACGCACGAAATGTATATCTATCTCAATATGTTTGGTGCGTTGGTGCTGAACGGGATTGCCAGCAAGGTAGATGGCGCTAACATTGTCACAATAAACCAGGGTCGCTTTGCGTAGTGGGTGATGGAGTTCCAATAACAAATTGCGCAACCAACAAGATTCGGAAACAACATTGGCCACTCCGCGGTACTCGGCTTCAGCACTAGACCGAGAGAGGGTAGGCTGGCGTTTTGACGCCCAAGAGATGAGGTTGTCACCTAAGAAAACACAATATCCACTAGTCGAGCGACGGGTATCTGGGCAACCTGCCCAATCCGCGTCCGTATAAGATGTCAAACTCGTAGGAGGGGAAATAGTTAGGTAGAGACCATGCGAAACAGTACCCTGAAGATAGCGAATAATACGCTTCAAAGCATTCATATGTACCTCCATCGGATTATGCATAAATAAGCAAACTTGTTGTACCGCATAAGAGATGTCGGGACGAGTGAATGTGAGATATTGTAACGCACCTGCGAGACTCCTATAGAGTGTAGGATCAGCATACAAGCTGCTAGAACCGGAGGAACTCAGTTTTGGTTTTGTATCGACCGGCGTTGGGGACGATTTGCACGTACTCATGCCAGCACGATCAATAATTTCAGCGGCATATTTATGTTGGGAGAGAAATAGACCCGAGGCAGTTCGGGTGGCACTAATCCCAAGAAAATAATGCAAAGGCCCGAGATCCTTCATGGCAAATTTGGACCCAAGTCGTGCCATGAGGGAAGTGCGAAGCAATTCAGACGAGCAGGTAAGCAGGATGTCGTCGACGTAAAGTAGAAGAAAGGCAGTGTGGCTGTTGTCATCACGGTAAATGAACAAAGAATGGTCACATTTGCTATGTGCAAAGCCAAGGGTTTCAACGAAATCAGCGAATCTTTTATACCATGCACGCAGTGCTTGCTTTAGACCGTATAATGATTTCCGAAGTAGACAAACATGATGAGGAAATCGTTTGTCGCGATAGCCAACGGGCTGGTGCATATAAACGGTCTCCTTAAGTTCGCCATGGAGGAAAGCATTTTTGACGTCTAATTGCCGAATTGGCCAATTATGAGAAAGAGCAAGGGACAATACCGTACGAATCGTAGCTGGTTTTACGACTGGACTGAAAGTCTCACCACAATCAACGCCAACCTGTTGAGTTTTCCCGTCACCTACAAGACGAGCTTTATGCCTTTCAAAAGAACCGTCAAATTTATATTTATGTCGAAAAATCCACATAGAGCGAATGACATTCACATTAGTCGGACGCGGGACAAGCTCCCATGTCTTATTACTAATAAGAGCATTAAATTCATCGTCCATAGCCAGTTTCCAATTCGAGTCACTAAGGGCGGACACGGGATTTCGAGGAAGAGGTGACACGGCAACAGAAGTGTGAAGATCAAAAATTGGTTTTGGTTTTCGTATGCCATGGTCGCCCCGTGTCACGGCCTTAGAGGCGACAATAGGTGGAGGTGAGGCAGGAGGAGTGACGCTTTGTGTGGTGACAGGAGTTGTCGGAACAGAAAGGGTGGCTTGCGGGGAAGCATGCGGGGTGGTAGTTGGTTGTGGGGGAGAGTCAGGTGGGTCGGTATTGGGAGGGGAGTGCTCGGCCCGTGGGAGATGATGCACGACATACGGAGACAGAGAGTCGGTAAGAAAATCATATGCGCGAGATGTGTGTGAGTGAAAGGAAATTTTGTTTCATCAAAAATAACATGGCGACTCAGAATGATTTTATTATTCGTAATGTCAAAGCATTTATAACCACGGTGGTTGGGAGGATAACCAAGAAAGACGCAGGGTGTCGACCGAGCATGGAGTTTGTTTATAGTGGTGGATGGAATTAAAGGATAACAGAGGCAGCCAAAGACGCGAAGATGGGCGTAAGACGGCTGCTTATTATACAATAATTTTAGAGGAGACTCTAAGGCAATAACTTTGCCAGGAAGAATGTTTAAAAGGTAAGTGTCCATTTCAAGAGCATGATGCCAGTAAGACGCAGGGACAGAGGCGTGATGAAGCAAGGTCCGAACAATATTATTAATGGAGCGAATTTTACGTTCAGCTTTGCCATTCTGTGAAGATGTATGTGGACAGGATAATCGAAAAGAGGTTCCATGTTTAGCACAAAATTCCCAGAACGGACCATTGTCGAATTCGCGGCCATTATCACACTGAATGGTCTTTATTTCACGATTAAATTGCGTTTTGATATAATTGCGAAATGTGACAAATAAATTATAGACTTGAGATTTTTTAGCTATCGGAAAAGTCCATAAAAAATTGGAATAGTCATCTAAAAGCAGTAAATAATAACGGTGTCCGGAAGTGCTTGGGACAGGAGATGACCATAGGTCACAATGAATAATATCAAACGGACAAAAAGTTCTTGTATTAGATGGCACAAATGGCTTTTTAACATGTTTTCCAAGTACGCACGAGTGACAAATTGTATTGCGAGAAGCAGGAGTACAATTGATCAATTTATTAGACCTAAGAGTATTAAAAATTGGGACACCAGGGTGACCTAGACGATCGTGCCATGATGTCGACTCTAGAGCAGCAAATGAGGCTTGAGACTCGGTCACTTGGCTGGTGGTAATGGGATAAAGAGCACCTCGACTTTCACACCTCATCAGAGGCGCTCCCGTCACATAATCCTTCACACAAAAACCAAAAGGGTCAAATTCGACAGAAACGTTGTTGTCAGTTATAAATTTACGAACAGAGACTAAGTTTTTGACGATTTGAGGGGCGTGGAGGACATTGTTAAGGGAGAGGGAAGGCTGCGTGTGTGGTAAAGTGGCGTGCCCAATACCTTGAATTGGAATAGAATGGCCGTTTCCGACAATAATGGAATTAGGAATGCTCGAATTAATATAAGAAGAGAGCTTACCTGAATCCGATGTCATGTGGGATGTTGCTCCGGTATCCATAAACCAGCGAGGATCAGGAGGTTGTATTCCTAGTGTGTACATGGCCTGTTCTATATCCGTTGGAGACGGAGGAGACTCAGCTGTATAAGCTTGAGGTCGAGGTGTGGGCATTGGACGCATAGGTCGAGTCCACGGTGTTGTAGGGTATGGACAGGGGGGATAACCCCATGGTGAACCTCCCCACGGCCAGCCACCATAACCCCCATATTGAGTAGGGGGCCACGGTGGTGGTGTGGCAGCAGCAGGGGGTGGCAGCAGCAGGGGTCGAGGAGCCTGTCGTCTTTTGCCCATTGGTTCCTCCCTTACCTTTATTTCCCTTCCGTTTGTTATTGCCCTTACCATTCTTTTGTGTAGATGGAGGACGTCCCAGAATGGAAGTCCCGTCATTGTCGTCTTGCTTAGCATATAAAGCAGTAGGAGTCCCTGTGGCGGCTGCTTGTTTGGCAATACCTGCTTCTTCCAAAGTAAGCATCGAACGTGCTTTGTAGAAAGGAGGGAGAGGAGTACTTTGGCGGATAATTGTTCATACACCGTGATATGCTATAGAGAGGCCAGAGACCATCTGAAGGACGAGACGGGTATCTGTCACCGGAGAACCAACATTTTTGAGTTGGTCAGCGAGATTTTTGAGACGTTGGCAAGAAGCATAAGCATTCGGAAAATCATCCATGGAGACATGAGAAAACTCTTGTTCTAGCGTGACGGCTCTTGAGTGTTGGTTGTCCAGGAAGATGTCACGGATGCGATTCCAGCAATCCATGGTGGTAGAGTCTTCCTCAACAACGGTTTCTAAGAGATCGTTTGTGACCGTAGCGTAGATCCACTGAAGAACAGTGGCATCGATTGTCTCCCATAGTTCCTGGTCGTCGCCTGTGGACGGTTTAGGAGCCTTTCCGTTGGGATCGATTATGTGGTGTAACACGCGAGTTGATTTTGCGTGATTGGTGAACAAAGCCACCCATAATCGATACTGGTCGTTGTCTAAACCAAGGGTAACGGTGACATGGTTACGAATATTGGGCACAGCTAGAGCGGGATGGAACGAAGAGGATTTCGTCCCTTTTTGAGTTGTTTCAGGCATGTCGAGGGGATGAGAGGAGATTGGAGAAGGAGAGGAGTTTTGTGGCGTGAGGCCGGAAACTAGGGTTTAGCGGAAGCGGTGGATCTTTTCCCTAGGAAGCTGATACCATGTAAGATTGTAATGCTTGCCTTGTATTCATCACAATAGAAGAGTATATATACACCTAATGAAGATATCTCGTTTCCTAATTACAAGAGATATTATGCGACAAATACAGAAACATATTATACACAAAATATGCTAACTAAATTACATATATTCTAACAGTTTTGTCTGTTGAACTATCTAAGCCATCATCCACATGTGGTCGGACCGAGGATGCATGATGAAGACATGAGCCTCTCTCTCTTGTTCCCACCCGATAGGGATGGGGACGGGCTCGGTGACTGAAGGTATTACTTCTCTTCCCGTGGTTGGCTTATATGTGTCACCCAAATTGGTTTGAATATCACCCTAATAAATCCAATATCTAAGCAAGTTGTTCAGCCCCCGACCTTTCCTGACGATATCATTGGGCATCGCTCGGACTTATGGAACCGGGAACCTGACATGTACGTCTACATGTTTTCCAAATTTGAACTATCAGCAAATTCGTCAACAAATAGTGAGTACGTCTTAACCATGACATTTCCCTGCAATGTCTTTTTTGGCTTTCTGGAAGAATGGAGATACAAAATGGCCCATGCTCAAAACACATTATGCGCAATTCTTGGACGTCATATTCTATTAAGGAAAATTCTACGTCGTGGAGCAATATGGCAAAATTATAGCGGTTGGAAATTCAAGCCCCCTAGCAACACCGAGGCTCGTGGCAAATTTACAGTTCCCACATACATACCTAAGCTCATATTACTTGGTCGAATCAGCTCGAAAGTTGCTGATGGTTTTCTGGCAATTAGAAAATTCCGGTACTTATGCATTAGAGCTTCAATGCTTCAAAGTGTGGGAGATAAATGTTGATACCAGGGAGGCTAAGCTGGTGACGAGTTTGGGAAATAGGGCACTTTTTCTTGGTCAAAACTCGTCCTTCTCGGTCGAGGCGCGCCCTCCTATTTGTAAGCCTAATTATTTATACTACACTGATAATTATGTTCACAACCACCTGCTATTCGATGAGATACAAAATTTTGAAATGGGTATTTATGATATGTTTTGTCGGATCATTTTCGGGTTTAGTAGTTTCGGATTGGGCCAATTCGGGTTTCAGGTCACATTCGGGTGTAGTAGTTCGGGTTAATTTCAGGTCTCGGGTCTGCCTTTTTGGCAGTCCCAACGTAAACCCTTCCTCGTCTGACATTAAGCGGCAAGACATGTTGCTGAGCTGACAACTTTTCCTCTCCCGGACCTTCGTCTTGGTCAGCGCCTCGGGAGGCATTGGGCCGACTTGTATGACCCCTCTGAGCCGGCATGTATCTGAGCATACGTATTCATATACTAGGCTTGGGCATGTTGGATCATGGGGCGATCTGGGCCTCGCCAAGGGATTGGGCCATGAATCCGTGACCTATAACTTATTTATCTAAAAAAAATACTAATTAAAGTGTTTTCCCATTGACCCGGAAATAACCCATTTTCGAAAATGACCTAACTAGATATGGCTCAAACCTGAAAAGATCTGAAAATTTAACATTTGAAACCGACCCAAAACCCAAATAACTCGGCTTAACCCGGTCTGAATTGTGATACAGACCCAAAATAAGCCAACCTAACCCGACTAAAGGGCCCATTTTCCACCTCTAGTGCTCTACTAGTTACCAAGAATCAACCCTCACTACCTTCCCTTTCAAATTGCGGCTTTAAGTAACTGCGCCATGCAGGTAAGTGATTATTTGTGGTACTCATACAGATTTATTTTTAGGAGCTGACGTTTGACAACCCTTCAATTGGTCTTTGCCTACGACTGAACTCTGAGGTGTAATTTAAAGTTTGACAGTGAAAAATGAAAATGACTACAATAACGCACTTACTTTTGCACAATAGCATGATAGTAACTCAATAACTCCACTCAAATTTCAAAGCATTATTGAAGTTGGCTGAAAGTGACTTTTTCTCTAGTTTTAAGAAAATATTGGGGTAGTTGAGACCATCCGCATTAGTGAATTTTCACTCTACACTTTTTTCACCTTTTCTCTCTCCAATTCACCGTCTGCCTCACATTTCCACTCTCCACCAAAAGTCATCAATAAATATCAAAAAAACACCCACATCAACAAATACTCAATTTTCCTTCTCTTTCATTATTTATTATACCCCACTTCAACAAATGTCATGTTTTAGTGGACCAAGTGATTAAATAAAGGGAAAAAAAGCAATTAAATTCTTTATGTAAAAGTAAACAATGTGGTCCCACTATCTCACTTCTCACATGTTTTCGCACAGGCGAGAATTCTCGGAAGAAATGTTGTCCTTTCCTTACCCATGTGGCAACTTTTTGATTTTTTTTAACTAGTTTTGTGACCCGTAAAACTCACGGGAGTTTTGCGTTTCTTTTGTGTGTTTTCCATGTTCTGAGGGTTATAAAAAGTCAATTAGTCTATTTTAAAACGGTTTTATATAAAACCATAAATTAAAGTAATATATAGTATATAATATATAATATATAGTATATAGTATATAGTATATAGTATATATATTATATATATATATATATATATATCCTTTACTAAATTTATGATCGTTGTTTTGTAACTTATTTTATGAGAGTACAAGGTAAAATGATAAGTGGTATAACAAAAACACCAAGTCAAAACGAATAGTGGTCGATTAAAAAATTAAAATAACTCAATGCACATAAAAAATCAATTAATATAATATAGTATTCACATAATCACTCACACAATATCGTAATATTGTCAAACAAAGATCTCTAAAGTTGGAGCAAGCTCACTTTAAAAAGTTAGGGTATTCTAATTAATAAAGAAACTCTTCAATTCTATGCATTTAGTGAAATTTATAAGTATTATATTTTTCAATGCAAGTTAATGTATCTAAGAGGGAATAAATAAATGTGTAGATGAACAGTTTCTTGTTTTAAAGGGGATAACTTGTAAATGTTTATGAATGCTTTTATATAGAGCCACGTGGCGTTGAAAGGCTACTCAACCTAGCCTTTTAATATTATTGTATAGATTAATTTCTAATATTCACGAGAATGCACGAAGACACCATTGTGGATGGTTTGAGTGGCTCTAATTAGCTACCAAAGAATGTACGGAGTGCTAAATTTTCCGGCTAAATTTACTGTCACTAACACCGTTTTAAACATCACTTGTACAGTATACTATTTTTGCAAACCAGTTTAGTACGCGATTTTATAAATTACTACGAGTAATATTTTTCGATCAAATGAACCAAATTTCCAACAGGGTAGTACCTGGTATCTCACTACTTTAATATCCGGATCAAAAAGCTAGTTACTCACAATCGAATCTATCCCGGCTTTGAGTTTTTAGGATCGGGTTTCAGTTTTAGTTTGAGATTCTAAATTGGAAACGGTTTTTCTCCTCACCCCTTCATATTTCCATATTTTCATATTATACCCAACCTAGTTTTTACACATAAACCCTGGTGGTGGAGCTAGGGGGTGCGTAGGATCGAGTAATCGTCCTTCCTGAATAAAAACTTTTGAATGTTTTGGATTGATTTACAACCAGCCACCTAAACTTTTTCGTTCCTTAATTCAAATGCGAGCTTTGATTATCCAACCTGAAATGATCCAATCTAAACCACTCGACCTAACTATGATATGATCAGAATTATTTTAAGTTAAACCAAAATAATTGGAAATAACTAAATTGAAATCACATATGGTATTATATGCACATACTCCAAGTAATTGTTCTGGTATTATATGCACCTAAAAACAAATAATAAATTATCAAATTATTTTTTAAATATACCAGGTAATTATTCTAAAACTCACCTTTTTTAGTCACATTAATTAATAAAACCTGGTATTATAACCATGGGTGAGCCAAAATGACCTAAAACAACGTATTATACTCCAAACACGAATTGATTCACTCAAAGTATGATGCAACCAAACTGGCAAAACCGATTTGAATTCTCTTGAATTAGACCTAGACCTAGTAAACGGGTCAATCGGGCCAAGATTTGGGTTGGTTCAGTTCAAGTTAGATTAATTTCGCATTTGCAAGAGTTCAGTCAACGTCATTTTGAGTCCGTGTCATTTGGGTTATAATAAGTCGAGTTCGGGAGTTGGGTCATGTTGTGTTATTTAGGCTGGGTCAATTTTGCTAAGTCTAACTAGACCCTAACCTATACAAAGTATAATACATACGTTTCAGCCCTAACCAAATTGACCCAACTAAGACTCGACCCGACTGTTCCTTGCAATGGTCAGTCTATCATTCAAAGATGTATTTTGATATATGCAAATTCTAGCAAATTCTAATGTAAAACAACGTTTTGTATATATACGATACCATTAAAAACGACTAATTCTAATGTAAAACAGTAGTTAAATGATACCTTAAATTTTAAATTTATAAACTAATACTCTGTATATTATTCAAGTTCTTTATTAAGTATAACATAACATTATTATTTTCAATGACCTCCTAAAAGAGGCAATCTTAGTATCATATTGCTCTTGTTTTCAATTGAATAAACAATTTATAGTTTCAAACTTAGAAACCTTTAGCAATTTGGTTAAAATCTACAGAATTGGCAAATGTTTAGCATATTTTTTTATTTTTAATGTGAACTACATGAAATGATGAAAACATGTTCATTGTCTAAAAGGATTGAGATCCAAAGTTAAATTACAAAATTTTAATTTAGGAAAATTTATTCTCAAGCATATCAAATATGGGTATTGTTCCATAAGTGATCAATGATTTATCTTTCCTAAAAGTTAACTAATTTACTTAAATATAAATAATAAGTATATATTGGAGATTATGTCTTATTTGCCTATATTAACTAAGTTTGAATGAAGTTAATATAGGTATATAAGTGGAAAATAGTCTAGTATATATAACCAACATAGAAATTGCATTGCTTAGCTAAAAGAATAATACATGGCAAACTGGAATGTTCTACCATTATGGAAGAAAATTGGCGAGTCAGTCGAATTTTACGAAGATTTTGACGATGTATTTGGAAGAGTTTGTAGTGATTATTGGAGAAAAGCAATAAAAACTGCAAAAAGATTCGTCATCAACCCAAATTCCATGGTTACTACTTGCCGAATCACCATATACGTAGACGCGTCGGCTATACGGTCTCTATAACAATAAGGTTTTATCCGTTGAACTGCCTAAGGCATCAACCACACGTGGTCAGACCAAAGATGATGACGACACGAGCTTGTCTCTCTTGTTGCCACCGGACAAAGACGATGACAGGCTTGGAGACTGGAGGTACTTCTCTTCCCGTGGTTGGCTAATTTATGTCCCCCAAGTTGGCTTGAATAACACGAACACCCTAATCAATTCAATTCTCCAGCCTTTCCTGACCATGTCATAGAGCGTAACTGAAACTCGTTACAATGGTATTCTGAAACATACCTTTACATGTTTTCCAAATTTCCACTGTCGCAAAATCCATCGACCAATAGCGAGATTCCAAGTTGTGATATTGGTTTCTATGATCTGAGCTAAGGTTAGAAAATCGACGAATTTTATAAAGGTCAATCATGTCGTAGCAAATCCACCTTACCTCTATGGGTAGAAGTTCCCTACTAGACTATTTTCCACTTATTTGCCTAGTATTAACTTCATTCAAACTTAGTTATTAGTTATGTTTTATAATGTTCTCTTTCATACACGAGTATTATGTTTTAAGTGCATCTGAAATTATTTCTTACGAGCATGTTAATAAAGCAATCAGAAATGTTCAAGCCATTAGTAGGTCGCAGCTCGCAAATCATCTCAAGCCTGTTCACCACTAAGTTTATTCATTGTCAGGTCATCATTTTTGGCTAATTGAGCCATCGGTATATTATAGGCTGATATTAAAACTATCAACGCGAATGCAGATTCTACCAAGCTTCAAAATACATTACAAACAACGCCACCGAATTGGACACTTACAAGCCCTAAATACAAATGGTACGTTGAGATGATAACTCAACATATCAATATTTAACTAATAATTAGATTAACTTAAAATAATTAATTAGCTAGTTTAAAAATGTAAACTATTTAACACAATTAACCTTACAAACTGCTATCTAAACTTTATGAAGCTTGGAATTATCACCACAACCTGAATCAAAACAAACACCCGAGAAAAAACATACATCAGCTACCAAAAAAAAACATACATAGATTTAGACAAAATTAAGAGAAAAAAAGATAAAAAGTTGAAAACACATGTGATTTACCAAGTCATCATGCATGATGATCATGATCAAGATAAGACGTTTGATCATGAAACTACGACCCGCAAGTGTTACATAAGACATCATTATTATGTATACGATTTTCGTGTTGGATACTTGGATAAGTCTGTCTTTGTTGGCGAAAAATGCACCGGTTTTGCTATTTCCAACGCAATGTTGATGCTTATATTTCCATGGACCTTGTAATTATCCATAATTATAAACCCTGGGAGTTATAGAGGATATAAGGAAAGATTAGTTTTATTATTGAGAATTATGTATGATGAATTGATAAGAATACGTACAATAGGCCTACATTTATAATGTAAGAGAGACACTTATCAATACGATATACTCTCACTACGCCAATTCTGGCCATCAATTAGGAGCGTATCACAACGGTTTTATGCATATAATAACAACACTTACTTTTGCACAATAGCATGATAGTAACACAATAACTCCAGTCAAATTTCAAAGCATTATTGAAGTTGGTTGAAAGTGACTTTTTCTCTAGTTTTAAGAAAATACTGAGGTAGTTGAGACCATCCGCATTAGTGAATTCTCGCCAATTTTCACTCTACACGTTTTTCACCTTTTCTCTCTCCAATTTCCCGACCACCTCACCTTTTCACTCACCACCAAAATTCATCAAAAAATATCAAAAAAACATCCACATCAACAAATACTCAACTTTCCTTTTCTTTCATTCTTTACTATACCCCACATCAACAAATGTCATGTTTCTAGTGGACCAAGTGATTAAATATAGGAAAAAACAATTCAATTCTTTATCTAAAAGTAAACAATGTGGTCCCACTATCTCACTTTTCACATGTTTTCGCACAGGCGAGAAATAATTTCGCACGTGCGAAAATTCTCGCAAGAAATGTTGTCCTTTCCTTACTCATGTGGCAACTTTTTGATTTTTTATTATTTTCTAATATTCACGAGAATGCACAAAGACACTGTTGTGGATGGTCTGAGTTGCTCTATTTAGCTACCAAAGAATGTACGGAGTGCTAAATTTACCGGCTAAATTTACTGTCACGAACAGCGTTTTAAACATCACCTGTACTGTATACTGTTTTTGCAAACTAGTTTAGTACGCGGTTTTATAAACTACTACAAGTAATATTTTCCGAACAAATGAACCAAATTTCAAACCTGGTAGTATCTGGTATCTCACTACTTTAAAATCCGGATCAAAAAGCTAGTTACTCATAATCGAATCTATCCCGGCTTCGAGTTTTTAGGATTAGGTTTCAGTTTTGGTTTGAGATTCTGAATTGGAAACGGTTTTTCTCCTCACCCCTTCATATTTCCAAAATTTCATATTATACCCGACCTAATTTTTATACGTAAACCCTGGTGGTGGAGCTAGGGGTGCATAGGATCGAGTAACCGTCCTTCCTGAATGAAAACATTTGAAATTTTTGGATTGATTTACAGCCAGCCACCTAAAATTTTTCGTTCCTTAATTCAAATGCGAGCTTTGATTACTCAACCTGAAATGATCCAATCTAAAATTATTCTGGTATTATATGCACATAAATACAAACAAAAAATTATCAAATGCAATTTATAAATATACCAGGTAATTTATTATTCTAAAACTCACCTTTTTTTAGTCACATTATTAATAAAATCTGGTATTATAACCATGGGTGAGCCAAAATGACCTAAAACAACGTATTATACTCCAAACATGAATTGATTCACTCAAAGTATGACGCAACCAAACTGACAAAATCGATTTGAATTCTCTTGAATTAGACCTAGACCTAGTAAACGGGTCAATCGGGCCAAGATTTGAGTTGGTTCAGTTCAAGTTAGATTAATTTCACATTTCCAAGAGTTCAGTCAACGTCATTTTGAGTCCGTGTCATTTGGGTTATATTGGGTCGAGTTCGGGTGTTGGGCCAGGTTGTGTCATTTAGGCTGGGTCAATTTTGCTAAGTCTAACTAGACCCTAACCTATACAAAGTATAATACATACGTTTCGGCCCTAACCAAATTGACCCAACTAAGACTCGACCCGACTGTTCCTTGCAATGGTCAGGTCTATCATTCAAAGATGTATTTTGATATATGCAAATTCTAGCAAATTCTAATATAAAACAGCGTTTTGTATATATACGATATACCATTAAAAACGACTAATTCTAATGTAAAACAGAAGTTAAATGATACCTTCATTTTTAAATTCATAAACTAATACTTTGTATATTATTCAAGTTCTTTATTAAGTATAACATAACATTATTATTTTCAATGGCCTCCTAAAAGAGGCAATCTTAGTGTCATATTGCTCTTGTTTTCAATTGTATAAACAATTTATAGTTTCAAACTTAGAAACTTTTAGCAAATTGGTTAAAATCTACAGAATTGGCAAATGTTTAGCATATTTTTTGATTTTTAATGTGAACTACATGAAATGATGAAAACATGTTCATTGTCTAAAAGGATTGAGATCCAAAGTTAAATTACCAAATTTTAATTTAGGAAAATTTATTCTCAAGCATATCAAATATGGATACTGTTCCATAAGTGATCAATGATTTATCTTTCCTAAAAATTAACTAAATTACTTAAATATAAATAATAAGTATATATTGGAGATTATGTCTTATTTGCTTATATTAATTAAGTTTGAATGAAGTTAATATAGGCAAATAAGTGGAAAATAGTCTATTATATATAACCAACATACAAATTGCATTGCTTAGCTAGAAGAATAATACATGGAAAACTTGAATGTTCTACCATTATGGAAGAAAATTGGCGAGTGAGTCGAATTTTACGAAGATTTTGACGATGTATTTGGAAGAGTTTGTAGTGATTATTGGAGAAAAGCACTGAAAACAGCAAAACGATTCGTCATCAACACAAATTCAATGGTTATTACTTGCCGAACCACCATGTACGTAGACGCGTCGGCTATACAGTCTCTATAACAATAAGGTTTTGTCCGTTGAACTGCCTAAGGCATCAACCACACGTAATCAGACCAATGATGATGATGGCACGAGCGTGTCTCTCTTGTTGCCACCGAACAAAGACGATGACGGGCTTGCACACTGGAGGTACTTCTCTTTAATTTCCGTGGTTGGCTAATTTATGTCCCCAAGTTGGCTTGAATATCACGAACACCCTAATAAATTCGATTGTCCGGCCTTTCGTGACCATGTTATAGAGCGTAACTGAAACTCGTTACAGTGAGATTCTGAAACATACCTTTACATGTTTTCCAAATTTCCACTGTCCTAAAATCCATCGACCAATAGCGAGATTCCAAGGTGTGCGTGTCATGGGTTTTCATGATCTGAGCTTAGGTTGGAAAATCGACGAATTTTATAAAGGTCAGTCATGTCGTAGCAAATCCACCTTACCTCTATGGGTATAAGTTCCCTACTAGACTATTTTCCACTTATTTGCCTAAAATTAACTTCATTCAAACTTAGTTATTAGTTATGTTCTATAATGTTCTCCGTCATACACGAGTATTATGTTTTAAGTGCATCTGAGATTATGTCTTACGAGCATGTTAATAGAGCAGTCAGAAATGTTCAAGCCATTAGTAGGTCGCAGCTCGCAAATAATCTCAAGCCTATTCACCAGTAAGTTTATGCATTGTCGGGTCATCATTTTTGGCTAATTGAGCCATCGGTATATTATAGGCTGACAATAAAACTATCAACGCGAATGCAGATTCTAACAAGCTTCAAAATACATTACAAACAACACCACCGAAACCGGCACTTACAAGCCCTAAATACAAACTGTAGGTTGAGATGATAACTCAACATATCAATATTTAACTAATAATTAGATTAACTTAAAACAACTAGCTAGTTTAATAAGGTAAACTATTTAACACAATTAACCTTACAAACTGCAACCTAAACTTTGTGAAGCTTGGAATTAGAGTCACCACAACCTGAATCAAAACAAACACCCAAGAAAAAACATACATGGATTTGGACAAAATTAAGAGAAAATTTGAAAAACACGAACAAAACAAACACCCAAGAAAAAACATACATCAGCTGCCCCCCCCCCCCACAAAAAAAAAAAACATTCAGGGATTTAGACAAAATTAAGAGGAAAAAAAAAATAAAGAGTTGAAAACACATGTGATTTACCAAGTCATCATGCATGATGATCATGATCAAGATAAGTCATTTGATTATGAAAGTACGACCCGCAAGTGTTACATAAGACATCATTCCTATGTATACGGTTTTCGTGTTGGATACTTAGATAAGTCTGTCTTTGTTGTCAAAGGATGCAACGTTTTTGCTATTTCATCGCAATCTTGATGCTTAAATTTCCACGGACCCTTGTAATTATCCATAATTAAAAAGCCTGGGAGGTGTAGAGGATATAAGGAAAGATTAGTTTTATTATTGAGAATTATGTATGATGAATTGATAAGAATACGTACAATAGGCCTACATTTATAATATAAGAGAGACACATATCAATACGATATACTCTCACTACGCCAATTCTGGCCATCAATTAGGAGCGTATCACAACGGTTTTATGCATATAATAACGACACTTACTTTTGCATAATAGCATGATAGTAAATCAATAACTCCAGTCAAATTTCAAAGCATTATTGAAGTTGGTTGAAAGTGACTTTTTCTCTAGTTTTAAGATAATACTGAGGTAGCTGAGACCATCCGCATTAGTGAATTCTCGCCAATTTTCAATCTACACGTTTTTCACCTTTTCTCTCTCCAATTCCCCGTCCACCTCACCTTTTCACTCACTACCAAAATTCATCAAAAAATATCAAAAAATACCCACATCAACAAATACTCAACTTTCTTTCTTTTTCATTCTTTACTATATCCCACATCAACAAATGTCATGTTTCTAGTGGACCAAGTGATTAAATAAAGGGAAAAAAAACAATTCAATTCTTTATGTAAAAGTAAACAATGTGGTCCCACTATCTCACTTCTCACATGTTTTCGCACAGGCGAGAATTCTCGCAAGAAATGTTGTCATTTCCTTACTCATGTGGCAACTTTTGATTTTTATATTATTTTCTAATATTCACGAGAATGCACGAAGACATCGTTGTGGATGGTCTGACTGCTCTAATTAGCTACCAAAGAATGTACGGAGTGCTAAATTTACCGGCTAAATTTACTGTCACGAACAGTGTTTTAAACATCACATGTACAGTATACTGTTTTTGCAAACCAGTTTAGTACGCGGTTTTATAAACTACTACGAGTAAGATTTTCCGAACAAATGAACCAAATTTAAAACCGGGCAGTACCTGGTATCTCACTACTTTAAAATCCGGATCAAAAAGCTAGTTACTCATAATCGAATCTGTCCCGGCTTTGAGTTTTTAGGATCGGGTTTCAGTTTTGGTTTAAAATTCTAAATTGGAAACGGTTTTTCTCCTCAACCCTTCCTATTTCCATATTTTCATATTATACCCAACCTAGTTTTTATACGTAAACCCTGGTGGTAGAGCTAGGGGTGCGTTGGATCGAATAACCGTCCTTCCTGAATAAAAACATTTGAAATTTTTGTGGGAAATATCGGTATATTTCATCAAGAAAATTTCGGATTATAACGAAATTATGAAATATGAAATTACGAGTCATAAACGAATTGCATAAACAAAAGAATAGAGATTAGAATTAACCTTCAGTCCTAGCAATTTGGCCTAAGAACAAATATCGAGATCGATATTCTTCTAATCGTTGCACCCAAAATGCTCTGAGAAATGCCCCCTTTTTGCTAGAAAAGGAACCCTAATTCCTAAATAATTTTTTTAGGGTTTTTTGTGATGAGAATATGAGGGAAAAACAAGTAAGTAAAAAAATCTTCCCTCTCACCTATTATAACCGTAAAAAGGAGAAAAGAGGGGAAGAATTTTTCTTCTTATTTTTTTCTCTCCTTGAACCGTGTAACTACCGAAAAATAAGAAGAAAATCTTCTTATTTTAGGTTGTTATCATATTTGTATAGAATGTGTATAATTATCAATTGTCATTTATGTCGTCATGTATTAATAAGTCCACACACAACAGTTTGTAGTCGATTTATTAATACCGGTCTGTCAACATTTATTATGACAATTTCGTATAATATATACATTAACTATAAATATCGCATATTTATAATTTTCTAATTAAATATAACCGTTTATGTTTAATTACGAATTAACATCTTAATTCGTTTAAGCTAACATTATATACAATAATTAAATATAACAGTTTATATTCGATTTTAATTAACAATTAATTCGTCTCAGCTGATATTATTTAATTGTATTAAATAATCGACTCATCATCACATTGACTAACCTTTTAGTCAAATACATGGACTAACCTTTTACTCATATAAGGCATCAATGTGATTATATTTTCATATAATCACATCTCTCAAACACATCCTTTAGGTGTGACTTTTAGGGACCAGTTGATCACCGCCATCAGTATGATAATAACGTCAAACTTCTAGCAAGCCAACCGTTATTAGTAAACGTTAATCAACTGATAAAATACTAAGTATACCCTGTGAACCTATAAGAGATTTATGAACGTTATCACAGTAACTGTGGAGGACACTAGCTCCAACAATCTCTCACTTGTCCTCACAAGTGTATGTGCGATAACCGATTCTCATATCCTTAATTTCTCCCACTCAATGTAAAACAATTTGCAAAATCCGTATTCACAAAGGTCGTATTTTACAAGTGATCAATATCAAGAGTGGTTTTTCCGACTAGAGAGTAACTTAACTGATAAACGAATCATCATTCGAGCATGGCCATGCATTTCAGTGACAACTCCTCGAGTGGCCCTGAGAAATGACTAAACCTGATAAAGGTTGGATATTTTCTTCAACTCGAATCCTGCAGATACAAGCACAGTATGAAATGACCCAGTAAAAATCTGATTAGCCTCCTGTTACGGTCGACCATGAGAAAGAAAGCAAAGTCACCCAAAAACTGCCTTGATCTCAAGAGACAGTCGATAGTCAAAAGAATCGACTCTAGGAACACAATGGACGTCCAATCCACGACATGGCACCGAATGTTTTTAAACATTTAGGACTCCATTACGTTGTCACAATGTCCTATGAGGTATCGTTATAACTCGCATCTGTGATCGATCAGCCAACCGTTTGACTTATGGCTCGTTGAACCCACCATCAATCAACTTCACAATATAATAGCCAGAGTTATCAGCTCATGTAGGCGATTACGGACCAAAACAAATATAATGAAATTCAGTTCACTTTGTGGCGTTCAATGTTGTCGTACAATCCACATGAAAAACAAAATATGAAATAATACGATGAAGTTATAAATAGCATATGAAAAAGAAATGTATCGAATTCATAAGCAACTACTACAACTCAGGAACACGTTTAATTCCCATGGAAATAACGTGCCCTTCATGCTTATCATATTTCAATGGCTTAGTGAGAGGATCCGCGATGTTGTCATCCGAAGCAATCTTGTCAATCACTATCTCCTCTTGCTCCACGTAATCACGGATCAGGTGAGCCTTCCGATGTACATGTCTAGAGTTGTTGCTAGACTTAGGCTCCTTGGCCTGGAATATGACACTTCTATTGTCACAATAGATGGTGATTGGGTCATTCGAACTAGGAACTATGGTTAGTCCTTGTAAGAATTGACGCATCCATATAGCTTCCTTTGCTGCTTCTGAAGCGGCATAGTACTCGGATTCAGTAGTAGAATCTGCTACAACTTCCTGTTTGGAACTCTTACAGCTGACCGCAGCACCATTAAGAGTAAAGATGAATCCAGACTGAGATTTCGAATCATCTCGATCCGTTTGGAAGCTAGCATCTGCGTAACCGATTGCACATAGCTTAGTATCTCCTCCATAAGTCAATGCCCAATCCTTAGTCCTCCGTAGGTACTTAAGGATATTTTTAACAGCCATCCAGTGTGTTTCACCTGGATTGCGTTGGTACCGACTCGTCATACTCAATGCATATGCCACGTCTGGACGTGTGCATATCATGACATACATGATTGATCCTATGGCTGATGCATAAGGAACACGACTCATGCGTTCGATCCCTTCCGGTGTCTTGGGTGACTGAGACTTGCTCAAATGCATCCCAAAAGTCATTGGAAGGTTCCCCTTCTTGGAGTTGGTCATGCTGAATCTTTCAAGAATCTTATCTAAATAAGACTCCTGACTCAGTGATAACATTCGTCGTGATCTATCTCGATAGATACGGATTCCCAATATGCGTTGTGCCTCACCCAGATCTTTCATCTGGAAATGGTTCTTCAACGATCCTTTTACCGAAGATAAGAGAGGAATATCATTCCCAATCAAGAGTATGTCATCGACATACAATATCAAGAAAACAATCTTGCTCCCACTCGACTTGACATATAAGCATGGTTCCTCGACCGATCGAGTGAAACCATACTCTTTTATCACCTGGTCGAAACGATGATTCCAACTCCGAGAAGCTTGCTTAAGTCCATAAATGGAACGTTTAAGCTTGCACACTTTCTTAGGATTTTCAGGATCTATGAAACCTTCGGGTTGTACCATGTACAATTCCTCCTCTAAATAACCGTTTAAGAAGGCGGTTTTCACATCCATCTGCCAAATTTCATAGTCATGAAAAGCGACAATCGCTAAGATTATCCGAATGGAACGCAACATAACTACGGGTGCAAAAATTTCATCATAATGCAATCCGTGCACTTGAGTGAAACCTTTTGCCACTAGTCGTGCCTTATAGGTATCTGGTTGCCCTTCTACAGAATGCTTTATTTTGTAAAGCCATTTGCACTGAAGAGGTCGTACCTTGTTACGTAAATCAACAAGATCCCATACGTCATTCTCATACATGGAGTCCATCTCGGATTGCATGGCTTCAAGCCATAGCTTAGAGTCGGAACAGGTCATGGCACCTTTATAGGTAGCGGGTTCATTACTCTCTAGGAGCAAAACGTCATTTTCCTCGACCATACAAATGTAACTGTCTGGAGGATTAGAGACTCTACCCGACCTCCTAGGTTCCTGAGGAATATTAACCGTATCATTAGTTGAAGGAACATCTTCCTCCATCTGTTCCTCGGTTGTTGGTTCTTGAATCTCCGACAGCTCGAAGGTTCTATTACTTGACTTGTTCTCGAGAAATTCTTTCTCTAAGAACTTTGCACTAGCCGCAACAAAAACTCGAAGTTCGGTAGGCGAATAGAAGTAATGACCAAATATTCCTTTTGGATAACCAATAAAGTATGTCTTGACCGATCGCGGGCCTAGCTTATCCTCGTGTCTCCGCTTGACATAAGCCTCGCAGCACCAAACCCGAATAAAGGACAAGTTAGGGATCGTTCCCTTCCATATTTCATACTGAGTCTTTGTTAGTTATTTAGACCAAATTAATACTCATCTTATGATATTAAAATTACAAATTAATTTAATGTGGTCTAAATCTACATGCATGCAAATAAAATGTATAAAAGATGGTATTAAACCATCTTAAGACAAAAGTTCCTTACATTGCTATAAGGCAAATATGGGCACTACAAAGGTCTCCTACCTTTATAGTTCTTGAGCTATTCAACTTTGGATGATCCTCCAAGAACACCAATTACCAATATAGGTATTCTCCTTTGGTGGCACCCAAGATTAACCCAAAACAAATACTAAAAATACTAACTAGGTAAATGTAGTAGTAACCTTGTTTTTGTATATTTGATGTAATAGATAATATTATTACCTTGATAATATTATTAGTTAGTTTTTATATGTGTTTTATGATGAAAATGATGAACAAAATAAGAAGAAAAGTTGGTCTCTTGGTGATGAAGGTAAATCGGCCAAAGCACACAAAAGGACCAAGAATTTCTTCAAATTTTTCCAACATAAGAAATGGTGTGATTAAGTGGGTATTTATAGGCAAAAGTTGGGAACAAAACTAAGTGGAAATTGCCACTTAATGGACACTTGTTGTCCTCTCAAAAAATCGGTCAAGTGGACATATTTGAGTCCATTTCGGTTTTCGACATTTGCCCCACAAATGCTTATAAGTCTTATATTTAATTATCTTACATAATGAAATATTAATTTAATTATTTAACACTTAAATAATACAAATTAACTACCAATAACTACTTAACCATTAAGTAATCATAAGACCATTTTATCAACATACAATGTGTCAATATTATCCCACTTAGCTAATTTTACAACCTCTTGTAAAAATTAAATAGCTAATTAATTCCATCTCAAAACAAAAACACATATCGCATAAAATTAATTAATTAACAATTAATTAATAAATTCTAATTATTTATTATTTAAATATCACATAATTAAATAATAAATCTCCTTGTCCCGAGTTCGTAACCCGTCATCAAATAATACATTTACGCGACTAACTAAAAGTCAAATAATACAAGGAATTAATTATCTCGTATCTCATACAAATAATTAATTTATTCTATTTGGGCGTCATCCTATAGGTGTGACCTAAAGGGATCAGTTGATCACCACCGTCACACGACAAGAATGTCAAACTCTAGTCAACCAATCATTACCGATTAACGATGACCAGCTGACAAATAAATAAATAAATCCCTGATATTCCTTTTACGAGATTTAATATGTAAACGCACTCATTGTGGAGGACACTACTCCAACAATTCTCTTGTCCAATAATATCTCTCACTCAATGCAAGATGTCTTTCAGGTCGTTCTTGCACGTGATCATATCATAAAGTGGTTTCCTCGATCAGGAGAATGACTGTCTGACCGGATAATCTACTATAGATTGCACTCGAGCGTGGCCACGCATTCACAGTCATCTCTCCTCGAGTGGCCTTGAGATAAAATATGACTTAAAAGGACAATCTTGTTGACCTATTTTCTTCATTCGATCTGAGATCACAATGACCCGAAAAATGCTCATCGGCCTCCTTTTACGGTGCGACCTAGAACAAAAACCAAAGCCACCGGAAAACCGTACCAACTCAGACAAATAGTCACCAGTCTAAAGAATTGACTCGAAGGAATAAATAGAAATCCTCGCCACGACCTAGCAACAAAAGGACTCTATAAACGGTCACTGTCCGACAAATTGTCTCACAATATGCCTATGTAATCGACCAGTCATCACTATGACCATATGACAGTCGAACCTGTCATCTATCGCCTTACAATCTAGTCACTCCGAGACGTCACCTCATTAAGTAACTAGGGACAAAATACAATGTTAATCCAGTTCACTTAATAGGGTTCGACATTGTCTTTACAACTTATTTGGAGAAAACAAAGTATATAAATTCAGACATAAAACTGAATATAACGATAAATGCAACTTATCATATATGAAATAATAAATACAATATTTTGATTATTACATATCATATAATTTACAACAATTACGGCATTCGTCTCAACCCCATCGAAACTACATGACTATCATGTTTAGCTTGAGACAATGGCTTGGTTAAAGGATCGATGTTGTCACCGTCCCAACCTTACAAACTGTTATTTCTTTCCTTTCGATTAAATCTCTAATTACATGAAATTTCCTAAGTACATGTCTAGACTTGTTACTAGACTTGGGCTCTTTTGCTTGAAAAAATAGCCCCACTGTTATCACAATACAAAGTGATAGGATCCTCGGCGGTCGGAACTACTTTCAGTCCCTCTAAAAAATTGCCTAATCCAAACAGCTTCCTTTGCAGCTTCAGAGGCTGCAATGTACTCAGCTTCCGTTGTAGAATCAGCATCCACGGACTCTTTGAAACTTCTCCAAGAAACCGCCCCTCCGTTCAACAAAAAGACAAAACCAGCCTGGGATTGCAAATCATCCCTATCGGTTTGGAAACTGGCATCCGTATAACCTCTTATACGTAATTCAGATTCTCCTCCAAACACTAAGAATGAATCTTTAGTCCTTCTCAAGTACTTCAGAATATTCTTGACGGCTATCCAGTGACTCTCACCTGGAGTTTTCTGAAAACGACTCGTCATATTCAAAGCATACGAGACGTCATGACGAGAACACATCATAGCATACATGATCGATCCAACATCGGAAGCATAGGGAATCGATTTCATGCGTTCAATATCCTTAGGCTCAGTAGGACACTGTGACTTACTCAAAGTGATTCCACTACCCATAGGTAGAAAACCTCTCTTTGAGTTTTTCATATTGAATCGGTCAAGAATCTTATCGATATATGCTTCTTGACTCAATGCTAATATCCTTTTGGGTCTATCTCTATAGATCCGGATACCCAAGATGCGCTGAGCTTCTCCCAAATCTTTCATTTGGAAGTGATTTCCCAACCACTTCTTAACAGAAGCAAGCATATCAACATCATTCCCAATGAGTAATATGTCATCCACATAAAGAAGTAAGAAAACAACTTTACTCCCACTAAACTTCATGTATAAACATGGTTCCTCAACACTTCGAGAAAAACCATTCTGTTTAATAACATGATCAAAACGATGATTCCAACTCCTTGACGCTTGCTTAAGACCATAAATTGATCTCTTAAGTTTCCATACTTTGTTAGGATTTTTAGGATCCACAAAACCCTCATGTTGTGTCATGAACACTTCCTCTTCCAGAAACCCGTTCAGGAAAGCGGTTTTGACATCCATTTGCCATATCTCATAATCATGAAATGCAGCAATTGCTAACATTATCCGAACAGATCTAAGCATAGCAACTGGTGCAAAAGTTTCATCATAGTGTAAACCATGAACCTGAGTGAAACCTTTTGCAACCAATCTAGCTTTGTAGACATCTTTATGTCCATCCATGCCGATTTTAATCTTGAATATCCACTTACACTGAAGAGGTCGAACATCTTTAGGTAAGTCAACCAGGTCCCATACCTGATTATCGTACATGGAATCCATTTCGGATTGCATGGCCTCGAGCCATAGCTTAGAGTCAGAACTCATAATAGCTGCTTTATAGGTCTTAGGTTCATCACTTTCTAAAAGTAAAACCTCATAGTCACCATCTTCCTCGATAATACCAAGGTATCTATCAGGCTGGCGACTAACCCTTTCTGACCTCCTAGGTTCGGAAGGAACAATAACTGATTCAGACGTAGAAGGAACATCTTCCTGCAGTGTCACATCAGTTTGTGGCTCTTGAACTTCATCAAGTTCAAATTTTCTCCCACTCTGTCTTCTAGAAATAAACTCTTTTTCTAGAAAGACAGCTTCACGAGCCACAAACACTTTGTTCTCGTTACTATTGTAGAAGTAATATCCACAAGTTTCCTTAGGGTAGCCTACAAAAATACAATTTTCAGAACGAGGTGCAAGCTTATCGTCAGACTTGCTCTTAACATAAGTATCACAACCCCATACTTTCATGTATCGCAGATTCGGGACTTTCCCTTTCCATATCTCATATGGAGTTTTGTCAGTTGCTTTAGTGGGACTTTTATTAAGTGATTGTACAACAGATAAAATGGCAAAACCCCAGAATGACTTAGGTAACTCTGTTTGACTCATCATCGATCGAACCATATCTAATAAAGTTCGATTCCTCCTTTCAGCCACACCATTTAATTGTGGTGTGCCAGGAGGAGTTAACTGAGATACAATACCGCAGTTTATAAGGTGATCTTTAAAGTCATTGCTTAGATATTCCCCACCTCGATCTGATCGTAATGCTTTAATCCTCTTATTTAATTGGTTTTCTACTTCATTCTGAAACTCTTTGAACTTATCAAAAGCTTCACTTTTATACCTCATTAAGTAGATATACCCATATCTACTCATGTCATCGGTAAAAGTAATGAAATAGTCATAATTACCTCTAGCAGTGACTGTCATTGGACCACACACATCAGTGGGTATTAAACCCAATAACTCACTAGCTCGAGATCCTTTTCCTAGAAAAGGCGAACGAGTCATCTTGCCAAGAAGACAAGATTCGCATGTACCAAATGATTCGAAATCAAAAGGTTTAATTATACCAGTCGACACTAGTCTTTTAATGCGCTTCTCGTTGATGTGTCCTAAGCGACAATGCCATAAATAAGATTGATCGGGATCACCTGTTTTGAGTCTTTTATTATCTAAATGATAAACATCGTTGCAAGTATCTAGAATATAAATACCATTGATTGAAATAGCTTGACTATATACAATCCCATTAAGGGAAAAAGTACAACACTTGTCTTTAATTACAAAGGAAAACCCTTCTGTGTCTAACACAGATACGGATATTATATTTCTAGATAGCGTTGGTACAAAATAACAATTATTAAGATGTAACTCCAACCCCGAAGCTAAACAAAGTACATAAGTTCCTACAGAGACGGCAGCTACTTTAGACCCGTTTCCCATTCGGAGATCGACATCACCCTTGTTTAGCTTTCTTATGCTTTTTAGGCCCTGCAAATGATTGTACAAGTGAGAACCACAACCAGTATCTAATACCCAAGTTGTATTTGAAGCATAATTTATGTCTATCATAAAAGATTCAGTTGAGAAATTACATGTCGGCTTCACAATGCCAGCTTTTATGTCATCCAGGTACTTTGTACAATTACGTCTCCAATGTCCCTTGTTATTACAATAATTACAAGTATCTTTAAGAGGATTACCCTTTATAGGTTTTTGGCTTGGTAGAGCAATTCACAATTGCTTTACCTTTGCCCTCTACCTGAACGGGCTTCTAACCTGCATTTCTCTTAAACTGCTTCTTCCCCTTCACGTTAATCGCAAGCACATCTTTCCTCGTACTCCCACTCAATCCCATGTTCTTCTCTGCTTGTACAAGCAGAGAATGAAGCTCATGTAAACTCTTTCTCATGTTCGTCATATTGTAATTTACCCTAAATTGGGTAAATCCCTTGACGTGCGAGAGAGAGTGGAGCACTCGGTCCACCACAAGTTCGTCGGGGATCTTGCATCCCAACCCCTCTAAAGTTTCCACGTACTCAATCATTTTAAGTACGTGTGAACTTACAGGTTGACCATCTTTGAGGTTAGCCTCAAAGAAATGAACAGCGGTGTCATACTGGATTATTCTCGGGGCTTGAGAAAACATAGTTGAAAGCCTCGAGAATACTTCATGTGCATCGCGAAACTTGACACATTGCCTTTGTAAAGCAGGATCCATTGAAAAAATCAAAACATTTTTTATTGCAGCGGATTCCTTTTGATAATTTGAAAAAAACCTCCCTTACATCGGCAGTGGCCCTAGTACTAGGCGAAGGGGGAGAGGGATCGACAAGGTAGCGTAATTTGCCATCACCTGCGGCAGCTAATCGAAGTTGTTCCTCCCAATCTTTAAAATTACTACCGTCGGCTTTTAATACATATTTGTCCATAAAAGAACGTAGCCATGAATCTCTAGCTATGGTGGCGGTTTCACTAGTAGAAGTCATCGTGATTACTACAAAGGAAATAAAGGAAAGATTAACATTTATCGTCTAGAAATATTTAACTTGTGAAACTATTTAACAAGTTCCCATTTATATAATGATCTCCCACTGAATTATATAAATGATTCCAAGATCCAATTTTATATAAACACGGGCACGGTGGACCGATTCAACCCATATTTATATAAATTTGGTGAGTCAACAACTTTGACTGATTCTACTACTATAACTCTTGGTTGACGGATTTTCTTAAAATCTATCTTTTAGCCCCAGAATAAATATGGGCACGGTGGACCGATTCAACCCATATTTATCCCGTTGAGTCCAACCAATTTTCACGTGTAATAACCTTTATTACCCAACGTAAAAAGAGTGTACCTCGGTGATCCGAACCTACCTCTAATGAAGAAGGGATTCATAGGTGCTATTATTTGGTAAGGCTTAATCTCAATTTTAAACAAATGTGAGAGATCTTATCAATTTAATTGTCTATCACTTTTAAGTGAACAAAATTAGTGAATGCTAGACGATTAAATCGATAACAACAAAAAGAAAACATGTAGTGACGATTTGGCATGAATGCATAAATGAATTAAAACAAACAAGTCATAATATGGCCACCTAGTTAATCTAATTAACTAAAATTATTACACTTCGGAGACCAACTCCTTGGTCCCTTGAGTCTTCACAAATTAGCCTCCTTCTTTAGGATTTCGGAACGCCTTTCCGAAAACACCGTCTTCATGAAAACTCCGTCTTTAGATGCTTCATCTAATTACTAATAATTAAATTACATAACAATACCCTATTATACAATTTGTAATAAAATTAAAATTAAAACTATTAATTAATTACAAATTAGGCGTCTGAAAATCGCAATTAATTACAAAACAAGTCGATATTCCCTTACATTTCGGGAAATACCAACTTCTACCTATGGCCATATTAGGAAAAATTACATAATTATAATTCTAAAAAAAACCATTCATCTAAATGAATAATAAAATGCATTATGAAAAATGACATGCCAAATCGTCTAACTTACCAACAACGATCATTTGAGCTTGCTTTGACGGAATTTTTACCAATAAAAATTCATAATCAATTCTTAAAACAATTTTAAGACTTACTCATCATACTGACCTGGTCTAATATCAAAATAATTATTCTCAACAATTATCTTGAATTTATATGGGAATTAAAACACATTTATGACAAAAAATGATATAATAACTCACAATTATCATACAAAAATTCCATTTAATTTAAAAATTTATGGAAAAATAAATTTCAAAGCCATGAACATTCTGGTCTTACACCAAAAATGCCATGCAAGTGAAAATTTTTGTTTTTAAAATTTATTTAAAACGATTTCACAATTTAATCGGTAAAGCGACAATTTTTACGATTTAATTCTAAATCAAACCATAAAAATTGAAATGACTTAAAATAAAATTTTGTACATTTTGGAACAATTTCCAGGAGCTAAAAATTCAAAAATTTCGAGCCCTAAAATTAAATCAATATTTATTTGCAAAATAATTATTATTTACCAATTTTTATCAAATAAAAATCAATAAACTACCTAAATTAATCACAATAATTTAAAGTTTATATTTTTCTCATAAATAGAACATGCATGTGGTTATTTCATAATAAATATGCATAAAATTAACATGCAATCAATTTTTTTTTTGAGAAAAGAACAATTCATTAATAGAACGCCATACGGCACTTACAAAGAATAACTATAATCGAAAACAAATCTAATGGAAACCAAAGAAAAATAATTTTCTTATAAACTAGGGATCTCAAAACAGCATCTGACAATTCGGCTCGTCCTATTATCGCTATCTTCATGTAGCTTTTGAGGGGATCCTTCGTTTGATTTATGAGATAAAATTTACCTCTGACTGGTTCCAAAGATTGTTGACAAATCACTTTTACCCTTTGAAAGAACACGCTGCAAACCATCAACGAACTACTCCTGACGATATTACCGATGAAACTAAAACCACGAATAAATGGAAAACCCCCGAAATAAGGGATGGAAAAACGATTCTCACCAAAAGGGAGACACTTATTGAATAGAAAATAGGTATGCATACTATTGATTAAAATTTGAAACAATTTTGGGGCTTACCATCGATCGATTGATAATCGATGGAGCCCCTTGTATAATTTGATGGAGGCTAGGGTTTTTTAGAGAGAGTTTTTTTAACATGCAATCAATTTTAATTAACTCTGAATTAATTTTAATGCATTTTTACTCAATTTTATGCCATTTTAAGTTATAAAAAGTGGAAAAATTTAACAAAAATCAAATTTTTCGTCCCATATCATCCTAAGACCAGATTATTTACATGCAAGACCATATTATGTGATAAAACGAATTTTAGTAACATAATATCAATTTTATTAATTTATCTCATAAATTACTAAAATCGTCTTAAGACAACATGCATGTATTTAACAATGCTCTGATACCACTTGTTAGTTATTTAGACCAAATTAATACTCATCTTATGATATTAAAATTACAAATTAATTTAATGTGGTCTAAATCTACATGCATGCAAATAAAATGTATAAAAGATGGTATTAAACCATCTTAAGACAAAAGTTCCTTACATTGCTATAAGGCAAATATGGGCACTACAAAGGTCTCCTACCTTTATAGTTCTTGAGCTATTCAACTTTGGATGATCCTCCAAGAACACCAATTACCAATATAGGTAATCTCCTTTGGTGGCACCCAAGATTAACCCAAAACAACTACTAAAAATACTAACTAGGTAAATGTAGTAGTAACTTTGTTTTTGTATATTTGATGTAATAGATAATATTATTAGTTAGTTTTTATATGTGTTTTTTGATGAAAATGATGAACAAAATAAGAAGAAAAGTTGGTCTCTTGGTGATGAAGGTAAATCGGCCAAAGCACACAAAAGGACCAAGAATTTCTTCAAATTTTTCCAACATAAGAAATGGTGTGATTAAGTGGGTATTTATAGGCAAAAGTTGGGAACAAAACTAAGTGGAAATTGCCACTTAATGGACACTTGTTGTCCTCTCAAAAAATCGGTCAAGTGGACATATTTGAGTCCATTTCGGTTTTCGACATTTGCCCCACAAATGCTTATAAGTCTTATATTTAATTATCTTACATAATTAAATATTAATTTAATTATTTAACACTTAAATAATACAAATTAACTACCAATAACTACTTAACCATTAAGTAATCATAAGACCATTTTATCAACATACAATGTGTCAATATTATCCCACTTAGCTAATTTTACAACCTCTTGTAAAAATTAAATAGCTAATTAATTCCATCTCAAAACAAAAACACATACTCCCTCCATTCAACTCCACAAGGGCATTTTCTATTTTACACACTATTCACAAGTGAGTATTCACTATCAATTTTCTCTCAATACGTAAGTGAAAATATATTCATGTGGGATCTTGTTTGATTTGTTTTTACGAGTACATTAAAAATATCCAACTTTTATAATTTTTGCAAATACGTAGCTACTGATATTTACCGCGTAAAACACGCGTTGGCAAACGTGAAAAAAGAAAGTGGCCTTGTGGAGTTGAATGGAGGGAGTATCGCATAAAATTAATTAATTAACAATTAATTAATAAATTCTAATTATTTATTATTTAAATATCACATAATTAAATAATAAATCTCCTTGTCCCGAGTTCGTAACCCGTCATCAAATAATACATTTACGTGACTAACTAAAAGTCAAATAATACAAGGAATTAATTATCTCGTATCTCATACAAATAATTAATTTATTCTATTTGGGCGTCATCCTATAGGTGTGACCTAAAGGGATCAGCTGATCACCGCCGTCACACGACAGTAATGTCAAACTCTAGTCAGCCAATCATTACCGATTAACGATGACCAGCTGACAAATAAATAAATAAATCCCTGATATTCCTTTTACGAGATTTAATATGTAAACGCACTCATTGTGGAGGACACTACTCCAACAGTCTTGTCGACAGCTTTAGACGGACTTCGGTTAAGTATAAGAACAGCTGACAAAAGAGCAAAACCCCATAATGAATCAGGTACTACCGTGTGACTCATCATGGATCGAACCATATCAAGTAGTGTTCGATTTCTCCGTTCGGACACACCATTTAATTGAAGTGTTCCAGGTGGAGTTAACTGTAAAACTATTCCACAGTCTTTAAGGTGTTGATCAAACTCATTTGAAAGATATTCGCCACCACGATCTGAACGGAGTGCTTTAACCATTCTTCCCAGTTGGTTCTCAAACTTATTCTGGTATTCCTTGAATTTTTCAAAAGACTCACTTTTATGCTTCACTAAGTAGACATATCCATATCTACTCAAATCATCCGTGAAAGTGATAAAATATCTATAGCCGTCTCTTGCGGTGATTGACATAGGTCCACATACATCAGTATGTATGAGTCCTAATAGGTCATTAATGCGCATTCCAACAGCTTTGAAGGAAATTCGAGTCATTTTGCCGATAAGACATGATTCACACGTGCCAAACGATGAGAAATCAAATGTGGAGATAGTCCCATTCTCAATGAGTTTCTTTACACGTTTTTCATTTATGTGTCCCATTCGACAATGTCATAGATAAGTTTGATCTTTGTCACCAACCTTTAATTTCTTATTATTCACATGTAATATTTACGTGGTTTGATCTAAGATATAAATTCCATTCATGGAAATCATCCATAAACCATTTCATTAAAAGAGAAAATACAGCTATTGTCCTTTATTGAAAATGAAAAACCGTCTTTATCAAGTACGGAAACAGAAATAATATTCTTAGATAAACTGGGTACATAGTAACAGTTATATAAATATAACTCAAAACCACTCGGGAGCTGGATTACGTATGTTCCCATTGAGAGTGCAGCAACTCTTGCTCCATTCCCGACTCGCAGGTCCACATCACCCTTTGCGAGGGGTGTGATGTTTTTTAGGCCCTGCAAATGATTACACAGATGAGAACCACAACCAAGATCAAGTACCCAAGTTTTCAAACTTGCATGGTTAATCTCAATCATATGAATATAAGATGACATACCAACAGGAGTGACGCGGCCTGCTTTTATGTCCTCACGGTACACGGGACAGTTCCTCCTCCAATGTCCAGTCTTGTGACAATGGTGGCACTCAACGTTACCGTCCTTGCTTTTTGCCTTGCCTTGTGAGCCACTAGTCTCACCAGGCCCACTCTTACCGTTTCCTGACTTCTTAAACTTTGGCTTTCCTACAGTTAGGTCGCCGTGAGCTTTGCCCTTACCCTTATTCTTGTTGGAAATCATGAGAACATCTTGCTTCATGCTCCCACTCAATTTCATATCCTTCTCGGTCTGTACGAGAAGTGAGTGTAGCTCATGAGGACTTTTCTTCATGTCATTCGTGTAGTAATTTGCCCTGAAAAGGGCAAAACCATCATGAAGTGAATGAAGCATACGGTCAATGACTATGCTCTCACTGATTTTGCAATCAAGTGCCTCCAGTTTCTCGACATTCTCAATCATGTTAAGAATGTGTGGGCTAACCGGTTGGCCCTTCTGGAGTTTCGCATCAAAGAAGCGACAGGTATGCTCATAAGTAACGATTCTCGGTGCTTTTGAGAACTCATTAGTGAGCGTGGTGAAAATCTTGTTTGCACCTTGGGCTATGAAGCGTCTTTGAAAATTGGTTTCCATTGCAAAAATGAGTACGTTATTTATCGCACCCGCTTCCATGATGAAGTCACTATAAGCAAGTGACTCGTTAGCTCTTGCATTGGGGCCTGGGTTTGGCGGTATTGGCTCAGTTAATTACTTGAGCTTACCGTCAGCAATGGCAGCATTCCGTAATGATGCCTCCCAGTCCGCAAAGTTGGACCCGTCATTCTTCAGTCGTGTGGACTGATTCATGTGGTCCATGAAAGTTTTGAGCCAGGACTCGCTTTGTAACGCCCCGTAAATTTCGGACCGTTAATATATTTCGAAAATAATTAATTAATCAAGTAAAATTTGACAATAATGTATTTAAAGTAAAAATAATACAAAGAAATATAATTTTATTATATTTTGAAGAAAAGTATTTATTTTGATAGTTTTGAAATGTTAAAAATAGTTTAAACCGTGTAAAATCTTTTATTTCGAAATAAGGGCGTATCGGGGGGAAAATGACAATTCGTTTGAACGTTGGGTAAACGAATTTGGAAATGGGTCGTATGAATACTCAATTTTATTGTAATCTCGTGTTTTAAAGACTTTGGACTTGACGGAATTTGCGTTTGACTTACGGATTTAATTATTATTGAAACGAGTCAAAACCGACTCGTTAAAAATCCCGACTAAAAATTCCGTACGTACTTTTCTCCTTTCCTTTCTCCTTCACGCGCACCAGCCCCCATTTCCCTTCAATTTTCTGGTTTTTTTTTTATCTTCATCCCTAACATCTCCAAAAAATACCATTAAACATAAAACTCAAGCAAAATCGTCACAAAATCTTCGTTTCTTGTCCGTTTTTCGCATAATTTACCTTTCCGGAATCCCCTCGCCACGATCTACAACTTAGTATGTTCTAATTTCAATTTTCATTAAGTTCTTTTAAGACCAAATTTCGGTGATTTTGGTTTTGTGCTTAATTTTTGTGTTTTTGATTGTTAAATTAGGTGAAGGATTGGAAGACGAGTTCGGGGACTCGTATATTGTAGAGGATAGCGGTTAGTTGTGGTTAGGGTTTCGGTTTTGAGGACTAATTGCTCATTTTCTAGCTTAAGGTAACATATTTCGAGTTACTCGACGAAAGATCGTCACATGTTTTTGATTTTTGTATGTTTGGTGAATTTTTGTTGGGTAGTAATTTTCACATGTTAAACTTAGTTGCATGCAAGCTTAATTTGTGCCTTTTGGTAGTTTAAATTATCAAAGTTGAATTGGGGACGATTAATTAATTTTCAGACGGTCTTATAATGTATAAAAATGAAAAAAAAAAGAGAAGAAATGGTGCGGCAGCGGGCCCGGCAGCAGCCGGCAGGCCCACGGCAGCCCGACCGGTCTTGGGGTTGGCCCGGGTCGGTCCGTTGCTTGTTTCGCGGTTTTCCATGCTTTGTCCGTCATTTTAGGTTCATCACGGATATAAATAGAATGAGTATACATGGTTAAAGTTGTTAAGAGAATCACAAAAGTAGCTAAAAGTTATGCTAATGGTAGAAAAATTATGTTATATTGACAATTATCACATGTTAGGATAATTTACAAAATGAATTTTATAGCTATAATTGAAATGTTTTGTTGATTGTGCCGAAAACTGAGCCTTAGTCCCTTTGACTGATGCGATGTCAGTTAATTGAGTGATTGGTCACCAAATTTGACCTGCACTGTCGCGGGTCAGGGTTGCGGGTAAAAATTTGGTTGAATGAATTAGATAATCGGCCTTTTTCTTGTTTTAGGCCATTTATTATATCTCTATTTCACATGTGTAGTTAATTGAATTTAAATAGCTTCTTATTTAGTTAGTTGAATTTAAATAGCTTCTTATTTTGTAGAAATGGCCCTAGTTTCCCCTAAAGCCTTTTATATTGTTATAACTGCTAGGATTGGAAATTAGTAGTGAATTCTTATTGAGGAACTGTTGGATTGTATGCTGTAAATAGATATTTATATAGCCTTTCACATGATAGAATGTTAGCATTTAGGTTGGTAAGTAGGACTTTTTGCCCTCTTAAGGTTAAGTGGGTGTCTTACTTGACTTGTGTGGTGAGTTTTGGGTGGTGTGGGCTAAAATATTCAAGCTGGGACTAGCTGTGACTAGGTCCTAGGTGAGTATTTCGGCCTTCATCATAGATAGGTCTTTATAGTCTCTGACGAGTATATGTTCACCGCTTGATAGCCTTTGTGTTCCTGACTAGTGGATGTTTATCCAAGTTGGGGCATGACCTCAGGTACTAATTTTGATAGTATGGGGTCAGCTTAAGTACTAGCCGACCCTTCGGTGGTGTCCTTAGGGTACTCACTTCACTTTGTTTTAAAAAAAGTTGTGAGTCTTGGGTGCGGTGGTGTGTATCCGCATGTCTAGGTCTCTTGATTTTAGGCTAGGGTTGTGTTGTCTCTTGGCCATGTTTTCTTAATAGTAACCGCTGAGCCAAGATACCGGTTCGATTACCTTCCCTACCTCGTGGTATAGACTTGAGTTACAAAGTGACTATTGACGGTGCTAAGAACTTATGCCTGTCTTTGATATATTGCCCTTTCTTGTTTGATGATTCTATGAATCATAGAAGGTGAGATGCAAGCCGGCTATGGTTGATAGAGTTTGGATTACAATTTGTTATATGATTCACATGATAGTTAGTTGGGTCAGTTTAGGGGTCATTTGTTAGAATACATGATAAGTAAAGGGTTTATCAAATTGTTTACATGTTACACTACATGTTACATTAATTTTGACGATTCGTGGCTGGGAGGACTCGAAGTTACTCCCCACTGAATTGTGGCTTTCGTGTTTGTATAAAATGCGATTGACAGGTTGTTGATGCTTAGTTGGGGTCACAGACGGCTAGTGAGCAAGGAACCTTGGACCTAGTTTTGGCTATTTTATTAGTAAACCTTTTACACTTTTGGTTTGTATATAATTTGAAGGGACATATGTCTCCCTTTCTATTTTTGGTTTGTATCTTTATATTTCCGCGTCTTAAGCTATGTATGTAAATTAGTTTATCAGTTGTTGCAGGGTTTTTGACACTCTTCTTGAGTTGGAATTGGTTGTGAATGGTTTAGTTAGAAAAGTTTTTTGGAAATTGCAGGTTTTGGACTAGTTGAACCATTTACAAACATATCCTACCAGTTTTTCTGTAGAAATTACGCATTTAAGTAGTTAGATAACGCTAAATATCAAGGGTGTCACACGCGTGCAAGTGTGGCACTTGGCATAAGGATATCATTATTTCCAGCCATTTGTTGTAAGAAGTATTATCAATATAAAACGAATTCTACACTGCGAAAAGAAGAAGAAAAATATAATAAGCATACTCATCGTTATGATTTAAGTCTAATGCAAAACTGTTATAATGCGAAGACTCAAGCATTTATACAATTGACCTCCCTCAAGAATTATATAAATGATCCCAAGACTCAATTATCTGTAAATTGATAAGCCAACCTCTTGGCTAATTCTACTTTTAGAATTCTTGGTTGATAAATTTCTGTAAATTCTATCTATAATCCATCATAATCTCGAGAAACTCTTCGGATTATAATGTTGAGGTAAAATAAGTCAACACAAACTACTCACCCAACGTAGAAGGGGTCATATGGAGAGTAAGGTCCTATATGCCTACCGACGAAGGAGGGATTCATAGATGTTTGGCCTATAAAGACTAGTCTCAATTTTAGTTTTAGAGGAAGATCCCATCAACTTTATTTTAATTCATTTTAAGTGAACTAATATCTAGCATGCGAGAATGAATAAACTAAGATGATGGCTTAAAATAGTGTGACATCTTTATGTCCATGATAACTAACATCCAAACTATATGAGTCAATTTTCATGTATATAAGTAGGTGGTTTGGTTTAGACGGAATATGATGCACTAACTATCAAGCGAAGAAAAGCAATAATAATGAAAAAACGTAAAACAAAACAAAGTCCTAGTGTGGCCTATCTACCAAAATGAACATAAATACAACTTTGGAATCCTTCCTAGGACCCTATAAGCTTGTCGTGATGTTCTATCTTGGTCCATGTAGCGGGAGTGAGCAATCCAATCTCCATCTTTAGTCTTCTCAAAATTACAATTAATAAATTACAAAATAAACCTATTTACATTCTAATTTCAAAAACATAATACTAAAAAAAATTAAAGGAGATTCGAGATCTCAAAATTACATCAAGATTATGTTTCCATCATTACGAAAACATAATCAACTAAGGCCACACTAGGTAATACAAATTACAACCGATTGCAAAAATACGTAAATAAACCATTCAACGATTCATTCAACTAAATAAAATGCATCAACAATAAATTAATCATTCAAGACATAATTCCTTAATTATGTAGAGTAATTTATCCAAACCACCTATTTAAATGATCAAAATTATGTGACAATTCCTCAATTACTCACATTAATTCCAATATTAATACACATTAACTTGTAATGTGAATTAATCTAACATCATTTTAAACCACTTTAAAATAATTGAGTATCTAAAATTTGTGAACCTTTTCACAACAAACAATCATACATTATAGATTTAATGTATAATAATTATTGGCCAAAATAAACAAAAACCGAAATTTTTTTTTTCTGCTCTCGGCAATCAGCCCAAAAATTTGGAAAAACAGTTTTTTTTTTTTTTTTTTTTTTTTTTTTTTTTTTTTTTTAATTGCTCTCGGCATTCATGCCCTAAAAAAAGAAAAACAGTTTTTTTTTTCTTTTTCGAGAAAACAACCCCTTTTTATATGAACAATTTGTTTAAAGTTGCTAGTATAACAAGATTGACATAATCATCAACTTTTAATTTAAACATAGATCCAAACTAGATAATTCAATTTAACCTCTTAAAAATGAATATCTAAATCATGATTAAATCGATTATCTGAATATTTGATTCATCACAATTGATTTGAACATTATTAAATTAATGAATCATGATTCTTAAACAACAATTTAAAATCATGTGTGCCAAAAACTATATAGCAAAAACAAATGAACATCATCAATCAAAACAATTTCAATTTAATTCTAATTAAATCAAAACATCTACAAATTTATCATATTATCATCTTAACATATTAAAACAACAATATCAATAAATCAAAATGGAAACAAGGCATAAAAAACAGAAAACCCTCTCAGCAAAAAAATGGTGCGGCCGAAAGAATTTTTTTTTTTTTTTTTTCAATCCATTTATGAAAATCATATAAAATAATTTCGTGGCCTATGCTCTGATACCACTTGTGGGAAATATCGGTATATTTCATCAAGAAAATTTCGGATTATAACGAAATTATGAAATATGAAATTACGAGTCATAAACGAATTGCATAAACAAAAGAATAGAGATTAGATTTAACCTTCAGTCCTAGCAATTTGGCCTAAGAACAAATATCGAGATCGATATTCTCCTAATCGTTGCACCCAAAATGCTCTGAGAAATGCCCCCTTTTTGCTAGAAAAGGAACCCTAATTCCTAAATAATTTTTTTAGGGTTTTTTGTGATGAGAATAGGAGGGAAAAACAAGTAAGTAAAAAAATCTTCCCTCTCACCTATTATAACCGTAAAAAGGAGAAAAGAGGGGAAGAATTTTTCTTCTTATTTTTCTCTCTCCTTGAACCGTGTAACTACCGAAAAATAAGAAGAAAATCTTCTTATTTTAGGTTGTTATCATATTTGTATAGAATGTGTATAATTATCAATTGTCATTTATGTCGTCATGTATTAATAAGTCCACACACAACAGTTTGTAGTCGATTTATTAATACCGGTCTGTCAACATTTATTATGACAATTTCGTATAATATATACATTAACTATAAATATCGCATATTTATAATTTGCTAATTAAATATAACCGTTTATGTTTAATTACGAATTAACATCTTAATTCGTTTAAGCTAACATTATATACAATAATTAAATATAACAGTTTATATTCAGTTTACGAATTAACAATTAATTCGTCTCAGCTGATATTATTTAATTGTATTAAATAATCGACTCATCATCACATTGACTAACCTTTTAGTCAAATACATGGACTAACCTTTTACTCATATAAGGCATCAATGTGATTATATTTTCATATAATCACATCTCTCAAACACATCCTTTAGGTGTGACTTTTAGGGACCAGTTGATCACCGCCATCAGTATGATAATAACGTCAAGCTTCTAGCAAGCCAACCGTTATTAGTAAACGTTAATCAACTGATAAAATACTAAGTATACCGTCCTTCCTGAATGAAAACATTTGAAATTTTTGGATTGATTTACAGCCAGCCATCTAAAATTTTTCGTTCCTTAATTCAAATGCGAGCTTTGATTACTCAACCTGAAATGATCCAATCTAAAACCACTCGGCCTAACAATGATCAGATTAGAATTATTTTAAGTTGACCCAAAATAATTGGAAATAACTAATTTGAATTCACATATGGTATTATATGCACATACTCCAGGTAATTATTCTGGTATTATATGCACATAAATACAAACAAAAAATTATCAAATGCAATTTATAAATATACCAGGTAATTTATTATTCTAAAACTCACCTTTTTTTAGTCACATTATTAATAAAATCTGGTATTATAACCATGGGTGAGCCAAAATGACCTAAAACAACGTATTATACTCCAAACATGAATTGATTCACTAAAAGTATGACGCAACCAAACTGACAAAATCGATTTGAATTCTCTTGAATTAGACCTAGACCTAGTAAACGGGTCAATCGGGCCAAGATTTGAGTTGGTTCAGTTCAAGTTAGATTAATTTCACATTTCCAAGAGTTCAGTCAACGTCATTTTGAGTCCGTGTCATTTGGGTTATATTGGGTCGAGTTCGGGTGTTGGGCCAGGTTGTGTCATTTAGGCTGGGTCAATTTTGCTAAGTCTAACTAGACCCTAACCTATACAAAGTATAATACATACGTTTCGGCCCTAACCAAATTGACCCAACTAAGACTCGACCCGACTGTTCCTTGCAATGGTCAGGTCTATCATTCAAAGATGTATTTTGATATATGCAAATTCTAGCAAATTCTAATATAAAACAGCGTTTTGTATATATACGATATACCATTAAAAACGACTAATTCTAATGTAAAACAGAAGTTAAATGATACCTTCATTTTTAAATTCATAAACTAATACTTTGTATATTATTCAAGTTCTTTATTAAGTATAACATAACATTATTATTTTCAATGGCCTCCTAAAAGAGGCAATCTTAGTGTCATATTGCTCTTGTTTTCAATTGTATAAACAATTTATAGTTTCAAACTTAGAAACTTTTAGCAAATTGGTTAAAATCTACAGAATTGGCAAATGTTTAGCATATTTTTTTATTTTTAATGTGAACTACATGAAATGATGAAAACATGTTCATTGTCTAAAAGGATTGAGATCCAAAGTTAAATTACCAAATTTTAATTTAGGAAAATTTATTCTCAAGCATATCAAATATGGATATTGTTCCATAAGTGATCAATAATTTATCTTTCCTAAAAATTAACTAAATTACTTAAATATAAATAATAAGTATATATTGGAGATTATGTCTTATTTGCTTATATTAATTAAGTTTGAATGAAGTTAATATAGGCAAATAAGTGGAAAATAGTCTATTATATATAACCAACATACAAATTGCATTGCTTAGCTAGAAGAATAATACATGGAAAACTGGAATGTTCTACCATTATGGAAGAAAATTGGCGAGTGAGTCGAATTTTACGAAGATTTTGACGATGTATTTGGAAGAGGTTGTAGTGATTATTGGAGAAAAACACTGAAAACAGCAAAACGATTCGTCATCAACACAAATTCAATGGTTATTACTTGCCGAACCACCATGTACGTAGACGCGTCGGCTATACAGTCTCTATAACAATAAGGTTTTGTCCGTTGAACTGCCTAAGACATCAACCACACGTAATCAGACCAATGATGATGATGGCACGAGCGTGTCTCTCTTGTTGCCACCGAGCAAAGACGATGACGGGCTTGCACACTGGAGGTACTTCTCTTTAATTTCCGTGGTTAGCTAATTTATGTCCCCAAGTTGGCTTGAATATCACGAACACCCTAATAAATTCGATTGTCCGGCCTTTCGTGACCATGTCATAGAGCGTAACTGAAACTCGTTACAGTGAGATTCTGAAACATACCTTTACATGTTTTCCAAATTTCCATTGTCCTAAAATCCATCGACCAATAGCGAGATTCCAAGGTGTGCGTGTCATGGGTTTTCATGATCTGAGCTTAGGTTGGAAAATCGACAAATTTTATAAAGGTCAGTCATGTCGTAGCAAATCCACCTTACCTCTATGGGTAGAAGTTCCCTACTAGACTATTTTCCACTTATTTGCCTAAAATTAACTTCATTCAAACTTAGTTATTAGTTATGTTCTATAATGTTCTCCGTCATACACGAGTATTATGTTTTAAGTGCATCTGAGATTATGTCTTACGAGCATGTTAATAGAGCAGTCAGAAATGTTCAAGCCATTAGTAGGTCGCAGCTCGCAAATCATCTCAAGCCTATTCACCAGTAAGTTTATTCATTATCGGGTCATCATTTTTGGCTAATTGAGCCATCGGTATATTATAGGCTGACAATAAAACTATCAACGCGAATGCAGATTCTAACCAGCTTCAAAATACATTACAAACAACACCACCGAAACCGGCACTTACAAGCCCTAAATACAAACTGTAGGTTGAGATGATAACTCAACATATCAATATTTAACTAATAATTAGATTAACTTAAAACAACTAGCTAGTTTAATAAGGTAAACTATTTAACACAATTAACCTTACAAACTGCAACCTAAACTTTGTGATGCTTGGAATTAGAGTCACCACAACCTGAATCAAAACAAACACCCAAGAAAAAACATACATGGATTTGGACAAAATTAAGAGAAAATTTGAAAAACACGAACAAAACAAACACCCAAGAAAAAACATACATCAGCTGCCCCCTCCCCCCAAAAAAAAAAAAAACATTCAGGGATTTAGACAAAATTAAGAGGAAAAAAAAAATAAAGAGTTGAAAACACATGTGATTTACCAAGTCATCATGCATGATGATCATGATCAAGATAAGTCATTTGATTATGAAAGTACGACCCGCAAGTGTTACATAAGACATCATTCCTATGTATACGGTTTTCGTGTTGGATACTTAGATAAGTCTGTCTTTGTTGTCGAAGGATGCAACGATTTTGCTATTTCCATCGCAATCTTGATGCTTACATTTCCACGGACCCTTGTAATTATCCATAATTAAAAAGCCTGGGAGGTGTAGAGGATATAAGGAAAGATTAGTTTTATTATTGAGAATTATGTATGATGAATTGATAAGAATACGTACAATAGGCCTACATTTATAATGTAAGAGAGACACTTATCAATACGATATACTCTCACTACGCCAATTCTGGCCATCAATTAGGAGCGTATCACAACGGTTTTATGCATATAATAACGACACTTACTTTTGCATAATAGCATGATAGTAAATCAATAACTCCAGTCAAATTTCAAAGCATTATTGAAGTTGGTTGAAAGTGACTTTTTCTCTAGTTTTAAGATAATACTGAGGTAGCTGAGACCATTCGCATTAGTGAATTCTCGCCAATTTTCACTCTACACGTTTTTCACCTTTTCTCTCTCCAATTCCCCGTCCACCTCACCTTTTCACTCACCACCAAAATTCATCAAAAAATATCAAAAAATACCCACATCAACAAATACTCAACTTTCTTTCTTTTTCATTCTTTACTATACCCCACATCAACAAATGTCATGTTTCTAGTGGACCAAGTGATTAAATAAAGGGAAAAAAAACAATTCAATTCTTTATGTAAAAGTAAACAATGTGGTCCCACTATCTCACTTCTCACATGTTTTCGCACAGGCGAGAATTCTCGCAAGAAATGTTGTCATTTCCTTACTCATGTGGCAACTTTTGATTTTTATATTATTTTCTAATATTCACGAGAATGCACGAAGACATCGTTGTGGATGGTCTGACTGCTCTAATTAGCTACCAAAGAATGTACGGAGTGCTAAATTTACCGCTAAATTTCTTTATCACGAACAAGTTTTTAAACATCACATGTACAAGATATCTTGTTTTTGCAAACCAGTTTAGTACGCGGTTTTATAAACTACTACGAGTAAGATTTTCCGAACAAATGAACCAAATTTAAAACCGGGCAGTACCTGGTATCTCACTACTTTAAAACCCGGATCAAAAAGCTAGTTACTCATAATCGAATCTGTCCCGGCTTTGAGTTTTTAGGATCGGGTTTCAATTTTGGTTTAAGATTCTAAATTGGAAACGGTTTTTCTCCTCACCCTTTCCTATTTCCATATTTTCATATTATACCCAACCTAGTTTTTATACGTAAACCCTGGTGGTAGAGCTAGGGGTGCGTTGGATCGAATAACCGTCCTTCCTGAATAAAAACATTTGAAATTTTTGTGGGAAATATCGGTATATTTCATCAAGAAAATTTCGGATTATAACGAAATTATGAAATATGAAATTACGAGTCATAAACGAATTGCATAAACAAAAGAATAGAGATTTAGAATTAACCTTTGATCCTAGCAATTTGGCCTAAGAACAAATATCGAGATCGATATTCTCCTAATCGTTGCACCCAAAATGCTCCCGAGAAATGCCCCTTTTTGCTAGAAAAGGAACCCTAATTCCTAAATAATTTTTTTAGGGTTTTTTGTGATGAGAATATGAGGGAAAAACAAGTAAGTAAAAAAATCTTCCCTCTCACCTATTATAACCGTAAAAAGGAGAAAAGAGGGGAAGAATTTTTCTTCTTATTTTTTTCTCTCCTTGAACCGTGTAACTACCGAAAAATAAGAAGAAAATCTTCTTATTTTAGGTTGTTATCATATTTGTATAGAATGTGTATAATTATCAATTGTCATTTATGTCGTCATGTATTAATAAGTCCACACACAACAGTTTGTAGTCGATTTATTAATACCGGTCTGTCAACATTTATTATGACAATTTCGTATAATATATACATTAACTATAAATATCGCATATTTATAATTTGCTAATTAAATATAACCGTTTATGTTTAATTACGAATTAACATCTTAATTCGTTTAAGCTAACATTATATACAATAATTAAATATAACAGTTTATATTCAGTTTACGAATTAACAATTAATTCGTCTCAGCTGATATTATTTAATTGTATTAAATAATCGACTCATCATCACATTGACTAACCTTTTAGTCAAATACATGGACTAACCTTTTAGTCAAATACATGGACTAACCTTTTAGTCATATAAGGCATCAATGTGATTATATTTTCATATAATTTACATCTCTCAAACACATCCTTTAGGTGTGACTTTTAGGGACCAGTTGATCACCGTCATCAGTATGATAATAACGTCAAACTTCTAGCAAGCCAACCGTTATTAGTAAACGTTAATCAACTGATAAAATACTAAGTATACCCTGTGAACCGATAAGAGATTTATGAACGTTATCACAGTAACTGCGGAGGACACTAGCTCCAACAATTTTTGGATTGATTTTTAGCCAGCCTCCTAAAATTTTTTCTTCCTTAATTCAAATGCAAGCTTTGATTACCCAGCCTGAAATGATCTTATCTAAAACCACTCGACCTAACAATGATCTGATCAGAATTATTTTAAGTTGAACTAAAATAATTGGAAATAACTAATTTGAAATCACATCTGGTATTATATGCACATACTCCAGGTAATTATTCTGGTATTATATGCACATAAATACAAACAATAAATTATCAAATGCAATTTATAAATATACCAGGTAAATATTCTAAAACTCACCTTTTTTAGTCACATTAATTAATAAAATCTGGTATTATGACCATGAGTGAGCCAAAATGACCTAAAACAATGTATTATACTCCAAACATGAATTGACTCACTCAAAGTATGTCACAACCGAACTGACGAAGCCGATTTGAATTCTCTCGAATTAGACCTAGACCTAGTAAACGGGTCGGGTCAAGATTTGGGTTGGTTCAGTTCGAGTTAGATTAATTTCGCATTTCCAAGAGTTCAGTCAACGTCATTTTGAGTCCGTGTCATTTGGGTTATACTGGGTCGAGTTCGGGTGTTGGGTCAGGTTATTCAGGTTGTGTCATTTAGGCTGGGTCAATTTTGCTAAGTCTAACTAGACCCTAACCTATACAAAGTATAATACATCCGTTTCGGCCCTAACCAAATTGACCCAACTAAGACTCGACCCGACTGTTCCTTGCAGTGGTCAGGTCTATCATTCAAAGATGCATATTGATATATGCAAATTCTAGCAAATTCTACTGTAAAACAGCTTTTTGTATATATACGATATACCATTAAAAACGACTAATTATACTGTAAAACAGTACTTAAATTTTAAATTCATAAACTAATACTCCGTATTATGCAATTTCTTTTTTAAGTATAACATAACATTATTTTTTTTTTTTTCAAGAAATGCACGTCCTATTTTATTCATCCATAAAGGGTAGAAATAGGAATTGGTTCTTACAAAAGAGTATCCAAGTTAAGCATAAATAAGGTTGAGATGACTTAGCACCTCATCACGTTCATTGTCCTGTATACTAAGAAGTCGAACCCCTACAATAAACTGGATGTGACTAACTAAAACCTGAGGGTTATACTCTTTACCATCAAAGATCCTCATATTTCGCTCCTGCCATGTAGCATATGTGGTAGCTATCAGACAACAGCGAAACCAACTAGACTTCCAATGCTTGTTCGTATATCTATAATTGCACCAAGTCAGCTCCTGCTAGAGATCAACAGTCCGTCCTTGAATGCCCATCCAACCCAACATATGCTTCCATAATTCCCCAGAGAAAGCACACATAAAAAAAACAAGTGGGAGTATGTGTAGCACCCCGATTTTCCGGCCAAGATAATTGGAGCGTTACCATCTCGGTTTTCCGAGGTAGGGTTTTAAAACTCCAATCAAAGAACATTTTATTAATGTAATGTTAAATGATTTACATAAACTTAAACAAATGAATAAAATAAAATACAACTCGTGACATTTATACTCTTCTAGCCAACTAGACTCGTCTCGTGATATCATCAAGCTCGTCCCGTCTCCCGCGTACTATCCAAACAAACTGAACATAACCTGCTCCCTATATGACCAAAGGATATCATATGGATTGACACAGGCCATCCCAAAAGACATAGGTGACAATGCACAGACACACAAACTTCAGTTTCAATAATAACTAAAGTGTGACTCCACTCGAGTGTGAACATGCGACATGATTATGATATGAATGAACCATCGTCAAGCAACCTCTACCACGGTACCGGGACACGCCCAGACATACCGACAACCTAGGTTGCACGGACACTTCTCTTAATTAGCCGTCCCGTGTCTGACACCGTGTCGGACACCGACACTCCTCGGACACACGCCTAAACGTGTCGGACACCTATAAAGCCGTGTCTAACTTCCAACTTTTATTTGGGCACGTGTCCGACGCGTGTCCATGGTATTTGGGCACGTGTCCGACGCGTGTCCTTGGTAATTTGACATCATTTGGGGTGAATGATGTTCTTTAGACGAAAAATGAGATGTCGAAAGAGATTGATTAGAATATAGATTTGGTTGGAAATGAAAATGAGTTATAATCAATGCCAAATTTTACCTTCACATATTTAAATTTAATATCAAATATTTTTACAAAAATAAAATCAAACGCTTATAACTAAAAAATATATATATTATTAAATTTAAATAACGTGTCCCGTGTCCTAAATTTCATGGGATGCCGTGTCCCGTGTCCGTGTCGTGTCCGTATCCGTGTCCGTGTCCGTTTTGGTGCTACCTAGCCGACAACCACAATAGTACCGGGACACGCCCAGATATACCGATAATCACAAACAGGTACCGGGACACGCCTAGACGTACCGGGTCCGGAAGCCAACCGGATCCCCTGCCAGACATCGTGTCTCAACCACACGAGTCCCTCCGTAACTCAAGCCATTAATGTGCACATCCTTCTTGGAGTGGGAAGCTCCAAGAGGAGACTTAAGCGCAAGACGGTCTCCCAACCGTCTTACGTCTCCAAAACAAGTAACCAAACAAACCACCATGTCCTCCGACATACAAGATGACACAACAAATACGATATACCATATAACATGCCAATTACCGACTCACTCAATGCAAATGAACGATGAAAGACTCACTTTATAAATAAATACAACAATGAAACTGAGTAGGATAAACCTACCTCACAGCAAATCCGTATAAGCAAACTGTCACACAAGCTAGGCCCGTCTCGTAAAACCGTCTCACAAAACACATTTCCTAAAATACGATAATAATACAAATATGTATAAATATACTCATCTAGTCATGCAAATACGTATATAAATACATATAATATACTAATACGATACGTACACCAATATATATAATATACTAATATATTTATATCAATACGTATAAATATACTAATATATTATACAAATACGTAAACGACTAATTAAATAAATGAAACCCGTCCTATACTATACAAAAACCCGACTCACAACCCACACCCGACTACCCACAAAACTCCAGTATCCTTCACCGCCTACTCTCGCCACCGCCTACTGCCACCACCGTGGCCACCACCACCAGCCATGGTGGGCCATGGCCTGCACAGCGACCACAGCCGGCCCAACAACAATAACCAACGGCAACAATAACAACCCGCAACTACAACACCATGCATAACCCAACACCACCGTGGCTGACACCACCACCATGGTGTCGCCCTGACTACAGTGGGTCCAAGGGGGGCCACCATGGTGGCAGCCACCACCCACAACAGCAGTAACAACCGCGACACAACCGCAACAACAACAATAATAACCAACCCGACACCCCTCCTTCTTCCTCTGAAACCGCCACCACCAGCCACCTTCACGCCACCCACAACCACCACTCGACTCCTCTCACCACCCTCGACCTATATCTGCCCTTACCCAGATCCAAACCAGCCCGCAACCCCTTCAAAACCTCAGCCCTAACCGAGACACGCAAAACCGCCAAAAACCCATAAAACCTCTCAGTCAAATGCCCATGTACACGGTCAACGGTGGTCAAAGACACGGGTCAAAGATGAGTCGGGGACAAGGTGGGTCAACGGTATGAATAAATAAAATAAAGGCTAGTATAAGACGGTTTACCTTACGATCTCAAGGCGGAGGGACAAAATCTCCCTTTCTCTTCCTTTTTCTCTCTTTCTCTCATCTCTCATGTTTTGGGTGGATTTTGGTGGATTGTGTTAGGATAAGATGATGAGGGGATAGGATAAAGTATATAAGGTGAGGCGAAGTATAAATGTATACGTATACGCGTATCGTATTATGTATTATTATTATTATCATTACAACTTATTATTGTTATTATTATTATAACCGTCTAACAATAATTATTGTTATTGTTATATAATTATTAAATACGGAGTATTACAGCGTATCTCACCGGCCGTCTTACAAAGTACAAAGCGGTTGACCAAGTAGATGCCTCGTCTGATGAGGTTGTCCACAGTGGCCAACTTTTTCTGAGCAGCCAAGGCACAAATAAAACTATGCTTTGGGGTAGCAATGGGGTCCATATGACTTTTTCCCAACATACTTTTGCAAAATGAGGGCAAAGAAAATCATAAGCAGAACTAACCTGAAACGTACCATTGGCAGAGACACGGTTATTTAACATTTGTGCAGCAGAATCATCAGTACCACAAGTTTGTAGAAGAAGGTCTCTAACATGGAGGATCCCTCTCCAACTCTCAGAATGATGGTTACCAGGAGTAGTGCTCCAAATAGTACCAGTTTTTACATTCTATTCAATATTCCAGAGAGCCCAGAGAGAGTTTGTCAGGTGCTTTAATTTCCAAAGCCATTTGCATAAGTTGGCATTATTCCAAGAGAGAACTTCCTTAATATTGAACCCTCCCTCAACCAAAGGACAACAGCATGATTTCCAGCTTTTAAGATAAAGTTTATGCTTCTTCTCATCAACATTCCAGAGATAGTTTTTGCAAAACTTATTAATAAGCTTTAAAACAGCGTTGGGCAAGAGTACAGTGTTGCACCAGTAGTTGGTAAGTCCAAATAATATGGAGTAGAGTAGCTGCAACCGTCCAGCATATGAGATCAATTTTGTTGTCCAATGGTGGATAGATTACTGAATCTTCCTAAGCAGGCATTATACAATGAGAGAGGAAGCTTACTATCATGAAGGGGTAGTCCAAGGTATCTAAAAGGGAAAGCACCCTCAGAGTATTTTGTAAGATGCTTGATCATATTTTTTACCTCTTCAGTAACTCCACCAAAATAAATGTTAGTTTTATCAGTGTTAGCTACCAATCCTGAAACAGTGCCAAAAAGATCAAGAGTTTCTACCACAGCTTGAACAGATGGTACATCCCCTCTGATAAATATCATGAGATCGCCTGCAAATATTAAGTGTGTAAGTTTAATTCTTGCACACTTAGGATGGTAAGTGACTTGAGGCTTAGAGCAGATTAGCCTCAAGTGTCTAGACAAGATCTCCATACTCAACAGAAACAAATAAGGTGATAGGAGATCACCTTATCTTAATCCACCAGCACCTTTAAAGAATCCCACAAGGCCACCATTTACCCTAAGAGTAAACCAGGTAGACCTAATACAACCCATGATCCACTTGATAAACTATTGAGGGAATTTCAAACTACATAACATGCTCTCAACAAAGTTCCATTAGACAGAATCAAATGCTTTTCTGATATCTACCTTAATGAGACTCCTAGGAGAACAATTTTGCTGTTTATAGCCCTTAATAAGTGACTGAGAGAGCATTATGTTCTCAAAAATGTTCATGCCTTCCACAAAAGCTCCTTGCTCACTTCCAATGATCTTGCTTAGCAATGGCTTTTTCCTAGAAACCGGGATTTTACTTATGATTTTGTAGAAAATAGTGCAACAAGCAATTGGCCTGAAATATTTCACAGAGGAAACTACCTCTTTTTTTGGAGTTAGGGTAAGATCAACAATATTAGCTTGCTTTACAAGCTTACCAGTGTTGAAGTAAGATTGCACAGCATGAGTAAAGTCTTCACCAACAACAGCCCATGTAGACATAAAAAACCCAGCTGAAAAACCGTCATACCTAGGGCCTTTATTGTTTCCTATGGAGAAAAGGGGTCTCTGGACTTCCTCAGTGGTGACAGGTGCACATAAGAGGTGATAATCATCAGTGCTAAGACAGGTCCCACTAGCCACAAGGGCAGTATCAAGGCTCTGAGTAGCATGTGGGGTACCTAATAGCTCTTAATAGTAGACAACAAAAGCATAGTTCACATTATCCACTCCATGGACAGTGAGGCCATGGTGGTTAGAGATGCAACCCACAATACTTTGTTGTTTCCTCTTTTCAATATGAGCAAAAAAGTAATTAGTAGGACAATCATTCAGCTTAATCCCATGGATCTTAGCTCGTTGGTGGAGCATGCTGATTTCAGCTTTTTTAAAGTTCCTGTAATCAGTAATCAATTGAGATTCCTCAGCCAAGAGAGTAGCATCAGTAGAGTGGACACTTAGACTTTGATGACATTTTTTAAGTTGATCCTCGGTTACCAACACCTTTTGGGAGAGGCCATTATAGTCCTGCTTGTGCAGTTGAGTAAGTTTCTGTTTAACAGCAGAAAGCTTTTTGAATAGTTGATACATAAGAGAGCCCTTATAAGTAGTATGTTATCCATCCTTCACATAGTCAGTGTAGTGAGGACTATCAATCCAGCAATTCAAAAAGCTGAAGTGTTTTCTATACCTCTGCTCTACAAAGACAGAGATAAGTAGAGGAGAATGATCTGAAATCCCAGGTGTCATCACAGTAGCAGTAGAGTTGGGAAAATATTGAAGCCAGCAAGTATAAACCATAGCCCTATCAAGTCTGGACCAAACTCGAGTCCCATCCATGTGTTTATTAGTCCAACTATAAGCACATCCACTAGTGGTTAGATCGTTTAGTTGAAAGTCCCTTATACAGTCATTAAAAGCCATGATTTTAGTAAGCTTGGAAGGGTTAGGACCAAATCTTTCAGAAACATCTCTAACGATGTTAAAGTCACCAAGAATAATTCAACAGCTAACAGAAAGAGATAATCTAACCAAATCTCCCCAAAGATTTTCCTTATCAACAGCAGAATTGCAGCCATAAACAAAAGAAATATCCATCTTATGATTAGTAGCATTATGCACTATAGTACCGTGGATAATCTGCATGTGGATAACAAAAGCAACCAGTGTAATAATCCTAGGGTTCCAAAACACCCAAACCCTATCATTGTAATGAGCCTGATAGTTATTGATGATTTATAGTTATTAAACTTTTTATAGATGGGAGCAGCATTCTGAACCTTCACACGAGTCTCCAATAAACCAAAAATATCCAAATTATTTCTTACCAAGAAGTTCTTAACTTCTTGGTGCTTTAGGGGATCATTAAATTCCCTAATATTTCAGGAAGCTAGTTTCATGTGGAAAGAGGGGGAGGATCAGGAGGTTATCCCTCCTCAATGGAAATCTCCTTATCAGCAGCAAGAAGACAAACCTCCAGTTCAGGAGCACCCTTAAGAGAGGATGGGCCTGACTTCACTATAATTAAGCATCTAACCCCTGTAGTGGGCTTCATCAGCTGCTACTGACCAGGTGCAGATCCTAGCATCTGGGGTGGTGAGTCTTTATCCTTCTCTGGTGGAGGCTGGCCAGAGACCAAAGGAGGGGGGAGAGCCTATCACTCGGCAATCTAAGCTCTCCTCAACCCCATTAGTCTTGTCCTGCACATCCATTCCAGAGGAATTTGGACCTGACCGAGAGCATTTTGAGGTCACAACTGGCACAGAAGCAGTTTCAGAAGTCCTAGATATAGGTTTATAAATAGCATGTTGCTTATCCTTTGGTTTGTTCAACCTACAATGGTCTTTGGTGTGTCCTAATTTCCTGCAACCCGTACAGTAGTATGGCAACCCTTCATAGATAATCCTTTGTGAAATAAGTTCATGGTAGGGTGTAGTAAGCAGGATTTCCTCAGGAAGTTTCTGTGAGATATCCACCTCCACCATTACCCGGGCAAATGACAACTTGGCCTTACAAGTGGTAGTGAGATCAGCAAAAAGTGGCTTCCCAATTTTACTCGCTAGCCTGCTAAGGGTAGCACTAGACTAGAAAAAGGGGTCAAGGTTAGGAAACAAAATCCATACAGGAACTGTAGTGATTTAGTCCATTTCCTGCGCAAAAGTAGGAGTCCTTTGCTTTAAGATAAGTGTATGATTCCCCATGTTATATGGACCACCTTTGAGCACAGTGTTTAGGTCCTCCTCAGAACTAAACCTAAAACTGAACCATCCTTTTCTGTAGTAATGAATGACGGGAGAAGAGATTCTAAGCCAGTATTTCTTAACAAATGTCTCCAATTGCTTCAACTGTGGCCTACCTCCAAGTATAGTCCCCATTAACGTGTACTTCCAATAGTTAATTTCCTCCTCCACTTCATCATCCAAAATAGTCACTACTTCAGCTCGTGCAGATTCTTCACATAAAAACAGATTCATGCCTTCCTGGGATTTTGGAATTTTGTTCCAGGGTCGAGTTGAGGGAACAAATATATGAGAAGTAGTGGCTACAGTAGTAGGATTAATAACAGGGTTAATATCAGGAGTATTAACAGCAGGCGTAGACACAAGAGTATGAATTGATTTTTCGCCAATTTGAGAGCTCAACTGATTACTAATAGGACCAGATCTAGTATTAGCAGCAGCTCGTAAAGTAGGCGATGAATTACGAATAGCAGAAGTAATTAAAGAGTTAACAGTAACAAGAGTTCTTACAAAAGGCTCCGTCATCTCTAAGTCAGCCAAAGAATCCGAGATATGTCCGCGAGTAGCCTGAGTAGCACGGCCACGTGGCCGACCACGAGCACTAGCCATGAAATCTAAGCGAAGATGGAGTGAAGAAGACGATCGTGGAGATGGCTTAAGGAGAGAGCTTTCTCTCTCTAAACATGGCTTTTATAACATAACATTATTATTTTCAATGGCCTCCTAAAAAAGGCAATCTTAGTGTCAGATTGCTCTTGTTTTCAATTGAATAAACAATTTTTAGTTTCAAACTAAGAAACTTTTAGCAATTTGGTTAAAATCTACAGAATTGGCAAACGTTTAGCAAATTTTTTGATTTTTAATGTGAACTGCATGAAATGATGAGAACATGTTCATTGTCTAAAAGGATTTATTGAGACCAAAAGTTAAATTACCATATTTTAATTTAAGAAATTTATTCTCAAGCATATCAAATATGGGAATTGTTCCATAAGTGACCAATGAATTATCTTTCCTAAAAAATAACTAATTTACATAAATATAAATAACAAGTATATATTGGAGATTATGTCTTATTTGCCTACATTAACTAAGTTTGAATGAAGTTAATATAGGCAAATAAGTGCAAAATAGTCTAGTATTTATAACCAACATACAAATTGCATTGCTTAGTTAGAAGAATAACACATGGCAAACTAGAATGTTCTACCATTATGGAAGAAAATTGGCCAGTCAGTCGAATTTTACGAAGATTTTGACGATGTTTTTGGAAGAGTTTGTAGTGATTATTGGAGAAAAGCAATGAAAACTGCAAAAAGATTCGTCATCAACACAAATTCCATGGTTACTACTTGCTGAACAACCATGTACGTAGACGCGTCGGCTATACAGTCTCTATAATAATAAGGTTTTGTCCGTTGAACTGCCTAAGGCATCAACCACACGTGGTCAGACCAAAGATGATGACGACACGAGCGTGTCTCTGTTGTTTCCACCAGACAAAGACGACGACGGGCTTAAAGACTTAAGGTCCTTCTCTTCCCGTGGTTGGCTAATTTATGTCTCCCAAGTTAGCTTGAATATCACGAACACCCTAGTAAATTCGATTATCCGGCTTTTCCTGACTATGTCATAGTGTGGACATGGGCCACAAGCCGGTCTGCGGGCGAGAGCCGCCTACCGGTCCGTAGTCACGGGCCACCTGCACACCAAGCCGATCTGTGGACATGCAGCAGTCTTTTGAAAGCCACGCTCGGCAGCGTAAAAATGCTTTCGACCGGATCATTTTAGATCGGTCGGTTTCGTCTCGGTGAAGGTCTTGAAACGATACAGAGATGTTCGGAGTCGCCACCAAGCATTTATGGGATGCCTGGAACCCGTTCAAATCCACTTTATACCTAGGTCAACCAAGGAAAAAAAAGCGGTGTTTAACATAGGTACTAAAGATAAGGACTCGTCCCCCTTTTAGCATTTTATGCCTAAAATGACTCCCGTGCGCCCTGGATAAGGCCATCCACTATCCAAAGGTTCTAAGTAAGGGGTGAGGGTATCTATTTTGAAGCCCTTTAATCGGAGACCCAATCCCGCCCGCGTTAGCGGCCTCTACTGATCGATCGTGGTTGTTTAAGTGCAAGAGTTGATAAAACGGTTTAAATGCATGAATGCGCATCCAAAAGCTTAACCTAACATGTGAGAATTTGCTAAGTCGGTTTGTTTATCCACATAGCATGAAATTGATGTCGAAGTTGGATTTAGATTGATTTGCATGTGAAAACGGAAATTAAACATCCATTTATCAAATTCGGGTCATGATGCTTAACACGATCCATTATTTGAAAAAGGGTGTCAAATGACAAAGTGTAAAAACATAAACTTGTCAATCTGATCCGTCATGTATTCGGGTTAACCATAATCGGGATCGTCCTAGACAAGTGCTAAAATGAGGCAGAATAGTGCCAGGCAGCCCCTTTGGGGCGCGAGCCATACGGCGAGGCAATAAGGCCTGTCCAGGTTTATAAAAGATAAAAATAGGAGGCCTTGGGGTGCGAGTCATGAGCCGACCCAAGAGGCGTCTCCTAGTTGCAAAAAGGTTGTTTAAAACCATTTTAAAAGGTTGTTAAAAAGGTTATTTAAAACCATATTTGTGATGAATGATTGCAAATGTTGTTTGTATGACTCGGAATAATTACTATTGTGTTAGTAATATTCGTTGTCGGATTTGCAAGTTAGAAAAGTATAGTTTATAAATAAAAATGTAAAATGTTTAATATGAACTAATATGTTAAGTTCATTTCTTTGTAATTAGTCAAGTTTGTCATCGTACTCGGATTAAACCGACATGGTATAAGGAACCAAGGATGATTATGAATTATGACTAACGTGTTTACAAGTGTAAATGAATGAGAAAATGGTAAATAAAAGAAAAGAGTGTTATGATATCCTTTGAAATGTATTTTACCAAATAATATCACCGGGTCACGGATTAAACCGTCATGGTATAAGGAACCAAGGGTGATTATGATTTATGGTTAAAGTATTTGTCATAAAAATGAATTAAAATGGTAAAAACCGTAAAAGGAAAGAAGTAAAAATAAAAGAAAGTGTTCAAGGAAAGACGAACTCAAACACGTTTGAGTCTGGCCTGGATACCCACAAGAGGCGCAAGCCTCCCTGCATAGCAAGGAGCTTCTGTCTCAGGCCAAAACTCGGTTTTGGCTCGTCTAACCTATGTTTGAATCGTGTTATGCATTGTTCATGCTCATAAACTCATAAAAACAGTAGAGACATGAAATAAGTGAGTTGTTTACACCCTCAAACTTACGTGTATTGATGTTTCCGACGTAGACGACTTTAGAGACGGTTTTCTCGTAGCGACTACTCACGATCAAAGAAGTTTAAAAAAGTGCCTTAAAAAAGGATTTTGTTTTGAAAATATGTTAATTAAAACATGTTGATTGATGAATTGAGTTGGTCGAATGGGTCGGTCGAATGCACGGCGACGGTACCAAACAAAATGTGTAAGGCTTGTGTTTACGATCGGTAGGTCGTAAACACGTGTCGATTTTGTGACTTAAGAAGTCGGGTCTAGAAGTTTAAGGGAGACGGAGGGGGCGGACTCTCGCGTAAGGATTGTGGTGTGTGATGGTGGGTATTTATAGAGAAATGTGGGGTGGTAGGTCGGTTGAGTTTTCTTAGAGGCTAAGCAGACACTTGCTTTAGGCGCGAGCAACCTAGTGACTGAAAGGGGTGTATTGTCCCTTTCAGAAATTTGGATTTTGCATTTGTTCTAACCAATGTTTTTTTGGTTGTGATTTGTGGTCTTTGATTATTGCTTAGCCGTGTAAGCTTACTCTTGGGTGATATTTGGAGTAGGTATTTTATGTCCTTGACTCGGGTATGACCCGTGTGAGTCGGGATTTGAATTTCGAGTCGGTTTTTGGCCCGGTGTCAATTTTGACTCTAATTAGGGTCTTTTAATTTAAATGACATGATAAAGACATTCGCGGCATTATTTTTGACATTTGAGATTTGGATTGACTCAGGTTGACTCGAGTTGCGGGTTTCTGAGTCGGTTTTGGATCCGAAGACGGTTTTGACTCTAATTAGGGTCATTTTAACGGAAATGACATGATAAAGACATTCATGGCATTATTTTTGACATTCGAGATTTGGGGTGACTCGGGTTAACTCAGGTTGACTCGAGTTGCGGGTTTCTGAGTCGGATTTGGGTCCGAAGGCGGTTTTAACTCTAAATAGTGTTATTTTAATGCAAATGAAGTTAGAAAACCATTTTTGAAATCATTTTTAATATCCGAGTAATGCATTAAACCGTCTCATGTATAGCCAATACACGCACGCATATCAAAAACACGTTACAGTCTGATCATCATCGGGTGGTTTTGGAATGTGCAGATACTGGGTATCTACAGAGCCCCCACTTTGACTGAGGCATGGACGGGGCGAAAGTCAAAGTATAGCCTCCAGGTCAATCGAAGATTACAACCTGAAAACCATTGCGACGTCGAGGCGACTCAAAAGGGTTTGAGCCAAGGACCTGCCGTCGGAAAGGGCGACGTCGAGGCGACTCGGGGATTCGAGTCAAGGACCTGTCGTCGGGAACATTTTAGAGTCTGTCGACTTCCGATTCGGGTCGTTTAAAGTCCATTAGACTACGTATGAAGGCTCGCCAGCCATAAGAAGGAATCATACCTGAGGCATCTTCGGGATACGTCCTTGAATCATTTGCGCGCAAGGCTTGCCAGCCGGTGTTTAAGGAGGTGCGTTTTGAGGCTCGCCAGCCATAGGAAGGAGCCATACCTGAGGCATCTTCGGGATATGTCCTTGAATTTCTTCTTGTGTGCGTGCAAAGGCTCGCCAGCTATGTTGAAGGTGCGTTTTGAGGCTCGCCAGCCATGTTGAATGTGCGTTGTGAGGCTCGCCAACCATGTTGAATGTGATGCGTTTTGAGGCTCGCCGGCCATCGATGGTCGAATGATCGACTGAGGGAAATAGCCTGAAACATCAGGCTTATTTCAAGATATTGCCTGGTAATAATTTCCAACCAGGTTGACGTTGATATGTTCGGCTAGAGAGCAACGAACTCCAACTTGCTGGAGGTCCTAAATGAACTCCGTGGGGATAAATTATCTAAGCAAGGCTCTCTGGAAAACCATTTAGGGAGAGCGCTGCGTCAGAATTATGAATGATGTTGTGAGGAACTTTGAAAGACCTGTGTGACATCCATTTGAAAATAGGCACTCGCTGGGGAGTTAGAAACTTCTCAGGATTCGCCGGGGATATGATTTGTTGTTTGTTGAAAGGTAGCGTATGCCATGTAATCAACGGGGTTAAGCCCTTGGACTTGATGGGTCGGTGTTTGTTGGGAAGAACCCAATACTTAGCTGGAGTGCATTTGTCTTCTCAAGATTACCTGCATGGTTAGTGACCACATAAATCCGCAGTCGCATAGACAAGCACGTTGAATGCAAGCATATAAGCACGTAAGCACATAAGCATGTGAGCAATTAGCATATAAACAACTAGCATGTAATATCTCACGCGAGGTGAGATAGAAGTTTTGAATGTTGTGAAGCTTAAAAGCTGTTAAGAGTTGGAATTTGTTACTCGTAGATCCGTGATTTGACAGATCGAAGACACGTGACCGTTGTGACATTGACTCACACGGACGCATACTGACAGACTGACAAAGAGGAGGTCATGAACGTGACACAAAGTCAGTGTCGACATAACACAGGGGCGACTCTGGCAGACTTTGCTTATTTGTGTGCAACTCCTTAGCCAAGAAAGAGTGACAACGCGTATCAAATGTCTGAGGTAGAAGGTCCGCTCGGCTGGGGAACACGAATTGATTATCTTCTCCAGACATCTTTGCCCCCGTTTGCTTGTTTGAGATCCCTTCTCGAGGTATGATGATTCAGAGAGCGGAACCAAAACCTTGTCATCGTCCGAACCGAGCACTAGGCTATGGGCGATTTTATTTTGGACTGTACTTGAGACTCAAAAGATGTTTGAGAATAAAGGACGGGTGGCGTCTTGGAAAGAGACGCCCCCAGAGTGAGAAGGTGGGATTTTGAAAAAACAAGGAATGGGCGACGTCTTAAGGAAGAAGCTTGATACGTGCATTTTATATAGTCCTTTTTGGCCTTTTTATGCACGTATTTCTATGCTATTATCGTAGTTTTATGCTACGAAATGCCCCGAATATGCTACTTTGGTTTGTTTTGTTCTATTTGCAGGAATGGACCAGAAAGTAGTTAAATCAAGTCTTTTACCGTCTGTTTTGCATGCATTTGGAGGAAGAGTGAATTTGGAGCGGAAATGCTGCTGTTACGGGATGCGTGAAGCTATTTCGGGAGCTAAAAAGACAAGTCAAAGCTGAAACTAACGGAACTATGAGCTGCTGAAGTTAGATATCACTCGATCGAGTACTTTACTGGTCGACCGAGTGGTTTTGGATGGAATAATAGGTCGATCGAGTACTTATTCAAGTCGATCGAACACTTTCAATTTAGGATTTACTCGATCGAGTATTATTTTGCTCGATCGAATGGTTTGAGTTTGATTCTGCTCGATCGAGTGGTTTTAAATCACTCGATCGAGTGGTTTCTCTAATGGGCTCGGGCTTTTTGTTTTATTTCGTCATTAGGTTTAATAAAATCGTCTTTCCTATAAATAGGAAGACGATAGAACAGTTTAGAGGGATCGAACGCTGCTTTTCTCCTCTTACTTTGTTCTTCTTTTTATTTCCGGATCTACTGTAACTTTCTTTTTCCCTTTTCTCTCATTTTATTTAATGTTTATTTCTCTAGATTTTATTTCTGTTCTTCTCTTTACCATGTTTATCTAATTCTCTCTGCTAGGATTAGGGAAGTCAATGAATGAATGTTAGTTGCTAATTAGTTTTATGATTTGTCGTTGTTGTTTTAGTCTTTGTTGTTAATCGCTGCTATAATTGTATCATGCTAGTTGAGTCGACACAATTAGCCTTTTAATTTTGGTAAGCCTTGACCTGGACCGGAAGGTCGGAAAGGGTGAGACCTGCAGTGAACAATAAAATGCTTTAGTGAGGGCGGAAGTTAAGCTAATAGCATTCTAGGGCGAATTGAGACTGGAAGGAGATATTCGTTGCCCCTTAGACCGACACGTCGACTAATCTGTGACCTTAACTGCAATTGACTGACGTCCATTGATGACCCGAAATCCTAGTTCCCTCTCTCTTTCTTGATAATTTCTCTTATTCATTTTCTCTTGCCTTAATCTGTTTAGTTTAGTCAAAACAATTCAAAACCCCCACTGTGACCGTAGACAGACCGAATAGACAAGTAGATAGTGACCGCCTCCCTGTGGAGATCGACCCTACTTACCGCTGACTTCTGTTAGTAGTAGCTAGGTATTTTTTTTGGTACCTGACGACGGTATCAAATTTTGGCGCCGTTTCCGGGGAAGCAACTACTTTATTTATTTGTTTAATTTTGTCTGTTTTTAGCCTCAAGGGATTTTTCCCTTGAGGCCGTTCTAATCTTTTTCTTTAGTGCTGTTTTGATAGGTCCTACAGGTCCTACCTAGACAGTTTTAGGTAAAATATCGTCAAAGGGAAGGCTTGAGTACCTTTGACCCGTCACCTATGTTCCATTATATGGCGCAGCAGGTGATTTACTGCGGGAGATGTGGTGCTGCTGAGCACAATGCAGCCGTTTGCTTAGCTGAAAATGACGAGGTTTACGCATTCAAGCAGAGTAGACGAGCTAGTCAACCTTCTATAGTTGTGCCGCCACATCTACCCTATCAGCGAGGCTATCAAAAGCCTCCATTTATCTGGCCACCGCAACAACAAGCTCCTCCTCCTGATAAGCGGAAAGAAGAGATTGATGAGTTGAAGTCTTTATTGAAGGCACTTACACTCAAAAGGGAAGAATATGATAGACAAGTTTGTGCGCAAATTGATGAGCTCGAGTCTGAAATAGCTCAGTTAGCTGCTGAGTCGAAAATTAGGCAACTAGAGGAAGCCTACGTTACCTACGTAGAGAGCGGTTTTTCCTATGAAGAAACCGTGTTGCCTAATGCTGATGCTGATTTCTATGACTCGGATTACGAAGTTCTATCATATAGTGACGCTTCAGACGAAGATTCATGCACTGATCAGCATTTTTCACTCGATCGAACGGATTTTAGTGGTCGACCGAGTGAAATTCTTGAAGAAACGTTCGATCGAGTAGTTTGCATCACTCGATCGAACATCTGCTTAGAGGGAGTACTCGATCGAGCTGTTCCAAGTGCTCGATCGAGTGATTATCAAGAGGAAAGTTTTCGATCGAGTAATAATTCTGCTCGATCGAGTAGTTTGGCCAGTGAGAGCAATGATTTGTTACTTGGGTTCGTTTTAGACGACAATTTTGATGATGATAATGGATACGGTGAATCTCCCCTTTTCAAAGCCGAGTTGGATGCGCTTGAGGGTGCAATTTACGGTACTGATTCCACTAAGGAGGGTGATGAGAAGACAGTTGAGTCGGTGATTGCTCCTAGCGCGGAAGAGGTAATATCTTCCTTTGTCAATGATTCCGTCATTGAGAGCAACCAGCCCGAGGTAGTTAACGATAATTATGTTATTGTTTGTTTGAATAATACAATGCCTTATTTGACTCATGCTTTGTATTTTACTGCTATGCCCTCTCCCAGTCGGTCAAATAATTTAACAGTTTTTTGCCGTCCTTGTCATCACAAACTTGTTAATCTGAAACGGAGCTTTAAATTATTGATAATTGTTCCCAAGCTCCTTTATTTTGTTGATAAATTTAGGAGCTGTCATAGGAAATTTGTTAGGCTTAAACGGTTTTACATTTCATTTTCCTATGTCATTATTCTACTGTGGTGCTACTTACATTTTTGTGTAGCACATGCGCAGCTGTTTGATCGGTTGCTGCGCACTTTGAGCTGTTTTGACCAGGCTAAATTAGAGAGGCTCGATGAAGAAAGAAGGTCGGGCTGGGACCTGTCTGAAACTAGCGCTACCCGGGAGGCAACCCGAAGAGATTTTTATTTTTAGTTGTTTTTCAAACATTACATTTTATTTCAATTTTGCGTTGTAATAATTGGTTTTCATACCATAGACTATTCGGCTAAGCTTGTTCTGTTAGTTTTGCGGGCTGTTTTGATGCGTCTTTGCAGGAACATACTGAGGAGGACTCGATCGAGTACTTTTTATACTCGATCGAGAACTATTGTTGCTGTTTTTACTCGATCGAGTACTTATATCCTTCTCGATCGAGTACCTGCCAAAGAAAAGCCTTTGATCCAGTGCCCTATCTTCTCGATCGAGCAGTTTAAGATGCCCTTTGCTTGAATTAGCTTCCTGTGACGATGTTCTGGGCTTTTAGTGACCTCCCACGTTGCTGGCTGGTTTGGGGAGGTCCCTTTCTCGCGCATTTTTGTGAGCTTTCTGCATCTCCACTCTCTCCCTTTAGTTTGCTTTTTCTTCCTTATTTTTGGGTACAATGAGGGCATTGTACGGTTTGGTTTGGGGAGGTTATGCATCCATATCTGTATCTACATGTTGTTTTTATTCCATTTTTGTCATCACGTTTAATTTCCGTATGCATTGTTGTTTATTTTTATAAAAATTCAAAAATCTCATACAAATTGAAAAATTAGAAAAAATTCAAAAAATTTCACGTTTATTTTAGCATATAGGCTGAGTCGGAACGGTTGATTTTAATGATGAAATTGCACTATGATTGTCTTTTTTGCTTAAGCCTTGCATTTAACTAATTATCTTTTTAGCATTGCCTTTTGCATATCTACGAGTTAATGTTAAAATTTAGCTGAACAAATAGACTTGACCTGGAAATTTTGGCAAGCTACTTATAATTTCTAAGATTTAGAGCCTTATAGACTGGTGACATTCATGACCAGTTTTATGTAGGATTGTGAGTAGTTACTCCTTGCATAACATGTAACATTAATTTGCACGTATATGAGATTCAATTGCTTTTTGCCTACATACATTCGGGTTAGTGGTTGGTGTCACATGCAGGGAGGCGCCTACATTCCCCTTTTTCTTTCATTTTTACCCATTTAACTCCACATTAGCCAAATTTGCCTGTTGACCCTTAACTACATTCCAAATTTAGTCTGCCTTGTCAAGCTAGTTTAGTGTATGTTTCGTGGCATATATTTTATTGTGCCAAGTTTGGCTTGTATCTGATGATTTGGAGTTGGTAATTTATGAAGAAAAGGAGGATGAAGAGGAAAAAAAAAACGTGAAAAAAGAAAAGAAAAAAAAAAAGAATTGAAAAAATGATGATGCAAGAAACCGAAAAAAAAGAGAAAAAAAAAGGAAAAGGAAAAAAAAGATGTTGTTTGATGAGACGGTTTCTGCTCCTATGCTTTATTTACATTTATTGAGGAGTATTTTCAGTTCGGTTTGGTGAGTTTTGTGCCAAATGAAGGGCATGTGCTTAATTCTATAATTGAGTTGGAAATGGATGTTGTCATATGGTTTTGTTTAGGTACTAGCTTGGCCGCCTATACCTCCACATTCCCATAAATGTTTTGCCTTTTCTTAACCATTGCCTCACTTTTCCATATCATTTGTAAGCCCTCGGCTGTGACGGACCTTGTTTGGTTGGAATGTGTGTATGGTAGTTAGAATTGTCTATCATAGCAGCTGCATGCATGTCTATGTGGGTCGTAGTTTAGGTGAGCGACTATATTTCTTTCTCTCTTACATATATATGTTCACGCTTTGCTTCATGAGAGAAGAGTGACCCGTGAGAGTCCATTATTAAAGGTCTTGCAAGGTCGACGGTTCAGCTATTTTATAAACATCCTATAACGCGTTTGCATTTGACTGCTTTGCTATAAGTGTTAGTTTGCTTGCATTAAATTGGTTCAAGTAGACAAGTTATAGCTAGCTCTGAGTTGTCTTTTTCGTTCCATTAGTTTGCATTTAGTTTACTCGAGGACGAGTAAAGGTTTGGTTTGGGGAGATTTGATACGTGCATTTTATATAGTCCTTTTTGGCCTTTTTATGCACGTACTTCTATGCTATTATCGTAGTTTTATGCTACGAAATGCCCCGAATATGCTACTTTGGTTTGTTTTGTTCTATTTGCATGAATGGACCAGAAAGTAGTTAAATCAAGTCTTTTACCGTCTGTTTTGCATGCATTTGGAGGAAGAGTGAATTTGGAGCGGAAATGCTGCTATTACGGGATGCGTGAAGCTATTTCGGGAGCTAAAAAGACAAGTCAAAGCTGAAACTAACGGAACTATGAGTTGCTGAAGTTAGATATCACTCGATCGAGTACTTTACTGGTCGATCGAGTGGTTTTGGATGGAATAATAGGTCGATCGAGTACTTATTCAAGTCGATCGAACACTTTCAATTTAGGGTTTACTCGATCGAATATTATTTTGCTCGATCGAATGGTTTGAGTTTGATTCTGCTCGATCAAGTGGTTTTAAATCACTCGATCGAGTGGTTTCTCTAATGGGCTCGGGCTTTTTGTTTTATTTCGTCATTAGGTTTAATAAAATCGTCTTTCCAATAAATAGGAAGACGATAGAACAGTTTAGAGGGATCGAACGCTGCTTTTCTCCTGTTACTTTGTTCTTCTTTTTATTTCCGGATCTACTGTAACTTTCTTTTTCCCTTTTCTCTCATTTTATTTAATGTTTATTTCTCTAGCTTTTATTTCTGTTCTTCTCTTTACCATGTTTAGCTAATTCTCTCTGCTAGGATTAGGGAAGTCAATGAATGAATGTTAGTTGCTAATTAGTTTTATGATTTGTCGCTGTTGTTTTAGTCTTTGTTGTTAAACGCTGCTATAATTGTATCCAGCTAGTTGAGTCGACACAATTAGCCTTTTAATTTTGGTAAGCCTTGACCTGGACCGGAAGGTCGGAAAGGGTGCGACCTGCAGTGAACAATAGAATGCTTTAGTGAGGGCGGAAGTTAAGCTAATAGCATTCTAGGGAGAATTGAGACCGGAAGGAGATATTCGTTGCCCCTTAGACCGACACATCGACTAATCTGTGACCTTAACTGCAATTGACTGACGGCCATTGATGACCCGAAATCCTAGTTCCCTCTCTCTTTCTTGTTAATTTCTCTTATTCCTTTTCTCTTGCCTTAATCTGTTTAGTTTAGTCAAAATAATTCAAAACCCCCACTGTGACCGTAGACAGACCGAATAGACAAGTAGATAGTGACCGCCTCCCCGTGGAGATCGACCCTACTTACCGCTGACTTCTGTTAGTAGTAGCTAGGTATTTATTTTTGGTACCTGACGACGGTATCAAAGCCCCCAGTAAAGAGGTATAAGATCATTTTTTTTTTTGCAGCTGGGTGGGCTGCTTTTGTGGATTGATGTTGATGGTTAAGATTGAAATGGGTGTACGGTTGTGTCCTTGTTGGGGGACTGCCTACGTATTCGCGTATTTGAGAAATCAAACCAGATCGTAGTTCTGAGTTGTTTTTTCGAGGGTTGAAAATTGGATTTGTTTTGAAAGGGGTATGCGGTTGTGTCCTTGTCGGGGGACTGCCTACGTATTCGCGTGTTTGCGAAATCAAACCAGATCGTAGTTCTGAGTGTGTGTGCAATGGGTTGCAAATTGAAGGTTTGAAAATTGAATGTGTGTGGGGGTGTGGTTGTGCCCTTGTAATAGGACTGCCTACGTATTCGCGTGTTTGCGAAATCAAACCAGATCGTAGTTCTGAGTGTGTGTTGATAATTGATTTTGAGGTGTATGGTTGTGTCCTTGAGGGACTGCCTACGTATTCACGTGAAGTGAAATCAAACCAGATCGTAGTTCGGAATGTGTGTTGATAGTTGAAATTGAGGTGTATGGTTGTGTCCTTGAAGGACTGCCTACGTATTCACGTGAAGTGAAATCAAACCAGATCGTAGTTCTGAGTGTGTGCCTAAGCGAGTTGTTAGGACCTTAAAGTGTGAGGGTCGTGACGGTAAATTCTGTTTGGTGACTCGTATGAATGTGTGCCTAAGCGAGTTGTTAGGACCTTAAAGTGTGAGGGTCACAACGGTAAACTCCGTTTGGTGACCCGCGAAATTAATTTGAGATAATTCCCCCTTGATCATGAATCGAAGAGGTGTAATTTGTGAAAATGTTTCTTATCATGTGAGCACACTAAAAAGTGGACCCTAAGGGTAGACTAGGTATGTCCCGTTCTCGGTAGCAAAGCATTCGAGGACTTCGTATCTGGGTCAGGTTTAAAATGGCTTCGACATTATGGAATGTGGAGCTTGGTAATAATAGGTTTGTTTGACAGATAAAAATATGGAGTTGAGGGTCACGACGGTAAATCCCGTTTGGTGACTCGAAGGTTGATTGGAGAAAATTTCCTCTTGATCATGGATCGAAAAGGCATACTTTGTGAAAATGTTTCTTGTTACGTGAGCACACTAAAAAGTGGACTCTAAGAATGAAATATACATGTCCCGTTCCGGGGAGCAATGTTTTTTTTGAAGACTCTGTATCTGGGTCAGGGTGAAAATGACTTCGACATTATGGAATGTGGAGCTCGGTAATAATAGGTTTGTTTGACAGATAAAAATCTGAAGCTTGTATTTTGTGGTGTTTAGGCCGATGGGTTACGGCTTGTAATGTGGTGCGGAATGGGGTCTCAAGCTTGATGTGGCTCGAGCACGAAATGGTTGGTAAATAGTGTGGGATCAGAATCCCATGTCTGGACCTTAAAGGTTAAGGTGTGATATTACGAGCTTGAGGGGAATCCTCAGAAGCCTAGATAGGTCTCCCTGTAGCAGTCTCTGGAAGGACTTAGGGGTGAAGCGGTGTTGGTTGAGGTTTTGATGTTTGGTGTTTTGGACTCGTCGGTCCGGGATTTGGTGTGTTCGACTCATGGGTCCTGGGCTTTGGACTTGTTGGTCCTGGGCTTTGTGTGTTGGACTCATGGGTCTCGAGCTTTGGACTTGTTGGTCCTGGACTTTGTGTGTTGGACTCATGGGTCCTGGGTTTTGGACTTGTTGGTCCTGGACTTTGTGTGTTGGACTCATGGGTCCTGGACTTTAGACCTGTTGGTCCTGGACTTGATGTGTTGGACTTATGGGTCCTGGGATTTTGTGTTTGAAAAGTGATGTTTTTTTTTAATTCCGTCGTTTGAGTTTATGTGAAGATAACGAATTTGAATTTCGCTATTTCATTTTTGGTTGAAAAGGATGGTTTTATTTCCGTCCTTTGAAATTGTGGGAAAATAATGAATTTGGATTTCGCTGTTTCGTTTTTTTTTTTAAAGGATGGTTTTTAATTCTGTCGTTTGGAATTTGTGAGAATAGCGAATTTGAATTTCGCTATTTCATTTTTGATTTGAAAATGACGGCTTTAATTTCCGTCGTTTGAAATTTGTGAAAATAGTGAATTTGAATTTCACTATCCTGTTTTTGATTTGAGAATGACGGTTGTAATTTCCGTCGTTTGAAATTTGTGAAAATAGTGAATTTGAATTTCACTATCCTGTTTTTGTTTTGGCTTTAGTCTTGGCTTGGATCTATTGGTTCTTTGCTGTCCTTCGTTCGAGGAAGGTAAAGGTGCAGACGGGGATGTACCCGTTGGTGAGAGGTTGATATTTGGTGATGGGATGTTTTTGTGGGGAATGGGCTTGCTTTCCGTCATTGATCATAAACAAGGAGATGTTCCGGGTTTTTTATCTGGGTTCGTCGTAGAATCCCTTTGATAAGAGCTCGTTCTAGATTGGGTGCTAATGAAAAGTTTCTATTTCCAGACATGGAATAGGTAAAGAGAATGGACAAGGAGTTTCGGGTCCTTTAGTTACTCGGTACGGAACATCACTCGAGTGTACTCACATTGAATTGGAACATGTTGTTTGTTTTAAATCAATTCTCAAATCAATTCTCGTTGTCAACGGGAAATAGTAAAGGGGAGAATATATGATAGTTGGAAATCGTGCTTTTATTTAGATAAATAAGAGGTTAGCACAGACTCGATGGATACATGTGACTCATGGGGGCAGCCTCCAGTTCGTCACTTAGGAATAAAAGGACAGAAACTAAGATAAATATGAGAAAGCCTAAGACTCGGACTCGGACTTAATCGTAGATACGAACTCCTAATCATCACTTTCTTCTTCGAAGGTCTCCTTCGCAGCATCCAACAGCTTGAATGTCTGGTCTTGAGCATTGACCCACTTGAGCACTTCACTCTCGTTGTTTGGGACGATATGAGGATAATAGTCCATGAGGCTCTCATTTCCTTGCAGGAAGAGATGTTCATTAGAGTTGTTTTCATCACTTGGATGGCCTAGGGATGAAGCTGCCAGTTCATGGATGTCGATCATATCTTGAATAACATGTTTCAGTTTGAAGCATGTTTCAGTGTCATGACCTTTTCCTTGATGATAATGGCAATAGGCACTGCCGTCCCAGAAACGGGTTTTTCTGCGTTCAAGCGGGTCCGGAGTGGGCCCGATTGGTTGTAGTTTCCCTTCAGTCATGAGCTTTTGAAGAGATGCGGCATAGGTTGTGTTGAGTTTGGTGAATGTCCTTTGAGAACGCTCAAACTTGTTGTTTGGCTTTAGACATCCGAGAGGATTGTCTTGACTGAGAGGTGCAATTATGATTTTGCCAGCTTCAATCATATCTTGAATGACATGCTTGAGTTTGAAACAGGTTTCGGTGTCATGGCCCTTCCCTTGATGGTATTGGCAATAGGCATTACCATCCCAGGATCGGGCTCTTTTGTGTTCGGGTTTATCCGGAGTCGGACCAATGGGTTGGAGCATTCCTTCTGAAGCAAGTATCTCCAGAGCGGTGCCATATGTTATTCCCAGATCTGTGAATACCCTTTGATGTTTTCCCATAGTTCCAACATTGGTATTTTTTGGGTCGTTTTTTGTGAGTTTTGTTTTTGTCAACCCTGAGCGGAAACAGGATTTGGTTGTTGTTAATGGGAAGTTTTGAGGAAATTGCTTGGTACTTTGAAGGGGTATTTGGTGAGGCAATTTCATGTTCTTTGTTCGTGGGTTCATGGGTGTGCCAACCATTAGATGAATCGTCATTTTCAAAAGTTATTGGTTGGTGAATGGAGGGTTGGTTTTCTCCTTGGTGGTCAGGTTCATTTTTGGTACTAACAAACCTCTCCTCCAAATTAGCTACTCGGGTATTCAAATCATCGATAGCCACTTGCAGCTTTGAGAATATGTTGTTGATGGAGATGGAGAGCATCATTATAGCGCTTTGTATGCTATCCTCATCAATTGCATGAATTTTCTCATCGTCGGGAGAGATGAGATGAGAGCAGTATAGGGAAGATTCCTGACTGTGTTCAATGGGGATTTCAGGATGGTTGTTTTTGTTGTTTGTTGAGGGAGGTTGTGGTAATTCGCCCTTTTCGATCATATCAAAGATGACGCCTTTTAGGGGGAGACACGTTTCAGTGTCATGGCCGCGACCTTGGTGATATTGACAAAACAGTTTTCCGTCCCATCTACGTCCTCGCTTGTTTGGTAGAGGGTCCGGAGTTGGACCAATCGGTTTGAGCTTTCCTTGGAGATTAGCCTTTCCAAAGCTGTGGCATAAGGCATACCCAAATCAGGGAAGGACCTATGAGGTCGTCTGGTTTTGTTTGGTTGAGTTCCCAGGGGATTTGGTTCAGTGGTTTTGGTAGCCCCCCAAATAGGGTTGGTTTTGTCGTTGGCAAGTAGCCGGCTTTCAAGGAGCTTAACCCTTTGCTCAATATCAGAAGAGGGAAAATTCCCGGTTATCATTTTGTCCTCAACTTGGGAGAGACGAGTGCTCAAGTTTTCCACGGTAGCTATGAGTCGCAGGACCATGTTGTTGGTTTCGGCAGAAGTCATAGCAGATGAAGGTTGATCAGCTTCTTGAGTTTCTGGTTGACGATTGATGGCATCCAAGGGATTCCTATTGACATAACGATAGGCGTTATAACTTTTCTTGACAAGGAATTGCACAAACAAATGCAAGTGCGACACATATGTATAAAAGGAAGTTATGTTGTGATGACGCGACGGTGTGACTGGGTCATGAGTTCGTTAAAGATCGTGAATAATCTTTTGTGTTTTAACTCTTGGTGCATGACGTTGAACTTGACTCGAGTGTCGACTTTGGCATAGTGATGCCTAGACATACGACTTCTGACGAGATTTGGAGGTTTGTTGCTGGCATGGCGCTGTTGGACAAGACATGTACACAACTTGACCTTTGACCCGTAATGTGGGGGAAAGACGGGTTTAATACCCAAGAGGTTTTGACTCTGCTAAAGCCATTGAAGATGTCTCAACAATTAGGCGACATGACCTGGACCAGAAGGTAGGTACTAACTTCGGCGAAGATTCGACGTTATCTAGACGACTTGACTTGAAATCGACTGGACTCTAATAGGCTCGAGGCTAAATCAGAAAGGTGGACTGAAATTTTCGAAAATAGAAATTTTCAATAAGATTCATTTGTCGTTTTATGGACGGTTTCCGACGAGTAGGGATCTCCGAAAGGTCGGCCAGTTGAAAAGGGTTGTCTTAAGTTTTTTTTCAAAAGACGATTTGAGTTTGAGTTTGCGGCGGCTCTGAAAACAATGTGTTGTTTTCGAAGACGGTTTTTGAAATTCCGAATCACGGATTTGAAAATCGAAAATTGAAGAATTTGGAATCGTCATCACAATGGCCATGAAAACAGTTAAATCTGTTTTCAAAGGATTTAAAATTGGGTTGGAAATTTTAAAACGGTTAAATTTGTTTTCAAAGATTTTGATTTTGGATTTGAAATTTTAAAACGGTTAAATTTGTTTTCAAAGACTTGATTTTGAATTGAAATTTGAAAACGGTTGAATTAGTTTTCAAATGATTTGAAAATTGGTTTAAATCTGAAAACAGTTAAATTTGTTTTCAGAGATTTGATTTTGAATTGAAATTTGAAAACGGTTGAATTCGTTTCAAATGATTTAAAATTGGAAATTGTGGGAATTGAATTCGTCATTACGACGGGTTAGAAAACCGTTTTAACCTTTGAAAGACGGTATGTAAATCGAAACGTGTGAGAATTGAAATCGTCATTACGACGGCTTAGAAAAGCCAAATTTGATTTCGAAAACGAGATTTGAAATTTGGAAAGTTGCACGGGTTGAAATCGTCATTACGACGGTTTGAAAAACGTTTTTGTTTGAAAATTGATTTCGAATTTTGAAAAATCGAGGGTAGAATTCGTCATTACGACGGTGTAAAAGGGTGCTTTGAGAATGCAACGGTCGGCGAGAGACCGAGGTTTGAAATGGCCATTATGACGATGTAAAACGGTATTTTGAAATGGTTTGTGAAAACCAAGGCTTGAAATCGTCATTACAACGACATGAAAAGGTGTATTTGAAATTGGTTATAAAAACCGGGTTTTGAAATGGTCATTATAACGGCACAAAAAGTTATGCAACGGTCGGCAAAAGACCGAGGTTTGAAACGGTTGTGAAAAACTGGTTTTGAAAATCGTCATTACGATGGCCTAAAAAGGTGCTTTTGAAACGGTTGTGAAAAACCGGGTTTGAAAATCGTCTTACGACGACCTAAAAAGGTGTTCAACGGTCGGCGAAAGACCGAGGTTTGAAGTGGCCATTATGACGGCGTGAAAAGGTGATTTTGAAATGGTCTGTGAAAACCAAGGTTTAAAAAAATCGTCATTACGACGGCCTAAAAAGGTACTTTTGAAATGGTTATGAAAACCGGTTTTGAAAACCAAGTATTTGTCATAAAAATGAATTAAAATGGTAAAAACCGTAAAAGGAAAGAAGTAAAAATAAAAGAAAGTGTTGAAGGAAAGATGAACTCAAACACGTTTGAGTCTGACCTCCCACAAGAGGCGCGAGCCTCCCTGCATAGCAAGGAGCTTCTGTCTCAGGCCAAAACTCGGTTTTGGCTCGTCTAACCTATGTTTGAATCGTGTTATGCATTGTTCATGCTCATAAACTCATAAAAACAGTAGAGGCATGAAATAAGTGAGTTGTTTACACCCTCAAACTTACGTGTATTGATGTTTGCGACGTAGACGACTTTAGAGACGGTTTTCTCGTAGCGACTACTCACGATCAAAGAAGTTTAAAAGAGTGCCTTAAAAAAGGATTTTGTTTTGAAAATATGTTAATTAAAACATGTTGATTGATGAATTGAGTTGGTCGGTCGAATGCACGGCGACGGTACCAAACAAAATGTGTAAGGCTTGTGTTTACGATCGGTAGGTCGTAAACACGTGTCGATTTTGTGACTTAAGAAGTCGGGTCTAGAAGTTTATGGGAGAAGGAGGGGGCGGACTCTCGCGTAAGGATTGTGGTGTGTGATGGTGGGTATTTATAGAGAAATGTGGGGTGGTAGGTCGGTTGAGTTTGCTTAGAGGCTAAGCAGACACCTGCTTTAGGCGCGAGCAACCTAGTGACTGAAAGGGGTGTATTGTCCCTTTCAGAAATTTGGATTTTGCATTTGTTCTAACCAATGTTTTGTTGGTTGTGATTTGTGGTCTTTGATGGTTGCTTAGCCGTGTAAGTTTACTCTTGGGTGATATTTGGGGTAGGTATTTTGTGTCCTTGACTCGGGTTTGACCTGTGTGAGTCGGGATTTGAATTTCGAGCTGGTTTTTGGCCCGGTGTCGATTTTGACTCTAATTAGGGTCTTTTAATGGAAATGACATGATAAAGACATTCATGGCATTATTTTCGACATTTGAGATTTGGATTGACTCAGGTTGACTCGAGTTGCGGGTTTCTGAGTCGGTTTTGGGTCCGAAGACGGTTTTGACTCTAATTAGGGTCGTTTTAACGGAAATGACATGATAAAGACATTCATGGCATTAGTTTTGACATTCGAGATTTGGGTTGACTCGGGTTGACTCGAGTTGCGGGTTTCTGAGTCGGTTTTGGGTCCGAAGACGGTTTTAACTCTAAATAGTGTTATTTTAATGCAAATGAAGTTAGAAAACCATTTTTGAAATTATTTTCCATATCCGAGTAATGCATTAAACCGTCTCATGTATAGCCAATCCACGCACGCATATCAAGAACACGTTACAGTCCGATCATTATCGGGTGGTTTTTGGAAGGTGCAGATACTGGGTATCTACACATAGCGCGTAACTGGAACTCGTTACAATGGGATGCTGAAACATACCTCTACATGTTTTCCAAATTTCCACTATCGCAAAATCCATCGACCAATAGTGTGATTCCAAGGTGTGACATGGGTTTCTATGATCTGAGCTTAGGTTGGAAAATCGACGAATTTTATAAAGGTCAGTCATGTCGTAGCAAATCCACCTTACCTCTATGGGTAGAAGCTCCCTACTAGACTATTTTCCACTTATTTGCCTAATATTAACTTCATTCAAACTTAGTTATTAGTTATGTTATATAATGTTCCTCGTCATACACGAGTATTATGTTTTTAGTGCATCTGAAATTATGTCTTACAAGCATGTTAATAGAGCAATCAGAAATTTTCAAGCAATTAGTAGGTCGCAGCTCGCAAATCATCGCAAGCCTGTTCACCACTAAGTTTATTCATTGTCGGGTGATCATTTTTGGCGACTTGAGTCATCGGTATATTATAGGCTGACATTAAAACTATCAACGTGAATGCAGATTGCAAGCTTCAAAATACATTACAAACAACACCACTGAAACCGACACTTACAAGCCCTAAATACAAACGGTACGTTGAGATGATAACTCAACATATCAATATTTAACTAATAATTAAATTACCTTAAAATAACTAGCTAGTTTAATAAGGTAAACTATTTAACACAATTAACCTTACAAACTCCAACCAAAACTTTGTGAAGCCTGGAATTAGAGTCGCCACAACCTGAATCAAAACAAACACCCAAGAAAAAAACATACATGGATTTAGAAAAAATTAAGAGAAAAAATTGAAAAACACAAACAAAACAAACACCCAAGAAAAAACATACATCACCTGCCAAAAAAAAAGAAAGAAAAAACATACATGGATTTAGACAAAATTTAGAGAGAAAAAAAAGATAAAAAGTTGAAAACACATGTGATTTACCAAGTCATCGTGCATGATGATCATGATCAAGATAAGTCGTTTGATCATGAAATTACGACCCGCTTATTACATAAGACATCATTCTTATGTATACGGTTTCCGTGTTGGATACTTGGATAAGTCTGTCTTTTTTGGCGAAGGATGCACCGGTTTTGCCATTTCCATCGTAATCGTGATGCTTACATTTCCACGGACCTTGGTAATTATCCATAATTAAAAAGTCTGGGAGGTGTAGATGATATAAGGAAAGAGTAGTTTAATTATTGAGAATTGTGTATGATGAATTGATAAGATTACGTACACTAGGCCTACATTTATCATGTAAGAGAGACTCTTATCAATACTATATACTTTCTACGGGTCAATTGTTGTCCTTTGATTTTGGCACAGTGACCAAGAAAAGAGAAAATGGCCAATTAGTAAATAACAAGTGGACTAAATTGAGTGTGAATGATCAAATTGTTCATCAAGTTCATTCTTAAAATAGAACGGATAATAATTGACTGAGACACCCAAGAATAGAATAAGACAACAAATAACCAGGACAAAGGCAGTAATATAATCCAAAAACCAAAAGACTTGGGTTGTTTGGTTACCCATTAAATAACACAGGAATTCCAATTCATGTGAATTGCAAAATGGGTAACTTGTTTGGTTACCCCAATTCACATGAAATAGAATTACCTTGGAACTCTAATTCCTCCATAATGGAGGAAGTTGCTTACCTAGGTCCCCCTAGGTAGGTGGGAATGCCTACATGAATTGCATTTCCTTTATGCAACCAAACAACTTTTTCTAATTCACATGAATTCTAAAATCATGTGATTTATCACTTCCTGGGCAATGCAACTTCCTACATGCAACCAAACGACCCCAATACACATGATACGTTGAGATGATCATAACTCAACCTATCTATCAACTATTTAACTAATTAATATAATTATCTTAACAACAACGACCAAATTTAATAACTAAACTATTAGTACAATTTAGCTTACAAACAACAAGCTAAAACAGTTATGGGACTTTACTACAACTTAGTGAATAAACTTTGTGAAACTTGGAATCATGCTACTCGAACTCATTCAAGCAACACAATTAGAGACACCACAACCTAATTAAAAACAACAAAATAATAGGAAATGCTACTTAACGCTTTCTATTTGATATGTGCTAATTAAATAGTATCCAAAGTTTATTAAATACCTTACTCCCTCTATTATTTTATATATGTCATTCTCACATTTCGAGACACTCACTTCTCTCTTCAATATATCTCAAAATATATAAGTTAATAATATGAAATGTATACTCTTTTGAAAGCAAATTTTATGACGATTCTAATGATATAATTTTCATAATTTTTTCTAGAGTATATTTTTATATAATTGAAAGTCAAAGACTTAACTCGTAAAACGAAAACGTCATATATAAAATAAGGAAGGGAGTAATATTTTAGTCTTTACCAAGTTAGTGTTGACCTAACAATGTATTTCTATATCCCTGAATTGCTGAATGGGGCTATGATGATCTGTTATACAAGCCGGTACTAAGTTCTATTATGGATGATGGGTAAAATATCAGGCCTAACAGGTACATAAGGTTCTCATCTGAGATTAATTAACTACCCTAATTTCTTTCTCATAAAACCTTTATTATTTTGATTCTAACCCACCACATGGCTATATTCAAACCTGTTTGTATAATACTAGTAGAGATCCCGCACAAATGCGCGGTTTTTTAAATAGGAATATTAGAGAATTTAACAATTATACTATTGGTATTTAACTGCATTTGAAATTTAATTATAAAATTCACTATTGATAATATTTTGTATTAAGAGCTAGAAAAAAGATTGTCGAAACCGAAATTATTTTATTAACTTTGTTTAAAAAAATATTATTTTTAATTATATTATTATATCTACTAAAGCCGGTTATATAAACAACTAAAAAAAATTAACCAAAATTTAAGTTTTCATATAGTACGGAGCAAAGATATATATTAAGTTAAAGGGTAAGAAAAAATATGTCAGAAGTCTTTCTTTTTAGAAGGAATAACAATTTATGAATACCCTCAACCTCTACGTTTGTATCAAAAGATAGAAAAATAGAATTAATTAAAAAATGTTTGCTAAAAACATGTTCTTGGCCGTAATGTTTAGTTTTAAAAATAATAATAGTAAAAATATTTCTACCACATTGTACATATAATTAATGCAATTTCATGTACGTAATAAAATAAGAATATCATATTAATAGGTCTATACAAATTAAAAAAAAAATCCCCTTTTTTAAATGGTATAGAATTATTTATGTATGAAATTTTCAGTATGGTGCACTTGTAGATATGATTGTTGGGGCTGGTGTCCTTTACAGTTAGTGCAAGGACTTATAAATCTCTAAAAGGATCAAAGGGCATACTTTTGGTATTATTATCAGTTGATCCACGTTTATCAATAGATCAACTGATAATAATACCAAAAGTATGCCCTTTGATCCTTTTAGAGATTTATAAGTCCTTGCACTAACTGTAAAGGACACCAGCCCCAACAAGCTCCCACTTGTCCGTACAAGTGTACGTGCAATGACGTTATCCGCACTCACTGGAGGACACAGCTCCAACAATGATATTATGAAGCCCATTTATAGCATAAGTCAAAATTAATCAGGATGTCCCAGTTGTATATATGATGTTATGAAGCCCATTTATAGCCAAATTCATTTAGGCGGGAAAACTTAGAGATATCTTATTCTTTTAGTTTAAGGGGATGAGCTCGTATGATAAGCTATAATTAGCACCTACCAGATTATTATGTATAAGATTGAAAGATTCGAACAGTACGGGCCCGCATCTAAAATGAAAGCGGGTCTAATGTGAGTTGTGGTCCAATAGAGAGCACATCTAATTAAAATAAACACATATTTTATGCATAATTGTACGCAATTCTTTAAGGAGACAAAAAAATGTGATTTAAAATAAAACCATGCATGATGGATCTATACGATGGCTCCTCAAAGTATCTTGTCTTCATCATACTTCATTGTCAAGATGTAAAACTTCTTAAAATGAATAATTAAGAACTCATCTGACATAAAAATTCAAAACACATATCCTTTGAAAATATTTTTGAATCTTCTTAAATTCATTTCATGTTAAAATTACATTTATACCAAACAGAGTTTTGGGAAAGCCCGAAACTCACCTGAACTGGTATTCACTCGACCGGAACCGTACCCGACTCGAAATAACACAAAACGATTAAAGTGGCTAACTGATTAATGTGCACATGTGTTGTTGTCGACTTGTCGTAGTAATCAACATAAATTTAAGGAAGATTATTCAACTCATGGAAGTACTACTTGTAAATTGTTCCAATTTGTAGATTTTTTATAGCCAAACTCGTGTTAAGAGAGAGCTAGTTTGTGGAGTATGTAGTTTAGAACTGGGAAAAGTAGCAAATTAGCCGCCTCATATGTTTGTTAATATGTGCAAATTACCCTTTTAAGTTTTAACTAGTTTTGATACCCGTGCAATGCACATGTTAGTTAAAAGTAAACACAACATAAGTAAGTAAACTGATCGAGTTTTTATACTAACTCTGCTTTTTTATTTAAGTTAATGCTATTTATATTATAAAATAAATGCTCGTATGAAGGTTTTTGTCGTAAGAAATTTAATTGTATAATTTGAAAGCTTTCTACATAATTTTTTTTATGGTTTTTGTAAAAATTAAAGTCAAAGATATACTCTAAAAACATAAATGTAAAAAGAAATGGAGGGGGCAAATTTTTATGGTTTTTGTAAAAATTAAAGTCAAAGATATACTTATTTGAAAGTTCTGTTCTTTTGGACTTAGGTTCAACTCATTTAAGTTCAGTTCAGCTTTATTCAGTTCATTCAGTTCAGCTTAATTCAGTTCAGTTCAGTTAAGCTTTTCTTTTCACAAATTAACTCTTTACTTTAATTCAGTTCAAATCCATTCAGTTCAGCTCAGCTCCATTAAGTATAGTTCAGTTCAGTTTAGTTCAGACGGTTTCAGTTCAAAAGAACAGGGTCTAGTAACTTATATACCTCATTTAGTGATAGTAAAAATAAGTTAATAAAACTGCCTAATTTGTGTATATGACAAATTGACGCAAGTTACAAAACATCAAAAACTAATGTCATCAGTAGGAGCATATTTGTTTTGGGTGCAACTTGAATAGGAGCATATGAGAAGTTGGGTTTTGTCATTTTTTTTTTTTTTTTTTTTTTGATTAGGTAAGAAAACTAGGTTGATCATCTAGGGTATGACCAACCTATCTCATCCTTTCGAATGAGGGAGGTAAGTTGAAGCCACCGGCTATCAAACCACCTCGAAAGAGTTGGACATGAATGTCCAACTGAAGCCATGAAGTCAGCAACCTTGTTGGCTTCACGAAAGCAATGTTTAATTATCACTTCATCGAAAAAATGAAGGTCTAATTTCACATCCTTGATAATACTAGAAATTTCCCACGGAATTTGCCAAGTACCTCGAATCGAGTTAATAACACATAAGTTATCACCCTCCACAATTAACTTTGAGATTCCTAAGTATTTAGCTGCTAAAATACCTTCTTTTAAAGCAAGTGCTTCCGCAACAAGGATACTATTGGATCCGCACTTTTTTGCTCCCAACAAAACGACTTTACCAATGTGATCTCTTAAAGAATATCCTAAAGCAGCTTTATTACCTTCTATTCTCGATCCGTCAAAATTTAGCTTTAGGAAACCGTTTGTAGGTTTTTCCCACCAAATCTCTTCCTTACTAGAATTGTTTCTAGCTGACTCTTCTACCTCGGGATTGTTGAGATCCTTAAATCTAGTCACATTCCATGTCTTAGTGCTATTATTACATAAAGTAATAAGTTTGCTGATACTTAAATTAACATTATTAAAGATAATATCATTTCTATGGAACCATGCATTCCACCAAATAAAGATAATCTTTATAAAGTCATCTTTTGAAATTAAATCCTTGAGATAATTAAGTTTCGTTAGAAAACTTTGACTTATAATAGTATCATAATTTGATAAAAACTCGTTGAAACTAATAATGTACAGGTCTTGGATGACAGACCCAATCAATGGACATTCGTAAAAGAAATGATCTTTGTTTTCAATAGGGTTGTTGCACAGAACACAATGAGGTGGGACATCAATATGACTCTTGAGAAGTCTACTTTTCGTTGGAAAGCCGTCAACACAGGCTTTCCAAAGAAAAATTTCAATTTAGGAGGAATATTCAATTTCCAAATCCACTGAAATTCACATTTGTCAAGAGCTTGATTGAACAAACCTTGCGCTAACCAAGTTGCTGTTTTGGTAGAGAAATTTCCATCTACGGACAACCCCCAAATTAGAGTATCTGGAATATCATTATGTGGCACTGGAATGTTAGTAATCAGATTAACAATATCGTTATTCACTAAACTGGATAATTTACAAACATCCCATTGCTTGTCTGCGGTTATGAAATTTTTAACCAAAAGATTAAGATCACGGTTACTATCATCATCAATCATACTGGTTGTAAGTGGGTGTGAAAAAACCCAATTATCAGACCAAAACTTAATGTTGCTACCATTACTTACCTGCCATCTCAGTCCTTTTCTAAATAGAGTCCGAAGACTCATTAGTTTATGCCATTGCCAAGAAGAGGCTGAATTAGGCTTATGATCAAATAGTGAACAATTTCTCAAGTATTTTTTAGATACCACTTTGACCCATATACTTTCCTTATCCATAAGAATTTTCCATAAAAGTTTCATTTGAAGAGCTTTATTAGTCGCTTTAAGATTTAATTCCTAAACCACCAACCGACTTTGGTAAACAAACTTTATGCCAACCAACCAAATTAGGAGAACGCTGGGAAGGATTCTTATTCCAAAGAAAGTCTCTATTAATCTTATCTAATCTATTATGGATCGATGAAGGGAGGAGGAAGCTTTGCATCTGAAAAGTTCCCTTCGCGGCTAAATTAGCATTGACAAGACCTAGTCTACCTGCTTGAGATAGAGAATTCGCTTTCCATTTCGATAATTGAGTGCAAGAAGATTGAATAATGTTCTCGAAAGTATTTTTAGTCACTCTGCTATCAATTATAGGGCATCCTAAATACTTACCCAAATGAGCTTCCTCGTTCATATGAAGAATGCCTCTAAAGGATTCACGAAGAGAACGCTCAATATTTCTAGTGCATTGAAAAGTGGATTTGTCAAAATTAACAAATTGTCCGGAAATCGTGCAAACTTTATCTAAAATAGACTTAATAGTTCTACAACTCTGGTTAGAGGCTTTAGCGAAAATGATAGTGTCATCCGCAAAAGTGAGAAAAGGAATTTTCTCCAATCCTGACCCAATTCTAATACCAATGTCACTAGAGCTAACATCACTATTTTTTTGTAGAGATCTTGCTAAAATCTCAGCGCACATAATAAATATATATGGCGAAAGTGGGTCTCCTTGTCGAATACCTCGAGTGGGTTTAAAAACGTCTCCCGGTGTTCCATTTACTAACACTGAGTAAGAAACAGTGTTTATACATGCCATAATCCATGAAATCCACTTAGCATTAAAACCCATTTGCTTAAAAGTTTCCTCGATGAAATTCCATTCTAGTCTGTCGTATGCTTTCTCCATATCAAGTTTGATTGCAATCCAACCTCCTTTGCCCTTTTTACGTTTAAACGAATTAAAAATCTCGTGTGCTAAAAGAATATTATCTTGAATAAAGCGATTAGGTGTAAAAGCACCTTGAAACGGGTGTATAATTTTATGCAAGACACTTCGAAGACGATTAGTCAAGATTTTTGCAATAATTTTATAAATTGTTGAACAAAGACTAATCGGGCGAAAATGGTTTGTTGTTTGAGGATTTTCAATTTTAGGAATCAATGCTATGAAAGTATGATTCATTTCTTTTAGTAATTTCTCAGAATGAAAAAATGCTAAAACTGCTTTGGTGACAGAATTTCCTACAATATCCCAGTATTTTTGAAAAAACTCTGCAGGAAATCCATCGGGACCTGGGCATTTATCTGCGGCTAAACTAAACACAGTTTGTTTAACCTCTTCCCTACTAATATTAGCTGTAAGAAATCTGTTATCTTCATCTGTAATTAAGCCACTAATAGACTTAAAATCCTCATTCTTGTCAAAATTACAAAGTTGATTTTTTGTAAACCTAAGTTTAAACTCGTCAGAAATTTCTTGTTTAATAAGTTCTTGATCAGTAATACAAGCACCATTCTTATTAATAAACTGCTTAATACCATTTCTACTACGTCTAATCGTGGCATAACTTTGAAAAAACTTGGTATTCTTATCTCCAAAATTTGCTTTGGTTATATGAGATTTTTGTTGCCAATAGACGCGTTTATAGTCAAGAAGCGCATCACGCTTTTTCAGCCATCTCAATTGTGCGTTTTCTAAAATGGTATTATGAGAAGAGCCTAGTTGGTTTTGGATATTCTCTAACTTTTTTTCAGCAATTCAAAGTTGTCTAAAAATATTTCCAAAGGTAGATTGATTCCATTTCTTAGCCTTTTGCTTTAGTAACTTGCTTTTTTGAGAGAGACAGAACATATAAGATCCACGAAATTGGTACTGCCAACTACTTTTAACCATCTTAGTGAAGTCATTTCGAAGGGTCCACATGATTTCAAACCGAAACGGAGGCGCTTTTTTATGAGCTTGCTCATGAAATTTCACGGAGATAGGACAGTGGTCGGAGCTAGTGAAAGCATGGTGCAAAAACTGTACGTTTGGATAACTACTAATTCAATCTGGAGAGGCTAAGGCTCTATCTAGAATTTCAAAAACATTTTCAGAGCCATTTTTCTCCAAGTAAAAAAATTACCGGAAAAGGGGAGGTCTACACAATTTGTATTGTTTAGGAACTTATTTAGTCTCACACAACGCGCATTGGTAACTTTTGCACCACCTTCCTTTTCACTAGGACTCTTAATCTCGTTGAGATCTCCTAGTAATAAAAAAGGCAAATCAAGATTAAGGACAAAATCCTGCAATTCATTCCAAAATTTCGACTTTTCAGTCGGTTGAGCTGGAGCATAAACAGAAATAAGGCAAAAAACAAGATTCTTCGTTAAGTCGCACACTTCACAAGCAATGAATCTTTTCGACTTAAAAATGACATTTATTGAAAAAGTCATGGAAATAGACTCTTTCCAAAATAACCAAATACCACCGGATAATCCGGCACTAGGAATAAAATCGCAATTGTTAAACCCAAAATTAGCTGTAAGAAAGGGTTCGGGCTTAGAACTTGATTTAGTGTCACATATCGCTAGGATTTTAATTCCATTTGACGAGCAAAAGAAATTAAGTTCTTCGGCAAAATTCTTTCTTTTGGTACCCCTAACATTCCAAAAGGCAATATTCATGGAAAATACTTTGAGGCGAAATGACGCATAATTGGCTTAACAACATCGCAGTAAGCTAAACGCAACCATAATCGTGCGATTGATATGTTTGTGTTACATGTACGATGAATTGAAAGAAAAGTCATACGAGATCCGAAACTATATTTGGTTCTAACAAAGACGACAAGATCCCAATCAAGCTTAAGAAAGCCAGAGAATTGGAATTCAACTCTGCACAATTTCTGAAGATAGAATCTAAACCAACAAATAAAGTATATCTGACGGTCACATAACTCAACAAACATGTTCAATGTTGCCAAAGATAGCTTAGCAAAAAACTGATGGAATGAAAACGTACGAAACGTTACTGGTAAAGTGGTAAAAGGCCAGGGGTAACACTTGGAGAAGCTAACCCAAAAATTCATGAAACGCATCAAAAATAAACCTGATACAATTTTTTTGCACAGCAAAAACAAATCTGGATTGCAATATAGTTCTATAATTAGCCTGGACAGGTAATTAACATAAGTACTCTTAAGAACAGCTGAAAAGCTTGGGACTGAAAGGACTGAAAAAGAGATAAAATTAATCACACCCGAGGGTAAAAAGGGAGAAAATTGATTTACCCCAAAAGCAAAGCCCGGAGGGAAGCGAGCCCAAGCGAAACCACGGACCGTCGTTGTGGTTTTGCTATACCGGAAGAAAATAGATATTTCAGATATCCCGAAAAGTGTCAGATCTAGGCCATGAAAGAGCACAAAGAACCTCCACCTTGATTGGAAATAAGGAGAAGATCCAGAAAGTATACCATCAAGAGAATCGATGGTATGACTAACAACACTCTTGCACAAAACTCTTGATACTCCTGAGACCATCACAGGGAGCGGAAAGTGGACTCCAACAAAAGGAAGCCAAGAAAGAGATCTAGGGGTTAAAGCGTAGCCGACATCTGTTAAAGGATAGAGCAGATTAACCCCTTGTGCTTTCTCAAATTTAAGGCTATTGCCATCAAATTCGAAAAAGTGCAGAAAAGGTGTTAAAAATTTATTTCTAGAATTTTCTGGGTAGATTTCTTTTGAAATTTTAGAGAAGAAAGATACCAACAAGGAGCGATGTAGATTGTTTAACAATAAAAGTAACTTAGGAAAGTTGCTCAAGGAAACAAGGGAATCAATCCCATTAAAGAGGAGATCTGGGGATTGTTCAAAGAAATTGGGTGCAGAGGAAAAACGACATTTAATTTCCTTTTTTCTTTTTTTGGGTTTCTCCATCTCTCTAAGTTAGAGAGAAGGGAGATACTTTTTGATAGAGTTTTGTCATTTTTAATTCATTTATTGTGGACTTTAAATTGCACGTCAAAAACTCAATATGTGTTTGTAACCCTTGTTTAGTGAATTTTAATGTCAAACGTCAGACCTTGTAGTGGATTGAGTAAGTCTCCCTTCAAACAAATACATCCGTCTTAACATTTAAAATGGGCTAAGTATCGTTTCACTTGTATATAAGACAAATCTATTGCTTTTCTCTATACATTATGCTTTTGGTTTATTTCAACTTTTTAACCCGTCTTAAATAAAAATTTGTGATTACCTTTTTATTTTTTTTTGCAATGCATATCATTGTGCAGTACTCTCCTTATCAAGCGCTTACAAACTGCTTAATTGGAGGTCTATTGTGCTAAGGTTTTGTTAGTAATTTTTGTAATCTGCTTGCACTCCATATATGATAGTGCTTAGAGATTTACACCTCAATAACCAATTATGGAGTCTCACTCATAAAGTCTATAATAAGATCATGGTAAATTCGATGATAACCAATTTTCTGAAGCTGTTGCTAATATCGTAAAGCTGTCAACAGATGATTGCATTCACTCATTATGCATGTCTTAGCCTATTGCTTTCAACAATAGGAGTATATCTCAATAGAAACTTCAAGAACTTCATACATGAAGTAGTAGTTTACAATTTGTGTCAGCACAAACTAACCATACATTAGCACCTACATACACTATAAGTCTACACCTTACTAAGTTAAATCACGGCTAGCAGTATGGAGTATATAATGCGGAATTGAGGAAGCCAGTATAAAATTTGAAGCGTCAACCTTCAATGCCGTGCCTTAACACGAACTTGGGCCAAGGAGCTTGAGCACTCACAAGAATCTCCAACTTCACTCGCTACGCAGAAGAGTAGACGACGCAACTTCAATAACAATGAGATTTTTTATTCAGTCTCTACTATTCCTTTTCCTGTTATAAGAACACAAAGTTTAAAAAGTACAACCAATTTAATCGAGCCCATTTTCTCTCCATTTATTAAAAAGAAATGGGGAGGTAAGTTCCTATTAATGGTCCGGATTGCATTTGAACAAAATCTAACGGTTCTAAATTTACGCATAAAAATAAAGGAAAATGAGGGCGAAAGGGGAAATTATTATTTAATGAGATTGTGAGAGGAAATGGAGAGAAAGGAAATGGAGAAGATCTATTTCCAATTTAATCCTACCTTTAGCAATCACATCATCATATTAATTGAAAACGAAAACTCAATAATACTAAAACACCAGCTATAGATTATTGTAGCAATTTAAATTTGGTAACAACCTTCAATGTCCACTACACGTCATCCCTTGAGTGTTGTGCCTCCCTGCCTCTCTTTCAAGCCATAGCAAATCGTGCCTAGCGAAATATCGGCCCCTTAATAAAAAGAGTTCCGCCTCTTATCTTTGTCACCTGACTTTGGTTTTCTCAAACTTATCCCTTCTTACACCTTTCTTCCGCCTCTTTCCTACCCTGTTTTCCTTTTTTTTCTTTTCCTGCCACCTCTTTTCTCCTTCTTATTTATACGTGTCAGCTCTTTCTTCTACCTATACCACGTGTTAACCTACATGTTTCTCCCACCGTCTTTATAATATTCCCCAGTTTCTTCTTTCTCCTCCTCCGTCCTCTGTTTAACCTTTTACTTTTCTCAGTTTTAATGGCTTCTTCTTCGTCCTCTGTTTCGCCTCCTTGCAGAGCTGGAGCTTGCTTACAGCTACCTCCTCATTTGTGTGTTGACTTCACGGATATTGATGCATCTCTCACTCTTTTGGGGAAGTTGCAGGATCAGAGGTACTTCGAAATTGTGCGTATTTTGCAGATTGTCCAGGCGAAGTGGAAGTTGAATGGTACGGTTTCTATCCGTCGTTTTGAGCCTTATTATCTTTTCTCGTTCTCTTTCAAGCAAGACTACGATTATTTCCGTCAGCGTCAAACAGTTAATTTGGATGGAAGCCTGCTCGTTTTCCGCCCTATTTCGGCTACTTCAACCGCGGACAACCTCTTCTTCCATATCGTTCCTATTTGGATCCGGGTGAAGCATTTGCCTTTTCATCTGATGAATACCTCGGTTGCAGCGTTCTTGCTTTCCCATGTTGGTGATGTCTGTGAAGAGGAATCGTACCCGTCTTTGTTACCTCCACGAAATTTTGTACGGGTTAAAGTTTGGATCGACCTGTCAAAGCCTTTGATTCCCGGGTGCTATTTGGCGCTTAATGAGGTTGAACATCAATGGATTTCTTTTTCGTATGAAGGGGTTTTTCGATTTTGCAAGACATGTGGCCAGGTGGGTCATAGGATTTCCTTCTGTCCTACGAGCAAGGTAGCCGGAGCTCGTGCAATCCGTTCCCGGATTGACTCTCTTGCGGCGCGTGGTTTGGTGGTTCTTCATGGGCCACCCAATACTCCTTTTTATTTTACAGAGATCATGGGTCTTCCACCAAGATATAAGTACTTAAATACTAATATTGATCTTACGGTGGATGGAGACCCGGTGGTGATGGATTCAGGGGGAGCTTCCCCTGTTTTTTCGTTCTCCAGTTCCGATGAAGACGCACCAGATGAGGCTGGTCCTTCGTCATCAGCTCCTCCGGACCTCCAGGTACATGAAGATTTATCCCGCGAAGTTCTTCTGGAGTCTTTCCCGGTGCTGCGTGGACCTGCGGCTTTTGATCCTCCTTCTTCTTCTCGTTTTGTTCCACCTGTGGTCTCTGCTCAGCCACCTTCTCCGGCGTTCCGAATGCACGTTCCTGAAGATGTTATGGACGACTCACCTTTGTTAGGCCTTCGTGAACCCGCTCTGCCTTCTCAAATTATAGATGTGGGCTGCCTTTTTCGTGACTCGATCGCTCCTGTTTCTGATGTTGCTTTTGACCTTGTGGAACCTGTGTCGAGGTCTTTAGCTTTGGTTTATAAACGTAAGGTAAAAGTTGGTTTCAACTCCTCCAGTCGTGCGTCTTTTAAACATACTAATAGATCTTCGTTTTTTGATTTGGAATGTACGGAGGATTTGGTATCCATTTCTTCGGAATTGGTATTAAATCCGTCTCGTATTCCACCTTTTTCCTTTTTTTTTCCTGCGTTTCCTAACAAGTTTGATGCTATTTTGAGGTCTGGTTCTAAGCATCTTTTCAGTTCGGTTTCGGTTGATGATTATGATCAGCTTCCTCCCAAACGCGCTCGACCAGATGAGCTTTTTCTTTTTCGTTTTGTTTCTTATTCCTTACCGGTTTCTTGTTTCCCTGTTTTCAGCGTTGAAGACTTGCTAGCTGAAGGTCTGGTGGCGGACCATAATGCGCCACCCGTTTTCCAATGACTACTTTTGCCTGGAATTGTAGGGGATTAGGAGAGATGGATGATCCTACAATTCCGTTTATATTTTGGTGTATCCGTCAATATCATCCGTCAATTTTGTTTTTGCAAGAGACTATGTCTTCTTTATCTGCTGCTGCTTCGAAGACGGCCCATCTTGGACTCCCTCATTTTTGTGGCATTGACTCAGTTGGGCATAGTGGGGGTCTTCTTTTGCGTTGGGATGACTCAGTTGTACTTAGCCCTATTAGTATCCACCCCCACTTTATTTTGTGTAAATTATGTTTACCAGTAACTGATGTATGTACAAAACCTGATATGTATGTGATGTTTATATATGGTGAACCATCGTTTGAGTTGCGTCTAGCTTTATGGTCCTCTATTTCTGCTTTGATTTCTAGTCTGTCTCATTTTCTAATTATTGGTGATTTTAATCAGGTAGAGATGCATTCCGATAAATTAGGTGGATCATGTGACATTCGCGGTCAACAGGACTTCACTACCTGGAGACTTGAAAATTCTTTGCTTGATGTCCCTTTCTTTGGCCCAAAGTTTACTTGGTTAAATAATCGCCTTGATGGTCAGTTAATTATGGAACGTCTCGACCGTGCTTATGCCAACAATGACTGGCTTCACCTTTTCCCTGATGCATCTGTTATGCATCTTCCTATTCTTGTTTCAGACCATGCTCCTATTATCCTCAAGTTTTTCCCTCCTTCGAAGGTGTGTAGACGCCCTTACCGGCTTGATAACTGGTGCTTCAACTCACCTGAGGTTGCCCAGTTAGTAGCTTGTGCCTGGCAATTATCGATTGCTGGCTCTCCTATGTATGTTTTGTCTCGTCGGCTTGCCGCTGTCCGTTTTTCTATCATGCAATGGGTTATTCATCATCGGTTGTCTCATGGTATTAATTGGTCTGAGATACAAAATCAAACTCAATGTTCTAGTTCTGGGATTGTCGATGTTCAGTCAGCAACCTCTTTTCAACAAATCCGTTCTGCACAGCTTCGACTGATTCAGACTCAGCATGCTTATTGGTTACAACGGGCAAAACTGAAATCTGAGGTTCTCGATGGCCTCCCATCGCGGTTCTTGTATTCCCGTGTTAAACAACGTTCTTCTCACCAGCGTATTCTTGCTTTACTTTCTACCTTTGGTGAATGGCTGTTTACTCCAGACCAGATTTCGTTAGAAATTACATCTTTCTTTCAAGATCTCCTATGTGCAACACCTCCTCTTGATCCTGGTTCACCTCGAGGGTTTGTTGCCCCTTTGCTGGAGTCGCTTGATCTTCCGATGCTTAGTTATGAGGACTGCCTGCTGTTATCTGCTCCTTTTACGGAATCTGATATTATACATGCTCTCAATGGTATGGATAGGTCCAAATCACCTGGGCCTGATGGGATTACTCCCAAATTTTTCCAGATGTTTTGGCCTCAGATAGGTCAGTTGGTTACTTTGGCTCTTCTTCGATTCCTTAACTCGGGTGTCATGCTGAAAGAATGGAATCATACACATGTTATTCTTATCCCTAAGGTTGAGAAGCCGGAGTTGATTTCTCAGTATCGTCCTATCAGTCTCTGCAATGTTATTTACCGTATTGCTTCCAAGTGCCTTGCTAATCGCCTCAAACTTGTTATTTCATCCATTGTTTCGGATTCTCAGCAAGCCTTTGTTCCTTCTCGGCTTATGTCGGACGGTTGTCTTATTACGCATGAGATTATGCATTACCTTAATAAGACAAAGAGAGGATCAGTTTCTTATGCCGCTCTGAAGCTTGATATGCATAAAGCTTTTGATCGTGTTTCTTGGACTTTTCTTATTGCGATCATGAAGAAATTCGGTTTCCCAATTTTCTGGCAAAATATTATTTGGGAATGCATATCGACTGTCACTTATAATATCATTATCAATGGCGAGCCCTCTGCTACATTCAGACCTTCTTGTGGTCTTAGGCAAGGTGATCCTCTTTCACCTTACTTGTTTATTATGTGTATGGAGATTTTATCGTGCCAGTTGCGCTCAGCTGAAAAGACTGGCACCTTACATGGACTCAAGATTTCTCGATATGCTCCACCTATCACGCATCTTTTTTATGCTGATGATGCCTTCATTTGCTGCAAAGCAAATCCATCTTCGTTTGAGACTCTCAGGGATTTGTTTCGGAAGTTTGAACTCGCTTCGGGCCAGATGATTAATTTGGATAAGTCTTTTATTAAATTCAGTCCTAATGCTCCGACTGATTTTAAGTCCCATATGGCATCCATTCTGAAGATGCGAACATCTGATTGCTTTGGGAATTATTTGGGTGCCCTGGTAGATCTTCCTTCTAAGAGGTCCTTAGCTTTTCATCCTTTGTTGGATAAACTGACATCTCGTATTATTGCTTGGTCCTCTCTCCACCTCAGCCAGCCTTGTAAGCTGATTATTATCAACTCTGTTATTTTGGCCTCGCTACGGTTTCTAATGACTTCTATTCCTTTTCCGATTGGAATTTGTAAGAAGCTTGATTCTATGATTGCGGCTTTCTGGTGGCGCAAGGATGTTCGTCATAAATCTATTCACTGGCTCTCTCGAGACTCTCTGCAGCTTCCTCTTGAAAGTGGTGGCCTCGGGTTTAAATCTGTCTCTTTGCTATGTCAGGCATCCCTTATGAAGAATTTATGGCGTATACATCATCATCCATCTGGGTTATTATCAAAGTTTATGACTCCCAAGTACCGGAAAGATCTACCTATTCCTGCCTCAAAATCAAAGGTCTCCAATCCTTCGTTTTTATGGTCCGGGTTATGTCGTGTGGCTAATGCTTTTTCTCCTGGTTTTTCTTGGAAAATTGGTAACGGTGCAACTGTAGACCTGCTTACCAGTCCGTGGGTGAATGGCCACACCCCCTCTGTGAGACTATATTCTGCAGCATAAACACCAACTCTTTGTGGTTTGCTCAATACTTCAGGTAATTGGAATCCTTTCTCTGTTTATCGTTGGTTTCAGTCTCCGTGTGCCAAGGCTATTCTTGCTATGGAACCCTCTCATATTGAAATAGATGATTTCCTATACTGGAAATACACGGAAGATGGAGTCTACACGGTCCGCTCAGGATATGAGTTTCTGTTGTCACAGACATCCTTTTCCTGCTCTCCCTCTTTTTACTCTGCCTTTCCTTGGAAAGTTCTCTGGGGTGTTCGCTGTTCTCCTAAGTTCCCTCTCCTTGTTTGGCGTATAGTACATAATATCCTTCCCTCTTTAGAAAATCTCTCTGTTAGAGGCATCCAGGTTAGTACTTGTTGTGTTTTTCTCGCAATTCACAAATGAGTCTTTAGATCATCTTTTTCGCTCTTGTACTGTTTCTAGACATGTTTGGCTGGCGTCGGCTCTTGGCATTAATTCTGTAGCTAACCCTGCTGTTTGTTTGCAACGCTGGATTGCTGATTTTATTACCTATTTTCACAGGGTCACGGATTCTGCAGATAAGTGTCTGCTTCGCTTCCTATGTATTATTAAGGCCATTTGGATGACTCGCAACTCGGTAGTCTTTGACAATTGCAGTGTCGATCCACTTCAGATTTTAAATCTCTCTGACTACCTTATTGCATGTCATTCTCAGCTGACCGTTCTTTGGTCTTCTTATTCTGCAGCCACCTCCAAACTGTCTTTACCGAGCTTGGATTATGCTCTGCCTTTCTTTGCGGTGACTTACTTTATTCCTATTTGCAGGGCATCTCATTGGGATTTTTACATCATCTCTTCTTTGGATACGCTCTCTGGCACTCCTGTTGTTCAACAGGTGCGTGCATCCACGGTTTTTGCAGCATCAACGCAAGGCCTGCTTCGCTCAATGTATAGAGCTCACGCAGCTTCGCAATCTTCCGTTGTTTTCAAAGTTACTTCAAAAAAATTAACTTCTGTTCTGGCCTCCTCGAAGCCAGTACCAATCGAATTGCGCCACTCTTTGTGCACAATTCGTAGTTTCCTTCGTCTGTATGTTCACTGGTCAGTTAGCCTGGCAACTGGATGATTTGTATGTTCTTTTTACGTTATATATGAAGTTCATTATTGTCAAAAAAAAAAACAAAAAAAAACAACTCTCCTTCACCCCGCCTTCCGTATATCCAACATAAAAAAATCACATTCAAATAACCTTTGAGGATGAAAACGTACACTACACGTCATGGACTCATGGGCTGAGCTATTCCTTAATACCGCAAGAGTCTTTGACGTCGCTGATCATATTGAACCACTGCAAGACACTGATAAACAAAGATGTCCAATGGACCCGACTCGATGATATCATGAACCAATGGATCTAATTAATTAAAATATTGTAATTATATAGTTAGAAATTATAGAGGGGAAAAGTTTACCATTTAAGAGAGCATGTACTCGTATACTAATTTGAATTGAAAGTGGTAAATGAGAGTAAAGAAGAAGAAGAAGAAGATACCCAATAGTTAGTTTGAATTTTGGACAGCTTCTGGTAGTATTAGGCTTCTGATGGTGGATGGTGTCTGAGTGCCCGTTGGATAGCTGCGGTTGTGAAGAGTGAGGAGGTGCTAATTATTGTAATTACACAAATTCTTGTTTGTGACGGCACATATCCGTCACTCTTGAGTGACGGATACCATTTTACCTCACAAAGTACCCACTTTTTCTCTCTCTGCAACACTATTCATGTGGTCCCCTTTCTCCACTAACCCATTTTGTTACCATTTTAACTCACAAAATATCCGCCGCAAATGGTAACCCGTCACAAGGGAGACCAATTGTTGTAATTATATAGTCAGAAATTATGTGATGCGCTGGAATGCGGATACTCATCCGACAACGGTTACTATTAGGATTGAAGACGAAGTTAAAAGAGGCTGGTGTAATGAAGAGTGAAGAGGTGCTAATTATTGGGGTCTTTAATGGTGGTAATGAAGGAAAATGAAGAAGCTTTGGTCTATATTTTTCCTCAACCAAAGGAGAAGCGATGGATATTTTAGTTAGCGACTTAGGGTAATGACATGGAGTTTTTTCACCCCAGATCTGGGGCAGTCTTGAGGGTTCGACCCCTCACTCCAAAAACTTCTATCCAACCGGGAACTCTCCATGACGATATGCCATGGGAAGCAGCAGTTCTCACTTCTAATCCTTTGCCGGATATAAGTCTGCCAAAGGAAGCAACGATTCCTCTTACGGAGGATTATCATATGCAAAATGATTTTGGTTCTACGAAGGAAGCATTGGCTCAAGAGGAATGCTTTGTCCAAATGGATAAGAAGAAACGCCTTTCTTCAGAAACTTTTTACGCAAGCAAGGTCTCTATAGTCCAGTTTAAATTTGAGGCAGTTAGGATGCATTCAAATGAGCAAGTATGCCATAAAGGAATTCCTTCCATTGCTCGTGGTCAAGTGGCTCGTCCCATTGTTAATTTAAAGAAGAGAACTTCGGTTTCTGTCACACGTTTATCTTCTTTTTGCAGGTACACCAAGACTAATATTGCAGTTAGGAAGACTAAAAGGCGCGACGACTATATGGTTCAGTTTGACTACTACTACCCACCATTCAAGAAACGTTGTCTTGCTATTTCACTTTGGTCTAACTCGGAGTTTAGTTCGCTTAATTGGATGTCTAGTGGTTTAGAGGTTTTTTGCGCTCGCCCATTTGAAAATGGGTAATATGTATCTGAATATTATGTAGACTTTCTTTATTTATATCAGTTTATCGTTGTTAAAAAAAAATAGATGAATGAGTTTTCCAACGTGTCAAAATAGCATATGGTATGTTTGTGTTTTGATTTGTGCAAATCAAATTAGTCTTATACTCCGTATGTTTTGGTAAATGTACAAATAGAACCAATAACGATATTCCGACAATCTTTCACCGGAAAACTATCAAATCTTATGCCGGAACAATAATTAAAATCCAATTACCAGAAAACTTATTTATTTCGTGAAGGTGATAGCTTTTATTTTGTTGGGCAGTATTAGCACAATAACCGAGCTTAAACGCAATATGGGATATCTCAATTACAGTTATAACGCACTATAATCATTGTGTTACTTGAGTTATCCATGACATGTACTCCGTATCTGATACCGTCGAATACTCGAATGGGACGCACGTATAGAAACTTAAGCGGGTAATTTGCACATACTAACAAACATATGGGGCTAATTTGCTACTTTCCCCGATAAAATCCTCCACGAAACAAATGGAAATGTCACCTAAAATTCAAACTTCATTGTAAAGGGGTGAACACTCCTGCTATAACTCCTGAGTACACCACCATTATAATGGTTACATTAATCTAATCTTATAATAGTTATGGCAATCGGTGATTTGGGTCATATATATTCGGAAGTAAGACTAGTACCAAGTTCTGGTAAACCAAAACAATTGTGTTGGATCAATTTCAGTCAGAACACTTTCAGGCGACTTGAATCGACCTCTCGAGTCTCGAGTCCAATAAGAGAAGATAGAAACTTTTTATGGCTTATTTAGACAAGAGAGTGTCTTCACTTAATGCCTAGATTGAATTCATAAATTGACACCTTCAATGTGTGCATTTTACCTTTAAAATGACTACAATTCACTCCTACAAAACAACCCTACACAATGTGTGCATTTTACCTTTAAAATTACTACAATTCACTCCTACAAAACAACCCTACACAGGATAGTACATCCTCATAATGGCTAGTTGTTTTTTAAGTCATCTTTTTGTGCAATGTTTTTTAAATACAGTTAGTCTTGCTGAAGGCGGGTCGGAGCAAGTGACAGGTAATGCCACTCATAAAACGAATAGGGGGACAAGGTGGGGGCACCCCCATGTGCTTCCCTCTCTCCTCTATTTGGGTCATTTGTGAGAGGAAATGGTATCCGTCACTCTAAAGTGACGGATACGTGCCGTCTTCAATGAGATTTTGTGTTTTAAGTATTAGCATTACTATTTTCAATGGCCTCATAAAAAAAGGCAATCTTACTATCTTAGTGTAAGATTGTTCTTGTTTTCAATCAGAGGGACGGATCCACGTTGTCCTTTGGTGTGCGAGTGCTACACCAAACCCCATGAAAATTTTGAGAAAACTATAAAATACTACACTAAAATTTATTATCAGCTGTCATTCATGGCATTTGTTTCTCATTCTTCTAATTGAATAACGTAAATTAGTTAACAATTTTCATTGTCCCAGTGCATTAATACGGATTATTAAATGAGTTGGTCAACAATTATTAATTCACATTTCATTTAACAATTGATTAATATGAAGTGTGGTATTATTTTTGGTACTTAACTATTTGAATTTATTTCTATATATGCTTTCAGTTTGTCTCACAATTTTTAACACACTTAAAATTATTGATTACTCGTAACATTATTGCAAAAAGTCAAGTTGTTTTGTTTTGTGTAATTCTCTTCATTGTGACATGGGTTAGGATCTCTTAATTATAGTGTTTTATCTTTGTTCATTTTACTCTTTGCAGTTTGGTTATGTAGCCTCTTATGTGGTAGCATAATTTTGGTTGATTACCGATTTTCTTAATGAAATTAGTTCGTTTAGCTTGTGATATTTGAGAGCTAAAATTTAGGGTTGAAATTAGTTTTAGTTTCTTTATTAACAATCTTAATTTTTATTCGACATTTTTTATCAAGGTATGTAACATTTTGTGAGGAGTGTTATAAGACATGTTATTCGTCTACTTCGTAATATTATCGTATTTGTGGACGCGGGCCCACGGGGGCTCTTGGGAAACAAGCGTTTGCATTCGTGGAGTCGCCACCAATTTATTGTGGAAAATTGGAAACCGTTCGAATACCTCATGCCACGTCAAGACACAAAGTAGTGACATGAACACCAAGAACTCGTTACCCTTAGCATTCTATGTCTAGAATGACTCTCGTGGATGCCAATGAACACGGATGTTCACAGAGATCTGGAGTAAGGGATGAGGGTACGTATTAGGAAGCTCTTTTGATCGAACACCTAATCCCGCCCGCCTCGATAGCGGCCTCTACTAATGATTAGGGAAAATTGTCTATACTCGATATATTGTCGATTTATATGCATGCAATGCAACATCCATAGATTAATCCTAGCATGTGAGAATTAACTAAGTCGGTGACCAAGTAATTTAACATGCAATTGGGTCGAAGTTGGAATTAAGATTGATTACATGTGAACATACAAACAATACAATGAATGGAATACAATAAAGAAAATTACAATAATTACAACGGAGTTAATGATTTATGTCGAAAATACATTTAAAACGGATAATTTGAGAAAGAATAAATAAATAAATTAACGAACAGGAATTAGGGTGATAATACGAATAATAGTTAATTAAATACGTAATTAATAACTAGGTCAAAGCAAAAACGGGAGTTCAGAGACAGAAATCAATTAGGAACAGGCGCAGCAGAGCTGCGTCCCTTGGAAGAGGCGCATCAGTCGCTGCGTCCGTTCCTTGGTTCAGTTCTGGTTGTGAAGCCGGAATTACAAATTGTTAATATTCGTTGGTGAATTTAGTGATTGATTAATAATATTTGACTCGGATGGAAGTGCTTAACATATTATTTACATATGAATGAGGGTCATGAAAACGATAAAAACGGATGAAAGCTAATTAGGATGAATTATTACAAGATGAAAAAGGATTAATTACAAATTAACAAACTAAACAAATTAATTAGGCTAAACAAGTTATTAGAGACGAATTGATGATGTTGACGATAAACAAAAGGTGAAAAATATATCAATGACGAATTCCAGAGACTCAATACGGATGAATCGAACCTCTAAAAACCCGAATGTGATTTGAATGACGAAAACCCGCAAATATGGATTACTTGGGATTTAAGTCGGGATATTGAATTAAATACTAATGACGATTAATGATATGTCAAATTATTATGCTTAAGTTATTATGTCAAAGAATCAAAGAACAAACGAAAACAAAAGAAAAAGAAACAAATTAACAAAAGACGAAGGAAGAAGAAAGGAAGCAGGAACTGCGACAATCTCAGGAAGAGGCGCAGCAGGTGTTGCGTCCCTTCGAAGAGGCGCAGCAGTTGCTGCGTCCTTTCTCGGCGTCTGTCTTCTGATAATCCGTAAAAAGGGTTTTAAAACATGGTTTTACAAATCGGTTTTATACATATTTTCGACATAAATCTTACAATATGATTACAATAATAAAGAACGATAATAAAAAGAAGGATTTACACCCTCAGACTTACATGTTTGACGAAACGAGATGAACTAAGTATACGTTTAGCGATGCTCGACTCGAATGTAGACGAAAGTGCCCTCGTAAGAGGAAAACGAATAAGATTGATTAAAGTTGATTATTGTGGATTTGGTCAAATTGGTAGGTCATGCAAAACGAGGCTGGTACTCAGGAGGATCCGAGCTTACGTGGTCGAAAGTTCAAGCACGTAGACGCCAAAAAGTAAGAACGTGGTCTTAGAATGCAAAGGGAGAAGAGAACGGCGGACACTCGCGTGAGAAATATGTGAGACCGAAGGTCTTTATTTATACTAATCGCGGAAGAAAATTAGGGTTTTCGGAGAAACTTTGGAAGTGAATCTCGAAAAGATATGAAAAGATACGAAAAATACGCAGAAAAGGACTTGGGAAGAGGCGCAGCAGGCACTGCGTCTCTTGGAAGAGGCGCATCAGTTGCTGCGTCCTTTCCCAAGTGGTTTCCTCCTACGGAAGAAAGATTTCCGTGTTTTTGTTATGAAATAACGGATTAATCTTGTTTTCCTTAATATTTTGTGTGAATATTATGGGAAATACTTTACCAAAGATTAAAATATTGCAAAATATGGAATAGAAATATCCGGAACATTCCAGAACATTCTGACTCGGTTTTAGAAAATGAAGACGGTTTTTTTTTACCCGGACTCCAAATGTACTCTAATTACTGCCAAAACGACCGTATCGGCACATAGATGACAATTAAGAGGTAGACACAAGTGTTTGAGCTATCACTTGACGATAAACTTATGAACTGTCACAAATCGTTCCGCGTACCAAACATGCGGCCCAATCATCACCGGGTGGTTTGCGGGAGGTGCAGAAATGAGGTATCTACAGAGCCCCCACTTTGACTGAGGCTTGGACAAGGTGAAAGTCAAAGTATAGCCATCAGGTCAATCGAAGATTACAACCTGACGACTATAGCGACGCGAGGCGGCTCAAGGGGTCTGAACCAAGGACCTGTCGTCGGGAACATTTTAGAGTCTGTCGACTTCCGGGGAGGGTCGTTTAAAGTCCATTAGACTACTTAAGGAGGCTCGCCACCATAAGAAGAGACCATACCCGAAAGTCCTTGAAACTCCGGGGAAACAAAATGTGATATTGGGAGAAGACAAAGCAGGACGTAGTCTGGAACCGGGGAGAAATCGCTTGTGGTCGGCTTCAAACAAACTTCGGAAGAGCTTGGGGTCGATGTTGATCTCCATGTCTCGAGAGGGAATCTCTATCTGTGAACTCTCGCTGGTTGAACATAATCGGGAAATGATCTCCATGTCTCGAGAGGGAATGTCTATCCGTGTACTCTCGCTGGGGGAACATAATAAAGGTGTGTCGAAACGCCTGTCAAAGAAGAACCGCTCGTTGTAACAAGCTAGGTCTTGGTAAAAATAGGGGCCCTCGTAAGAGGAAAACGAATAAGATTGATTAAAGTTGATTATTGTGGATTTGGTCAAATTGGTAGGTCATGCAAAACGAGGCTGGTACTCAGGAGGATCCGAGCTTACGTGGTCGAAAGTTCAAGCACGTAGACGCCAAAAAGTAAGAACGTGGTCTTAGAATGCAAAGGGAGAAGAGAACGGCGGACACTCGCGTGAGAAATATGTGAGACCGAAGGTCTTTATTTATACTAATCGCGGAAGAAAATTAGGGTTTTCGGAGAAACTTTGGAAGTGAATCTCGAAAAGATATGAAAAGATACGAAAAATACGCAGAAAAGGACTTGGGAAGAGGCGCAGCAGGCACTGCGTCTCTTGGAAGAGGCGCATCAGTTGCTGCGTCCTTTCCCAAGTGGTTTCCTCCTACGGAAGAAAGATTTCCGTGTTTTTGTTATGAAATAACGGATTAATCTTGTTTTCCTTAATATTTTGTGTGAATATTACGGGAAATACTTTACCAAAGATTAAAATATTGCAAAATATGGAATAGAAATATCCGGAACATTCCAGAACATTCTGACTCGGTTTTAGAAAATGAAGACGGTTTTTTTTTACCCGGACTCCAAATGTACTCTAATTACTGCCAAAACGACCGTATCGGCACATAGATGACAATTAAGAGGTAGACACAAGTGTTTGAGCTATCACTTGACGATAAACTTATGAACTGTCACAAATCGTTCCGCGTACCAAACATGCGGCCCAATCATCACCGGGTGGTTTGCGGGAGGTGCAGAAATGAGGTATCTACAGAGCCCCCACTTTGAATGAGGCTTGGACAAGGTGAAAGTCAAAGTATAGCCATCAGGTCAATCGAAGATTACAACCTGACGACTATAGCGACGCGAGGCGGCTCAAGGGGTCTGAACCAAGGACCTGTCGTCGGGAACATTTTAGAGTCTGTCGACTTCCGGGGAGGGTCGTTTAAAGTCCATTAGACTACTTAAGGAGGCTCGCCAGCCATAAGAAGAGACCATACCTGAAAGTCCTTGAAACTCCAGGGGAAACAAAATGTGATATTGGGAGAAGACAGCAGGACGTAGTCTGGAACTGCTGGGAGAAATCTGCTTGTGGTCGGCTTCAAACAAACTTCGGAAGAGCTTGGGGTCGATGTTGATCTCCATGTCTCGAGAGGGAATCTCTATCTGTGAACTCTCGCTGGTTGAACATAATCGGGAAATGATCTCCATGTCTCGAGAGGGAATGTCTATCCGTGTACTCTCGCTGGGGGAACATAATAAAGGTGTGTCGAAACGCCTGTCAAAGAAGAACCGCTCGTTGTAACAAGCTAGGTCTTGGTAAAAATAGGGGCCCTCGTAAGAGGAAAACGAATAAGATTGATTAAAGTTGATTATTGTGGATTTGGTCAAATTGGTAGGTCATGCAAAACGAGGCTGGTACTCAGGAGGATCCGAGCTTACGTGGTCGAAAGTTCAAGCACGTAGACGCCAAAAAGTAAGAACGTGGTCTTAGAATGCAAAGGGAGAAGAGAACGGCGGACACTCGCGTGAGAAATATGTGAGACCGAAGGTCTTTATTTATACTAATCGCGGAAGAAAATTAGGGTTTTCGGAGAAACTTTGGAAGTGAATCTCGAAAAGATATGAAAAGATACGAAAAATACGCAGAAAAGGACTTGGGAAGAGGCGCAAAGATCGCGTCTCTTGGAAGAGGCGCATCGATTCTTTCGCGTCCTTTCCCAAGTGGTTTCCTCCTACGGAAGAAAGATTTCCGTGTTTTTGTTATGAAATAACGGATTAATCTTGTTTTCCTTAATATTTTGTGTGAATATTACGGGAAATACTTTACCAAAGATTAAAATATTGCAAAATATGGAATAGAAATATCCGGAACATTCCAGAACATTCTGACTCGGTTTTAGAAAATGAAGACGGTTTTTTTTTACCCGGACTCCAAATGTACTCTAATTACTGCCAAAACGACCGTATCGGCACATAGATGACAATTAAGAGGTAGACACAAGTGTTTGAGCTATCACTTGACGATAAACTTATGAACTGTCACAAATCGTTCCGCGTACCAAACATGCGGCCCAATCATCACCGGGTGGTTTGCGGGAGGTGCAGAAATGAGGTATCTACAGAGCCCCCACTTTGACTGAGGCTTGGACAAGGTGAAAGTCAAAGTATAGCCATCAGGTCAATCGAAGATTACAACCTGACGACTATAGCGACGCGAGGCGGCTCAAGGGGTCTGAACCAAGGACCTGTCGTCGGGAACATTTTAGAGTCTGTCGACTTCCGGGGAGGGTCGTTTAAAGTCCATTAGACTACTTAAGGAGGCTCGCCAGCCATAAGAAGAGACCATACCTGAAAGTCCTTGAAACTCCAGGGGAAACAAAATGTGATATTGGGAGAAGACAGCAGGACGTAGTCTGGAACTGCTGGGAGAAATCTGCTTGTGGTCGGCTTCAAACAAACTTCGGAAGAGCTTGGGGTCGATGTTGATCTCCATGTCTCGAGAGGGAATCTCTATCTGTGAACTCTCGCTGGTTGAACATAATCGGGAAATGATCTCCATGTCTCGAGAGGGAATGTCTATCCGTGTACTCTCGCTGGGGGAACATAATAAAGGTGTGTCGAAACGCCTGTCAAAGAAGAACCGCTCGTTGTAACAAGCTAGGTCTTGGTAAAAATAGGGGCAACAGTTTGTTGCTGGCGTAGGAATACGGATCCGGGCGAAGAATATATATCGAACGGATCAAATATGCGATATGACATCGAGGAAGAGGCGCACCAAAGATGGGCCCACAAAATAACGAACTTGTAACGAATTTTTGAAAATTCGTACGAAGGGAAACAGAGGAAGAGGCGCAGCAAGAGCTGCATCCCTTGGAAGAGGCGCAGCGCTTGCTGCGTCTTTTCCTGGGCGTGTCTTTCCTGCGTAAAAACCCGATGAAACAGAGGGTTTATTTCATTTATTCGAAACATAAATTCTCAATTTCTCTCTCAAATTCCAACCATTTTCGTCAAAATTTGATCCAAAAGCTTGCATTTGCCATGACTAATCGAGGTATGTGTATTAATCTTGCATTTATCTTCCGTATTTGATCAAACGGGATGACAAAATTAGGGTTTTCGACCCTAAAATGTCGAAAATTTGGGGCTTTTCCCCCAAATGATTTTGCTTTGCAAAATTGACTTTGTGAACGGCTAACTGGTAATATAAGGATCATAACCATGTATTTGTTTCGAATTTTTGCTGAGTTTTGAGCATTTGAGTGAAATTGAGACGGTTTCACAGCTAAACCGTAAATCGCTTCGAAAATAGCCTTAGGATTGCCCATTTGTGACGAAAATTGATATTTGGAATCCTTGTATGATGGGTAAACTTCCTACCATCTCGGAATTTTGATTTGTGATGGCTTTTTCAGGACACTTTCTAGGGTATAATCGCCGTTATAACGAAATGCTGTTGAAATTCCGACTCGAACCCATGACTAGGCTTCAACTTACGCTTGACTTGACCCAAATTACCACATGAGAGGACGGGTTTGTGGGGAAATTGCCAAATATGGCGAGAAAAGAGCGATTTCGGAGCTCCGAAAACTCGAAAATCCTCTAATCAAGGCTTGTCGTCACTTGACGCGGCCTAAATTCACTTTAATTTTGCAGGTGACAAGGCTTCTACATCCGAGAGGGATCCCATGGACGTGGACACTGCTGTTGACCCTTCTCCGATGCTTGAGGAGGTGTTGGAGGAGGCTTTCACCGCTGCGGTGACGGCTGCTGAGGTTGCTGAGGACGAGGTCCTCGAGGAGGAAGCCCCGAGACGGGCCAACGTTGGACGGGATGGTCGCCTGAGGGGAGCACCTTCGTGGGCTGAGACCTGGGACAATAGGCACCTGCGTTGGGCTGCAGAAGGTCACCTGTCCTACAGGACGGTGAAGAGTTTGGTAAATTGAATTCATCACTCTTCATTCATCTTCTTTCATTTCTATTTGTCATTCTTTTTCTTCTTCATTCAAAGCTAAAGATAGCTTTTTTTTCAAATCCAAATAGGAGGCCGGGAATATCAGATCATTCTCAGGCTATACGACGGCGATGGGGTGCTACGAGAGGTTGTCGGCTGAGGAGCGAGCCATGATCGAGAGGGGAGCATTCGGCGCCCTGGTGCAGGCTTGGAGGGATATCGCGAGGAGGAAGCTTCGGGCTAACCTTAGTCTCGTCCGAGCCTTCTTGGACCGGTTTTGGGTACGACCTCCACATTTCACATGCCTTTTGGCGAGGTGGGGGTTACGTTAGAGGACTACGACATGAATTCTGGTCTGCCGTGTGGGACTGAGGTGGTGGAGTGGCCGGAGACAGCCATGAGGGTTGACTCGGCGGAGGCTAGGAGGTTGATCGGCTGGAACTTGGCGCCGAAGGCTGCTGCGGTGCCTGGTTTGGTGCCTAGTTCTTACGTTTGGGACTACTTTGCGGGGAAGACCCCGGCGTCAGTGGTGATCGAGGGGAGGGAGACGGCTCCTCCTCTCTATACTGCAGAGCAGAGGGTCCGCTTGTGGCTCTGGTGGTTTCTGTCTTCGATCTACCTCGGAGACAAGGGAGAGAGGCTTTCGACGAAGCTCCTTCCCTTTCTTTCGGACCTGAGTTCCCTAGGTCGTTGGGACTGGGTCACTGCTGGTTTTGCGGTCCTAATTCGCTTCATGAGGGCCATGGTTCATCCGGAGTTGATGGAGAAGGGGACTTCTCCTGCTGCTGTCGGCCCTGGACTACTGTTGGAGGTATGAACCTTCACTTCATTTCATGAAAGATCATTTCCTTTTTCTTATCGAATCACGAAAGATCGTTGTTGATTATCTTGTCATACAGGCGTGGGTGTACTCCTACTTTCCGGGCCTCGTGACCAAGAGGACGGAGCCGGTGGAGAAGGCCTATCCCGTTGTGCGGGATTGGGTGATGTGCCGCACGAGGAGTCAGTGTTCCTTCCACGACGTCTGTCGACGGGAGGTGAACGCTCTTCAGCTGGACGACGTGAGTACTTTACCTTGCATTGTTTGTCTCTGTTCTTTATTTTGGAACTGACCATAAGAATGACGCTTCGTTTGCTTTTCCAGTGGGTGCCCAGGCCTTAGGAGGAGTACGCTGGCGCTCCTCCTTTCGTGGCTGAGGTCCTTCGACATAGGAGCTCGAGCCGGTTGCTGTTGAGGACGTCGATGGGTCATGTGTGGTACTTGGGTGAGCGCTTGGCTTGTCAGTGCTTTCGGGATGTCTTGACGGTTCCCATCGATTCTCCTCGGACGATGTTTAGGGAGCCTTCTGAGGCTGAGAGGGAGGCTGACCTGGCTGGCGTCGGTGGTGACACCCTCCTTCTTCCCGGTGAGGACTACTCGGCGTTCCACTACGGGAGGTTGGCGTAATGGCCAGTTGTGGTAAGTGGTTTATCCTCTTTTATTTTTGATTATTTGAGAACACGATGAATGATCAGCGGTTAATGGAAATCACTTGACCTAGCAGGAGGTCGAGGCGGCGGGCATCGAGCCCCCAGAGTACCCTGAGACCCTTGAGTACACTGACGCGACGGGGATGACGACGATCTCCGAGCTACGTGACTTTGACTTGGCGGTGAGAGATACTGGATTGGACGAGTGGCAGCATCTGATTCGGAGGGTGAGTCTCCTAACCTGTATAATTTTGTGTAAGAATACATTTGCTCGAGTTTGTCCAATCGCTAAGAATTTTCCTTTTGAAATGCAGGTTGCGCCATCCCGGTTCGTGGCTTTATGGAGGGTAGCCAACCGGCTGCAGGCTACTATCGTCGAGGCACTTGCTGGCGGCCGAGGACATCAGGTATGAACCTTTCGTTTACTTCATTTTTTAATTTTCTAATCTTTCTTATGTTTGAAATGATTGACATGAGCCAATTCTTGTTGTTTGCAGAGGGAGCGCGAGCTGGAGCGAGAGCTTGCCCAGTCTCAGGAGGAGACAGCTCGCCTGCTGAGGGAGCTCGAGGTCCGCGACGCCGAGGTTGCTGCTCTCGAGGCGAGAGTTGCTGAGCTAGACGGCGACCAGCAGTAGCTTTTTTTGTTGCTTCATGTTTTTTGCTGTGTTTTGTACGTTTGTACATTTTAGGACCCACATTTTGGACATTTGGACTTTGTTTTGGGGCTCGAGCCCCCAGTTTGGTGTACATATCCCCTTTTGGTTGTATATATGATGGCCTGAGTGCCTTTGCTGCTGGGTTGATTTGTTTGTACCTGCAGGTTAGCTTTGAACAAGTTTGGTAGATGACGGTTTATGCCGTCATGCTGCCGAAATTTACGCAGAAGTCACATAGAACATATATTTGTACATATGGCCTAAATTAGCGCAAAACAATGACTCGAAAATGCAAAAAAAATGCAAAAATTTGGTCGGAAATGACCGCAAAAAATTGGTCGGAAATGACCGGACGGTAGGGAGGGTTACCCCCTAAAAAAAAGAAAAAAGAAAAACATATAAGTTAAAATGTAATGTGGAAGGAGAGTGAAAAGATTCCCCAAAAGAAATGTATAATTTTGAAAATGAATTAGATTAAATTGGTGAAATGATTCCCCAAAAAGGAAAAAATAAAAAGAGATGTAATAGTGTGCTAAAATGACGAAAATGTCGATATTGTCTCAAAATGCGTATCCGTGAATTTAGGAAACATGAAATATGGCAACTTGACGTATTTACCAAAATAATAACCCGTATGAATAGGAAACTATTCGTTGAGAAATTTAGGAAAGATCCAACGCGGAAAATCACAGAAAGAAGGCTGAGGAAGAGGCGCAGCAAGAGCTGCGTGCCTTCGAAGAGGCACAGCAGGTGTTGCGCCTGTTCCCAGTGCATCCGACCTGACGGATTTTAGGAAACAACTTTTAGTATAAATAGAGACGTCGAGGGAGGTTTTATTCACATAATTATTCCGTCTTTCTTCGTCTTATTACACAAAGTTCCCAAAATAAACATACATCATGAATACTCTTG